>NW_027468910.1:6067135-7334271 GCF_051014615.1 Bombus vancouverensis nearcticus
GTAAATAGGTTACATGGTATGACGTTATAACGTATTACGTTATATGGGATGACGCTATAACGTATTACGTAATATGGCATGACGTTATAACGTATTACGTTATGTGGGACGACGTTATAACGTATTGCGTTATATGGGATGACGTTATAACGTATTACGTTATATGGTATGACGTTATAACGTAAATAGGTTACATGGTATGACGTTATACCGTATTACGTTATATGTAATGACGTTATAACGTATTACGTTATATGGTATGACGTTATAACGTAAATAGGTTATATGGTATGACGTTATACCGTATTACGTTATATGGGATGACGTTATAACGTATTACGTAATATGGGATGATGTTATAACGTATTACGTTATGTGGGACGACGTTATAACGTATTGCGTTATATGGGATGACGTTATAACGTAAATAGGTTATATGGTATGACGTTATAACGTATTACGTTATATGGTATGACGTTATAACGTATTACGTTATATGGGATGACGCTATAACGAAATTGGTTATATGGTATGACGTTATAACGTAATAGGTTATATGGTATGACGTTATAACGTAATAGGTTATATGGTATGACGTTATAACGTATTACGTAATATGGTATGACGTTATAACGTATTACGTTATGTGGGACGACGTTATAACGTATTGCGTTAGACAGGATGACGTTATAACGAAATAGGTTATATGGTATGACGTTATAACGTATTACGTTATATGGTATGACGTTATAACGTATTACGTAATATGGGATGACGTTATAACGTATTACGTTATGTGGGACGACGTTATAACGTTTTGCGTTATATGGGATGACGTTATAACGTATTACGTTATATGGGATGACGTTATAACGTATTACGTTATATGGGATGACGTTATAACGTAATTGGTTATATGGTATAACGTTATAACGTATTACGTTATATGGGATGACGTTATAACGTAATAGGTTATATGGTATGACGTTATAACGTAATAGGTTATATGGTATGACGTTATACCGAATTACGTTATGTGGTATGACGTTATAACGTATTACGTTATATGGGATGACGTTATAACGTATTTCGTTAAATGGGATGACGTTATAACGTATTACGTAATATGGGATGACGTTATAATGTATTACGTTATGTGGGATGGCGTTGTAACGAAATAGGTTATATGGTATGACGTTATAACGTATTACGTTATATGGGATGACGCTATAACGTATTACGTAATATGGCATGACGTTATAACGTATTACGTTATGTGGGACGACGTTATAACGTATTGCGTTATATGGGATGACGTTATAACGTATTACGTTATATGGGATGACGTTATAACGTATTACGTAATATGGCATGACGTTATAACGTATTACGTTATGTGGGACGACGTTATAACGTATTGCGTTATATGGGATGACGTTATAACGTATTACGTTATATGGTATGACGTTATAACGTAAATAGGTTACATGGTATGACGTTATACCGTATTACGTTATATGTAATGACGTTATAACGTATTACGTTATATGGTATGACGTTATAACGTAAATAGGTTATATGGTATGACGTTATACCGTATTACGTTATATGGGATGACGTTGTAACGTATTACGTAATATGGGATGATGTTATAACGTATTACGTTATGTGGGACGACGTTATAACGTATTGCGTTATATGGGATGACGTTATAACGTAAATAGGTTATATGGTATGACGTTATAACGTATTACGTTATATGGTATGACGTTATAACGTATTACGTTATATGGGATGACGCTATAACGAAATTGGTTATATGGTATGACGTTATAACGTAATAGGTTATATGGTATGACGTTATAACGTAATAGGTTATATGGTATGACGTTATAACGTATTACGTAATATGGTATGACGTTATAACGTATTACGTTATGTGGGACGACGTTATAACGTATTGCGTTATACAGGATGACGTTATAACGAAATAGGTTATATGGTATGACGTTATAACGTATTACGTTATATGGTATGACGTTATAACGTATTACGTAATATGGGATGACGTTATAACGTATTACGTTATGTGGGACGACGTTATAACGTTTTGCGTTATATGGGATGACGTTATAACGTATTACGTTATATGGGATGACGTTATAACGTATTACGTTATATGGGATGACGTTACAACGTAATTGGTTATATGGTATAACGTTATAACGTATTACGCTATATGGTATGACGTAATACCGTAATAGGTTATATGGTATGACGTTATAACGTAATAGGTTATACGGTATGACGTAATACCTAATTACGTTATATGGTATGTCGTTATAACGTAAATAGGTTATATGGTATGACGTTATACCGTATTACGTTATATGGGATGACGTTATAACGTATTAAGTTATATGGGATGACGTTATAACGTAATAGGATGTATGGTATGACGCTATAACGTAATAGGTTATATGGTATGACGTTATACCGAATTACGTTATGTGGTACGACGTTATAACGTATTACGATATATGGGATGACGTTATAACGTATTTCGTTAAATGGGATGACGTTATAACGTATTACGTAATATGGGATGACGTTATAACGTATTACGTTATGTGGGATGACGTTATAACGAAATAGGTTATATGGTATGACGTTATAACGTATTACGTTATATGGGATGACGCTATAACGTATTACGTAATATGGCATGACGTTATAACGTATTACGTTATGTGGGACGACGTTATAACGTATTGCGTTATATGGGATGACGTTATAACGTAATTGGATGTATGGTATGACGCTATAACGTAATAGGTTATATGGTATGACGTTATACCGAATTACGTTATGTGGTACGACGTTATAACGTATTACGTTATATGGGATGACGTTATAACGTATTTCGTTAAATGGGATGACGTTATAACGTATTACGTAATATGGGATGACGTTATAACGTATTACGTTATGTGGGATGACGTTATAACGAAATAGGTTATATGGTATGACGTTATAACGTATTACGTTATATGGGATGACGCTATAACGTATTACGTAATATGGCATGACGTTATAACGTATTACGTTATATGGTATGACGTTATAACGTATTACGTTATATGGGATGCCGTTATAACGAAATTGGTTATGTGGGATGACGTTATAACGTAATTGGTTATATGGTATAACGTTATAACGTATTACGCTATATGGTATGACGTAATAACGTATTACGTTATATGGGATGACGCTATAACGTATTGCGTAATATGGCATGACGTTATAACGTATTACGTTATGTGGAACGACGTTATAACTTATTGCGTTATATGGGATGACGTTATAACGTATTACGTTATTTGGTATGACGTTATAACGTAAATAGGTTACATGGTATGACGTTATACCGTATTACGTTATATGGGATGACGTTATAACGTATTACGTTATATGGTATGACGTTATAACGTAAATAGGTTATATGGTATGACGTTATACCGTATTACGTTATATGGGATGACGCTATAACGTATTACGTAATATGGGATGATGTTATAACGTATTACGTTATGTGGGACGACGTTATAACGTATTGCGTTATATGGGATGACGTTATAACGTAAATAGGTTATATGGTATGACGTTATAACGTATTACGTTATATGGTATGACGTTATAACGTATTACGTTATATGGGATGTCGCTATAACGAAATTGGTTATATGGTATGACGTTATAACGTAATAGGTTATATGGTATGACGTTATAACGTATTACGTAATATGGTATGACGTTATAACGTATTACGTTATGTGGGACGACGTTATAACGTTTTGCGTTATATGGGATGACGTTATAACGTATTACGTTATATGGGATGACGTTATAACGTATTACGTTATATGGGATGACGTTATAACGTAATTGGTTATATGGTATAACGTTATAACGTATTACGCTATATGGTATGACGTAATACCGTAATAGGTTATATGGTATGACGTTATAACGTAATAGGTTATACGGTATGACGTAATACCTAATTACGTTATATGGTATGTCGTTATAACGTAAATAGGTTATATGGTATGACGTTATACCGTATTACGTTATATGGGATGACGTTATAACGTATTAAGTTATATGGGATGACGTTATAACGTAATAGGATGTATGGTATGACGCTATAACGTAATAGGTTATATGGTATGACGTTATACCGAATTACGTTATGTGGTACGACGTTATAACGTATTACGTTATATGGGATGACGTTATAACGTATTTCGTTAAATGGGATGACGTTATAACGTATTACGTAATATGGGATGACGTTATAACGTATTACGTTATGTGGGATGACGTTATAACGAAATAGGTTATATGGTATGACGTTATAACGTATTACGTTATATGGGATGACGCTATAACGTATTACGTAATATGGCATGACGTTATAACGTATTACGTTATGTGGGACGACGTTATAACGTATTGCGTTATATGGGATGACGTTATAACGTAATTGGATGTATGGTATGACGCTATAACGTAATAGGTTATATGGTATGACGTTATACCGAATTACGTTATGTGGTACGACGTTATAACGTATTACGTTATATGGGATGACGTTATAACGTATTTCGTTAAATGGGATGACGTTATAACGTATTACGTAATATGGGATGACGTTATAACGTATTACGTTATGTGGGATGACGTTATAACGTATTACGTTATATGGGATGCCGTTATAACGAAATTGGTTATGTGGGATGACGTTATAACGTAATTGGTTATATGGTATAACGTTATAACGTATCACGCTATATGGTATGACGTAATAACGTATTACGTTATATGGGATGACGCTATAACGTATTGCGTAATATGGCATGACGTTATAACGTATTACGTTATGTGGAACGACGTTATAACTTATTGCGTTATATGGGATGACGTTATAACGTATTACGTTATTTGGTATGACGTTATAACGTAAATAGGTTACATGGTATGACGTTATACCGTATTACGTTATATGGGATGACGTTATAACGTATTACGTTATATGGTATGACGTTATAACGTAAATAGGTTATATGGTATGACGTTATACCGTATTACGTTATATGGGATGACGCTATAACGTATTCCGTAATATGGGATGATGTTATAACGTATTACGTTATGTGGGACGACGTTATAACGTATTGCGTTATATGGGATGACGTTATAACGTAAATAGGTTATATGGTATGACGTTATAACGTATTACGTTATATGGTATGACGTTATAACGTATTACGTTATATGGGATGTCGCTATAACGAAATTGGTTATATGGTATGACGTTATAACGTAATAGGTTATATGGTATGACGTTATAACGTATTACGTAATATGGTATGACGTTATAACGTATTACGTTATGTGGGATGACGTTATAACGAAATAGGTTATATGGTATGACGTTATAACGTATTACGTTATATGGGATGACGCTATAACGTATTACGTAATATGGCATGACGTTATAACGTATTACGTTATATGGTATGACGTTATAACGTATTACGTAATATGGCATGACGTTATAACGTATTACGTTATGTGGGACGACGTTATAACGTATTGCGTTATATGGGATGACGTTATAACGTAATAGGATGTATGGTATGACGCTATAACGTAATAGGTTATATGGTATGACGTTATACCGAATTACGTTATGTGGTACGACGTTATAACGTATTACGTTATATGGGATGACGTTATAACGTATTTCGTTAAATGGGATGACGTTATAACGTATTACGTAATATGGGATGACGTTATAACGTATTACGTTATGTGGGATGACGTTATAACGAAATAGGTTATATGGTATGACGTTATAACGTATTACGTTATATGGGATGACGCTATAACGTATTACGTAATATGGCATGACGTTATAACGTATTACGTTATATGGTATGACGTTATAACGTATTACGTTATATGGGATGCCGTTATAACGAAATTGGTTATGTGGGATGACGTTATAACGTAATTGGTTATATGGTATAACGTTATAACGTATTACGCTATATGGTATGACGTAATAACGTATTACGTTATATGGGATGACGCTATAACGTATTGCGTAATATGGCATGACGTTATAACGTATTACGTTATGTGGAACGACGTTATAACTTATTGCGTTATATGGGATGACGTTATAACGTATTACGTTATTTGGTATGACGTTATAACGTAAATAGGTTACATGGTATGACGTTATAACGTATTACGTTATATGGGATGACGCTATAACGTATTACGTAATATGGCATGACGTTATAACGTATTACGTTATGTGGGACGACGTTATAACGTATTGCGTTATATGGGATGACGTTATAACGTATTACGTTATATGGTATGACGTTATAACGTAAATAGGTTACATGGTATGACGTTATACCGTATTACGTTATATGTAATGACGTTATAACGTATTACGTTATATGGTATGACGTTATAACGTAAATAGGTTATATGGTATGACGTTATACCGTATTACGTTATATGGGATGACGTTATAACGTATTACGTAATATGGGATGATGTTATAACGTATTACGTTATGTGGGACGACGTTATAACGTATTGCGTTATATGGGATGACGTTATAACGTAAATAGGTTATATGGTATGACGTTATAACGTATTACGTTATATGGTATGACGTTATAACGTATTACGTTATATGGGATGACGCTATAACGAAATTGGTTATATGGTATGACGTTATAACGTAATAGGTTATATGGTATGACGTTATAACGTAATAGGTTATATGGTATGACGTTATAACGTATTACGTAATATGGTATGACGTTATAACGTATTACGTTATGTGGGACGACGTTATAACGTATTGCGTTATACAGGATGACGTTATAACGAAATAGGTTATATGGTATGACGTTATAACGTATTACGTTATATGGTATGACGTTATAACGTATTACGTAATATGGGATGACGTTATAACGTATTACGTTATGTGGGACGACGTTATAACGTTTTGCGTTATATGGGATGACGTTATAACGTATTACGTTATATGGGATGACGTTATAACGTATTACGTTATATGGGATGACGTTATAACGTAATTGGTTATATGGTATAACGTTATAACGTATTACGCTATATGGTATGACGTAATACCGTAATAGGTTATATGGTATGACGTTATAACGTAATAGGTTATACGGTATGACGTAATACCTAATTACGTTATATGGTATGTCGTTATAACGTAAATAGGTTATATGGTATGACGTTATACCGTATTACGTTATATGGGATGACGTTATAACGTATTAAGTTATATGGGATGACGTTATAACGTAATAGGATGTATGGTATGACGCTATAACGTAATAGGTTATATGGTATGACGTTATACCGAATTACGTTATGTGGTACGACGTTATAACGTATTACGTTATATGGGATGACGTTATAACGTATTTCGTTAAATGGGATGACGTTATAACGTATTACGTAATATGGGATGACGTTATAACGTATTACGTTATGTGGGATGACGTTATAACGAAATAGGTTATATGGTATGACGTTATAACGTATTACGTTATATGGGATGACGCTATAACGTATTACGTAATATGGCATGACGTTATAACGTATTACGTTATGTGGGACGACGTTATAACGTATTGCGTTATATGGGATGACGTTATAACGTAATTGGATGTATGGTATGACGCTATAACGTAATAGGTTATATGGTATGACGTTATACCGAATTACGTTATGTGGTACGACGTTATAACGTATTACGTTATATGGGATGACGTTATAACGTATTTCGTTAAATGGGATGACGTTATAACGTATTACGTAATATGGGATGACGTTATAACGTATTACGTTATGTGGGATGACGTTATAACGAAATAGGTTATATGGTATGACGTTATAACGTATTACGTTATATGGGATGACGCTATAACGTATTACGTAATATGGCATGACGTTATAACGTATTACGTTATATGGTATGACGTTATAACGTATTACGTTATATGGGATGCCGTTATAACGAAATTGGTTATGTGGGATGACGTTATAACGTAATTGGTTATATGGTATAACGTTATAACGTATTACGCTATATGGTATGACGTAATAACGTATTACGTTATATGGGATGACGCTATAACGTATTGCGTAATATGGCATGACGTTATAACGTATTACGTTATGTGGAACGACGTTATAACTTATTGCGTTATATGGGATGACGTTATAACGTATTACGTTATTTGGTATGACGTTATAACGTAAATAGGTTACATGGTATGACGTTATACCGTATTACGTTATATGGGATGACGTTATAACGTATTACGTTATATGGTATGACGTTATAACGTAAATAGGTTATATGGTATGACGTTATACCGTATTACGTTATATGGGATGACGCTATAACGTATTACGTAATATGGGATGATGTTATAACGTATTACGTTATGTGGGACGACGTTATAACGTATTGCGTTATATGGGATGACGTTATAACGTAAATAGGTTATATGGTATGACGTTATAACGTATTACGTTATATGGTATGACGTTATAACGTATTACGTTATATGGGATGTCGCTATAACGAAATTGGTTATATGGTATGACGTTATAACGTAATAGGTTATATGGTATGACGTTATAACGTATTACGTAATATGGTATGACGTTATAACGTATTACGTTATGTGGGACGACGTTATAACGTTTTGCGTTATATGGGATGACGTTATAACGTATTACGTTATATGGGATGACGTTATAACGTATTACGTTATATGGGATGACGTTATAACGTAATTGGTTATATGGTATAACGTTATAACGTATTACGCTATATGGTATGACGTAATACCGTAATAGGTTATATGGTATGACGTTATAACGTAATAGGTTATACGGTATGACGTAATACCTAATTACGTTATATGGTATGTCGTTATAACGTAAATAGGTTATATGGTATGACGTTATACCGTATTACGTTATATGGGATGACGTTATAACGTATTAAGTTATATGGGATGACGTTATAACGTAATAGGATGTATGGTATGACGCTATAACGTAATAGGTTATATGGTATGACGTTATACCGAATTACGTTATGTGGTACGACGTTATAACGTATTACGTTATATGGGATGACGTTATAACGTATTTCGTTAAATGGGATGACGTTATAACGTATTACGTAATATGGGATGACGTTATAACGTATTACGTTATGTGGGATGACGTTATAACGAAATAGGTTATATGGTATGACGTTATAACGTATTACGTTATATGGGATGACGCTATAACGTATTACGTAATATGGCATGACGTTATAACGTATTACGTTATGTGGGACGACGTTATAACGTATTGCGTTATATGGGATGACGTTATAACGTAATTGGATGTATGGTATGACGCTATAACGTAATAGGTTATATGGTATGACGTTATACCGAATTACGTTATGTGGTACGACGTTATAACGTATTACGTTATATGGGATGACGTTATAACGTATTTCGTTAAATGGGATGACGTTATAACGTATTACGTAATATGGGATGACGTTATAACGTATTACGTTATGTGGGATGACGTTATAACGAAATAGGTTATATGGTATGACGTTATAACGTATTACGTTATATGGGATGACGCTATAACGTATTACGTAATATGGCATGACGTTATAACGTATTACGTTATATGGTATGACGTTATAACGTATTACGTTATATGGGATGCCGTTATAACGAAATTGGTTATGTGGGATGACGTTATAACGTAATTGGTTATATGGTATAACGTTATAACGTATCACGCTATATGGTATGACGTAATAACGTATTACGTTATATGGGATGACGCTATAACGTATTGCGTAATATGGCATGACGTTATAACGTATTACGTTATGTGGAACGACGTTATAACTTATTGCGTTATATGGGATGACGTTATAACGTATTACGTTATTTGGTATGACGTTATAACGTAAATAGGTTACATGGTATGACGTTATACCGTATTACGTTATATGGGATGACGTTATAACGTATTACGTTATATGGTATGACGTTATAACGTAAATAGGTTATATGGTATGACGTTATACCGTATTACGTTATATGGGATGACGCTATAACGTATTACGTAATATGGGATGATGTTATAACGTATTACGTTATGTGGGACGACGTTATAACGTATTGCGTTATATGGGATGACGTTATAACGTAAATAGGTTATATGGTATGACGTTATAACGTATTACGTTATATGGTATGACGTTATAACGTATTACGTTATATGGGATGTCGCTATAACGAAATTGGTTATATGGTATGACGTTATAACGTAATAGGTTATATGGTATGACGTTATAACGTATTACGTAATATGGTATGACGTTATAACGTATTACGTTATGTGGGACGACGTTATAACGTTTTGCGTTATATGGGATGACGTTATAACGTATTACGTTATATGGGATGACGTTATAACGTATTACGTTATATGGGATGACGTTATAACGTAATTGGTTATATGGTATAACGTTATAACGTATTACGCTATATGGTATGACGTAATACCGTAATAGGTTATATGGTATGACGTTATAACGTAATAGGTTATACGGTATGACGTAATACCTAATTACGTTATATGGTATGTCGTTATAACGTAAATAGGTTATATGGTATGACGTTATACCGTATTACGTTATATGGGATGACGTTATAACGTATTAAGTTATATGGGATGACGTTATAACGTAATAGGATGTATGGTATGACGCTATAACGTAATAGGTTATATGGTATGACGTTATACCGAATTACGTTATGTGGTACGACGTTATAACGTATTACGTTATATGGGATGACGTTATAACGTATTTCGTTAAATGGGATGACGTTATAACGTATTACGTAATATGGGATGACGTTATAACGTATTACGTTATGTGGGATGACGTTATAACGAAATAGGTTATATGGTATGACGTTATAACGTATTACGTTATATGGGATGACGCTATAACGTATTACGTAATATGGCATGACGTTATAACGTATTACGTTATGTGGGACGACGTTATAACGTATTGCGTTATATGGGATGACGTTATAACGTAATTGGATGTATGGTATGACGCTATAACGTAATAGGTTATATGGTATGACGTTATACCGAATTACGTTATGTGGTACGACGTTATAACGTATTACGTTATATGGGATGACGTTATAACGTATTTCGTTAAATGGGATGACGTTATAACGTATTACGTAATATGGGATGACGTTATAACGTATTACGTTATGTGGGATGACGTTATAACGAAATAGGTTATATGGTATGACGTTATAACGTATTACGTTATATGGGATGACGCTATAACGTATTACGTAATATGGCATGACGTTATAACGTATTACGTTATATGGTATGACGTTATAACGTATTACGTTATATGGGATGCCGTTATAACGAAATTGGTTATGTGGGATGACGTTATAACGTAATAGGTTATATGGTATGACGTTATAACGTAATACGTTATATGGTATGACGTTATAACGTAAATAGGTTATAGGGTATGACGTTATATCGTATTACGTCATATGGGATGACGTTATAACGTATTACGTTATATGGGATGACGTTATAACGTAATAGGTTATATGGTATGACGTTATAACGTAATAGGTTATATGGTATGACGTTATAATGTATTACGTTATATGGTATGACGTTATAATGTAAATAGGATATATTTTATGACGTTATACCGTATTACGTTATATGGTATGACGTTATAACGTAATAGGTTATATGGTATGACGTTATAACGTAATACGTTATATAGTATGACGTTATAACGTAAATAGGTTATATGGTATGACGTTATACCGTATTACGTCATATGGGATGACGTTATAACGTATTACGTTATATGGGATGACGTTATAACGTAATAGGTTATATGGTATGACGCTATAACGTAATAGGTTATACGGTATGACGTAATACCTAATTACGTTATATGGTATGTCGTTATAACGTAAATAGGTTATATGGTATGACGTTATACCGTATTACGTTATATGGGATGACGTTATAACGTATTACGTTATATGGGCTGACGTTATAACGTTAATAGGTTATATGGTATGACGTTATACCGTATTACGTCATATGGGATGACGTTATAACGTAATAGGTTATATGGTATGACGTTATAACGTAATAGGTTATACGGTATGACGTAATACCTAATTACGTTATATGGTATGTCGTTATAACGTAAATAGGTTATATGGTATGACGTTATACCGTATTACGTTATATGGGATGACGTTATAACGTATTACGTTATATGGGATGACGTTATAACGTTAATACGTTATATGGTATGACGTTATAACGTAAATAGGTTATATGGTATGACGTTATAACGTATTGCGTTATATGGGATGACGTTATAACGTATTGCGTTATATGGTATGACGTTATAACGTATTACGTTATATGAGATGACGTTATAACGTATTACGTTATATGGGATGACGTTATAACGTAATAGGTTATATGGTATGACGTTATACCGTATTACGTTATGTGGGACGACGTTATAACGTATTGCGTTATGTGGGATGACGTTATAACGTATTGCGTTATATGGTATGACGTTATAACGTATTACGTTATATGGTATGACGTTATAACGTAAATAGGTTATATGGTATGACGTTATAACGTATTACGTTATATGGTATGACGTTATAACGTATTACGTAATATGGGATGACGTTATAACGTATTACGTTATGTGGGACGACGTTATAACGTATTGCGTTATATGGGATGACGTTATAACGTAATTGGTTATGTGGGATGACGTTATAACGTAATTGGCTATATGGTATAACGTTATAACGTATTACGCTATATGGTATGACGTTATAACGTAAAGAGGTTATATGGTATGACGTTATAACGTATTACGTTATATGGTATGACGTTATAACGTATTACGTTATATGGGATGCCGTTATAACGAAATTGGTTATATGGTATGACGTTATAACGTAATAGGTTATATGGCATGACGTTATACCGAATTACGTTATATGAGATGACGTTATAACGTATTACGTTATATGGGATGACGTTATAATGTATTCCGTTATATGGGATGACGTTATAACGTAATACGTTATATGGTATGACGTTATAACGTAAATAGGTTATATGGTATGACGTTATAACGTATTACGTTATATGGTATGACGTTATAACGAAATAGGTTATATGGTATGACGTTATAACGTATTACGTTATAACGTATTACGTAATATGGGATGACGTTATAACGTATTACGTTATGTGGGACGACGTTATAACGTATTGCGTTATATGGGATGACGTTATATCGTATTACGTTATATGGGATGACGTTATAACTTATTACGTTATATGGGATGACGTTATAACGTAATTGGTTATATGGTATAACGTTATAACGTATTACACTATATGGTATGACGTTATAACGTAATAGGTTATATGGTATGACGTTATAACGAATAGGTTATATGGTATGACGTTATAACGTAATACGTTATATGGTATGACGTTATAACGTAAATAGGTTATATGGTATGACGTTATATCGTATTACGTCATATGGGATGACGTTATAACGTATTACGTTATATGGGATGACGTTATAACGTAATAGGTTATATGGTATTACGTTATAACGTGTTACGTTTTATGGGATGACGTTATAACGTATTTCGTTATATGGGAAGACGTTATAACGTATTCCGTAATATGGGATGACGTTATAACGTATTACGTAATGTCGGATGACGTTATAACGAAATAGGTTATATGGTATGACGTTATAACGTATTACGTTATATGGTATGACGTTATAACGTATTACGTAATATGGGATGACGTTATAACGAAATAGGTTATATGGTATGACGTTATAACGTATTACGTTATATGGTATGACGTTATAACGTATTACGTAATATGGGATGACGTTATAACGTATTACGTTATGTGGGACGACGTTATAACGTATTGCGTTATATGGGATGACGTTATATCGTATTACGTTATATGGGATGACGTTATAACGTATTACGTTATATGGGATGACGTTATAACGTAATTGGTTATATGGTATAACGTTATAACGTATTACGCTATATGGTATGACGTTATAACGTAATAGGTTATAGGGTATGACGTTATAACGTAATAGGTTATATGGTATGACGTTATAACGTAATACGTTATATGGTATGACGTTATAACGTAAATAGGTTATATGGTATGACGTTATACCGTATTACGTCATATGGGATGACGTTATAACGTATTACGTTATATGGGATGACGTTATAACGTAATAGGTTATATGGTATGACGTTATAACGTAATAGGTTATACGGTATGACGTAATACCTAATTACGTTATATGGTATGTCGTTATAACGTAAATAGGTTATATGGTATGACGTTATACCGTATTACGTTATATGGGATGACGTTATAACGTATTACGTAATATGGGATGACGTTATAACGTGTTACGTTATGTGGGACGACGTTATAACGTATTGCGTTATATGGGATGACGTTATAACGTATTACGTTATATGGGATGACGTTATAACGTATTACGTTATATGGGATGACTTAATAACGTAAATAGGTTATATGGTATGACGTTATACCGTATTACGTCATGTGGGATGACGTTATAACGTATTACGTTATATGGGATGACGTTATAACGTAATAGGTTATATGGTATGACGTTATAACGTAATAGGTTATATGGTATGACGTTATACCGAATTACGTTATATGGTATGACGTTATAACGTATTACGTTATATGGGATGACGTTATAACGTATTTCGTTATATGGGATGACGTTATAACGTATTACGTAATATGGTATGACGTTATAACGTATTACGTAATGTGGGATGACGTTATAACGAAATAGGTTATATGGTATGACGGTATAACGTATTACGTTATATGGTATGACGTTATAACGTATTACGTAATATGGGATGACGTTATAATGTGTTACGTTATGTGGGACGACGTTATAACGTATTGCGTTATATGGGATGACGTTATAACGTATTGCGTTATATGGTATGACGTTATAACGTATTACGTTATATGAGATGACGTTATAACGTATTACGTTATATGGGATGACGTTATAACGTAATAGGTTACATGGTATGACGTTATACCGTATTACGTTATGTGGGACGACGTTATAACGTATTGCGTTATGTGGGATGACGTTATAACGTATTGCGTTATATGGTATGACGTTATAACGTATTACGTTATATGGTATAACGCTATAACGTAAATAGGTTATATGGTATGACGTTATAACGTATTACGTTATATGGTATGACGTTATAACGTATTACGTAATATGGGATGACGTTATAACGTATTACGTTATATGGTATGACGATATAACGTATTACGTAATATGGGACGACGTTATAACGCATTACGTCATGTGGGATGACGTTATAACGTATTACGTTATATGGAATACCGTTATAACGTATTAGGTTATATGGTATGACGTTATAACGTAATAGGTTATATGGCATGACGTTATACCGAATTACGTTATATGAGATGACGTTATAACGTATTACGTTATATGGGATGACGTTATAATGTATTCCGTTATATGGGATGACGTTATAACGTAATACGCTATATGGTATGACGTAATAACGTAATAGGTTATATGGTATGACGTTATAACGTAATACGTTATATGGTAAGACGTTATAACGTAATACGTTATATGGTATGACGTTGTAACGTAAATGGGTTATATCGTATGACGTTATAACGTATTACGTTATATGGTATGACGTTATAACGTATTACGTTATATGGGATGCCGTTATAACGAAATTGGTTATATGGTATGACGTTATAACGTAATAGGTTATATGGCATGACGTTATACCGAATTACGTTATATGGGATGACGTGATAACGTATTACGTTATATGGGATGACGTTATAACGTAATAGGTTATATGGTATGACGTTATAACGTAATAGGTTATATGGTATGACGTTATAACGTATTACGTTATATGGTATGACGTTATAACGTAAACAGGTTATATGGTATGACGTTATACCGTATTACGTTATATGGTATGACGTTATAACGTAATAGGTTATATGGTATGACGTTATAACGTAATACGTTATATGGTATGACGTTATAACGTAAATGGGTTATATGGTATGACGTTATACCGTATTACGTCATATGGGATGACGTTATAACGTATTACGTTATATGGGATGACGTTATAACGTAATAGGTTATATGGTATGACGTTATAATGTATTACGTTATATGGGATGACGTAATAGCTAATTACGTTATATGGTATGTCGTTATAACGTAAATAGGTTATATGGTATGACGTTATAACGTATTACGTTATATGGTATGACGTTATAACGTATTACGTAATATGGGATGACGTTATAACGTATTACGTTATGTGGGACGACGTTATAACGTATTGCGTTATATGGGATGACGTTATATCGTATTACGTTATATGGGATGACGTTATAACGTATTACGTTATATGGGATGACGTTATAACGTAATTGGTTATATGGTATAACGTTATAACGTATTACACTATATGGTATGACGTTATAACGTAATAGGTTATATGGTATGACGTTATAACGTAATAGGTTATATGGTATGACGTTATAACGTAATACGTTATATGGTATGACGTTATAACGTAAATAGGTTATATGGTATGACGTTATATCGTATTACGTCATATGGGATGACGTTATAACGTATTACGTTATATGGGATGACGTTATAACGTAATAGGTTATATGGTATGACGTTATAACGTAATAGGTTATATGTTATGACGTTATAACGTATTACGTTATATGGTATGGCGTTATAACGTAAATAGGTTATATGGTATGACGTTATACCGAATTACGTTATATGGTATTACGTTATAACGTGTTACGTTTTATGGGATGACGTTATAACGTATTTCGTTATATGGGAAGACGTTATAACGTATTACGTAATATGGGATGACGTTATAACGTATTACGTAATGTCTGATGACGTTATAACGAAATATTTTATATGGAATGACGTTATAACGTATTACGTTATATGGTATGACGTTATAACGTATTACGTAATATGGGATGACGTTATAACGTATTACGTTATGAGGGACGACGTTATAACGTATTGCGTTATATGGGATGACGTTATAACGTATTGCGTTATATGGTATGACGTTATAACGTATTACGTTATATGAGATGACGTTATAACGTATTACGTTATATGGGATGACGTTATAATGTATTGCGTTATATGGGATGACGTTATAACGTAATACGTTATATGGTATGACGTTATAACTTAAATAGGTTATATGGTATGACGTTATAACGTATTGCGTTATATGGCATGACGTTATAACGTATTGCGTTATATGGTATGACGTTATAACGTATTACGTTATATGAGATGACGTTATAACGTATTACGTTATATGGTATGACGTTATAACGTAAATAGGTTATATGGTATGACGTTATAACGTATTACGTTATATGGTATGACGTTATAACGTATTACGTAATATGGGATGACGTTATAACGTAATAGGTTATATGGTATGACGTTATAACGTAAATGGGTTATATCGTATGACGTTATAACGTATTACGTTATATGGTATGACGTTATAACGTATTACGTTATATGGGATGCCGTTATAACGAAATTGGTTATATGAGATGACGTTATAACGTATTCCGTTATATGGGATGACGTTATAACGTAATACGTTATATGGTATGACGTTATAACGTAAATAGGTTATATGGTATGACGTTATAACGTAATACGTTATATAGTATGACGTTATAACGTAAATAGGTTATATGGTATGACGTTATACCGTACTACGTCATATGGGATGACGTTATAACGTATTACGTTATATGGGATAACGTTATAACGTAATAGGTTATATGGTATGACGTTATAACGTAATAGGTTATACGGTATGACGTAATACCTAATTACGTTATATGGTATGTCGTTATAACGTAAATAGGTTATATGGTATGACGTTATACCGTATTACGTTATATGGGATGACGTTATAACGTATTACGTAATATGGGATGACGTTATAACGTGTTACGTTATGTGGGACGACGTTATAACGTATTGCGTTATATGGGATGACGTTATAACGTATTACGTTATATGGGATGACGTTATAACGTATTACGTTATATGGGATGACGTTATAACGTAAATAGGTTATATGGTATGACGTTATACCGTATTACGTCATATGGGATGACGTTATAACGTATTACGTTATATGGGATGACGTTATAACGTAATAGGTTATATGGTATGACGTTATAACGTAATAGGTTATATGGTATGACGTTATACCGAATTACGTTATATGGTATGACGTTATAACGTGTTACGTTATATGGGATGACGTTATAACGTATTTCGTTATATGGGAAGACGTTATAACGTATTACGTAATATGGGATGACGTTATAACGTATTACGTAATGTGGGATGACGTTATAACGAAATAGGTTATATGGTATGACGTTATAACGTATTACGTTATATGGTATGACGTTATAACGTATTACGTAATATGGGATGACGTTATAACGTATTACGTAATATGGGATGACGTTATAACGTATTACTTTATGTGGGACGACGTTATAACGTATTGCGTTATATGGTATGACGTTATAACGTAAATAGGTTATATGGTATGACGTTATAACGTATTGCGTTATATGGGATGACGTTATAACGTATTGCGTTATATGGTATGACGTTATAACGTATTACGTTATATCAGATGACGTTATAACGTATTACGTTATATGGGATGACGTTATAACGTAATAGGTTATATGGTATGACGTTATACCGTATTACGTTATGTGGGACGACGTTATAACGTATTGCGTTATGTGGGATGACGTTATAACGTATTGCGTTATATGGTATGACGTTATAACGTATTACGTTATATGGTATGACGTTATAACGTAAATAGGTTATATGGTATGACGTTATAACGTATTACGTTATATGGTATGACGTTATAACGTATTACGTAATATGGGATGACGTTATAACGTATTACGTTATGTGGGACGACGTTATAACGTATTGCGTTATATGGGATGACGTTATAACGTAATTGGTTATGTGGTATGACGTTATAACGTAATTGGTTATATGGTATAACGTTATAACGTATTACGCTATATGGTATGACGTTATAACGTAAATAGGTTATATGGTATGACGTTATAACGTATTACGTTATATGGTATGACGTTATAACGTATTACGTAATATGGTATGACGTTATAACGTATTACGTTATGTGGGACGCCGTTATAACGTATTACGTAATATGGTATGACGTTATAACGTATTACGTTATGTGGGACGCCGTTATAACGTATTACGTTATATGGGATGACGTTATAACGTATTACGTTATATGGGATGACGTTATAACGTTTTGCGTTATATGGGATGACGTTATAACGTATTACGTTATATGGGATGACGTTATAACGTAATAGGTTATATGGTATGACGTTATAACGTAATAGGTTATATGGTATGACGTTATAACGTATTACGTTATATAGTATGACGTTATAACGTAAATAGGTTATATGGTATGACGTTATAACGTAAATAGGTTATATGGTATGACGTTATAGCGTATTACGTTATATGGGATGACGTTATAACGTATTACGTAATATGGGATGACGTTATAACGTGTTACGTAATATGGGATGACGTTATAACGTGTTACGTTATGTGGGACGACGTTATAAGGTATTGCGTTATATGGGATGACGTTATAACGTATTACGTTATATGGGATGACGTTATAACGTATTACGTTATATGAGATGACGTTATAACGTAAATAGGTTATATGGTATGACGTTATACCGTATTACGTCATATGGGATGACGTTATAACGTATTACGTTATATGGGATGACGTTATAACGTAATAGGTTATATGGTATGACGTTATAACGTAATAGGTTATATGGTATGACGTTATACCGAATTACGTTATATGGTATGACGTTATAACGTGTTACGTTATATGGGATGACGTTATAACGTATTTCGTTATATGGGAAGACGTTATAACGTATTACGTAATATGGGATGACGTTATAACGTATTACGTAATGTGGGATGACGTTATAACGAAATAGGTTATATGGTATGACGTTATAACGTATTACGTTATATGGTATGACGTTATAACGTAAATAGGTTATATGGTATGACGTTATACCGTATTACGTTATATGGGATGACGTTATAACGTATTACGTAATATGGGATGACGTTATAACGTATTACGTTATGTGGGACGACGTTATAACGTATTGCGTTATATGGGATGACGTTATAACGTAAATAGGTTATATGGTATGACGTTATAACGTATTACGTTATATGGTATGACGTTATAACGTATTACGTTATATGGGATGACGCTATAACGAAATTGGTTATATGGTATGACGTTATAACGTAATAGGTTATATGGTTTGACGTTATAACGTATTACGTAATATGGTATGACGTTATAACGTATTACATTATGTGGGACGACGTTATAACGTATTGCGTTATATGGGATGACGTTATAACGTATTACGTTATATGGGATGACGTTATAACGTATTACGTTATATGGGATGACGTTATAACGTATTACGTTATATGGGATGACGTTATAACGTAATACGTTATATGGGATGACGTTGTAACTGAATAGTTTATATGGTATGACATTATAACTTAATTGTTTATATGGTATGACGTTATAAGGTATTGCGTTATATGGTATGACGTTATAACGTATTGCGTTATATGGGATGACGTTATAACGAAATAGGTTATATGGTATGACGTTATAACGTATTACGTTATATGGTATGACGTTATAACGTATTACGTAATATGGGATGACGTTATAACGTATTACGTTATGTGGGACGACGTTATAACGTTTTGCGTTATATGGGATGACGTTATAACGTATTACGTTATATGGGATGACGTTATAACGTATTACGTTATATGGGATGACGTTATAACGTAATTGGTTATACGGTATAACGTTATAACGTATTGCGCTATATGGTATGACGTAATAACGTAATAGGTTATATGGTATGACGTTATAACGTAATACGTTATATGGTAAGACGTTATAACGTAATACGTTATATGGTATGACGTTATAACGTAAATAGGTTATATGGTATGACGTTATAACGTATTACGTTATATGGTATGACGTTATAACGTATTACGTTATATGGGATGACGTTATAACGTAATTGGTTATACGGTATAACGTTATAACGTATTGCGCTATATGGTATGACGTAATAACGTAATAGGCTATATGGTATGACGTTATAACGTAATACGTTATATGGTAAGACGTTATAACGTAATACGTTATATGGAATGACGTTATAACGTAAATAGGTTATATGGTATGACGTTATAACGTATTGCGTTATATGGGATGACGTTATAACGTAAATAGGTTATATGGTATGACGTTATAACGTATTACGTTATATGGTATGACGTTATAACGTATTACGTTATATGGGATGACGCTATAACGAAATTGGTTATATGGTATGACGTTATAACGTAATAGGTTATATGGTTTGACGTTATAACGTATTACGTAATATGGTATGACGTTATAACGTATTACGTTATGTGGGACGACGTTATAACGTATTGCGTTATATGGGATGACGTTATAACGTATTACGTTATATGGGATGACGTTATAACGTATTACGTTATATGGGATGACGTTATAACGTATTACGTTATATGGGATGACGTTATAACGTAATACGTTATATGGGATGACGTTGTAACTGAATAGTTTATATGGTATGACATTATAACTTAATTGTTTATATGGTATGACGTTATAAGGTATTGCGTTATATGGTATGACGTTATAACGTATTGCGTTATATGGGATGACGTTATAACGTAATACGTTATATGGTATGACGTTATAACGTAAATAGGTTATATGGTATGACGTTATAACGTATTACGTTATATGGTATGACGTTATAACGAAATAGGTTATATGGTATGACGTTATAACATATTACGTTATATGGTATGACGTTATAACGTATTACGTAATATGGGATGACGTTATAACGTATTACGTTATGTGGGACGACGTTATAACGTATTGCGTTATATGGGATGACGGTATATCGTATTACGTTATATGGGATGACGTTATAACGTATTACGTTATATGGTATGACATTATAACTTAATTGTTTATATGGTATGACGTTATAAGGTATTGCGTTATATGGTATGACGTTATAACGTATTGCGTTATATGGGATGACGTTATAACGTAATAGGTTATATGGTATGACGTTATAACGTAATAGGTTATATGGTATGACGTTATAACGTAATACGTTATATGGTATGACGTTATAACGTAAATAGGTTATATGGTATGACGTTATATCGTATTACGTCATATGGGATGACGTTATAACGTATTACGTTATATGGGATGACGTTATAACGTAATAGGTTATATGGGATGACGTTATAACGTAATAGGTTATATGGTATGACGTTATAACGTAATAGGTTATATGGTATGACGTTATAACGTAATACGTTATATGGTATGACGTTATAACGTAAATAGGTTATATGGTATGACGTTATATCGTATTACGTCATATGGGATGACGTTATAACGTATTACGTTATATGGGATGACGTTATAACGTAATAGGTTATATGGTATGACGTTATAACGTAACAGGTTATATGGTTTGACGTTATAACGTATTACGTAATATGGTATGACGTTATAACGTATTACGTTATGTGGGACGACGTTATAACGTATTGCGTTATATGGGATGACGTTATAACGTATTACGTTATATGGGATGACGTTATAACGTATTACGTTATATGGTATGACGTTATAACGTAACAGGTTATATGGTTTGACGTTATAACGTATTACGTAATATGGTATGACTTTATAACGTATTACGTTATGTGGGACGACGTTATAACGTATTGCGTTATATGGTATGACGTTATATCGTATTACGTCATATGGGATGACGTTATAACGTATTACGTTATATGGGATGACGTTATAACGTAATAGGTTATATGGTATGACGTTATAACGTAATAGGTTATATGGTATGACGTTATAACGTATTACGTTATATGGTACGACGTTATAACGTATTACGTAATATGGGATGACGGTATAACGTATTACGTTATGTGGGACGACGTTATAACGTTTTGCGTTATATGGTATGACGTTATAACGTAAATAGGTTATATGGTATGACGTTATAACGTATTGCGTTATATGGGATGACGTTATAACGTAAATAGGTTATATGGTATGACGTTATAACGTATTACGTTATATGGTATGACGTTATAACGTATTACGTTATATGGGATGACGCTATAACGAAATTGGTTATATGGTATGACGTTATAGCGTAATAGGTTATATGGTTTGACGTTATAACGTATTACGTAATATGGTATGACGTTATAACGTATTACGTTATGTGGGACGACGTTATAACGTATTGCGTTATATGGGATGACGTTATAACGTATTACGTTATATGGGATGACGTTATAACGTATTACGTTATATGGGATGACGTTATAACGTATTACGTTATATGGGATGACGTTATAACGTAATACGTTATATGGGATGACGTTGTAACTGAATAGTTTATATGGTATGACATTATAACTTAATTGTTTATATGGTATGACGTTATAAGGTATTGCGTTATATGGTATGACGTTATAACGTATTGCGTTATATGGGATGACGTTATAACGTAATACGTCATATGGTATGACGTTATAACGTAAATAGGTTATATGGTATGACGTTATAACGTATTACGTTATATGGTATGACGTTATAACGAAATAGGTTATATGGTATGACGTTATAACGTATTACGTTATATGGTATGACGTTATAACGTATTACGTAATATGGGATGACGTTATAACGTATTACGTTATGTGGGACGACGTTATAACGTATTGCGTTATATGGGATGACGGTATATCGTATTACGTTATATGGGATGACGTTATAACGTATTACGTTATATGGGATGACGTTATAACGTAATTGGTTATATGGTATAACGTTATAACGTATTACACTATATGGTATGACGTTATAACGTAATAGGTTATATGGTATGACGTTATAACGTATTACGTTATGTGGGACGACGTTATAACGTATTGCGTTATATGGGATGACGTTATAACGTATTACGTTATATGGGATGACGTTATAACGTATTACGTTATATGGTATGACGTTATAACGTAATACGTTATATGGTATGACGTTATAACGTAAATAGGTTATATGGTATGACGTTATATCGTATTACGTCATATGGGATGACGTTATAACGTATTACGTTATATGGGATGACGTTATAACGTAATAGGTTATATGGTATGACGTTATAACGTAATAGGTTATATGGTATGACGTTATAATGTATTACGTTATATGGTATGACGTTATAAAGTAAATAGGTTATATTTTATGACGTTATACCGTATTACGTTATATGGTATGACGTTATAACGTAATAGGTTATATGGTATGACGTTATAACGTAATACGTTATATAGTATGACGTTATAACGTAAATAGGTTATATGGTATGACGTTATACCGTATTACGTCATATGGGATGACGTTATAACGTATTACGTTATATGGGATGACGTTATAACGTAATAGGTTATATGGTATGACGTTATAACGTAATAGGTTATACGGTATGACGTAATACCTAATTACTTTATATGGTATGTCGTTATAACGTAAATAGGTTATATGGTATGACGTTATACCGTATTACGTTATATGGGATGACGTTATAACGTATTACGTTATATGGGATGACGTTATAACGTAAATAGGTTATATGGTATGACGTTATACCGTATTACGTCATATGGGATGACGTTATAACGTATTACGTTATATGGGATGACGTTATAACGTAATAGGTTATATGGTATGACGTTATAACGTAATAGGTTATATGGTATGACGTTATACCGAATTACGTTATATGGTATGACTTTATAACGTGTTACGTTATATGGGATGACGTTATAGCGTATTGCGTTATATGGGATGACGTTATATCGTATTACGTTATATGGGATGACGTTATAACGTATTACGTTATATGGGATGACGTTATAACGTAATTGGTTATATGGTATAACGTTATAACGTATTACACTATATGGTATGACGTTATAACGTAATAGGTTATATGGTATGACGTTATAACGTAATAGGTTATATGGTATGACGTTATAACGTAATACGTTATATGGTATGACGTTATAGCGTAAATAGGTTATATGGTATGACGTTATATCGTATTACGTCATATGGGATGACGTTATAACGTATTACGTTATATGGGATGACGTTATAACGTAATAGGTTATATGGTATGACGTTATAACGTAATAGGTTATATGGTATGACGTTATAACGTATTACGTTATATGGTATGACGTTATAACGTAAATAGGTTATATGGTACGACGTTATACCGTATTACGTTATATGGTATGACGTTATAACGTAATAGGTTATATGGTATGACGTTATAACGTAATACGTTATATAGTATGACGTTATAACGTAAATAGGTTATATGGTATGACGTTATACCGTATTACGTCATATGGGATGACGTTATAACGTATTACGTTATATGGGATGACGTTATAACGTAATAGGTTATATGGTATGACGTTATAACGTAAATAGGTTATATGGTATGACGCTATATCGTATTACGTCATATGGGATGACGTTATAACGTATTACGTTATATGGGATGACGTTATAACGTAATAGGTTATATGGTATGACGTTATAACGTAATAGGTTATATGGTATGACGTTATAACGTATTACGTTATATGGTATTACGTTATAACGTAAATAGGTTATATGGTATGACGTTATAGCGTATTACGTTATATGGGATGACGTTATAACGTATTACGTAATATGGGATGTCGTTATAACGTGTTACGTAATATGGGATGACGTTATAACGAAATAGGTTATATGGTATGACGTTATAACGTATTACGTTATATGGTATGACGTTATAACGTATTACGTTATATGGGATGCCGTTATAACGTATTACGTTATATGGGATGACGTTATAACGTATTACGTTATATGTGATGACGTTATAACGTAATTGGTTATACGGTATAACGTTATAACGTATTGCGCTATATGGTATAACGTTATAACGTATTACGTTATATCGTATGACGTTATAACGTAATAGGTTATATGGCATGACGTTATAACGCATTACATTATATGGGATGACGTTATAACGTATTACGTTATATGGGATGACGTTATAACGTATTACGTTATATGGGATGACGTTATAACGTAATTGGTTAGACGGTATAACGTTATAACGTATTGCGCTATATGGTATGACGTAATAACGTAATAGGTTATATGGTATGACGTTATAACGTAATACGTTATATGGTAAGACGTTATAACGTAATACGTTATATGGTATGACGTTATAACGTAAATAGGTTATATGGTATGTCGTTATAACTTATTACGTTATATGGTATGACGTTATAACGTATTACGTTATATGGGATGCCGTTATAACGAAATTGGTTATATGGTATGACGTTATAACGTAATAGGTTATATGGCATGACGTTATACCGAATTACGTTATATGAGATGACGTTATAACGTATTACGTTATATGGGATGACGTTATAATGTATTCCGTTATATGGGATGACGTTATAACGTAATACGTTATATGGTATGACGTTATAACGTAAATAGGTTATATGGTATGACGTTATAACGTATTACGTTATATGGTATGACGTTATAACGAAATAGGTTATATGGTATGACGTTATAACGTATTACGTTATATGGTATGACGTTATAACGTATTACGTAATATGGGATGACGTTATAACGTATTACGTTATGTGGGACGACGTTATAACGTATTGCGTTATATGGGATGACGTTATATCGTATTACGTTATATGGGATGACGTTATAACGTATTACGTTATATGGTATGACGTTATAACGTAATAGGTTATATGGTATGACGTTATAACGTAATACGTTATATGGTATGACGTTATAACGTAAATAGGTTATAGGGTATGACGTTATATCGTATTACGTCATATGGGATGACGTTATAACGTATTACGTTATATGGGATGACGTTATAACGTAATAGGTTATATGGTATGACGTTATAACGTAATAGGTTATATGGTATGACGTTATAATGTATTACGTTATATGGTATGACGTTATAATGTAAATAGGTTATATTTTATGACGTTATACCGTATTACGTTATATGGTATGACGTTATAACGTAATAGGTTATATGGTATGACGTTATAACGTAATACGTTATATAGTATGACGTTATAACGTAAATAGGTTATATGGTATGACGTTATACCGTATTACGTCATATGGGATGACGTTATAACGTATTACGTTATATGGGATGACGTTATAACGTAATAGGTTATATGGTATGACGCTATAACGTAATAGGTTATACGGTATGACGTAATACCTAATTACGTTATATGGTATGTCGTTATAACGTAAATAGGTTATATGGTATGACGTTATACCGTATTACGTTATATGGGATGACGTTATAACGTATTACGTTATATGGGCTGACGTTATAACGTTAATAGGTTATATGGTATGACGTTATACCGTATTACGTCATATGGGATGACGTTATAACGTAATAGGTTATATGGTATGACGTTATAACGTAATAGGTTATACGGTATGACGTAATACCTAATTACGTTATATGGTATTTCGTTATAACGTAAATAGGTTATATGGTATGACGTTATACCGTATTACGTTATATGGGATGACGTTATAACGTATTACGTTATATGGGATGACGTTATAACGTTAATACGTTATATGGTATGACGTTATAACGTAAATAGGTTATATGGTATGACGTTATAACGTATTGCGTTATATGGGATGACGTTATAACGTATTGCGTTATATGGTATGACGTTATAACGTATTACGTTATATGAGATGACGTTATAACGTATTACGTTATATGGGATGACGTTATAACGTAATAGGTTATATGGTATGACGTTATACCGTATTACGTTATGTGGGACGACGTTATAACGTATTGCGTTATGTGGGATGACGTTATAACGTATTGCGTTATATGGTATGACGTTATAACGTATTACGTTATATGGTATGACGTTATAACGTAAATAGGTTATATGGTATGACGTTATAACGTATTACGTTATATGGTATGACGTTATAACGTATTACGTAATATGGGATGACGTTATAACGTATTACGTTATGTGGGACGACGTTATAACGTATTGCGTTATATGGGATGACGTTATAACGTAATTGGTTATGTGGGATGACGTTATAACGTAATTGGCTATATGGTATAACGTTATAACGTATTACGCTATATGGTATGACGTTATAACGTAAATAGGTTATATGGTATGACGTTATAACGTATTACGTTATATGGTATGACGTTATAACGTATTACGTTATATGGGATGCCGTTATAACGAAATTGGTTATATGGTATGACGTTATAACGTAATAGGTTATATGGCATGACGTTATACCGAATTACGTTATATGAGATGACGTTATAACGTATTACGTTATATGGGATGACGTTATAACGTAATAGGTTATATGGTATGACGTTATAACGTAATAGGTTATATGGTATGACGTTATAACGTATTACGTTATATGGTATTACGTTATAACGTAAATAGGTTATATGGTATGACGTTATAGCGTATTACGTTATATGGGATGACGTTATAACGTATTACGTAATATGGGATGTCGTTATAACGTGTTACGTAATATGGGATGACGTTATAACGTGTTACGTTATGTGGGAGTACGTTATACCGTATTACGTCATATGGGATGACGTTATAACGTATTACGTTATATGGGATGACGTTATAACGTAATAGGTTATATGGTATGACGTTATAACGTATTTCGTTATATGGGAAGACGTTATAACGTATTACGTAATATGGGATGACGTTATAACGTATTACGTAATGTGGGATGACGTTATAACGAAATAGGTTATATGGTATGACGTTATAACGTATTACGTTATATGGTATGACGTTATAACGTAAATAGGTTATATGGTATGACGTTATACCGTATTACGTTATATGGGATGACGTTATAACGTATTACGTAATATGGGATGACGTTATAACGTATTACGTTATGTGGGACGACGTTATAACGTATTGCGTTATATGGGATGACGTTATAACGTAAATAGGTTATATGGTATGACGTTATAACGTATTACGTTATATGGTATGACGTTATAACGTATTACGTTATATGGGTTGACGCTATAACGAAATTGGTTATATGGTATGACGTTATAACGTAATAGGTTATATGGTATGACGTTATAACGTATTACGTAATATGGTATGACGTTATAACGTATTACGTTATGTGGGACGACGTTATAACGTATTGCGTTATATGGGATGACGTTATAACGTATTACGTTATATGGGATGACGTTATAACGTATTACGTTATATGGGATGACGTTATAACGTATTACGTTATATGGGATGACGTTATAACGTAATACGTTATATGGGATGACGTTGTAACTGAATTGTTTATATCGTATGACATTCTAACTTAATTGTTTATATGGTATGACGTTATAAGGTATTGCGTTATATGGTATGACGTTATAACGTATTTCGTTATATGGGATGACGTTATAACGAAATAGGTTATATGGTATGACGTTATAACGTATTACGTTATATGGTATGACGTTATAAGGTATTGCGTTATATGGTATGACGTTATAACGTATTGCGTTATATGGGATGACGTTATAACGAAATAGGTTATATGGTATGACGTTATAACGTATTACGTTATATGGTATGACGTTATAACGTATTACGTTATATGGGATGCCGTTATAACGTATTACGTTATATGGGATGACGTTATAACGTATTACGTTATATGGGATGACGTTATAACGTAATTGGTTATACGGTATAACGTTATAACGTATTGCGCTATATGGTATAGCGTTATAACGTATTACGTTATATCGTATGACGTTATAACGTAATAGGTTATATGGCATGACGTTATAACGTATTACGTTATATGGGATGACGTTATAACGTATTACGTTATATGGGATGACGTTATAACGTATTACGTTATATGGGATGACGTTATAACGTAATACGTTATATGGGATGACGTTGTAACTGAATTGTTTATATGGTATGACATTCTAACTTAATTGTTTATATGGTATGACGTTATAAGGTATTGCGTTATATGGTATGACGTTATAACGTATTGCGTTATATGGGATGACGTTATAACGAAATAGGTTATATGGTATGACGTTATAACGTATTACGTTATATGGTATGACGTTATAAGGTATTGCGTTATATGGTATGACGTTATAACGTATTGCGTTATATGGGATGACGTTATAACGAAATAGGTTATATGGTATGACGTTATAACGTATTACGTTATATGGTATGACGTTATAACGTATTACGTTATATGGGATGCCGTTATAACGTATTACGTTATATGGGATGACGTTATAACGTATTACGTTATATGGGATGACGTTATAACGTAATTGGTTATACGGTATAACGTTATAACGTATTGCGCTATATGGTATAGCGTTATAACGTATTACGTTATATCGTATGACGTTATAACGTAATAGGTTATATGGCATGACGTTATAACGCATTACATTATATGGGATGACGTTATAACGTATTACGTTATATGGGATGACGTTATAACGTATTACGTTATATGAGATGACGTTATAACGTATTACGTTATATGGGATGACGTTATAACGTAATAGGTTATATGGTATGACGTTATACCGTATTACGTTATGTGGGACGACGTTATAACGTATTGCGTTATGTGGGATGACGTTATAACGTATTGCGTTATATGGTATGACGTTATAACGTATTACGTTATATGGTATGACGTTATAACGTAAATAGGTTATATGGTATGACGTTATAACGTATTACGTTATATGGTATGACGTTATAACGTATTACGTAATATGGGATGACGTTATAACGTATTACGTTATGTGGGACGACGTTATAACGTATTGCGTTATATGGGATGACGTTATAACGTAATTGGTTATGTGGGATGACGTTATAACGTAATTGGCTATATGGTATAACGTTATAACGTATTACGCTATATGGTATGAGGTTATAACGTAAATAGGTTATATGGTATGACGTTATAACGTATTACGTTATATGGTTTGACGTTATAACGTATTACGTTATATGGGATGCCGTTATAACGAAATTGGTTATATGGTATGACGTTATAACGTAATAGGTTATATGGCATGACGTTATACCGAATTACGTTATATGAGATGACGTTATAACGTATTACGTTATATGGGATGACGTTATAATGTATTCCGTTATATGGGATGACGTTATAACGTAATACGTTATATGGTATGACGTTATAACGTAAATAGGTTATATGGTATGACGTTATAACGTATTACGTTATATGGTATGACGTTATAACGAAATAGGTTATATGGTATGACGTTATAACGTATTACGTTATAACGTATTACGTAATATGGGATGACGTTATAACGTATTACGTTATGTGGGACGACGTTATAACGTATTGCGTTATATGGGATGACGTTATATCGTATTACGTTATATGGGATGACGTTATAACGTATTACGTTATATGGGATGACGTTATAACGTAATTGGTTATATGGTATAACGTTATAACGTATTACACTATATGGTATGACGTTATAACGTAATAGGTTATATGGTATGACGTTATAACGAATAGGTTATATGGTATGACGTTATAACGTAATACGTTATATGGTATGACGTTATAACGTAAATAGGTTATATGGTATGACGTTATATCGTATTACGTCATATGGGATGACGTTATAACGTATTACGTTATATGGGATGACGTTATAACGTAATAGGTTATATGGTATTACGTTATAACGTGTTACGTTTTATGGGATGACGTTATAACGTATTTCGTTATATGGGAAGACGTTATAACGTATTCCGTAATATGGGATGACGTTATAACGTATTACGTAATGTCGGATGACGTTATAACGAAATAGGTTATATGGTATGACGTTATAACGTATTACGTTATATGGTATGACGTTATAACGTATTACGTAATATGGGATGACGTTATAACGAAATAGGTTATATGGTATGACGTTATAACGTATTACGTTATATGGTATGACGTTATAACGTATTACGTAATATGGGATGACGTTATAACGTATTACGTTATGTGGGACGACGTTATAACGTATTGCGTTATATGGGATGACGTTATATCGTATTACGTTATATGGGATGACGTTATAACGTATTACGTTATATGGGATGACGTTATAACGTAATTGGTTATATGGTATAACGTTATAACGTATTACGCTATATGGTATGACGTTATAACGTAATAGGTTATAGGGTATGACGTTATAACGTAATAGGTTATATGGTATGACGTTATAACGTAATACGTTATATGGTATGACGTTATAACGTAAATAGGTTATATGGTATGACGTTATACCGTATTACGTCATATGGGATGACGTTATAACGTATTACGTTATATGGGATGACGTTATAACGTAATAGGTTATATGGTATGACGTTATAACGTAATAGGTTATACGGTATGACGTAATACCTAATTACGTTATATGGTATGTCGTTATAACGTAAATAGGTTATATGGTATGACGTTATACCGTATTACGTTATATGGGATGACGTTATAACGTATTACGTAATATGGGATGACGTTATAACGTGTTACGTTATGTGGGACGACGTTATAACGTATTGCGTTATATGGGATGACGTTATAACGTATTACGTTATATGGGATGACGTTATAACGTATTACGTTATATGGGATGACTTAATAACGTAAATAGGTTATATGGTATGACGTTATGCCGTATTACGTCATGTGGGATGACGTTATAACGTATTACGTTATATGGGATGACGTTATAACGTAATAGGTTATATGGTATGACGTTATAACGTAATAGGTTATATGGTATGACGTTATACCGAATTACGTTATATGGTATGACGTTATAACGTATTACGTTATATGGGATGACGTTATAACGTATTTCGTTATATGGGATGACGTTATAACGTATTACGTAATATGGTATGACGTTATAACGTATTACGTAATGTGGGATGACGTTATAACGAAATAGGTTATATGGTATGACGGTATAACGTATTACGTTATATGGTATGACGTTATAACGTATTACGTAATATGGGATGACGTTATAACGTATTACGTTATGAGGGACGACGTTATAACGTATTGCGTTATATGGGATGACGTTATAACGTATTGCGTTATATGGTATGACGTTATAACGTATTACGTTATATGAGATGACGTTATAACGTATTACGTTATATGGGATGACGTTATAATGTATTGCGTTATATGGGATGACGTTATAACGTAATACGTTATATGGTATGACGTTATAACTTAAATAGGTTATATGGTATGACGTTATAACGTATTGCGTTATATGGGATGACGTTATAACGTATTGCGTTATATGGTATGACGTTATAACGTATTACGTTATATGGGATGACGTTATAACGTAATAGGTTATATGGTATGACGTTATACCGTATTACGTTATGTGGGACGACGTTATAACGTATTGCGTTATGTGGGATGACGTTATAACGTATTGCGTTATATGGTATGACGTTATAACGTATTACGTTATATGGTATGACGTTATAACGTAAATAGGTTATATGGTATGACGTTATAACGTATTACGTTATATGGTATGACGTTATAACGTATTACGTAATATGGGATGACGTTATAACGTATTACGTTATGTGGGACGACGTTATAACGTATTGCGTTATATGGGATGACGTTATAACGTAATTGGTTATGTGGGATGACGTTATAACGTAATTGGTTATATGGTATAACGTTATAATGTATTACGCTATATGGTATGACGTAATAACGTAATAGGTTATATGGTATGACGTTATAACGTAATACGTTATATGGTAAGACGTTATAACGTAATACGTTATATGGTATGACGTTATAACGTAAATGGGTTATATCGTATGACGTTATAACGTATTACGTTATATGGTATGACGTTATAACGTATTACGTTATATGGGATGCCGTTATAACGAAATTGGTTATATGGTATGACGTTATAACGTAATAGGTTATATGGCATGACGTTATACCGAATTACGTTATATGAGATGACGTTATAACGTATTACGTTATATGGGATGACGTTATAATGTATTACGTTATATGGGATGACGTTATAACGTTATACGTTATATGGTATGACGTTATAACGAAATAGGTTATATGGTATGACGTTATAACGTATTACGTTATATGGTATGACGTTATAACGTATTACGTAATATGGGATGACGTTATAACGTATTACGTTATGTGGGACGACGTTATAACGTATTGCGTTATATGGGATGACGTTATATCGTATTACGTTATATGGGATGACGTTATAACGTATTACGTTATATGGGATGACGTTATAACGTAATTGGTTATATGGTATAACGTTATAACGTATTACGCTATATGGTATGACGTTATAACGTAATAGGTTATAGGGTATGACGTTATAACGTAATAGGTTATATGGTATGACGTTATAACGTAATACGTTATATGGTATGACGTTATAACGTAAATAGGTTATATGGTATGACGTTATACCGTATTACGTCATATGGGATGACGTTATAACGTATTACGTTATATGGGATGACGTTATAACGTAATAGGTTATATGGTATGACGTTATAACGTAATAGGTTATACGGTATGACGTAATACCTAATTACGTTATATGGTATGTCGTTATAACGTAAATAGGTTATATGGTATGACGTTATACCGTATTACGTTATATGGGATGACGTTATAACGTATTACGTAATATGGGATGACGTTATAACGTGTTACGTTATGTGGGACGACGTTATAACGTATTGCGTTATATGGGATGACGTTATAACGTATTACGTTATATGGGATGACGTTATAACGTATTACGTTATATGGGATGACTTAATAACGTAAATAGGTTATATGGTATGACGTTATACCGTATTACGTCATGTGGGATGACGTTATAACGTATTACGTTATATGGGATGACGTTATAACGTAATAGGTTATATGGTATGACGTTATAACGTAATAGGTTATATGGTATGACGTTATACCGAATTACGTTATATGGTATGACGTTATAACGTATTACGTTATATGGGATGACGTTATAACGTATTTCGTTATATGGGATGACGTTATAACGTATTACGTAATATGGTATGACGTTATAACGTATTACGTAATGTGGGATGACGTTATAACGAAATAGGTTATATGGTATGACGGTATAACGTATTACGTTATATGGTATGACGTTATAACGTATTACGTAATATGGGATGACGTTATAATGTGTTACGTTATGTGGGACGACGTTATAACGTATTGCGTTATATGGGATGACGTTATAACGTATTGCGTTATATGGTATGACGTTATAACGTATTACGTTATATGAGATGACGTTATAACGTATTACGTTATATGGGATGACGTTATAACGTAATAGGTTACATGGTATGACGTTATACCGTATTACGTTATGTGGGACGACGTTATAACGTATTGCGTTATGTGGGATGACGTTATAACGTATTGCGTTATATGGTATGACGTTATAACGTATTACGTTATATGGTATAACGCTATAACGTAAATAGGTTATATGGTATGACGTTATAACGTATTACGTTATATGGTATGACGTTATAACGTATTACGTAATATGGGATGACGTTATAACGTATTACGTTATATGGTATGACGATATAACGTATTACGTAATATGGGACGACGTTATAACGCATTACGTCATGCGGGATGACGTTATAACGTATTACGTTATATGGAATACCGTTATAACGTATTAGGTTATATGGTATGACGTTATAACGTAATAGGTTATATGGTATGACGTTATAACGAAATAGGTTATATGGTATGACGTTATTACGTATTACGTTATATGGTATGACGTTATAACGTATTACGTAATATGGGATGACGTTATAATGTGTTACGTTATGTGGGACGACGTTATAACGTATTGCGTTATATGGGATGACGTTATAACGTATTGCGTTATATGGTATGACGTTATAACGTATTACGTTATATGAGATGACGTTATAACGTATTGCGTTATATGGTATGACGTTATAACGTATTACGTTATATGGTATAACGCTATAACGTAAATAGGTTATATGGTATGACGTTATAACGTATTACGTTATATGGTATGACGTTATAACGTATTACGTAATATGGTATGACGTTATAACGTATTACGTAATATGGGATGACGTTATAGCGTATTACGTTATGTGGGACGACGTTATAACGTATTGCGTTATATGGGATGACGTTATATCGTATTACGTTATATGGGATGACGTTATAACGTATTACGTTATATGGGATGACGTTATAACGTAATTGGTTATATGGTATAACGTTATAACGTATTACACTATATGGTATGACGTTATAACGTAAATAGGTTATATGGTATGACGTTATAACGTATTACGTTATATGGTATGACGTTATAACGTATTACGTAATATGGGATGACGTTATAACGTATTACGTTATGTGGGACGACGTTATAACGTATTGCGTTATATGGGATGACGTTATAACGTAATTGGTTATGTGGGATGACGTTATAACGTAATTGGTTATATGGTATAACGTTATAACGTATTACGCTATATGGTATGACGTAATAACGTAATAGGTTATATGGTATGACGTTATAACGTAATACGTTATATGGTAAGACGTTATAACGTAATACGTTATATGGTATGACGTTGTAACGTAAATGGGTTATATCGTATGACGTTATAACGTATTACGTTATATGGTATGACGTTATAACGTATTACGTTATATGGGATGCCGTTATAACGAAATTGGTTATATGGTATGACGTTATAACGTAATAGGTTATATGGCATGACGTTATACCGAATTACGTTATATGGGATGACGTGATAACGTATTACGTTATATGGGATGACGTTATAACGTAATAGGTTATATGGTATGACGTTATAACGTAATAGGTTATATGGTATGACGTTATAACGTATTACGTTATATGGTATGACGTTATAACGTAAACAGGTTATATGGTATGACGTTATACCGTATTACGTTATATGGTATGACGTTATAACGTAATAGGTTATATGTTATGACGTTATAACGTAATACGTTATATGGTATGACGTTATAACGTAAATAGGTTATATGGTATGACGTTATACCGTATTACGTCATATGGGATGACGTTATAACGTATTACGTTATATGGGATGACGTTATAACGTAATAGGTTATATGGTATGACGTTATAATGTATTACGTTATATGGGATGACGTAATAGCTAATTACGTTATATGGTATGTCGTTATAACGTAAATAGGTTATATGGTATGACGTTATAACGTATTACGTTATATGGTATGACGTTATAACGTATTACGTAATATGGGATGACGTTATAACGTATTACGTTATGTGGGACGACGTTATAACGTATTGCGTTATATGGGATGACGTTATATCGTATTACGTTATATGGGATGACGTTATAACGTATTACGTTATATGGGATGACGTTATAACGTAATTGGTTATATGGTATAACGTTATAACGTATTACACTATATGGTATGACGTTATAACGTAATAGGTTATATGGTATGACGTTATAACGTAATAGGTTATATGGTATGACGTTATAACGTAATACGTTATATGGTATGACGTTATAACGTAAATAGGTTATATGGTATGACGTTATATCGTATTACGTCATATGGGATGACGTTATAACGTATTACGTTATATGGGATGACGTTATAACGTAATAGGTTATATGGTATGACGTTATAACGTAATAGGTTATATGTTATGACGTTATAACGTATTACGTTATATGGTATGGCGTTATAACGTAAATAGGTTATATGGTATGACGTTATACCGAATTACGTTATATGGTATTACGTTATAACGTGTTACGTTTTATGGGATGACGTTATAACGTATTTCGTTATATGGGAAGACGTTATAACGTATTACGTAATATGGGATGACGTTATAACGTATTACGTAATGTCTGATGACGTTATAACGAAATATTTTATATGGTATGACGTTATAACGTATTACGTTATATGGTATGACGTTATAACGTATTACGTAATATGGGATGACGTTATAACGTATTACGTTATGAGGGACGACGTTATAACGTATTGCGTTATATGGGATGACGTTATAACGTATTGCGTTATATGGTATGACGTTATAACGTATTACGTTATATGAGATGACGTTATAACGTATTACGTTATATGGGATGACGTTATAATGTATTGCGTTATATGGGATGACGTTATAACGTAATACGTTATATGGTATGACGTTATAACTTAAATAGGTTATATGGTATGACGTTATAACGTATTGCGTTATATGGCATGACGTTATAACGTATTGCGTTATATGGTATGACGTTATAACGTATTACGTTATATGAGATGACGTTATAACGTATTACGTTATATGGTATGACGTTATAACGTAAATAGGTTATATGGTATGACGTTATAACGTATTACGTTATATGGTATGACGTTATAACGTATTACGTAATATGGGATGACGTTATAACGTAATAGGTTATATGGTATGACGTTATAACGTAAATGGGTTATATCGTATGACGTTATAACGTATTACGTTATATGGTATGACGTTATAACGTATTACGTTATATGGGATGCCGTTATAACGAAATTGGTTATATGAGATGACGTTATAACGTATTACGTTATATGGTATGACGTTATAACGTAATAGGTTATATGGTATGACGTTATACCGAATTACGTTATATGGTATGACGTTATAACGTATTACGTTATATGGTATGACGTTATAACGTATTACGTTATATGGGATGACGCTATAACGAAATTGGTTATATGGTATGACGTTATAACGTATTACGTTATATGGGATGCCGTTATAACGAAATTGGTTATATGGTATGACGTTATAACGTAATAGGTTATATGGCATGACGTTATACCGAATTACGTTATATGAGATGACGTTATAACGTATTACGTTATATGGGATGACGTTATAATGTATTACGTTATATGGGATGACGTTATAACGTAATACGTTATATGGTATGACGTTATAACGTAAATAGGTTATATGGTATGACGTTATAACGTATTACGTTATATGGTATGACGTTATAACGAAATAGGTTATATGGTATGACGTTATAACGTATTACGTTATATGGTATGACGTTATAACGTATTACGTAATATGGGATGACGTTATAACGTATTACGTTATGTGGGACGACGTTATATCGTATTGCGTTATATGGGATGACGTTATATCGTATTACGTTATATGGGATGACGTTATAACGTATTACGTTATATGGGATGACGTTATAACGTAATTGGTTATATGGTATAACGTTATAACGTATTACGCTATATGGTATGACGTTATAACGTAATAGGTTATATGGTATGACGTTATAACGTAATAGGTTATATGGTATGACGTTATAACGTAATACGTTATATGGTATGACGTTATAACGTAAATAGGTTATATGGGATGACGTTATATCGTATTACGTCATATGGGATGACGTGATAACGTATTACGTTATATGGGATGACGTTATAACGTAATAGGTTATATGGTATGACGTTATAACGTAATAGGTTATATGGTATGACGTTATAACGTATTACGTTATATGGTATGACGTTATAACGTAAACAGGTTATATGGTATGACGTTATACCGTATTACGTTATATGGTATGACGTTATAACGTAATAGGTTATATGGTATGACGTTATAACGTAATACGTTATATGGTATGACGTTATAACGTAAATAGGTTATATGGTATGACGTTATACCGTATTACGTCATATGGGATGACGTTATAACGTATTACGTTATATGGGATGACGTTATAACGTAATAGGTTATATGGTATGACGTTATAATGTATTACGTTATATGGGATGACGTAATACCTAATTACGTTATATGGTATGTCGTTATAACGTAAATAGGTTATATGGTATGACGTTATACCGTATTACGTTATATGGGATGACGTTATAACGTATTACGTAATATGGGATGACGTTATAACGTGTTACGTTATGTGGGACGACGTTATAACGTATTGCGTTATATGGGATGACGTTATAACGTATTACGTTATATGGGATGACGTTATAACGTATTACGTTATATGGGATGACTTAATAACGTAAATAGGTTATATGGTATGACGTTATACCGTATTACGTCATATGGGATGACGTTATAACGTATTACGTTACATGGGATGACGTTATAACGTAATAGGTTATATGGTATGACGTTATAACGTAATAGGTTATATGGTATGACGTTATACCGAATTACGTTATATGGTATGACGTTATAACGTATTACGTTATATGGGATGACGTTATAACGTATTTCGTTATATGGGATGACGTTATAACGTATTACGTAATATGGTATGACGTTATAACGTATTACGTAATGTGGGATGACGTTATAACGAAATAGGTTATATGGTATGACGGTATAACGTATTACGTTATATGGTATGACGTTATAACGTATTACGTAATATGGGATGACGTTATAACGTGTTACGTTATGTGGGACGACGTTATAACGTATTGCGTTATATGGGATGACGTTATAACGTATTGCGTTATATGGTATGACGTTATAACGTATTACGTTATATGAGATGACGTTATAACGTATTACGTTATATGGGATGACGTTATAATGTATTACGTTATATGGGATGACGTTATAACGTAATACGTTATATGGTATGACGTTATAACGTAAATAGGTTATATGGTATGACGTTATAACGTATTGCGTTATATGGGATGACGTTATAACGTATTGCGTTATATGGTATGACGTTATAACGTATTACGTTATATGAGATGACGTTATAACGTATTACGTTATATGGGATGACGTTATAACGTAATAGGTTACATGGTATGACGTTATACCGTATTACGTTATGTGGGACGACGTTATAACGTATTGCGTTATGTGGGATGACGTTATAACGTATTGCGTTATATGGTATGACGTTATAACGTATTACGTTATATGGTATGACGCTATAACGTAAATAGGTTATATGGTATGACGTTATAACGTATTACGTTATATGGTATGACGTTATAACGTATTACGTAATATGGGATGACGTTATAACGAATTACGTTATATGGGATGACGTTATAACGTATTACGTTATATGGGATGACGTTATAACGTATTACGTTATATGGGATGACGTTATAACGTAATAGGATATATGGTATAACGTCATAACGTATTACGTTATATGGTATGACGATATAACGTATTACGTAATATGGGACGACGTTATAACGCATTACGTCATATGGGATGACGTTATAACGTATTACGTTATATGGAATACCGTTATAACGTATTTGGTTATATGGTATGACGTTATAACGTAATAGGTTATATGGCATGACGTTATACCGAATTACGTTATATGAGATGACGTTATAACGTATTACGTTATATGGGATGACGTTATAATGTATTCCGTTATATGGGATGACGTTATAACGTAATACGTTATATGGTATGACGTTATAACGTAAATAGGTTATATGGTATGACGTTATAACGTATTACGTTATATGGTATGACGTTATAACGAAATAGGTTATACGGTATGACGTTATAACGTATTACGTTATATGGTATGACGTTATAACGTATTACGTAATATGGGATGACGTTATAACGTATTACGTTATGTGGGACGACGTTATAACGTATTGCGTTATATGGGATGACGTTATATCGTATTACGTTATATGGGATGACGTTATAACGTATTACGTTATGTGGGACGACGTTATAACGTATTGCGTTATATGGGATGACGTTATATCGTATTACGTTATATGGTATGACGTTATAACGTAAATAGGTTATATGGTATGACGTTATAATGTATTACGTTATATGGTATGACGTTATAACGAAATAGGTTATATGGTATGACGTTATAACGTATTACGTTATATGGTATGACGTTATAACGTATTACGTAATATGGGATGACGTTATAACGTATTACGTTATATGGGATGACGTTATAACGTAATAGGTTATATGGTATGACGTTATAACGTAATAGGTTATATGGTATGACGTTATACCGTATTACGTCATATGGGATGACGTTATAACGTATTACGATATATGGGATGACGTTATAACGTAATAGGTTATATGGCATGACGTTATAACGTAATAGGTTATACGGTATGACGTTATAACGTATTACGTTATATGGGATGACGTTATAACGTAAATAGGTTATATGGTATGACGTTATACCGTATTACGTCATATGGGATGACGTTATAACGTATTACGTTATACGGGATGACGTTATAACGTAATAGGTTATATGGTATGACGTTATAACGTAATAGGTTATATGGTATGACGTTATACCGAATTACGTTATATGGTATTACGTTATAACGTGTTACGTTTTATGGGATGACGTTATAACGTATTTCGTTATATGGGAAGACGTTATAACGTATTACGTAATATGGGATGACGTTATAACTTATTGCGTAATGTCGGATGACGTTATAACGAAATAGGTTACATGGTATGACGTTATAACGTATTACGTTATATGGTATGACGTTATAACGTATTACGTAATATGGGATGACGTTATAACGTATTACGTTATGAGGGACGACGTTATAACGTATTGCGTTATATGGGATGACGTTATAACGTATTGCGTTACATGGTACGACGTTATAACGTTACGTTATATGAGATGACGTTATAACGTATTACGATATATGGGATGACGTTATAATGTATTGCGTTATATGGGATGACGTTATAACGTAATACGTTATATGGTATGACGTTATAACTTAAATAGGTTATATGGTATGACGTTATAACGTATTGCGTTATATGGGATGACGTTATAACGTATTGCGTTATATGGTATGACGTTATAACGTATTACGTTATATGAGATGACGTTATAACTTATTACGTTATATGGGATGACGTTATAACGTAATAGGTTATATGGTATGACGTTATACCGGATTACGTTATGTGGGACGACGTTATAACGTATTGCGTTATGTGGGATGACGTTATAACGTATTGCGTTATATGGTATGACGTTATAACGTATTACGTTATATGAGATGACGTTATAACGTATTACGTTATATGGGATGATGTTATAATGTATTACGTTATATGGGATGACGTTATAACGTAATACGTTATATGGTATGACATTATAACGTAAATAGGTTATATGGTATGACGTTATAACGTATTGCGTTATATGGGATGACGTTATAACGTATTGCGTTATATGGTATGACGTTATAACGTATTACGTTATATGAGATGACGTTATAACGTATTGCGTTATATGGGATGACGTTATAACGTATTACGTTATATGGGATGACTTAATAACGTAAATAGGTTATATGGTATGACGTTATACCGTATTACGTCATATGGGATGACGTTATAACGTATTACGTTATATGGGATGACGTTATAACGTAATAGGTTATATGGTATGACGTTATAACGTAATAGGTTATATGGTATGACGTTATACCGAATTACGTTATATGGTATGACGTTATAACGTATTACGTTATATGGGATGACGTTTTAACGTATTTCGTTATATGGGATGACGTTATAACGTATTACGTAATATGGTATGACGTTATAACGTATTACGTAATGTGGGATGACGTTATAACGAAATAGGTTATATGGTATGACGGTATAACGTATTACGTTATATGGTATGACGTTATAACGTATTACGTAATATGGGATGACGTTATAACGTGTTACGTTATGTGGGACGACGTTATAACGTATTGCGTTATATGGGATGACGTTATAACGTATTGCGTTATATGGTATGACGTTATAACGTATTACGTTATATGAGATGACGTTATAACGTATTACGTTATATGGGATGACGTTATAATGTATTACGTTATATGGGATGACGTTATAACGTAATACGTTATATGGTATGACGTTATAACGTAAATAGGTTATATGGTATGACGTTATAACGTATTGCGTTATATGGGATGACGTTATAACGTATTGCGTTATATGGTATGACGTTATAACGTATTACGTTATATGAGATGACGTTATAACGTATTACGTTATATGGGATGACGTTATAACGTAATAGGTTACATGGTATGACGTTATACCGTATTACGTTATGTGGGACGACGCTATAACGTATTGCGTTATGTGGGATGACGTTATAACGTATTGCGTTATATGGTATGACGTTATAACGTATTACGTTATATGGTATGACGCTATAACGTAAATAGGTTATATGGTATGACGTTATAACGTATTACGTTATATGGTATGACGTTATAACGTATTACGTAATATGGGATGACGTTATAACGTATTACGTTATATGGGATGACGTTATAACGTATTACGTTATATGGGATGACGTTATAACGTATTACGTTATATGGGATGACGTTATAACGTAATAGGATATATGGTATAACGTCATAACGTATTACGTTATATGGTATGACGATATAACGTATTACGTAATATGGGACGACGTTATAACGCATTACGTCATATGGGATGACGTTATAACGTATTACGTTATATGGAATACCGTTATAACGTATTAGGTTGTATGGTATGACGTTATAACGTAATAGGTTATATGGCATGACGTTATACCGAATTACGTTATATGAGATGACGTTATAACGTATTACGTAATATGGGATGACGTTATACCGTGTTACGTTATGTGGGACGACGTTATAACGTATTGCGTTATATGGGATGACGTTATAACGTATTGCGTTATATGGTATGACGTTATAACGTATTGCGTTATGTGGGATGACGTTATAACGTATTGCGTTATATGGTATGACGTTATAACGTATTACGTTATATGGTATGACGTTATAACGTAATAGGTTATATGGCATGACGTTATACCGAATTACGTTATATGAGATGACGTTATAACGTATTACGTAATATGGGATGACGTTATAACGTATTACGTTATATGGGATGACGTTATAACGTAATAGGTTACATGGTATGACGTTATACCGTATTACGTTATGTGGGACGACGTTATAACGTATTGCGTTATGTGGGATGACGTTATAACGTATTGCGTTATATGGTATGACGTTATAACGTATTACGTTATATGGTATGACGCTATAACGTAAATAGGTTATATGGTATGACGTTATAACGTATTGCGTTATATGGGATGACGTTATAATGTATTCCGTTATATGGGATGACGTTATAATGTAATACGTTATATGGTATGACGTTATAACGTAAATAGGTTATATGGTATGACGTTATAACGTATTACGTTATATGGTATGACGTTATAACGAAATAGGTTATATGGTATGACGTTATAACGTATAACGTTATATGGTATGACGTTATAACGTATTACGTAATATGGGATGACGTTATAACGTATTACGTTATGTGGGACGACGTTATAACGTATTGCGTTATATGGGATGGCGTTATATCGTATTACGTTATATGGGATGACGTTATAACGTATTACGTTATGTGGAACGACGTTATAACGTATTGCATTATATGGGATGACGTTATATCGTATTACGTTATATGGTATGACGTTATAACGTAAATAGGTTATATGGTATGACGTTATAACGTATTACGTTATATGGTATGACGTTATAACGAAATAGGTTATATGGTATGACGTTATAACGTATTACGTTATATGGTATGACGTTATAACGTATTACGTAATATGGGATGACGTTATAACGTATTACGTTATGTGGGACGACGTTATAACGTATTGCGTTATATGGGATGACGTTATATCGTATTACGTTATATGGTATGACGTTATAACGTATTACGTTATATGGGATGACGTTATAACGTAATTGGTTATATGGTATAACGTTATAACGTATTACACTATATGGTATGACGTTATAACGTAATAGGTTATATGGTATGACGTTATAACGTAATAGGTTATATGGTATGACGTTATAACGTATTACGTTATGTGGAACGACGTTATAACGTATTGCGTTATATGGGATGACGTTATATCGTATTACGTTATATGGTATGACGTTATAACGTAAATAGGTTATATGGTATGACGTTATAACGTATTACGTTATATGGGATGACGTTATAACGTAATAGGTTACATGGTATGACGTTATACCGTATTACGTTATGTGGGACGACGTTATAACGTATTGCGTTATATGGGATGACGTTATAACGTATTACGTTATATGGGATGACTTAATAACGTAAATAGGTTATATGGTATGACGTTATACCGTATTACGTTATATGGTATGACGTTATAACGTATTACGTAATATGGGATGACGTTATAATGTGTTACGTTATGTGGGACGACGTTATAACGTATTGCGTTATATGGGATGACGTTATAACGTATTGCGTTATATGGTATGACGTTATAACGTATTACGTTATATGAGATGACGTTATAACGTATTACGTTATATGGGATGACGTTATAACGTAATAGGTTACATGGTATGACGTTATACCGTATTACGTTATGTGGGACGACGTTATAACGTATTGCGTTATGTGGGATGACGTTATAACGTATTGCGTTATATGGTATGACGTTATAACGTATTACGTTATATGGTATAACGCTATAACGTAAATAGGTTATATGGTATGACGTTATAACGTATTACGTTATATGGTATGACGTTATAACGTATTACGTAATATGGGATGACGTTATAACGTATTACGTTATATGGTATGACGATATAACGTATTACGTAATATGGGACGACGTTATAACGCATTACGTCATGTGGGATGACGTTATAACGTATTACGTTATATGGAATACCGTTATAACGTATTAGGTTATATGGTATGACGTTATAACGTAATAGGTTATATGGTATGACGTTATAACGAAATAGGTTATATGGTATGACGTTATTACGTATTACGTTATATGGTATGACGTTATAACGTATTACGTAATATGGGATGACGTTATAATGTGTTACGTTATGTGGGACGACGTTATAACGTATTGCGTTATATGGGATGACGTTATAACGTATTGCGTTATATGGTATGACGTTATAACGTATTACGTTATATGAGATGACGTTATAACGTATTGCGTTATATGGTATGACGTTATAACGTATTACGTTATATGGTATAACGCTATAACGTAAATAGGTTATATGGTATGACGTTATAACGTATTACGTTATATGGTATGACGTTATAACGTATTACGTAATATGGTATGACGTTATAACGTATTACGTAATATGGGATGACGTTATAGCGTATTACGTTATGTGGGACGACGTTATAACGTATTGCGTTATATGGGATGACGTTATATCGTATTACGTTATATGGGATGACGTTATAACGTATTACGTTATAAGGGATGACGTTATAACGTAATTGGTTATATGGTATAACGTTATAACGTATTACACTATATGGTATGACGTTATAACGTAAATAGGTTATATGGTATGACGTTATAACGTATTACGTTATATGGTATGACGTTATAACGTATTACGTAATATGGGATGACGTTATAACGTATTACGTTATGTGGGACGACGTTATAACGTATTGCGTTATATGGGATGACGTTATAACGTAATTGGTTATGTGGGATGACGTTATAACGTAATTGGTTATATGGTATAACGTTATAACGTATTACGCTATATGGTATGACGTAATAACGTAATAGGTTATATGGTATGACGTTATAACGTAATACGTTATATGGTAAGACGTTATAACGTAATACGTTATATGGTATGACGTTGTAACGTAAATGGGTTATATCGTATGACGTTATAACGTATTACGTTATATGGTATGACGTTATAACGTATTACGTTATATGGGATGCCGTTATAACGAAATTGGTTATATGGTATGACGTTATAACGTAATAGGTTATATGGCATGACGTTATACCGAATTACGTTATATGGGATGACGTGATAACGTATTACGTTATATGGGATGACGTTATAACGTAATAGGTTATATGGTATGACGTTATAACGTAATAGGTTATATGGTATGACGTTATAACGTATTACGTTATATGGTATGACGTTATAACGTAAACAGGTTATATGGTATGACGTTATACCGTATTACGTTATATGGTATGACGTTATAACGTAATAGGTTATATGTTATGACGTTATAACGTAATACGTTATATGGTATGACGTTATAACGTAAATAGGTTATATGGTATGACGTTATACCGTATTACGTCATATGGGATGACGTTATAACGTATTACGTTATATGGGATGACGTTATAACGTAATAGGTTATATGGTATGACGTTATAACGTATTACGTTATATGGTATGACGTTATAACGTATTACGTAATATGGGATGACGTTATAACGTATTACGTTATGTGGGACGACGTTATAACGTATTGCGTTATATGGGATGACGTTATATCGTATTACGTTATATGGGATGACGTTATAACGTATTACGTTATATGGGATGACGTTATAACGTAATTGGTTATATGGTATAACGTTATAACGTATTACACTATATGGTATGACGTTATAACGTAATAGGTTATATGGTATGACGTTATAACGTAATAGGTTATATGGTATGACGTTATAACGTAATACGTTATATGGTATGACGTTATAACGTAAATAGGTTATATGGTATGACGTTATATCGTATTACGTCATATGGGATGACGTTATAACGTATTACGTTATATGGGATGACGTTATAACGTAATAGGTTATATGGTATGACGTTATAACGTAATAGGTTATATGTTATGACGTTATAACGTATTACGTTATATGGTATGGCGTTATAACGTAAATAGGTTATATGGTATGACGTTATACCGAATTACGTTATATGGTATTACGTTATAACGTGTTACGTTTTATGGGATGACGTTATAACGTATTTCGTTATATGGGAAGACGTTATAACGTATTACGTAATATGGGATGACGTTATAACGTATTACGTAATGTCTGATGACGTTATAACGAAATATTTTATATGGTATGACGTTATAACGTATTACGTTATATGGTATGACGTTATAACGTATTACGTAATATGGGATGACGTTATAACGTATTACGTTATGAGGGACGACGTTATAACGTATTGCGTTATATGGGATGACGTTATAACGTATTGCGTTATATGGTATGACGTTATAACGTATTACGTTATATGAGATGACGTTATAACGTATTACGTTATATGGGATGACGTTATAATGTATTGCGTTATATGGGATGACGTTATAACGTAATACGTTATATGGTATGACGTTATAACTTAAATAGGTTATATGGTATGACGTTATAACGTATTGCGTTATATGGCATGACGTTATAACGTATTGCGTTATATGGTATGACGTTATAACGTATTACGTTATATGAGATGACGTTATAACGTATTACGTTATATGGTATGACGTTATAACGTAAATAGGTTATATGGTATGACGTTATAACGTATTACGTTATATGGTATGACGTTATAACGTATTACGTAATATGGGATGACGTTATAACGTAATAGGTTATATGGTATGACGTTATAACGTAAATGGGTTATATCGTATGACGTTATAACGTATTACGTTATATGGTATGACGTTATAACGTATTACGTTATATGGGATGCCGTTATAACGAAATTGGTTATATGAGATGACGTTATAACGTATTACGTTATATGGTATGACGTTATAACGTAATAGGTTATATGGTATGACGTTATACCGAATTACGTTATATGGTATGACGTTATAACGTATTACGTTATATGGTATGACGTTATAACGTATTACGTTATATGGGATGACGCTATAACGAAATTGGTTATATGGTATGACGTTATAACGTATTACGTTATATGGGATGCCGTTATAACGAAATTGGTTATATGGTATGACGTTATAACGTAATAGGTTATATGGCATGACGTTATACCGAATTACGTTATATGAGATGACGTTATAACGTATTACGTTATATGGGATGACGTTATAATGTATTACGTTATATGGGATGACGTTATAACGTAATACGTTATATGGTATGACGTTATAACGTAAATAGGTTATATGGTATGACGTTATAACGTATTACGTTATATGGTATGACGTTATAACGAAATAGGTTATATGGTATGACGTTATAACGTATTACGTTATATGGTATGACGTTATAACGTATTACGTAATATGGGATGACGTTATAACGTATTACGTTATGTGGGACGACGTTATATCGTATTGCGTTATATGGGATGACGTTATATCGTATTACGTTATATGGGATGACGTTATAACGTATTACGTTATATGGGATGACGTTATAACGTAATTGGTTATATGGTATAACGTTATAACGTATTACGCTATATGGTATGACGTTATAACGTAATAGGTTATATGGTATGACGTTATAACGTAATAGGTTATATGGTATGACGTTATAACGTAATACGTTATATGGTATGACGTTATAACGTAAATAGGTTATATGGGATGACGTTATATCGTATTACGTCATATGGGATGACGTGATAACGTATTACGTTATATGGGATGACGTTATAACGTAATAGGTTATATGGTATGACGTTATAACGTAATAGGTTATATGGTATGACGTTATAACGTATTACGTTATATGGTATGACGTTATAACGTAAACAGGTTATATGGTATGACGTTATACCGTATTACGTTATATGGTATGACGTTATAACGTAATAGGTTATATGGTATGACGTTATAACGTAATACGTTATATGGTATGACGTTATAACGTAAATAGGTTATATGGTATGACGTTATACCGTATTACGTCATATGGGATGACGTTATAACGTATTACGTTATATGGGATGACGTTATAACGTAATAGGTTATATGGTATGACGTTATAATGTATTACGTTATATGGGATGACGTAATACCTAATTACGTTATATGGTATGTCGTTATAACGTAAATAGGTTATATGGTATGACGTTATACCGTATTACGTTATATGGGATGACGTTATAACGTATTACGTAATATGGGATGACGTTATAACGTGTTACGTTATGTGGGACGACGTTATAACGTATTGCGTTATATGGGATGACGTTATAACGTATTACGTTATATGGGATGACGTTATAACGTATTACGTTATATGGGATGACTTAATAACGTAAATAGGTTATATGGTATGACGTTATACCGTATTACGTCATATGGGATGACGTTATAACGTATTACGTTATATGGGATGACGTTATAACGTAATAGGTTATATGGTATGACGTTATAACGTAATAGGTTATATGGTATGACGTTATACCGAATTACGTTATATGGTATGACGTTATAACGTATTACGTTATATGGGATGACGTTATAACGTATTTCGTTATATGGGATGACGTTATAACGTATTACGTAATATGGTATGACGTTATAACGTATTACGTAATGTGGGATGACGTTATAACGAAATAGGTTATATGGTATGACGGTATAACGTATTACGTTATATGGTATGACGTTATAACGTATTACGTAATATGGGATGACGTTATAACGTGTTACGTTATGTGGGACGACGTTATAACGTATTGCGTTATATGGGATGACGTTATAACGTATTGCGTTATATGGTATGACGTTATAACGTATTACGTTATATGAGATGACGTTATAACGTATTACGTTATATGGGATGACGTTATAATGTATTACGTTATATGGGATGACGTTATAACGTAATACGTTATATGGTATGACGTTATAACGTAAATAGGTTATATGGTATGACGTTATAACGTATTGCGTTATATGGGATGACGTTATAACGTATTGCGTTATATGGTATGACGTTATAACGTATTACGTTATATGAGATGACGTTATAACGTATTACGTTATATGGGATGACGTTATAACGTAATAGGTTACATGGTATGACGTTATACCGTATTACGTTATGTGGGACGACGTTATAACGTATTGCGTTATGTGGGATGACGTTATAACGTATTGCGTTATATGGTATGACGTTATAACGTATTACGTTATATGGTATGACGCTATAACGTAAATAGGTTATATGGTATGACGTTATAACGTATTACGTTATATGGTATGACGTTATAACGTATTACGTAATATGGGATGACGTTATAACGAATTACGTTATATGGGATGACGTTATAACGTATTACGTTATATGGGATGACGTTATAACGTATTACGTTATATGGGATGACGTTATAACGTAATAGGATATATGGTATAACGTCATAACGTATTACGTTATATGGTATGACGATATAACGTATTACGTAATATGGGACGACGTTATAACGCATTACGTCATATGGGATGACGTTATAACGTATTACGTTATATGGAATACCGTTATAACGTATTTGGTTATATGGTATGACGTTATAACGTAATAGGTTATATGGCATGACGTTATACCGAATTACGTTATATGAGATGACGTTATAACGTATTACGTTATATGGGATGACGTTATAATGTATTCCGTTATATGGGATGACGTTATAACGTAATACGTTATATGGTATGACGTTATAACGTAAATAGGTTATATGGTATGACGTTATAACGTATTACGTTATATGGTATGACGTTATAACGAAATAGGTTATACGGTATGACGTTATAACGTATTACGTTATATGGTATGACGTTATAACGTATTACGTAATATGGGATGACGTTATAACGTATTACGTTATGTGGGACGACGTTATAACGTATTGCGTTATATGGGATGACGTTATATCGTATTACGTTATATGGGATGACGTTATAACGTATTACGTTATGTGGGACGACGTTATAACGTATTGCGTTATATGGGATGACGTTATATCGTATTACGTTATATGGTATGACGTTATAACGTAAATAGGTTATATGGTATGACGTTATAACGTATTACGTTATATGGTATGACGTTATAACGAAATAGGTTATATGGTATGACGTTATAACGTATTACGTTATATGGTATGACGTTATAACGTATTACGTAATATGGGATGACGTTATAACGTATTACGTTATATGGGATGACGTTATAACGTAATAGGTTATATGGTATGACGTTATAACGTAATAGGTTATATGGTATGACGTTATACCGTATTACGTCATATGGGATGACGTTATAACGTATTACGATATATGGGATGACGTTATAACGTAATAGGTTATATGGCATGACGTTATAACGTAATAGGTTATACGGTATGACGTTATAACGTATTACGTTATATGGGATGACGTTATAACGTAAATAGGTTATATGGTATGACGTTATACCGTATTACGTCATATGGGATGACGTTATAACGTATTACGTTATACGGGATGACGTTATAACGTAATAGGTTATATGGTATGACGTTATAACGTAATAGGTTATATGGTATGACGTTATACCGAATTACGTTATATGGTATTACGTTATAACGTGTTACGTTTTATGGGATGACGTTATAACGTATTTCGTTATATGGGAAGACGTTATAACGTATTACGTAATATGGGATGACGTTATAACTTATTGCGTAATGTCGGATGACGTTATAACGAAATAGGTTACATGGTATGACGTTATAACGTATTACGTTATATGGTATGACGTTATAACGTATTACGTAATATGGGATGACGTTATAACGTATTACGTTATGAGGGACGACGTTATAACGTATTGCGTTATATGGGATGACGTTATAACGTATTGCGTTACATGGTACGACGTTATAACGTTACGTTATATGAGATGACGTTATAACGTATTACGATATATGGGATGACGTTATAATGTATTGCGTTATATGGGATGACGTTATAACGTAATACGTTATATGGTATGACGTTATAACTTAAATAGGTTATATGGTATGACGTTATAACGTATTGCGTTATATGGGATGACGTTATAACGTATTGCGTTATATGGTATGACGTTATAACGTATTACGTTATATGAGATGACGTTATAACTTATTACGTTATATGGGATGACGTTATAACGTAATAGGTTATATGGTATGACGTTATACCGGATTACGTTATGTGGGACGACGTTATAACGTATTGCGTTATGTGGGATGACGTTATAACGTATTGCGTTATATGGTATGACGTTATAACGTATTACGTTATATGAGATGACGTTATAACGTATTACGTTATATGGGATGATGTTATAATGTATTACGTTATATGGGATGACGTTATAACGTAATACGTTATATGGTATGACGTTATAACGTAAATAGGTTATATGGTATGACGTTATAACGTATTGCGTTATATGGGATGACGTTATAACGTATTGCGTTATATGGTATGACGTTATAACGTATTACGTTATATGAGATGACGTTATAACGTATTGCGTTATATGGGATGACGTTATAACGTATTACGTTATATGGGATGACTTAATAACGTAAATAGGTTATATGGTATGACGTTATACCGTATTACGTCATATGGGATGACGTTATAACGTATTACGTTATATGGGATGACGTTATAACGTAATAGGTTATATGGTATGACGTTATAACGTAATAGGTTATATGGTATGACGTTATACCGAATTACGTTATATGGTATGACGTTATAACGTATTACGTTATATGGGATGACGTTTTAACGTATTTCGTTATATGGGATGACGTTATAACGTATTACGTAATATGGTATGACGTTATAACGTATTACGTAATGTGGGATGACGTTATAACGAAATAGGTTATATGGTATGACGGTATAACGTATTACGTTATATGGTATGACGTTATAACGTATTACGTAATATGGGATGACGTTATAACGTGTTACGTTATGTGGGACGACGTTATAACGTATTGCGTTATATGGGATGACGTTATAACGTATTACGTTATATGGGATGACGTTATAATGTATTACGTTATATGGGATGACGTTATAACGTAATACGTTATATGGTATGACGTTATAACGTAAATAGGTTATATGGTATGACGTTATAACGTATTGCGTTATATGGGATGACGTTATAACGTATTGCGTTATATGGTATGACGTTATAACGTATTACGTTATATGAGATGACGTTATAACGTATTACGTTATATGGGATGACGTTATAACGTAATAGGTTACATGGTATGACGTTATACCGTATTACGTTATGTGGGACGACGCTATAACGTATTGCGTTATGTGGGATGACGTTATAACGTATTGCGTTATATGGTATGACGTTATAACGTATTACGTTATATGGTATGACGCTATAACGTAAATAGGTTATATGGTATGACGTTATAACGTATTACGTTATATGGTATGACGTTATAACGTATTACGTAATATGGGGTGACGTTATAACGTATTACGTTATATGGGATGACGTTATAACGTATTACGTTATATGGGATGACGTTATAACGTATTACGTTATATGGGATGACGTTATAACGTAATAGGATATATGGTATAACGTCATAACGTATTACGTTATATGGTATGACGATATAACGTATTACGTAATATGGGACGACGTTATAACGCATTACGTCATATGGGATGACGTTATAACGTATTACGTTATATGGAATACCGTTATAACGTATTAGGTTGTATGGTATGACGTTATAACGTAATAGGTTATATGGCATGACGTTATACCGAATTACGTTATATGAGATGACGTTATAACGTATTACGTAATATGGGATGACGTTATAACGTGTTACGTTATGTGGGACGACGTTATAACGTATTGCGTTATATGGGATGACGTTATAACGTATTGCGTTATATGGTATGACGTTATAACGTATTGCGTTATGTGGGATGACGTTATAACGTATTGCGTTATATGGTATGACGTTATAACGTATTACGTTATATGGTATGACGTTATAACGTAATAGGTTATATGGCATGACGTTATACCGAATTACGTTATATGAGATGACGTTATAACGTATTACGTAATATGGGATGACGTTATAACGTATTACGTTATATGGGATGACGTTATAACGTAATAGGTTACATGGTATGACGTTATACCGTATTACGTTATGTGGGACGACGTTATAACGTATTGCGTTATGTGGGATGACGTTATAACGTATTGCGTTATATGGTATGACGTTATAACGTATTACGTTATATGGTATGACGCTATAACGTAAATAGGTTATATGGTATGACGTTATAACGTATTGCGTTATATGGGATGACGTTATAATGTATTCCGTTATATGGGATGACGTTATAATGTAATACGTTATATGGTATGACGTTATAACGTAAATAGGTTATATGGTATGACGTTATAACGTATTACGTTATATGGTATGACGTTATAACGAAATAGGTTATATGGTATGACGTTATAACGTATAACGTTATATGGTATGACGTTATAACGTATTACGTAATATGGGATGACGTTATAACGTATTACGTTATGTGGGACGACGTTATAACGTATTGCGTTATATGGGATGGCGTTATATCGTATTACGTTATATGGGATGACGTTATAACGTATTACGTTATGTGGAACGACGTTATAACGTATTGCATTATATGGGATGACGTTATATCGTATTACGTTATATGGTATGACGTTATAACGTAAATAGGTTATATGGTATGACGTTATAACGTATTACGTTATATGGTATGACGTTATAACGAAATAGGTTATATGGTATGACGTTATAACGTATTACGTTATATGGTATGACGTTATAACGTATTACGTAATATGGGATGACGTTATAACGTATTACGTTATGTGGGACGACGTTATAACGTATTGCGTTATATGGGATGACGTTATATCGTATTACGTTATATGGTATGACGTTATAACGTATTACGTTATATGGGATGACGTTATAACGTAATTGGTTATATGGTATAACGTTATAACGTATTACACTATATGGTATGACGTTATAACGTAATAGGTTATATGGTATGACGTTATAACGTAATAGGTTATATGGTATGACGTTATAACGTATTACGTTATGTGGAACGACGTTATAACGTATTGCGTTATATGGGATGACGTTATATCGTATTACGTTATATGGTATGACGTTATAACGTAAATAGGTTATATGGTATGACGTTATAACGTATTACGTTATATGGTATGACGTTATAACGAAATAGGTTATATGGTATGACGTTATAACGTATTACGTTATATGGTATGACGTTATAACGTATTACGTAATATGGGATGACGTTATAACGTATTACGTTATGTGGGACGACGTTATAACGTATTGCGTTATATGGGACGACGTTATAACGCATTACGTCATATGGGATGACGTTATAACGTATTACGTTATATGGAATACCGTTATAACGTATTAGGTTATATGGTATGACGTTATAACGTATTACGTTATATGGGATGACGTTATAACGTAATAGGTTATATGGTATGACGTTATAACGTAATAGGTTATATGTTATGACGTTATAACGTATTACGTTATATGGTATGACGTTATAACGTAAATAGGTTATATGGTATGACGTTATACCGTATTACGTTATATGGTATGACGTTATAACGTAATAGGTTATATGGTATGACGTTATAACGTAATACGTTATATGGTATGACGTTATAACGTAAATAGGTTATATGGTATGACGTTATACCGTATTACGTCATATGGGATGACGTTATAACGTATTACGATATATGGGATGACGTTATAACGTAATAGGTTATATGGTATGACGTTATAACGTAATAGGTTATACGGTATGACGTAATACCTAATTACGTTATATGGTATGTCGTTATAACGTAAACAGGTTATATGGCATGACGTTATACCGTATTACGTTATATGGGATGACGTTATAACGTATTACGTAATATGGGATGACGTTATAACGTGTTACGTTATGTGGGACGACGTTATAACGTATTGCGTTATATGGGATGACGTTATAACGTATTACGTTATATGGGATGACGTTATAACGTATTACGTTATATGGGATGACGTTATAACGTAAATAGGTTATATGGTATGACGTTATACCGTATTACGTCATATGGGATGACGTTATAACGTATTACGTTATATGGGATGACGTTATAACGTAATAGGTTATATGGTATGACGTTATAACGTAATAGGTTATATGGTATGACGTTATACCGAATTACGTTATATGGTATTACGTTATAACGTGTTACGTTTTATGGGATGACGTTATAACGTATTTCGTTATATGGGAAGACGTTATAACGTATTACGTAATATGGGATGACGTTATAACGTATTGCGTAATGTCGGATGACGTTATAACGAAATAGGTTATATGGTATGACGTTATAACGTATTACGTTATATGGTATGAAGTTATAACGTATTACGTAATATGGGATGACGTTATAACGTATTACGTTATGAGGGACGACGTTATAACGTATTGCGTTATATGGGATGACGTTATAACGTATTGCGTTATATGGTATGACGTTATAACGTTACGTTATATGAGATGACGTTATAACGTATTACGTTATATGGGATGACGTTATAATGTATTGCGTTATATGGGATGACGTTATAACGTAATAAGTTATATGGTATGACGTTATAACTTAAATAGGTTATATGGTATGACGTTATAACGTATTGCGTTATATGGGATGACGTTATAACGTATTGCGTTATATGGTATGACGTTATAACGTATTACGTTATATGAGATGACGTTATAACGTATTACGTTATATGGGATGACGTTATAAAGTAATAGGTTATATGGTATGACGTTATACCGGATTACGTTATGTGGGACGACGTTATAACGTATTGCGTTATGTGGGATGACGTTATAACGTATTGCGTTATATGGTATGAAGTTATAACGTATTACGTTATATGGTATGACGTTATAACGTAAATAGGTTATATGGTATGACGTTATAACGTATTACGTTATATGGTATGACGCTATAACGTATTACGTAATATGGGATGACGTTATAACGTATTACGTTATGTGGGACGACGTTATAACGTATTGCGTTATATGGGATGACGTTATAACGTAATTGGTTATGTGGGATGACGTTATAACGTAATTGGTTATATGGTATAACGTTATAACGTATTACGCTATATGGTATGACGTAATAACGTAATAGGTTATATGGTATGACGTTATAACGTAATACGTTATATGGTAAGACGTTATAACGTAATACGTTATATGGTATGACGTTATAACGTAAATGGGTTATATCGTATGACGTTATAACGTATTACGTTATATGGTATGACGTTATAACGTATTACGTTATATGGGATGCCGTTATAACGAAATTGGTTATATGGTATGACGTTATAACGTAATAGGTTATATGGCATGACGTTATACCGAATTACGTTATATGAGATGACGTTATAACGTATTACGTTATATGGGATGACGTTATAATGTATTACGTTATATGGGATGACGTTATAACGTAATACGTTATATGGTATGACGTTATAACGTAAATAGGTTATATGGTATGACGTTATAACGTATTACGTTATATGGTATGACGTTATAACGAAATAGGTTATATGGTATGACGTTATAACGTATTACGTTATATGGTATGACGTTATAACGTATTACGTAATATGGGATGACGTTGTAACGTATTACGTTATGTGGGACGACGTTATAACGTATTGCGTTATATGGGATGAAATTATATCGTATTACGTTATATGGGATGACGTTATAACGTATTACGTTATATGGGATGACGTTATAACGTAATTGGTTATATGGTATAACGTTATAACGTATTACGCTATATGGTATGACGTTATAACGTAATAGGTTATATGGTATGACGTTATAACGTAATACGTTATATGGTATGACGTTATAACGTAAATAGGTTATATGGTATGACGTTATATCGTATTACGTCATATGGGATGACGTGATAACGTATTACGTTATATGGGATGGCGTTATAACGTAATAGGTTATATGGTATGACGTTATAACGTAATAGGTTATATGGTATGACGTTATAACGTATTACGTTATATGGGATGACGTTATAACGTAAATAGGTTATATGGTATGACGTTATACCGTATGACGTTATATGGTATGACGTTATAACGTAATAGGTTACATGGTATGACGTTATAACGTAGTACGTTATATGGTATGACGTTATAACGTAAATAGGTTATATGGTATGACGTTATACCGTATTACGTCATATGGGATGACGTTATAACGTATTACGTTATATGGGATGACGTTATAACGTAATAGGTTATATGGTATGACGTTATAACGTAATAGGTTATACGGTATGACGTAATACCTAATTACGTTATATGGTATGTCGTTATAACGTAAATAGGTTATATGGTATGACGTTATACCGTATTACGTTATATGGGATGACGTTATAACGTATTACGTAATATGGGATGACGTTATAACGTGTTACGTTATGTGGGACGACGTTATAACGTATTGCGTTATATGGGATGACGTTATAACGTATTACGTTATATGGGATGACGTTATAACGTATTACGTTATATGGGATGACGTTATAACGTAAATAGGTTATATGGTATGACGTTATACCGTATTACGTCATATGGGATGACGTTATAACGTATTACGTTATATGGGATGACGTTATAACGTAATAGGTTATATGGTATGACGTTATAACGTAATAGGTTATATGGTATGACGTTATACCGAATTACGTTATATGGTATTACGTTATAACGTGTTACGTTTTATGGGATGACGTTATAACGTATTTCGTTATATGGGAAGACGTTATAACGTATTACGTAATATGGGATGACGTTATAACGTATTGCGTAATGTCGGATGACGTTATAACGAAATAGGTTATATGGTATGACGTTATAACGTATTACGTTATATGGTATGACGTTATAACGTATTACGTAATATGGGATGACGTTATAACGTATTACGTTATGAGGGACGACGTTATAACGTATTGCGTTATATGGGATGACGTTATAACGTATTGCGTTATATGGTATGACGTTATAACGTTACGTTATATGAGATGACGTTATAACGTATTACGTTATATGGGATGACGTTATAATGTATTGCGTTATATGGGATGACGTTATAACGTAATACGTTATATGGTATGACGTTATAACTTAAATAGGTTATATGGTATGACGTTATAACTTATTGCGTTATATGGGATGACGTTATAACGTATTGCGTTATATGGTATGACGTTATAACGTATTACGTTATATGAGATGACGTTATAACGTATTACGTTATATGGGATGACGTTATAACGTAATAGGTTATATGGTATGACGTTATACCGGATTACGTTATGTGGGACGACGTTATAACGTATTGCGTTATGTGGGATGACGTTATAACGTATTGCGTTATATGGTATGACGTTATAACGTATTACGTTATATGGTATGACGTTATAACGTAAATAGGTTATATGGTATGACGTTATAACGTATTACGTTATATGGTATGACGCTATAACGTATTACGTAATATGGGATGACGTTATAACGTATTACGTTATGTGGGACGACGTTATAACGTATTGCGTTATATGGGATGACGTTATATCGTATTACGTTATATGGTATGACGTTATAACGTAAATAGGTTATATGGTATGACGTTATAACGTATTACGTTATATGGTATGACGTTATAACGAAATAGGTTATATGGTATGACGTTATAACGTATTACGTTATATGGTATGACGTTATAACGTATTACGTAATATGGGATGACGTTATAACGTATTACGTTATGTGGGACGACGTTATAACGTATTGCTTTATATGGGATGACGTTATATCGTATTACGTTATATGGGATGACGTTATAACGTATTACGTTATATGGGATGACGTTATAACGTAATTGGTTATATGGTATAACGTTATAACGTATTACACTATATGGTATGACGTTATAACGTAATAGGTTATATGGTATGACGTTATAACGTAATAGGTTATATGGTATGACGTTATAACGTAATACGTTATATGGTATGACGTTATAACGTAAATAGGTTATATGGTATGACGTTATATCGTATTACGTCATATGGGATGACGTTATAACGTATTACGTTATATGGGATGACGTTATAACGTAATAGGTTATATGGTATGACGTTATAACGTAATAGGTTATATGTTATGACGTTATAACGTATTACGTTATATGGTATGACGTTATAACGTAAATAGGTTATATGGTATGACGTTATACCGTATTACGTTATATGGTATGACGTTATAACGTAATAGGTTATATGGTATGACGTTATAACGTAATACGTTATATGGTATGACGTTATAACGTAAATAGGTTATATGGTATGACGTTATACCGTATTACGTCATATGGGATGACGTTATTACGTATTACGATATATGGGATGACGTTATAACGTAATAGGTTATATGGTATGACGTTATAACGTAATAGGTTATACGGTATGACGTAATACCTAATTACGTTATATGGTATGTCGTTATAACGTAAATAGGTTATATGGTATGACGTTATACCGTATTACGTTATATGGGATGACGTTATAACGTATTACGTAATATGGGATGACGTTATAACGTGTTACGTTATGTGGGACGACGTTATAACGTATTGCGTTATATGGGATGACGTTATAACGTATTACGTTATATGGGATGACGTTATAACGTATTACGTTATATGGGATGACGTTATAACGTAAATAGGTTATATGGTATGAAGTTATACCGTATTACGTCATATGGGATGACGTTATAACGTATTACGTTATATGGGATGACGTTATAACGTAATAGGTTATATGGTATGACGTTATAACGTAATAGGTTATATGGTATGACGTTATACCGAATTACGTTATATGGTATTACGTTATAACGTGTTACGTTTTATGGGATGACGTTATAACGTATTTCGTTATATGGGAAGACGTTATAACGTATTACGTAATATGGGATGACGTTATAACGTATTGCGTAATGTCGGATGACGTTATAACGAAATAGGTTATATGGTATGACGTTATAACGTATTACGTTATATGGTATGACGTTATAAAGTATTACGTAATATGGGATGACGTTATAACGTATTGCGTTATATGGGATGACGTTATAACGTATTGCGTTATATGGTATGACGTTATAACGTTACGTTATATGAGATGACGTTATAACGTATTACGTTATATGGGATGACGTTATAATGTATTGCGTTATATGGGATGACGTTATAACGTAATACGTTATATGGTATGACGTTATAACTTAAATAGGTTATATGGTATGACGTTATAACGTATTGCGTTATATGGGATGACGTTATAACGTATTGCGTTATATGGTATGACGTTATAACGTATTACGTTATATGAGATGACGTTATAACGTATTACGTTATATGGGATGACGTTATAACGTAATAGGTTATATGGTATGACGTTATACCGGATTACGTTATGTGGGACGACGTTATAACGTATTGCGTTATGTGGGATTACGTTATAACGTATTGCGTTATATGGTATGACGTTATAACGTATTACGTTATATGGTATGACGTTATAACGTAAATAGGTTATATGGTATGACGTTATAACGTATTACGTTATATGGTATGACGCTATAACGTATTACGTAATATGGGATGACGTTATAACGTATTACGTTATGTGGGACGACGTTATAACGTATTGCGTTATATGGGATGACGTTATAACGTAATTGGTTATGTGGGATGACGTTATAACGTAATTGGTTATATGGTATAACGTTATAACGTATTACGCTATATGGTATGACGTAATAACGTAATAGGTTATATGGTATGACGTTATAACGTAATACGTTATATGGTAAGACGTTATAATGTAATACGTTATATGGTATGACGTTATAACGTAAATGGGTTATATCGTATGACGTTATAACGTATTACGTTATATGGTATGACGTTATAACGTATTACGTTATATGGGATGCAGTTATAACGAAATTGGTTATATGGTATGACGTTATAACGTAATAGGTTATATGGCATGACGTTATACCGAATTACGTTATATGAGATGACGTTATAACGTATTACGTTATATGGGATGACGTTATAATGTATTACGTTATATGGGATGACGTTATAACGTAATACGTTATATGGTATGACGTTATAACGTAAATAGGTTATATGGTATGACGTTATAACGTATTGCGTTATATGGTATGACGTTATAACGAAATAGGTTATATGGTATGACGTTATAACGTATTACGTTATATGGTATGACGTTATAACGTATTACGTAATATGGGATGACGTTGTAACGTATTACGTTATGTGGGACGACGTTATAACGTATTGCGTTATATGGGATGACGTTATATCGTATTACGTTATATGGGATGACGTTATAACGTATTACGTTATATGGGATGACGTTATAACGTAATTGGTTATATGGTATAACGTTATAACGTATTACGCTATATAGTATGACGTTATAACGTAATAGGTTACATGGTATGACGTTATAACGTAATAGGCTATATGGTATGACGTTATAACGTAATACGTTATATGGTATGACGTTATAACGTAAATAGGTTATATGGTATGACGTTATATCGTATTACGTCATATGGGATGACGTGATAACGTATTACGTTATATGGGATGACGTTATAACGTAATAGGTTATATGGTATGACGTTATAACGTAATAGGTTATATGGTATGACGTTATAACGTAAATAGGTTATATGGTATGACGTTATATCGTATTACGTCATATGGGATGACGTGATAACGTATTACGTTATATGGGATGACGTTATAATGTATTACGTTATATGGGATGACGTTGTAACGTATTACGTTATGTGGGACGACGTTATAACGTATTGCGTTATATGGGATGACGTTATATCGTATTACGTTATATGGGATGACGTTATAACGTATTACGTTATATGGGATGACGTTATAACGTAATTGGTTATATGGTATAACGTCATAACGTATTACGCTATATGGTATGACGTTATAACGTAATAGGTTACATGGTATGACGTTATAACGTAATAGGTTATATGGTATGACGTTATACCGGATTACGTTATGTGGGACGACGTTATAACGTATTGCGTTATGTGGGATGACGTTATAACGTATTGCGTTATATGGTATGACGTTATAACGTATTACGTTATATGGTATGACGTTATAACGTAAATAGGTTATATGGTATGACGTTATAACGTATTACGTTTTATGGTATGACGCTATAACGTATTACGTAATATGGGATGACGTTATAACGTAATACGTTATATGGTATGACGTTATAACGTAAATAGGTTATATGGTATGACGTTATAACGTATTGCGTTATATGGGATGACGTTATAACGTATTGCGTTATATGGTATGACGTTATAACGTATTACGTTATATGAGATGACGTTATAACGTATTACGTTATATGGGATGACGTTATAACGTAATAGGTTACATGGTATGACGTTATACCGTATTACGTTATGTGGGACGACGTTATAACGTATTGCGTTATGTGGGATGACGTTATAACGTATTGCGTTATATGGTATGACGTTATAACGTATTACGTAATATGGGATGACGTTGTAACGTATTACGTTATGTGGGACGACGTTATAACGTATTGCGTTATATGGGATGACGTTATATCGTATTACGTTATATGGGATGACGTTATAACGTATTACGTTATATGGGATGACGTTATAACGTAATTGGTTATATGGTATAACGTTATAACGTATTACGCTATATGGTATGTCGTTATAACGTAATGGGTTACATGGTATGACGTTATAACGTAATAGGTTATATGGTATGACGTTATAACGTAATACGTTATATGGTATGACGTTATAACGTAAATAGGTTATATGGTATGACGTTATATCGTATTACGTCATATGGGATGACGTGATAACGTATTACGTTATATGGGATGACGTTATAACGTAATAGGTTATATGGTATGACGTTATAACGTAAATAGGTTATATGGTATGACGTTATAACGTATTACGTTATATGGTATGACGTTATAACGAAATAGGTTATATGGTATGACGTTATAACGTATTACGTTATATGGTATGACGTTATAACGTATTACGTAATATGGGATGACGTTATAACGTATTACGTTATGTGGGACGACGTTATAACGTATTGCTTTATATGGGATGACGTTATATCGTATTACGTTATATGGGATGACGTTATAACGTATTACGTTATATGGGATGTCGTTATAACGTAATTGGTTATATGGTATAACGTTATAACGTATTACACTATATGGTATGACGTTATAACGTAATAGGTTATATGGTATGACGTTATAACGTAATAGGTTATATGGTATGACGTTATAACGTAATACGTTATATGGTATGACGTTATAACGTAAATAGGTTATATGGTATGACGTTATATCGTATTACGTCATATGGGATGACGTTATAACGTATTACGTTATATGGGATGACGTTATAACGTAATAGGTTATATGGTATGACGTTATAACGTAATAGGTTATATGTTATGACGTTATAACGTATTACGTTATATGGTATGACGTTATAACGTAAATAGGTTATATGGTATGACGTTATACCGTATTACGTTATATGGTATGACGTTATAACGTAATAGGTTATATGGTATGACGTTATAACGTAATACGTTATATGGTATGACGTTATAACGTAAATAGGTTATATGGTATGACGTTATACCGTATTACGTCATATGGGATGACGTTATAACGTATTACGATATATGGGATGACGTTATAACGTAATAGGTTATATGGTATGACGTTATAACGTAATAGGTTATACGGTATGACGTAATACCTAATTACGTTATATGGTATGTCGTTATAACGTAAATAGGTTATATGGTATGACGTTATACCGTATTACGTTATATGGGATGACGTTATAACGTATTACGTAATATGGGATGACGTTATAACGTGTTACGTTATGTGGGACGACGTTATAACGTATTGCGTTATATGGGATGACGTTATAACGTATTACGTTATATGGGATGACGTTATAACGTATTACGTTATATGGGATGACGTTATAACGTAAATAGGTTATATGGTATGAAGTTATACCGTATTACGTCATATGGGATGACGTTATAACGTATTACGTTATATGGGATGACGTTATAACGTAATAGGTTATATGGTATGACGTTATAACGTAATAGGTTATATGGTATGACGTTATACCGAATTACGTTATATGGTATTACGTTATAACGTGTTACGTTTTATGGGATGACGTTATAACGTATTTCGTTATATGGGAAGACGTTATAACGTATTACGTAATATGGGATGACATTATAACGTATTGCGTAATGTCGGATGACGTTATAACGAAATAGGTTATATGGTATGACGTTATACCGTATTACGTTATATGGTATGACGTTATAACGTATTACGTTATATGGGATGACGTTATAACGTATTACGTTATATGGGATGACGTTATAACGTAAATAGGTTATATGGTATGAAGTTATACCGTATTACGTCATATGGGATGACGTTATAACGTATTACGATATATGGGATGACGTTATAACGTAATAGGTTATATGGTATGACGTTATAACGTAATAGGTTATACGGTATGACGTAATACCTAATTACGTTATATGGTATGTCGTTATAACGTAAATAGGTTATATGGTATGACGTTATACCGTATTGCGTTATATGGGATGACGTTATAACGTATTGCGTTATATGGTATGACGTTATAACGTTACGTTATATGAGATGACGTTATAACGTATTACGTTATATGGGATGACGTTATAATGTATTGCGTTATATGGGATGACGTTATAACGTAATACGTTATATGGTATGACGTTATAACTTAAATAGGTTATATGGTATGACGTTATAACGTATTGCGTTATATGGGATGACGTTATAACGTATTGCGTTATATGGTATGACGTTATAACGTATTACGTTATATGAGATGACGTTATAACGTATTACGTTATATGGGATGACGTTATAACGTAATAGGTTATGTGGTATGACGTTATACCGGATTACGTTATGTGGGACGACGTTATAACGTATTGCGTTATGTGGGATGACGTTATAACGTATTGCGTTATATGGTATGACGTTATAACGTATTACGTTATATGGTATGACGTTATAACGTAAATAGGTTATATGGTATGACGTTATAACGTATTACGTTATATGGTATGACGCTATAACGTATTACGTAATATGGGATGACGTTATAACGTATTACGTTATGTGGGACGACGTTATAACGTATTGCGTTATATGGGATGACGTTATAACGTAATTGGTTATGTGGGATGACGTTATAACGTAATTGGTTATATGGTATAACGTTATAACGTATTACGCTATATGGTATGGCGTAATAACGTAATAGGTTATATGGTATGACGTTATAACGTAATACGTTATATGGTAAGACGTTATAACGTAATACGTTATATGGTATGACGTTATAACGTAAATGGGTTATATCGTATGACGTTATAACGTATTACGTTATATGGTATGACGTTATAACGTATTACGTTATATGGGATGCCGTTATAACGAAATTGGTTATATGGTATGACGTTATAACGTAATAGGTTATATGGCATGACGTTATACCGAATTACGTTATATGAGATGACGTTATAACGTATTACGTTATATGGGATGACGTTATAATGTATTACGTTATATGGTATGACGCTATAACGTATTACGTAATATGGGATGACGTTGTAACGTATTACGTTATGTGGGACGACGTTATAACGTATTGCGTTATATGGGATGACGTTATATCGTATTACGTTATATGGGATGACGTTATAACGTATTACGTTATATGGGATGACGTTATAACGTAATTGGTTATATGGTATAACGTTATAACGTATTACGCTATATGGTATGACGTTATAACGTAATAGGTTACATGGTATGACGTTATAACGTAATACGTTATATGGTAAGACGTTATAACGTAATACGTTATATGGTATGACGTTATAACGTAAATGGGTTATATCGTATGACGTTATAACGTATTACGTTATATGGTATGACGTTATAACGTATTACGTTATATGGGATGCCGTTATAACGAAATTGGTTATATGGTATGACGTTATAACGTAATAGGTTATATGGCATGACGTTATACCGAATTACGTTATATGAGATGACGTTATAACGTATTACGTTATATGGGACGACGTTATAACGTATTACGTTATATGGTATGACGTTATAACGTAAATAGGTTATATGGTATGACGTTATAACGTATTACGTTATATGGTATGACGCTATAACGTATTACGTAATATGGGATGACGTTATAACGTATTACGTTATGTGGGACGACGTTATAACGTATTGCGTTATATGGGATGACGTTATAACGTAATTGGTTATGTGGGATGACGTTATAACGTAATTGGTTATATGGTATAACGTTATAACGTATTACGCTATATGGCATGACGTAATAACGTAATAGGTTATATGGTATGATGTTATAACGTAATACATTATATGGTATGACGTTATAACGTAAATAGGTTATATGGTATGACGTTATAACGTATTACGTTATATGGTATGACGTTATAACGAAATAGGTTATATGGTATGACGTTATAACGTATTACGTTATATGGTATGACGTTATAACGTATTACGTAATATGGGATGACGTTGTAACGTATTACGTTATGTGGGACGACGTTATAACGTATTGCGTTATATGGGATGACGTTATATCGTATTACGTTATATGGGATGACGTTATAACGTATTACGTTATATGGGATGACGTTATAACGTAATTGGTTATATGGTATAACGTTATAACGTATTACGCTATATGGTATGACGTTATAACGTAATAGGTTACATGGTATGACGTTATACCGTAATAGGCTATATGGTATGACGTTATAACGTAATACGTTATATGGTATGACGTTATAACGTAAATAGGTTATATGGTATGACGTTATATCGTATTACGTCATATGGGATGACGTGATAACGTATTACGTTATATGGGATGACGTTATAATGTATTACGTTATATGGGATGACGTTGTAACGTATTACGTTATGTGGGACGACGTTATAACGTATTGCGTTATATGGGATGACGTTATATCGTATTACGTTATATGGGATGACGTTATAACGTATTACGTTATATGGGATGACGTTATAACGTAATTGGTTATATGGTATAACGTTATAACGTATTACGCTATATGGTATGACGTTATAACGTAATAGGTTACATGGTATGACGTTATAACGTAATAGGTTATATGGTATGACGTTATACCGGATTACGTTATGTGGGACGACGTTATAACGTATTGCGTTATGTGGGATGACGTTATAACGTATTGCGTTATATGGTATGACGTTATAACGTATTACGTTATATGGTATGACGTTATAACGTAAATAGGTTATATGGTATGACGTTATAACGTATTACGTTATATGGTATGACGCTATAACGTATTACGTAATATGGGATGACGTTATAACGTATTACGTTATGTGGGACGACGCTATAACGTATTACGTTATATGGGATGACGTTATAACGTGTTACGTTATGTGGGACGACGTTATAACGTATTGCGTTATATGGGATGACGTTATAACGTATTGCGTTATATGGTATGACGTTATAACGTATTACGTTATATGAGATGACGTTATAACGTATTACGTTATATGGGATGACGTTATAATGTATTACGTTATATGGGATGACGTTATAACGTAATACGTTATATGGTATGACGTTATAACGTAAATAGGTTATATGGTATGACGTTATAACGTATTGCGTTATATGGGATGACGTTATAACGTATTGCGTTATATGGTATGACGTTATAACGTATTACGTTATATGGGATGACGTTATAACGTATTACGTTATATGGGATGACGTTATAACGTATTACGTAATATGGTATGACGTTATAACGTATTACGTTATATGGTATGACGTTATAACGTAATAGGTTACATGGTGTGACGTTATAACGTAGTACGTTATATGGTATGACGTTATAACGTAAATAGGTTATATGGTATGACGTTATACCGTATTACGTCATATGGGATGACGTTATAACGTATTACGTTATATGGGATGACGTTATAACGTAATAGGTTATATGGTATGACGTTATAACGTAATAGGTTATACGGTATGACGTAATACCTAATTACGTTATATGGTATGTCGTTATAACGTAAATAGGTTATATGGTATGACGTTATACCGTATTACGTTATATGGGATGACGTTATAACGTATTACGTAATATGGGATGACGTTATAACGTGTTACGTTATGTGGGACGACGTTATAACGTATTGCGTTATATGGGATGACGTTATAACGTATTACGTTATATGCGATGACGTTATAACGTATTACGTTATATGGGATGACTTAATAACGTAAATAGGTTATATGGTATGACGTTATACCGTATTACGTCATATGGGATGACGTTATAACGTATTACGTTATATGGGATGACGTTATAACGTAATAGGTTATATGGTATGACGTTATAACGTAATAGGTTATATGGTATGACGTTATACCGAATTACGTTATATGGTATGACGTTATAACGTATTACGTTATATGGGATGACGTTATAACGTATTTCGTTATATGGGATGACGTTATAACGTATTACGTAATATGGTATGACGTTATAACGTATTACGTAATGTGGGATGACGTTATAACGAAATAGGTTATATGGTATGACGTTATAACGTATTACGTTATATGGTATGACGTTATAACGTATTACGTAATATGGGATGACGTTATAACGTGTTACGTTATGTGGGACGACGTTATAACGTATTGCGTTATGTGGGATGACGTTATAACGTATTGCGTTATATGGTATGACGTTATAACGTATTACGTTATATGGTATGACGTTATAACGTAAATAGGTTATATGGTATGACGTTATAACGTATTACGTTATATGGTATGACGCTATAACGTATTACGTAATATGGGATGACGTTATAACGTATTACGTTATGTGGGACGACGTTATAACGTATTACGTTGTATGGGATGACGTTATAACGTGTTACGTTATGTGGGACGACGTTATAACGTATTGCGTTATATGGGATGACGTTATAACGTATTGCGTTATATGGTATGACGTTATAACGTATTACGTTATATGAGATGACGTTATAACGTATTACGTTATATGGGATGACGTTATAATGTATTACGTTATATGGGATGACGTTATAACGTAATACGTTATATGGTATGACGTTATAACGTAAATAGGTTATATGGTATGACGTTATAACGTATTGCGTTATATGGGATGACGTTATAACGTATTGCGTTATATGGTATGACGTTATAACGTATTACGTTATATGAGATGACGTTATAACGTATTACGTTATATGGGATGACGTTATAACGTAATAGGTTACATGGTATGACGTTATACCGTATTACGTTATGTGGGACGACGTTATAACGTATTGCGTTATGTGGGATGACGTTATAACGTATTGCGTTATATGGTATGACGTTATAACGTATTACGTAATATGGGATGACGTTGTAACGTATTACGTTATGTGGGACGACGTTATAACGTATTGCGTTATATGGGATGACGTTATATCGTATTACGTTATATGGGATGACGTTATAACGTATTACGTTATATGGGATGACGTTATAACGTAATTGGTTATATGGTATAACGTTATAACGTATTACGCTATATGGTATGTCGTTATAACGTAATGGGTTACATGGTATGACGTTATAACGTAATAGGTTATATGGTATGACGTTATAACGTAATACGTTATATGGTATGACGTTATAACGTAAATAGGTTATATGGTATGACGTTATATCGTATTACGTCATATGGGATGACGTGATAACGTATTACGTTATATGGGATGACGTTATAACGTAATAGGTTATACGGTATGACGTAATACCTAATTACGTTATATGGTATGTCGTTATAACGTAAATAGGTTATATGGTATGACGTTATACCGTATTACGTTATATGGGATGACGTTATAACGTATTACGTAATATGGGATGACGTTATAACGTGTTACGTTATGTGGGACGACGTTATAACGTATTGCGTTATATGGGATGACGTTATAACGTATTACGTTATATGCGATGACGTTATAACGTATTACGTTATATGGGATGACTTAATAACGTAAATAGGTTATATGGTATGACGTTATACCGTATTACGTCATATGGGATGACGTTATAACGTATTACGTTATATGGGATGACGTTATAACGTAATAGGTTATATGGTATGACGTTATAACGTAATAGGTTATATGGTATGACGTTATACCGAATTACGTTATATGGTATGACGTTATAACGTATTACGTTATATGGGATGACGTTATAACGTATTTCGTTATATGGGATGACGTTATAACGTATTACGTAATATGGTATGACGTTATAACGTATTACGTAATGTGGGATGACGTTATAACGAAATAGGTTATATGGTATGACGTTATAACGTATTACGTTATATGGTATGACGTTATAACGTATTACGTAATATGGGATGACGTTATAACGTGTTACGTTATGTGGGACGACGTTATAACGTATTGCGTTATATGGGATGACGTTATAACGTATTGCGTTATATGGTATGACGTTATAACGTATTGCGTTATATGGGATGACGTTATAACGTATTGCGTTATATGGTATGACGTTATAACGTATTACGTTATATGAGATGACGTTATAACGTATTACGTTATATGGGATGACGTTATAACGTAATAGGTTACATGGTATGACGTTATACCGTATTACGTTATGTGGGACGACGTTATAACGTATTGCGTTATGTGGGATGACGTTATAACGTATTGCGTTATATGGTATGACGTTATAACGTATTACGTTATATGGTATGACGCTATAACGTAAATAGGTTATATGGTATGACGTTATAACGTATTACGTTATATGGTATGACGTTATAACGTATTACGTAATATGGGATGACGTTATAACGTATTACGTTATATGGGATGACGTTATAACGTATTACGTTATATGGGATGACGTTATAACGTATTACGTTATATGGTATGACGCTATAACGTAATAGGATATATGGTATAACGTCATAACGTATTACGTTATATGGTATGACGATATAACGTATTACGTAATATGGGACGACGTTATAACGCATTACGTCATATGGGATGACGTTATAACGTATTACGTTATATGGAATACCGTTATAACGTATTAGGTTATATGGTATGACGTTATAACGTATTACATTATATGGGATGACGTTATAACGTATTACGTAGTATGGGATGACGTTATAACGTAATAGGTTATATGGTTTAACGTTATAACGTATTACGTTATATGGTATGACGTTATAAGGTAATAGGTTATATGGTATGACGTTATAACGTAATACGTCATATGGTATGACGTTATAACGTAAATAGGTTATATGGTATGACGTTATACCGTATTACGTTATACGGGATGACGTTATAACGCATTACGTAATATGGGATGACGTTATAACGTATTACGTTATGTGGGACGACGTTATAACGTATTGCGTTATATGGGATGACGTTATAACGTATTACGTAATATGGGATGACGTTATAACGTATTACGTTATATGGGATGTCGTTATAACGTATTACGTTATATGGGATGACGTTATAACGTATTACGTTATATGGGATGACGTTATAACGTATTACGTTATATGGGATGACGTTATAACGTGTTACGTTATGTGGGACGACGTTATAACGTATTGCGTTATATGGGATGACGTTATAACGTATTGCGTTATATGGTATGACGTTATAACGTATTACGTTATATGAGATGACGTTATAACGTATTACTTTATATGGGATGACGTTATAATGTATTACGTTATATGGGATGACGTTATAACGTAATACGTTATATGGTATGACGTTATAACGTAAATAGGTTATATGGTATGACGTTATAACGTATTGCGTTATATGGGATGACGTTATAACGTATTGCGTTATATGGTATGACGTTATAACGTATTACGTTATATGAGATGACGTTATAACGTATTACGTTATATGGGATGACGTTATAACGTAATAGGTTACATTGTATGACGTTATACCGTATTACGTTATGTGGGACGACGTTATAACGTATTGCGTTATGTGGGATGACGTTATAACGTATTGCGTTATATGGTATGACGTTATAACGTATTACGTTATATGGTATGACGCTATAACGTAAATAGGTTATATGGTATGACGTTATAACGTATTACGTTATATGGTATGACGTTATAACGTGTTACGTAATATGGTATGACGTTATAACGTATTACGTTATATGGGATGACGTTATAACGTATTACGTTATATGGGATGACGTTATAACGTATTACGTTATATGGGATGACGTTATAACGTATTGCGTTATATGGTATGACGTTATAACGTATTACGTTATATGGTATGACGCTATAACGTAAATAGGTTATATGGTATGACGTTATAACGTATTACGTTATATGGTATGACGTTATAACGTATTACGTAATATGGTATGACGTTATAACGTATTACGTTATATGGGACGACGTTATAACGTATTGCGTTATATGGGATGACGTTATAACGTATTACGTTATATGGGATGACGTTATAACGTAATAGGTTATATGGTATAACGTTATAACGTATTACGTTATATGGTATGACGTTATAACGTAATAGGTTATATGGCATGTCGTTATAACGCATTATATTATATGGGATGACGTTATAACGTATTACGTTATATGGAATACCGTTATAACGTATTAGGTTATTTGGTATGACGTTATAACGTATTACGTTATATGGGATGACGTTATAACGTATTGCGTTATATGGGATGACGTTATAACGTATTACGTAGTATGGGATGACGTTATAACGTAATAGGTTATATGGTATAACGTTATAACGTATTACGTTATATCGTATGACGTTATAACGTAATAGGTTATATGGCATGACGTTATAACGCATTACATTATATGGGATGACGTTATAACGTATTACGTTATATGGAATACCGTTATAACGTATTAGGTTATATGGTATGACGTTATAACGTATTACGTTATATGGGATGACGTTATAACGCATTACGTAATATGGGATGACGTTATAACGTAATAGGTTATATGGTATAACGTCATAACGTATTGCGTTATATGGTATGACGTTATAACGTAATACGTTATACGGTATGACGTTATAACGTAATACGTTATACGGTAAGACGTTATAACGTAATACGTTATATGGGATGACGTTATAACGCATTACGTAATATGGGATGACGTTATAACGTATTACGTTATATGGTATGACGTTATAACGTATTACGTTATATGGGATGACGTTATAACGTAATAGGTTATATGGTATAACGTTATAACGTATTGCGTTATATGGGATGACGTTATAACGTATTACGTAGTATGGGATGACGTTATAACGTAATACGTTATATGGTATGTCGTTATAACGTATTACGTTATATGGGATGACGTTATAACGTAATAGGTTATACGGTATGTCGTTATAACGTATTACGTAATATGGGATGACGTTATAACGTAATAGGTTATATGGTATAACGTTATAACGTATTACGTTATGTGGTATGACGTTATAACGTAATAGGTTATATGGTATGACGTTATAACGTAATATGTTATATGGTATGACGTTATAACGTAAATAGGTTAAATGGTATGACGTTATAACGCATTACGTTATATGGGATGACGTTATAACGTATTACGTTATATGGAATACCGTTATAACGTTTTAGGTTATATGATATGACGTTATAACGTATTACGTTATATGGTATGACGTTATAACGTAATAGGTTATACGGTATGACGTTATAACGTAATACGTTATATGGGATGACGTTATAACGCATTACGTAATATGGGATGACGTTATAACGTATTACGTTATATGGTATGACGTTATAACGTATTACGTTATATGGGATGACGTTATAACGTAATAGGTTATATGGTATAACGTTATAACGTATTACGTTATATGGTATGACGTTATAACGTAATAGGTTATATGGCATCTCGTTATAACGCATTACATTATATGGGATGACGTTATAACGTATTACGTTATATGGAATACCGTTATAACGTATTAGGTTATTTGGTATGACGTTATAACGTATTACGTTATATGGGATGACGTTATAACGTATTGCGTTATATGGGATGACGTTATAACGTATCACGTAGTATGGGATGACGTTATAACGTAATAGGTTATATGGTATAACGTTATAACGTATTACGTTATATCGTATGACGTTATAACGTAATAGGTTATATGGCATGACGTTATAACGTATTACATTATATGGGATGACGTTATAACGTATTACGTTATATGGAATACCGTTATAACGTATTAGGTTATATGGTATGACGTTATAACGTATTACGTTATATGGGATGACGTTATAACGCATTACGTAATATGGGATGACGTTATAACGTAATAGGTTATATGGTATAACGTCATAACGTATTGCGTTATATGGTATGACGTTATAACGTAATACGTTTTACGGTATGACGTTATAACGTAATACGTTATACGGTAAGACGTTATAACGTAATACGTTATATGGTATGTCGTTATAACGTATTACGTTATATGGGATGACGTTATAACGTAATAGGTTATACGGTATGTCGTTATAACGTATTACGTAATATGGGATGACGTTATAACGTAATAGGTTATATGGTATAACGTTATAACGTATTACGTTATGTGGTATGACGTTATAACGTAATAGGTTATATGGTATGACGTTATAACGTAATATGTTATATGGTATGACGTTATAACGTAAATAGGTTAAATGGTATGACGTTATAACGCATTACGTTATATGGGATGACGTTATAACGTATTACGTTATATGGAATACCGTTATAACGTTTTAGGTTATATGATATGACGTTATAACGTATTACGTTATATGGTATGACGTTATAACGTAATAGGTTATACGGTATGACGTTATAACGTAATACGTTATATGGGATGACGTTATAACGCATTACGTAATATGGGATGACGTTATAACGTATTACGTTATATGGTATGACGTTATAAGGTATTACGTTATATGGTATGACGTTATAACGTATTACGTTATATGGAATACCGTTATAACGTATTAGGTTATATGGTATGACGTTATAACGTATTACGTAATATGGGACGACGTTATAACGCATTACGTTATATGGGATGACGTTATAACGCATCACGTAATATGGGATGACGCTATAACGTATTACGTTATATGGTACGACGTTATAACGTATTGCGTTATGTGGGACGACGTTATAACGTATTACGTTATATGGAATACCGTTATAACGTATTAGGTTATATGGTATGACGTTATAACGTATTACGTTATATGGGATGACGTTATAACGTATTACGTTAAATGGTATGACGTTATAACGCATTACGTAATATGGGACGACGTTATAACGCATTACGTCATATGGGATGACGTTATAACGTATTACGTCATATGGAATACCGTTATAACGTATTAGGTTATATGGTATGACGTTATATCGTATTACATTATATGGGATGACGTTATAACGTATTACGTAATATGGGATGACGTTATAACGTAATAGGTTATATGGTATAACGTTATAACGTATTACGTTATGTGGTATGACGTTATAACGTAATAGGTTATATGGTATGACGTTATAACGTATTACGTTATATGGTATGACGTTATAACGTAATAGGTTAAATGGTATGACGTTATAACGCATTACGTTATATGGGATGACGTTATAACGTTTTACGTTATATGGAATACCGTTATAACGTATTAGGTTATATGGTATGACGTTATAACGTATTACGTTATATGGGATGACGTTATAACGTATTACGTTATATGGGATGACGTTATAACGTATTACGTTGTATGGGATGGCGTTATAACGTAATAGGTTATATGGTATAACGTCATAACGTATTACGTTATATGGTATGACGTTATAACGTAATAGGTTATACGGTATGACGTTATAACGTAATACGTTATATGGGATGACGTTATAACGCATTACGTAATATGGGACGACGTTATAACGTATTACGTTATATGGTATGACGTTATAACGTATTACGTTATATGGTATGACGTTATAACGTATTACGTCATATGGAATACCGTTATAACGTATTAGGTTATATTTTATGACGTTATATCGTATTACATTATATGGGATGACGTTATAACGTATTAGGTTATATGGTATGACGTTATAACGTATTACGTTATGTGGGACGACGTTATAACGTATTACGTTATATGGAATACCGTTATAACGTATTAGGTTATATGGTATGACGTTATAACGTATTACGTTATATGGGATGACGTTATAACGTATTACGTTATTTGGGATGACGTTATATCGTATGACGTTATGTGGGATGACGTTATAACGTATTACGTTAAATGGTATGACGTTATAACGCATTACGTAATATGGGGCGACGTTATAACGCATTACGTCATATGGGATGACGTTATAACGTATTACGTCATATGGAATACCGTTATAACGTATTAGGTTATATTTTATGACGTTATATCGTATTACATTATATGGGATGACGTTATAACGTATTACGTAATATGGGATGACGTTATAACGTAATAGGTTATATGGTATAACGTTATAACGTATTACGTTATGTGGTATGACGTTATAACGTAATAGGTTATATGGTATGACGTTATAACGTAATATGTTCTATGGTATGACGATATAACGTAAATAGGTTATATAGTATGACGTTATACCGTATTACGTTATATGGGATGACGTTATAACGCATTACGTAATATGGATGACGTTATAACGTATTACGTTATGTGGGACGACGTTATAACGTATTGCGTTATATGGTATGACGTTATAACGTATTACGTTATATGGGATGACGTTATAACGTATTACGTAATATGGGACGACGTTATAACGTAATAGGTTACATGGTATGACGTTATAACGTATTACGTTATATGGTATGACGTTATAACGTAATAGGTTAAATGGTATGACGTTATAACGCATTACGTTATATGGGATGACGTTATAACGTTTTACGTTATATGGAATACCGTTATAACGTATTAGGTTATATGGTATGACGTTATAACGTATTACGTTATATGGGATGACGTTATAACGTATTACGTTGTATGGGATGACGTTATAACGTAATAGGTTATATGGTATAACGTCATAACGTATTACGTTATATGGTATGACGTTATAACGTATTAGGTTATATGGTATGACGTTATAACGTATTACGTTATATGGGATGACGTTATAACGTATTACGTTATATGGGATGACGTTATAACGTATTACGTTATATGGTATGGCGTTATAACGTATTACGTTATATGGAATACCGTTATAACGTATTAGGTTATATGGAATGACGTTATAACGTATTACGTTATATGGGATGACGTTATAACGTAATACGTTATACGGTATGACGTTATAACGTAATACGTTATATGGTATGACGTTATAACGTATTACGTAATATGGGACGACGTTATAACGCATTACGTTATATGGGATGACGTTATAACGCATCACGTAATATGGGATGACGTTATAACGTATTACGTTATATGGTATGACGTTATAACTTATTACGTTATGTGGGACGACGTTATAACGTATTGCGTTAAATGGGATGACGTTATAACGTATTACGTTATATGGGATGACGTTATAACGTATTACGTAATATGGGACGACGTTATAACGCATTACGTTATATGGGATGACGTTATAACGCATCACGTAATATGGGATGACGTTATAACGTATTACGTTATATGGTATGACGTTATAACGTATTACGTCATGTGGGACGACGTTATAACGTATTGCGTTAAATGTGATGACGTTATAACGTATTACGTTATATGGGATGACGTTATAACGTAATAGGTTATATGGTATAACGTCATAACGTATTACGTTATACGGTATGACGTTATAACGTAATAGGTTATACGGTATGACGTTATAACGTAATACGTTATATGGGATGACGTTATAACGCATTACTTAATATGGGATGACGTTATAACGTATTACATTATATGGTATGACGTTATAACGTAATACGTTATATGGTATGACGTTATAACGTAATACGTTATATGGCATGACGTTATAACGTAAGTAGGTTATATGGTATGACGTTATACCGTATTACGTTATATGGGATGACGTTGTAACGTATTACGTTATATGGAATACCGTTATAACGTATTAGGTTATATGGTATGACGTTATTACGTATTACGTTATATGTGATGACGTTATAACGTATTACGTTATATGGGATGACGTTATAACGTATTACGTTATATGGGATGACGTTATAACGTAATAGGTTATATGGTATAACGTCATAACGTATTACGTTATATGGTATGACGTTATAACGTAATAGGTTATACGGTATGACGTTATAACGTATTACGTTATATGGGATGACGTTATAACGTAATACGTTATACGGTATGACGTTATAACGTAATACGTTATATGGTATGACGTTATAACGTATTACGTAATATGGGACGACGTTATAACGCATTACGTTATATGGGATGACGTTATAACGCATCACGTAATATGGGATGACGTTATAACGTATTACGTTATATGGTATGACGTTATAACTTATTACGTTATGTGGGACGACGTTATAACGTATTGCGTTAAATGGGATGACGTTATAACGTATTACGTTATATGGGATGACGTTATAACGTATTACGTAATATGGGACGACGTTATAACGCATTACGTTATATGGGATGACGTTATAACGCATCACGTAATATGGGATGACGTTATAACGTATTACGTTATCTGGTATGACGTTATAACGTATTACGTTATGTGGGACGACGTTATAACGTATTGCGTTAAATGGGATGACGTTATAACGTATTACGTTATATGGTATGACGTTATAACGTAATAGGTTATATGGTATAACGTCATAACGTATTACGTTATACGGTATGACGTTATAACGTAATAGGTTATACGGTATGACGTTATAACGTAATACGTTATATGGTATGACGTTATAACGTAATACGTTATATGGCATAACGTTATAACGTAAGTAGGTTATATGGTATGACGTTATACCGTATTACGTTATATGGGATGACGTTATAACGTATTACGTTACATGGAATACCGTTATAACGTATTAGGTTATATGGTATGACGTTATTACGTATTACGTTATACGTGATGACGTTATAACGTATTACGTTATATGGGATGACGTTATAACGTATTACGTTATATGGGATGACGTTATAACGTAATTGGTTATATGGTATAACGTCATAACGTATTACGTTATATGGTATGACGTTATAACGTAATAGGTTATACGGTATGACGTTATAACGTAATACGTTATATGGTATGACGTTATAACGTAAATAGGATATATGGTATGACGTCATACCGTATTACGTTATATGTGATGACGTTATAACGCATTACGTAATATGGGATGACGTTATAACGTATTACGTTATATGGTATGACGTTATAACGTATTACGTTATGTGGGACGACGTTATAACGTATTGCGTTATATGGGATGACGTTATAACGTATTACGTTATATGGGATGACGTATTAACGTATTTCGCTATATAGGATGACGTTATAACGTATTACGTAATATGGGATGACGTTATAACGTATTACGTTATGTGGGACGACGTTATAACGTATTGCGTTATATGGTATGATGTTATAACGTATTGCGTTATATGGGATGACGTTATAACGTATTACGTAATATGGGATGACGTTATAACGTAATAGGTTATATGGTATAACGTTATAACGTATTACGTTATATCGTATGACGTTATAACGTAATAGGTTATATGGCATGACGTTATAACGCATTACATTATATGGGATGACGTTATAACGTATTACGTTATATGGAATACCGTTATAACGTATTAGGTTATATGGTATGACGTTATAACGTATTACGTTATATGTGATGACGTTATAACGCATTACGTAATATGGGATGACGTTATAACGTAATAGGTTATATGGTATAACGTCATAACGTATTGCGTTATATGGTATGACGTTATAACGTAATACGTTATACGGTATGACGTTATAACGTAATACGTTATACGGTAAGACGTTATAACGTAATACGTTATATGGTATGTCGTTATAACGTATTACGTTATATGGGATGACGTTATAACGTAATAGGTTATACGGTATGTCGTTATAACGTATTACGTAATATGGTATGACGTTATAACGTAATAGGTTATACGGTATGACGTTATAACGTATTACGTAATATGGTATGACGTTATAACGTAATAGGTTATACGGTATGACGTTATAACGTATTACGTTATATGGAATACCGTTATAACGTATTAGGTTATATGGTATGACGTTATAACGTATTACGTTATATGGGATGACGTTATAACGTATTACGTTGTATGGGATGACGTTATAACGTAATAGGTTATATGGTATAACGTCATAACGTATTACGTTATATGGTATGACGTTATAACGTATTAGGTTATATGGTATGACGTTATAACGTATTACGTTATATGGGATGACGTTATAACGTATTACGTTATATGGGATGACGTTATAACGTATTACGTTATATGGTATGGCGTTATAACGTATTACGTTATATGGAATACCGTTATAACGTATTAGGTTATATGGAATGACGTTATAACGTATTACGTTATATGGGATGACGTTATAACGTAATACGTTATACGGTATGACGTTATAACGTAATACGTTATATGGTATGACGTTATAACGTATTACGTAATATGGGACGACGTTATAACGCATTACGTTATATGGGATGACGTTATAACGCATCACGTAATATGGGATGACGTTATAACGTATTACGTTATATGGTATGACGTTATAACTTATTACGTTATGTGGGACGACGTTATAACGTATTGCGTTAAATGGGATGACGTTATAACGTATTACGTTATATGGGATGACGTTATAACGTATTACGTAATATGGGACGACGTTATAACGCATTACGTTATATGGGATGACGTTATAACGCATCACGTAATATGGGATGACGTTATAACGTATTACGTTATATGGTATGACGTTATAACGTATTACGTTATGTGGGACGACGTTATAACGTATTGCGTTAAATATGATGACGTTATAACGTATTACGTTATATGGGATGACGTTATAACGTAATAGGTTATATGGTATAACGTCATAACGTATTACGTTATACGGTATGACGTTATAACGTAATAGGTTATACGGTATGACGTTATAACGTAATACGTTATATGGGATGACGTTATAACGCATTACTTAATATGGGATGACGTTATAACGTATTACATTATATGGTATGACGTTATAACGTAATACGTTATATGGTATGACGTTATAACGTAATACGTTATATGGCATGACGTTATAACGTAAGTAGGTTATATGGTATGACGTTATACCGTATTACGTTATATGGGATGACGTTGTAACGTATTACGTTATATGGAATACCGTTATAACGTATTAGGTTATATGGTATGACGTTATTACGTATTACGTTATATGTGATGACGTTATAACGTATTACGTTATATGGGATGACGTTATAACGTATTACGTTATATGGGATGACGTTATAACGTAATAGGTTATATGGTATAACGTCATAACGTATTACGTTATATGGTATGACGTTATAACGTAATAGGTTATACGGTATGACGTTATAACGTATTACGTTATATGGGATGACGTTATAACGTAATACGTTATACGGTATGACGTTATAACGTAATACGTTATATGGTATGACGTTATAACGTATTACGTAATATGGGACGACGTTATAACGCATTACGTTATATGGGATGACGTTATAACGCATCACGTAATATGGGATGACGTTATAACGTATTACGTTATATGGTATGACGTTATAACTTATTACGTTATGTGGGACGACGTTATAACGTATTGCGTTAAATGGGATGACGTTATAACGTATTACGTTATATGGGATGACGTTATAACGTATTACGTAATATGGGACGACGTTATAACGCATTACGTTATATGGGATGATGTTATAACGCATCACGTAATATGGGATGACGTTATAACGTATTACGTTATCTGGTATGACGTTATAACGTATTACGTTATGTGGGACGACGTTATAACGTATTGCGTTAAATGGGATGACGTTATAACGTATTACGTTATATGGTATGACGTTATAACGTAATAGGTTATATGGTATAACGTCATAACGTATTACGTTATACGGTATGACGTTATAACGTAATAGGTTATACGGTATGACGTTATAACGTAATACGTTATATGGTATGACGTTATAACGTAATACGTTATATGGCATAACGTTATAACGTAAGTAGGTTATATGGTATGACGTTATACCGTATTACGTTATATGGGATGACGTTATAACGTATTACGTTACATGGAATACCGTTATAACGTATTAGGTTATATGGTATGACGTTATTACGTATTACGTTATATGTGATGACGTTATAACGTATTACGTTATATGGGATGACGTTATAACGTATTACGTTATATGGGATGACGTTATAACGTAATTGGTTATATGGTATAACGTCATAACGTATTACGTTATATGGTATGACGTTATAACGTAATAGGTTATACGGTATGACGTTATAACGTAATACGTTATATGGTATGACGTTATAACGTATTACGTTATGTGGGACGACGTTATAACGTATTGCGTTATATGGGATGACGTTATAACGTATTACGTTATATGGGATGACGTATTAACGTATTTCGCTATATAGGATGACGTTATAACGTATTACGTAATATGGGATGACGTTATAACGTATTACGTTATGTGGGACGACGTTATAACGTATTGCGTTATATGGTATGATGTTATAACGTATTGCGTTATATGGGATGACGTTATAACGTATTACGTAATATGGGATGACGTTATAACGTAATAGGTTATATGGTATAACGTTATAACGTATTACGTTATATCGTATGACGTTATAACGTAATAGGTTATATGGCATGACGTTATAACGCATTACATTATATGGGATGACGTTATAACGTATTACGTTATATGGAATACCGTTATAACGTATTAGGTTATATGGTATGACGTTATAACGTATTACGTTATATGTGATGACGTTATAACGCATTACGTAATATGGGATGACGTTATAACGTAATAGGTTATATGGTATAACGTCATAACGTATTGCGTTATATGGTATGACGTTATAACGTAATACGTTATACGGTATGACGTTATAACGTAATACGTTATACGGTAAGACGTTATAACGTAATACGTTATATGGTATGTCGTTATAACGTATTACGTTATATGGGATGACGTTATAACGTAATAGGTTATACGGTATGTCGTTATAACGTATTACGTAATATGGGATGACGTTATAACGTAATAGGTTATATGGTATAACGTTATAACGTATTACGTTATATGGTACGACGTTATAACGTAATAGGTTATATGGTATGACGTTATAACGTAATACGTTATACGGTATGACGATATAACGTAATACGTTATATGGTATGACGTTATAACGTATTACGTAATATGGGACGACGTTATAACGCATTACGTTATATGGGATGACGTTATAACGCATGACGTAATATGGGATGACGTTATAACGTATTACGTTATATGGTATGACGTTATAACGTATTACGTTATATGGGACGACGTTATAACGTATTGCGTTATATGGGATGACGTTATAACGTCTTACGTTATGTGGGACGACGTTATAACGTATTGCGTTATATGGGATGACGTTATAACGTATTACGTTATATGGGATGACGTTATAACGTAATAGGTTATACGGTATGACGTTATAACGTAATACGTTATATGGTATGACGTTATAACGTATTACGTTATATGGAATACCGTTATAACGTATTAGGTTATATGGTATGACGTTATAACGTATTATGTTATATGGGATGACGTTATAACGTATTACGTTATATGGGATGACGTTATAACGTATTACGTTATGTGGGATGACGTTATAACGTATTACGTTATATGGTATGACGTCATAACTTATTACGTTATATGGTATGACGTTATAACGTAATAGGTTATACGGTATGACGTTATAACGTAATACGTTATATGGTATGACGTTATAACGCATTACGTAATATGGGACGACGTTATAACGCCTTACGTCATATGGGATGACGTTATAACGTATTACGTCATATGGAATACCGTTATAACGTATTAGGTTATATGGTATGACGTTATATCGTATTACATTATATGGGATGACGTTATAACGTATTACGTAATATGGGATGACGTTATAACGTAATAGGTTATATGGTATAACGTTATAACGTATTACGTTATGTGGTATGACGTTATAACGTAATAGGTTATATGGTATGTCGTTATAACGTAATATGTTATATGGGATGACGTTATAACGCATTACTTAATATGGGATGACGTTATAACGTATTACGTTATATGGTATGACGTTATAACGTAATACGTTATATGGTATGACGTTATAACGTATTACGTTAAATGGGATGACGTTATAACGTATTACGTTATATGGGATGACGTTATAACGTTTTAGGTTATATGATATGACGTTATAACGTATTACGTTATATGGTATGACGTTATAACGTAATAGGTTATACGGTATGACGTTATAACGTAATACGTTATATGGGATGACGTTATAACGCATTACGTAATATGGGATGACGTTATAACGTATTACGTTATATGGTATGACGTTATAACCTATTACGTTATATGGTATGACGTTATAACGTATTACGTTATATGGAATACCGTTATAACGTATTAGGTTATATGTTATGACGTTATAACGTATTACGTTATATGGGATGACGTTATAACGTAATACGTTATACGGTATGACGTTATAACGTAATACGTTATATGGTATGACGTTATAACGTATTACGTAATATGGGACGACGTTATAACGCATTACGTTATATGGGATGACGTTATAACGCATCACGTAATATGGGATGACGTTATAACGTATTACGTTATATGGTACGACGTTATAACGTATTACGTTATGTGGGACGACGTTATAACGTATTACGTTATATGGAATACCGTTATAACGTATTAGGTTATATGGTATGACGTTATAACGTATTACGTTATATGGGATGACGTTATAACGTATTACGTTATATGGGATGACGTTATATCGTATGACGTTATGTGGGATGACGTTATAACGTATTACGTTAAATGGTATGACGTTATAACGCATTACGTAATATGGGGCGACGTTATAACGCATTACGTCATATGGGATGACGTTATAACGTATTACGTCATATGGAATACCGTTATAACGTATTAGGTTATATGGTATGACGTTATATCGTATTACATTATATGGGATGACGTTATAACGTATTAAGTAATATGGGATGACGTTATAACGTAATAGGTTATATGGTATAACGTTATAACGTATTACGTTATGTGGTATGACGTTATAACGTAATAGGTTATATGGTATGACATTATAACGTAATATGTTATATGGTATGACGTTATAACGTAAATAGGTTATATAGTATGACGTTATACCGTATTACGTTATATGGGATGACGTTATAACGCATTACGTAATATGGATGATGTTATAACGTATTACGTTATGTGGGACGACGTTATAACGTATTGCGTTATATGGTATGACGTTATAACGTATTACGTTATATGGGATGACGTTATAACGTATTACGTAATATGGGACGACGTTATAACGTAATAGGTTATATGGTATAACGTCATAACGTATTACGTTATATGGTATGACGTTATAACGTAATAGGTTATACGGTATGACGTTATAACGTAATACGTTATATGGGATGACGTTATAACGCATTACGTAATATGGGACGACGTTATAACGTATTACGTTATATGGTATGACGTTATAACGTATTACGTTATATGGTATGACGTTATAACGTATTACGTTATATGGAATACCGTTATAACGTATTAGGTTATATGGAATGACGTTATAACGTATTACGTTATATGGGATGACGTTATAACGTAATACGTTATACGGTATGACGTTATAACGTAATACGTTATATGGTATGACGTTATAACGTATTACGTAATATGGAACGACGTTATAACGCATTACGTTATATGGGATGACGTTATAACGCATCACGTAATATGGGATGACGTTATAACGTATTACGTTATATGGTATGACGTTATAACTTATTACGTTATGTGGGACGACATTATAACGTATTGCGTTAAATGGGATGACGTTATAACGTATTACGTTATATGGGATGACGTTATAACGTATTACGTAATATGGGACGACGTTATAACGCATTACGTTATATGGGATGACGTTATAACGCATCACGTAATATGGGATGACGTTATAACGTATTACGTTATATGGTATGACGTTATAACGTATTACGTTATGTGGGACGACGTTATAACGTATTGCGTTAAATGTGATGACGTTATAACGTATTACGTTATATGGGATGACGTTATAACGTAATAGGTTATATGGTATAACGTCATAACGTATTACGTTATACGGTATGACGTTATAACGTAATAGGTTATACGGTATGACGTTATAACGTAATACGTTATATGGGATGACGTTATAACGCATTACTTAATATGGGATGACGTTATAACGTATTACATTATATGGTATGACGTTATAACGTAATACGTTATATGGTATGACGTTATAACGTAATACGTTATATGGCATGACGTTATAACGTAAGTAGGTTATATGGTATGACGTTATACCGTATTACGTTATATGGGATGACGTTATAACGTATTACGTTATATGGAATACCGTTATAACGTATTAGGTTATATGGTATGACGTTATTACGTATTACGTTATATGTGATGACGTTATAACGTATTACGTTATATGGGATGACGTTATAACGTATTACGTTATATGGGATGACGTTATAACGTAATAGGTTATATGGTATAACGTCATAACGTATTACGTTATATGGTATGACGTTATAACGTAATAGGTTATACGGTATGACGTTATAACGTATTACGTTATATGGGATGACGTTATAACGTAATACGTTATACGGTATGACGTTATAACGTAATACGTTATATGGTATGACGTTATAACGTATTACGTAATATGGGACGACGTTATAACGCATTACGTTATATGGGATGACGTTATAACGCATCACGTAATATGGGATGACGTTATAACGTATTACGTTATATGGTATGACGTTATAACTTATTACGTTATGTGGGACGACGTTATAACGTATTGCGTTAAATGGGATGATGTTATAACGTATTACGTTATATGGGATGACGTTATAACGTATTACGTAATATGGGACGACGTTATAACGCATTACGTTATATGGGATGGCGTTATAACGCATCACGTAATATGGGATGACGTTATAACGTATTACGTTATATGGTATGACGTTATAACGTATTACGTTATGTGGGACGACGTTATAACGTATTGCGTTAAATGGGATGACGTTATAACGTATTACGTTATATGGTATGACGTTATAACGTAATGGGTTATATGGTATAACGTCATAACGTATTACGTTATACGGTATGACGTTATAACGTAATGGGTTATACGGTATGACGTTATAACGTAATACGTTATATGGGATGACGTTATAACGCATTACTTAATATGGGATGACGTTATAACGTATTACGTTATATGGTATGACGTTATAACGTAATACGTTATATGGTATGACGTTATAACGTAATACGTTATATGGCATAACGTTATAACGTAAGTAGGTTATATGGTATGACGTTATACCGTATTACGTTATATGGGATGACATTATAACGTATTACGTTATATGGAATACCGTTATAACGTATTAGGTTATATGGTATGACGTTATTACGTATTACGTTATATGTGATGACGTTATAACGTATTACGTTATATGGGATGACGTTATAACGTATTACGTTATATGGTATGACGTTATAACGTATTACGTTATGTGGGACGACGTTATAACGTATTGCGTTATATGGTATGACGTTATAACGTAATAGGTTATACGGTATGACGTTATAACGTAATACGTTATATGGTATGACGTTATAACGTAAATAGGTTATATGGTATGACGTCATACCGTATTACGTTATATGTGATGACGTTATAACGCATTACGTAATATGGGATGACGTTATAACGTATTACGTTATATGGTATGACGTTATAACGTATTACGTTATGTGGGACGACGTTATAACGTATTGCGTTATATGGGATGACGTTATAACGTATTACGTTATATGGGATGACGTATTAACGTATTTCGCTATATAGGATGACGTTATAACGTATTACGTAATATGGGATGACGTTATAACGTATTACGTTATGTGGGACGACGTTATAACGTATTGCGTTATATGGTATGATGTTACAACGTATTGCGTTATATGGGATGACGTTATAACGTATTACGTAATATGGGATGACGTTATAACGTAATAGGTTATATGGTATAACGTTATAACGTATTACGTTATATCGTATGACGTTATAACGTAATAGGTTATATGGCATGACGTTATAACGCATTACATTATATGGGATGACGTTATAACGTATTACGTTATATGGAATACCGTTATAACGTATTAGGTTATATGGTATGACGTTATAACGTATTACGTTATATGTGATGACGTTATAACGCATTACGTAATATGGGATGACGTTATAACGTAATAGGTTATATGGTATAACGTCATAACGTATTGCGTTATATGGTATGACGTTATAACGTAATACGTTATACGGTATGACGTTATAACGTAATACGTTATACGGTAAGACGTTATAACGTAATACGTTATATGGTATGTCGTTATAACGTATTACGTTATATGGGATGACGTTATAACGTAATAGGTTATACGGTATGTCGTTATAACGTATTACGTAATATGGGATGACGTTATAACGTAATAGGTTATATGGTATAACGTTATAACGTATTACGTTATATGGTATGACGTTATAACGTAATACGTTATATGGTATGACGTTATAACTTATTACGTTATATGGTATGACGTTATAACGTAATAGGTTATACGGTATGACGTTATAACGTAATACGTTATATGGTATGACGTTATAACGCATTACGTAATATGGGACGACGTTATAACGCATTACGTCATATGGGATGACGTTATAACGTATTACGTCATATGGAATACCGTTATAACGTATTATGTTATATGGTATGACGTTATATCGTATTACATTATATGGGATGACGTTATAACGTATTACGTAATATGGGATGACGTTATAACGTAATAGGTTATATGGTATAACGTTATAACGTAATAGGTTATATGGTATAACGTCATAACGTATTACGTTATATGGTATGATGTTATAACGTAATAGGTTATACGGTATGACGTTATAACGTAATACGTTATATTGTATGACGTTATAACGTAAATAGGTTATATGGTATGACGTCATACCGTATTACGTTATATGGGATGACGTTATAACGCATTACGTAATATGGGATGACGTTATAACGTATTACGTTATATGGTATGACCTTATAACGTATTACGTTATGTGGGACGACGTTATAACGTATTGCGTTATATGGTATGCCGTTATAACGTATTACGTTATGTGGGACGACGTTATATCGTATTACGTTATATGGTATGACGTTATAACGTATTAAGTTATGTGGGACGACGTTATAACGTATTACGTTATATGGAATACCGTTATAACGTATTAGGTTATATGGTATGACGTTATAACGTATTACGTTATATGGGATGACGTTATAACGTATTACGTTAAATAGGATGACGTTATATCGTATTACGTTATGTGGGATGACGTTATAACGTATTACGTTATATGGTATGACGTTATAACGTATTGCGTTATATGGTATGACGTTATAACGTAATAGGTTACATGGTATGACGTTATAACGCATTACGTTATATGGGATGACGTTATAACGTATTACGTCATATGGAATACCGTTATAACGTATTATGTTATTTGGTATGACGTTATATCGTATTACATTATATGGGATGACGTTATAACGTATTACGTAATATGGGATGACGTTATAACGTAATAGGTTATATGGTATAACGTTATAACGTAATAGGTTATATGGTATAACGTCATAACGTATTACGTTATATGGTATGACGTTATAACGTATTACGTTATATGGTATGACGTTATAACGTATTACGTTATATGGAATACCGTTATAACGTATTAGGTTATATGGTATGACGTTATAACGTATTACGTTATATGGGATGACGTTATAACGTAATACGTTATACGGTATGACGTTATAACGTAATACGTTATATGGCATGACGTTATAACGTATTACGTAATATGGGACGACGTTATAACGCATTACGTTATATGGGATGACGTTATAACGCATCACGTAATATGGGATGACGTTATATCGTATTACGTTATATGGTATGACGTTATAACGCATTAAGTTATGTGGGACGACGTTATAACGTATTACGTTATATGGAATACCGTTATAACGTATTAGGTTATATGGTATGACGTTATAACGTATTACGTTATATGGGATGACGTTATAACGTAATAGGTTATACGGTATGACGTTATAACGTAATACGTTATATGGTATGACATTATAACGCATTACGTAATATGGGACGACGTTATGACGCATTACGTCATATGGGATGACGTTATAACGTATTACGTCATATGGAATACCGTTATAACGTATTATGTTATATGGTATGACGTTATATCGTATTACATTATATGGGATGACGTTATAACGTATTACGTAATATGGGATGACGTTATAACGTAATAGGTTATATGGTATAACGTTATAACGTAATAGGTTATACGGTATGACGTTATAACGTAATACGTTATATGGTATGACATTATAACGCATTACGTAATATGGGACGACGTTATGACGCATTACGTCATATGGGATGACGTTATAACGTATTACGTCATATGGAATACCGTTATAACGTATTATGTTATATGGTATGACGTTATATCGTATTACATTATATGGGATGACGTTATAACGTATTACGTAATATGGGATGACGTTATAACGTAATAGGTTATATGGTATAACGTTATAACGTAATAGGTTATATGGTATAACGTCATAACGTATTACGTTATATGGTATGATGTTATAACGTAATAGGTTATACGGTATGACGTTATAACGTAATACGTTATATTGTATGACGTTATAACGCAAATAGGTTATATGGTATGACGTCATACCGTATTGCGTTATGTGGGATGACGTTATAACGCATTACGTAATATGGGATGACGTTATAACGTATTACGTTATATGGTATGACCTTATAACGTATTACGTTATGTGGGACGACGTTATAACGTATTGCGTTATATGGTATGCCGTTATAACGTATTACGTTATGTGGGACGACGTTATAACGTATTGCGTTATATGGAATGACGTTATAACGTATTACGTTATATGGGATGACGTTATAACGTAATAGGTTATACGGTATGACGTTATAACGTAATACGTTGTATGGTATGACGTTATAACGTATTACGTTATATGGAATACCGTTATAACGTATTAGGTTATATGGTATGACGTTATAACGTATTACGTTATATGGGATGACGTTATAACGTATTACGTTATATGGGATGACGTTATAACGTAATAGGTTATATGGTATGACGTTATAACGTAATATGTTGTGTGGTATGACGTTATAACGTAAATAGGTTATATAGTATGACGTTATACCGTATTACGTTATATGGGATGACGTTATAACGCATTACGTTATATGGGATGACGTTATAACGTATTACGTTATATGGAATACCGTTATAACGTATTAGGTTATATGGTATGACGTTATAACGTATTACGTTATATGGGATGACGTTATAACGTATTACGTTATATGGGATGACGTTATAACGTATTACGTTGTATGGGATGACGTTATAACGTAATAGGTTATATGGTATAACGTCATAACGTATTACGTTATATGGTATGACGTTATAACGTAATAGGTTATACGGTATGACGTTATAACGTAATACGTTATATGGGATGACGTTATAACGCATTACGTAATATGGGATGACGTTATAACGTATTACGTTATATGGTATGACGTTATAACGTATTACGTTATATGGTATGACGTTATAACGTATTACGTTATATGGAATACCGTTATAACGTATTAGGTTATATGGTATGACGTTATAACGTATTACGTTATATGGTATGACGTTATAACTTAATACCTTATACGGTATGACGTTATAACGTAATACGTTATATGGTATGACGTTATAACGTATTAGGTTATATGGTATGACGTTATAACGTATTACGTAATATGGGATGACGTTATAACGTAATAGGTTATATGGTATAACGTTATAACGTATTACGTTATGTGGTATGACGTTATAACGTAATAGGTTATATGGTATGACGTTATAACGTAATATGTTGTGTGGTATGACGTTATAACGTAAATAGGTTATATAGTATGACGTTATACCGTATTACGTTATATGGGATGACGTTATAACGCATTACGTTATATGGGATGACGTTATAACGTATTACGTTATATGGAATACCGTTATAACGTATTAGGTTATATGGTATGACGTTATTACGTATTACGTTATATGTGATGACGTTATAACGTATTACGTTATATGGGATGACGTTATAACGTATTACGTTATATGGGATGACGTTATAACGTAATAGGTTATATGGTATAACGTCATAACGTATTACGTTATATGGTATGACGTTATAACGTAATAGGTTATACGGTATGACGTTATAACGTATTACGTTATATGGGATGACGTTATAACGTAATACGTTATACGGTATGACGTTATAACGTAATACGTTATATGGTATGACGTTATAACGTATTACGTAATATGGGACGACGTTATAACGCATTACGTTATATGGGATGACGTTATAACGCATCACGTAATATGGGATGACGTTATAACGTATTACGTTATATGGTATGACGTTATAACTTATTACGTTATGTGGGACGACGTTATAACGTATTGCGATAAATGGGATGATGTTATAACGTATTACGTTATATGGGATGACGTTATAACGTATTACGTAATATGGGACGACGTTATAACGCATTACGTTATATGGGATGGCGTTATAACGCATCACGTAATATGGGATGACGTTATAACGTATTACGTTATATGGTATGACGTTATAACGTATTACGTTATGTGGGACGACGTTATAACGTATTGCGTTAAATGGGATGACGTTATAACGTATTACGTTATATGGTATGACGTTATAACGTATTACGTTATATGGTATGACGTTATAACGTAATACGTTATATGGGATGACGTTATAACGCATTACTTAATATGGGATGACGTTATAACGTATTACGTTATATGGTATGACGTTATAACGTAATACGTTATATGGTATGACGTTATAACGTAATACGTTATATGGCATAACGTTATAACGTAATACGTTATACGGTATGACGTTATAACGTAATACGTTATACGGTAAGACGTTATAACGTAATACGTTATATGGTATGTCGTTATAACGTATTACGTTATATGGGATGACGTTATAACGTAATAGGTTATACGGTATGTCGTTATAACGTATTACGTAATATGGGATGACGTTATAACGTAATAGGTTATATGGTATAACGTTATAACGTATTACGTTATATGGTATGACGTTATAACGTAATAGGTTATATGGTATGACGTTATAACGTAATACGTTATACGGTATGACGATATAACGTAATACGTTATATGGTATGACGTTATAACGTATTACGTAATATGGGACGACGTTATAACGCATTACGTTATATGGGATGACGTTATAACGCATCACGTAATATGGGATGACGTTATAACGTATTACGTTATATGGTATGACGTTATAACGTATTACGTTATATGGGACGACGTTATAACGTATTGCGTTATATGGGATGACGTTATAACGTCTTACGTTATGTGGGACGACGTTATAACGTATTGCGTTATATGGGATGACGTTATAACGTATTACGTTATATGGGATGACGTTATAACGTAATAGGTTATGCGGTATGACGTTATAACGTAATACGTTATATGGTATGACGTTATAACGTATTACGTTATATGGAATACCGTTATAACGTATTAGGTTATATGGTATGACGTTATAACGTATTATGTTATATGGGATGACGTTATAACGTATTACGTTATATGGGATGACGTTATAACGTATTACGTTATGTGGGATGACGTTATAACGTATTACGTTATATGGTATTACGTCATAACTTATTACGTTATATGGTATGACGTTATAACGTAATAGGTTATACGGTATGACGTTATAACGTAATACGTTATATGGTATGACGTTATAACGCATTACGTAATATGGGACGACGCTATAACGCCTTACGTCATATGGGATGACGTTATAACGTATTACGTCATATGGAATACCGCTATAACGTATTAGGTTATATGGTATGACGTTATATCGTATTACATTATATGGGATGGCGTTATAACGTATTACGTAATATGGGATGACGTTATAACGTAATAGGTTATATGGTATAACGTTATAACGTATTACGTTATGTGGTATGACGTTATAACGTAATAGGTTATATGGTATGTCGTTATAACGTAATATGTTATATGGTATGACGTTATAACGTAAATAGGTTATATAGTATGACGTTATACCGTATTACGTTATATGGGATGACGTTATAACGTATTACGTTGTATGGGATGACGTTATAACGTAATAGGTTATATGGTATAACGTCATAACGTATTACGTTATATGGTATGACGTTATAACGTAATAGGTTATACGGTATGACGTTATAACGTAATACGTTATATGGGATGACGTTATAACGCATTACGTAATATGGGATGACGTTATAACGTAATAGGTTATATGGTATAACGTTATAACGTATTACGTTATATGGTATGACGTTATAACGTAATAGGTTATATGGTATGACGTTATAACGTAATACGTTATACGGTATGACGATATAACGTAATACGTTATATGGTATGACGTTATAACGTATTACGTAATATGGGACGACGTTATAACGCATTACGTTATATGGGATGACGTTATAACGCATCACGTAATATGGGATGACGTTATAACGTATTACGTTATATGGTATGACGTTATAACGTATTACGTTATATGGGACGACGTTATAACGTATTGCGTTATATGGGATGACGTTATAACGTCTTACGTTATGTGGGACGACGTTATAACGTATTGCGTTATATGGGATGACGTTATAACGTATTACGTTATATGGGATGACGTTATAACGTAATAGGTTATGCGGTATGACGTTATAACGTAATACGTTATATGGTATGACGTTATAACGTATTACGTTATATGGAATACCGTTATAACGTATTAGGTTATATGGTATGACGTTATAACGTATTATGTTATATGGGATGACGTTATAACGTATTACGTTATATGGGATGACGTTATAACGTATTACGTTATGTGGGATGACGTTATAACGTATTACGTTATATGGTATTACGTCATAACTTATTACGTTATATGGTATGACGTTATAACGTAATAGGTTATACGGTATGACGTTATAACGTAATACGTTATATGGTATGACGTTATAACGCATTACGTAATATGGGACGACGCTATAACGCCTTACGTCATATGGGATGACGTTATAACGTATTACGTCATATGGAATACCGCTATAACGTATTAGGTTATATGGTATGACGTTATATCGTATTACATTATATGGGATGGCGTTATAACGTATTACGTAATATGGGATGACGTTATAACGTAATAGGTTATATGGTATAACGTTATAACGTATTACGTTATGTGGTATGACGTTATAACGTAATAGGTTATATGGTATGTCGTTATAACGTAATATGTTATATGGTATGACGTTATAACGTAAATAGGTTATATAGTATGACGTTATACCGTATTACGTTATATGGGATGACGTTATAACGTATTACGTTGTATGGGATGACGTTATAACGTAATAGGTTATATGGTATAACGTCATAACGTATTACGTTATATGGTATGACGTTATAACGTAATAGGTTATACGGTATGACGTTATAACGTAATACGTTATATGGGATGACGTTATAACGCATTACGTAATATGGGATGACGTTATAACGTATTACGTTATATGGTATGACGTTATAACGTATTACGTTATATGGTATGACGTTATAACGTATTACGTTATATGGAATACCGTTATAACGTATTAGGTTATATGGTATGACGTTATAACGTATTACGTTATATGGTATGACGTTATAACTTAATACCTTATACGGTATGACGTTATAACGTAATACGTTATATGGTATGACGTTATAACGTATTAGGTTATATGGTATGACGTTATAACGTATTACGTAATATGGGATGACGTTATAACGTAATAGGTTATATGGTATAACGTTATAACGTATTACGTTATGTGGTATGACGTTATAACGTAATAGGTTATATGGTATGACGTTATAACGTAATATGTTGTGTGGTATGACGTTATAACGTAAATAGGTTATATAGTATGACGTTATACCGTATTACGTTATATGGGATGACGTTATAACGCATTACGTTATATGGGATGACGTTATAACGTATTACGTTATATGGAATACCGTTATAACGTATTAGGTTATATGGTATGACGTTATTACGTATTACGTTATATGTGATGACGTTATAACGTATTACGTTATATGGGATGACGTTATAACGTATTACGTTATATGGGATGACGTTATAACGTAATAGGTTATATGGTATAACGTCATAACGTATTACGTTATATGGTATGACGTTATAACGTAATAGGTTATACGGTATGACGTTATAACGTATTACGTTATATGGGATGACGTTATAACGTAATACGTTATACGGTATGACGTTATAACGTAATACGTTATATGGTATGACGTTATAACGTATTACGTAATATGGGACGACGTTATAACGCATTACGTTATATGGGATGACGTTATAACGCATCACGTAATATGGGATGACGTTATAACGTATTACGTTATATGGTATGACGTTATAACTTATTACGTTATGTGGGACGACGTTATAACGTATTGCGTTAAATGGGATGATGTTATAACGTATTACGTTATATGGGATGACGTTATAACGTATTACGTAATATGGGACGACGTTATAACGCATTACGTTATATGGGATGGCGTTATAACGCATCACGTAATATGGGATGACGTTATAACGTATTACGTTATATGGTATGACGTTATAACGTATTACGTTATGTGGGACGACGTTATAACGTATTGCGTTAAATGGGATGACGTTATAACGTATTACGTTATATGGTATGACGTTATAACGTATTACGTTATATGGTATGACGTTATAACGTAATACGTTATATGGGATGACGTTATAACGCATTACTTAATATGGGATGACGTTATAACGTATTACGTTATATGGTATGACGTTATAACGTAATACGTTATATGGTATGACGTTATAACGTAATACGTTATATGGCATAACGTTATAACGTAATACGTTATACGGTATGACGTTATAACGTAATACGTTATACGGTAAGACGTTATAACGTAATACGTTATATGGTATGTCGTTATAACGTATTACGTTATATGGGATGACGTTATAACGTAATAGGTTATACGGTATGTCGTTATAACGTATTACGTAATATGGGATGACGTTATAACGTAATAGGTTATATGGTATAACGTTATAACGTATTACGTTATATGGTATGACGTTATAACGTAATAGGTTATATGGTATGACGTTATAACGTAATACGTTATACGGTATGACGATATAACGTAATACGTTATATGGTATGACGTTATAACGTATTACGTAATATGGGACGACGTTATAACGCATTACGTTATATGGGATGACGTTATAACGCATCACGTAATATGGGATGACGTTATAACGTATTACGTTATATGGTATGACGTTATAACGTATTACGTTATATGGGACGACGTTATAACGTATTGCGTTATATGGGATGACGTTATAACGTCTTACGTTATGTGGGACGACGTTATAACGTATTGCGTTATATGGGATGACGTTATAACGTATTACGTTATATGGGATGACGTTATAACGTAATAGGTTATGCGGTATGACGTTATAACGTAATACGTTATATGGTATGACGTTATAACGTATTACGTTATATGGAATACCGTTATAACGTATTAGGTTATATGGTATGACGTTATAACGTATTATGTTATATGGGATGACGTTATAACGTATTACGTTATATGGGATGACGTTATAACGTATTACGTTATGTGGGATGACGTTATAACGTATTACGTTATATGGTATTACGTCATAACTTATTACGTTATATGGTATGACGTTATAACGTAATAGGTTATACGGTATGACGTTATAACGTAATACGTTATATGGTATGACGTTATAACGCATTACGTAATATGGGACGACGTTATAACGCCTTACGTCATATGGGATGACGTTATAACGTATTACGTCATATGGAATACCGCTATAACGTATTAGGTTATATGGTATGACGTTATATCGTATTACATTATATGGGATGGCGTTATAACGTATTACGTAATATGGGATGACGTTATAACGTAATAGGTTATATGGTATAACGTTATAACGTATTACGTTATGTGGTATGACGTTATAACGTAATAGGTTATATGGTATGTCGTTATAACGTAATATGTTATATGGTATGACGTTATAACGTAAATAGGTTATATAGTATGACGTTATACCGTATTACGTTATGTGGGATGACGTTATAACGCATTACGTAATATGGATGACGTTATAACGTATTACGTTATGTGGGACGACGTTATAACGTATTGCGTTATACGGTATGATGTTATAACGTATTACGTTATATGGGATGACGTTATAACGCATTACGTAATATGGGATGACGTTATAACGTAATAGGTTATATGGTATGACGTTATAACGTAATAGGTTATATAGTATGACGTTATACCGTATTACGTTATATGGGATGACGTTATAACGCATTACGTAATATGGATGACGTTATAACGTATTACGTTATATGGTATGACGTTATAACGTAATAGGTTAAATGGTATGACGTTATAACGCATTACGTTATATGGGATGACGTTATAACGTATTACGTTATATGGAATACCGTTATAACGTATTAGGTTATATGATATGACGTTATAACGTATTACGTTATATGGGATGACGTTATAACGTATTACGTTATATGGGATGACGTTATAACGTATTACGTTGTATGGGATGACGTTATAACGTAATAGGTTATATGGTATAACGTCATAACGTATTACGTTATATGGTATGACGTTATAACGTAATAGGTTATACGGTATGACGTTATATCGTAATACGTTATATGGGATGACGTTATAACGCATTACGTAATATGGGATGACGTTATAACGTATTACGTTATATGGTATGACGTTATAACGTATTACGTTATATGGTATGACGTTATAACGTATTACGTTATATGGAATACCGTTATAACGTATTAGGTTTTATGGTATGACGTTATAACGTATTACGTTATATGGGATGACGTTATAACGTAATACGTTATACGGTATGGCGTTATAACGTAATACGTTATATGGTATGACGTTATAACGTATTACGTAATATGGGACGACGTTATAACGCATTACGTTATATGGGATGACGTTATAACGCATCACGTAATATGGGATGACGTTATATCGTATTACGTTATATGGTATGACGTTATAACGTATTAAGTTATGTGGGACGACGTTATAACGTATTACGTTATATGGAATACCGTTATAACGTATTAGGTTATATGGTATGACGTTATAACGTATTACGTTATATGGGATGACGTTATAACGTATTACGTTAAATGGGATGACGTTATATCGTATTATGTTATGTGGGATGACGTTATAACGTATTACGTTATATGGTATGACGTCATAACTTATTACGTTATATGGTATGACGTTATAACGTAATAGGTTATACGGTATGACGTTATAACGTAATACGTTATATGGTATGACGTTATAACGCATTACGTAATATGGGACGACGTTATAACGCATTACGTCATATGGGATGACGTTATAACGTATTACGTTATATGGTATGACGTTATAACGTATTACGTTATATGGAATACCGTTATAACGTATTAGGTTATATGGTATGACGTTATAACGTATTACGTTATATGGGATGACGTTATAACGTAATACGTTATACGGTATGGCGTTATAACGTAATACGTTATATGGTATGACGTTATAACGTATTACGTAATATGCGACGACGTTATAACGCATTACGTTATATGGGATGACGTTATAACGCATCACGTAATATGGGATGACGTTATATCGTATTACGTTATATGGTATGACGTTATAACGTATTAAGTTATGTGGGACGACGTTATAACGTATTACGTTATATGGAATACCGTTATAACGTATTAGGTTATATGGTATGACGTTATAACGTATTACGTTATATGGGATGACGTTATAACGTATTACGTTAAATGGGATGACGTTATATCGTATTACGTTATGTGGAATGACGTTATAACGTATTACGTTATATGGTATGACGTCATAACTTATTACGTTATATGGTATGACGTTATAACGTAATAGGTTATACGGTATGACGTTATAACGTAATACGTTATATGGTATGACGTTATAACGCATTACGTAATATGGGACGACGTTATAACGCATTACGTCATATGGGATGACGTTATAACGTATTACGTCATATGGAATACCGTTATAACGTATTATGTTATATGGTATGACGTTATATCGTATTACATTATATGGGATGACGTTATAACGTATTACGTAATATGGGATGACGTTATAACGTAATAGGTTATATGGTATAACGTTATAACGTAATAGGTTATATGGTATAACGTCATAACGTATTACGTTATATGGTATGATGTTATAACGTAATAGGTTATACGGTATGACGTTATAACGTAATACGTTATATTGTATGACGTTATAACGTAAATAGGTTATATGGTATGACGTCATACCGTATTACGTTATATGGGATGACGTTATAACGCATTACGTAATATGGGATGACGTTATAACGTATTACGTTATATGGTATGACCTTATAACGTATTACGTTATGTGGGACGACGTTATAACGTATTGCGTTATATGGTATGCCGTTATAACGTATTACGTTATGTGGGACGACGTTATATCGTATTACGTTATATGGTATGACGTTATAACGTATTAAGTTATGTGGGACGACGTTATAACGTATTACGTTATATGGAATACCGTTATAACGTATTAGGTTATATGGTATGACGTTATAACGTATTACGTTATATGGGATGACGTTATAACGTATTACGTTAAATAGGATGACGTTATATCGTATTACGTTATGTGGGATGACGTTATAACGTATTACGTTATATGGTATGACGTTATAACGTATTGCGTTATATGGTATGACGTTATAACGTAATAGGTTAAATGGTATGACGTTATAACGCATTACGTTATATGGGATGACGTTATAACGTATTACGTCATATGGAATACCGTTATAACGTATTATGTTATTTGGTATGACGTTATATCGTATTACATTATATGGGATGACGTTATAACGTATTACGTAATATGGGATGACGTTATAACGTAATAGGTTATATGGTATAACGTTATAACGTAATAGGTTATATGGTATAACGTCATAACGTATTACGTTATATGGTATGACGTTATAACGTATTACGTAATATGCGACGACGTTATAACGCATTACGTTATATGGGATGACGTTATAACGCATCACGTAATATGGGATGACGTTATATCGTATTACGTTATATGGTATGACGTTATAACGTATTAAGTTATGTGGGACGACGTTATAACGTATTACGTTATATGGAATACCGTTATAACGTATTAGGTTATATGGTATGACGTTATAACGTATTACGTTATATGGGATGACGTTATAACGTATTACGTTAAATGGGATGACGTTATATCGTATTACGTTATGTGGAATGACGTTATAACGTATTACGTTATATGGTATGACGTCATAACTTATTACGTTATATGGTATGACGTTATAACGTAATAGGTTATACGGTATGACGTTATAACGTAATACGTTATATGGTATGACGTTATAACGCATTACGTAATATGGGACGACGTTATAACGCATTACGTCATATGGGATGACGTTATAACGTATTACGTCATATGGAATACCGTTATAACGTATTATGTTATATGGTATGACGTTATATCGTATTACATTATATGGGATGACGTTATAACGTATTACGTAATATGGGATGACGTTATAACGTAATAGGTTATATGGTATAACGTTATAACGTAATAGGTTATATGGTATAACGTCATAACGTATTACGTTATATGGTATGATGTTATAACGTAATAGGTTATACGGTATGACGTTATAACGTAATACGTTATATTGTATGACGTTATAACGTAAATAGGTTATATGGTATGACGTCATACCGTATTACGTTATATGGGATGACGTTATAACGCATTACGTAATATGGGATGACGTTATAACGTATTACGTTATATGGTATGACCTTATAACGTATTACGTTATGTGGGACGACGTTATAACGTATTGCGTTATATGGTATGCCGTTATAACGTATTACGTTATGTGGGACGACGTTATATCGTATTACGTTATATGGTATGACGTTATAACGTATTAAGTTATGTGGGGCGACGTTATAACGTATTACGTTATATGGAATACCGTTATAACGTATTAGGTTATATGGTATGACGTTATAACGTATTACGTTATATGGGATGACGTTATAACGTATTACGTTAAATAGGATGACGTTATATCGTATTACGTTATGTGGGATGACGTTATAACGTATTACGTTATATGGTATGACGTTATAACGTATTACGTTATATGGTATGACGTTATAACGTAATAGGTTAAATGGTATGACGTTATAACGCATTACGTTATATGGGATGACGTTATAACGTATTACGTCATATGGAATACCGTTATAACGTATTATGTTATTTGGTATGACGTTATATCGTATTACATTATATGGGATGACGTTATAACGTATTACGTAATATGGGATGACGTTATAACGTAATAGGTTATATGGTATAACGTTATAACGTAATAGGTTATATGGTATAACGTCATAACGTATTACGTTATATGGTATGACGTTATAACGTATTACGTTATATGGTATGACGTTATAACGTATTACGTTATATGGAATACCGTTATAACGTATTAGGTTATATGGTATGACGTTATAACGTATTACGTTATATGGGATGACGTTATAACGTAATACGTTATACGGTATGACGTTATAACGTAATACGTTATATGGCATGACGTTATAACGTATTACGTAATATGGGACGACGTTATAACGCATTACGTTATATGGGATGACGTTATAACGCATCACGTAATATGGGATGACGTTATATCGTATTACGTTATATGGTATGACGTTATAACGTATTAAGTTATGTGGGACGACGTTATAACGTATTACGTTATATGGAATACCGTTATAACGTATTAGGTTATATGGTATGACGTTATAACGTATTACGTTATATGGGATGACGTTATAACGTATTACGTTAAATGGGATGACGTAATATCGTATTACGTTATGTGGGATGACGTTATAACGTATTACGTTATATGGTATGACGTCATAACTTATTACGTTATATGGTATGACGTTATAACGTAATAGGTTATACGGTATGACGTTATAACGTAATACGTTATATGGTATGACATTATAACGCATTACGTAATATGGGACGACGTTATGACGCATTACGTCATATGGGATGACGTTATAACGTATTACGTCATATGGAATACCGTTATAACGTATTATGTTATATGGTATGACGTTATATCGTATTACATTATATGGGATGACGTTATAACGTATTACGTAATATGGGATGACGTTATAACGTAATAGGTTATATGGTATAACGTTATAACGTAATAGGTTATATGGTATAACGTCATAACGTATTACGTTATATGGTATGATGTTATAACGTAATAGGTTATACGGTATGACGTTATAACGTAATACGTTATATTGTATGACGTTATAACGCAAATAGGTTATATGGTATGACGTCATACCGTATTGCGTTATGTGGGATGACGTTATAACGCATTACGTAATATGGGATGACGTTATAACGTATTACGTTATATGGTATGACCTTATAACGTATTACGTTATGTGGGACGACGTTATAACGTATTGCGTTATATGGTGTGCCGTTATAACGTATTACGTTATGTGGGACGACGTTATAACGTATTGCGTTATATGGAATGACGTTATAACGTATTACGTTATATGGGATGACGTTATAACGTAATAGGTTATACGGTATGACGTTATAACGTAATACGTTGTATGGTATGACGTTATAACGTATTACGTTATATGGAATACCGTTATAACGTATTAGGTTATATGGTATGACGTTATAACGTATTACGTTATATGGGATGACGTTATAACGTATTACGTTATATGGGATGACGTTATAACGTAATAGGTTATATGGTATGACGTTATAACGTAATATGTTGTGTGGTATGACGTTATAACGTAAATAGGTTATATAGTATGACGTTATACCGTATTACGTTATATGGGATGACGTTATAACGCATTACGTTATATGGGATGACGTTATAACGTATTACGTTATATGGAATACCGTTATAACGTATTAGGTTATATGGTATGACGTTATAACGTATTACGTTATATGGGATGACGTTATAACGTATTACGTTATATGGGATGACGTTATAACGTATTACGTTGTATGGGATGACGTTATAACGTAATAGGTTATATGGTATAACGTCATAACGTATTACGTTATATGGTATGACGTTATAACGTAATAGGTTATACGGTATGACGTTATAACGTAATACGTTATATGGGATGACGTTATAACGCATTACGTAATATGGGATGACGTTATAACGTATTACGTTATATGGTATGACGTTATAACGTATTACGTTATATGGTATGACGTTATAACGTATTACGTTATATGGAATACCGTTATAACGTATTAGGTTATATGGTATGACGTTATAACGTATTACGTTATATGGTATGACGTTATAACTTAATACGTTATACGGTATGACGTTATAACGTAATACGTTATATGGTATGACGTTATAACGTATTAGGTTATATGGTATGACGTTATAACGTATTACGTAATATGGGATGACGTTATAACGTAATAGGTTATATGGTATAACGTTATAACGTATTACGTTATGTGGTATGACGTTATAACGTAATAGGTTATATGGTATGACGTTATAACGTAATATGTTGTGTGGTATGACGTTATAACGTAAATAGGTTATATAGTATGACGTTATACCGTATTACGTTATATGGGATGACGTTATAACGCATTACGTTATATGGGATGACGTTATAACGTATTACGTTATATGGAATACCGTTATAACGTATTAGGTTATATGGTATGACGTTATAACGTATTACGTTATATGGGATGACGTTATAACGTATTACGTTATATGGGATGACGTTATAACGTATTACGTTGTATGGGATGACGTTATAACGTAATACGTTATACGGTATGACGTTATAACGTAATACGTTATATGGTATGACGTTATAACGTAATAGGTTATACGGTATGACGTTATAACGTAATACGTTATATGGGACGACATTATAACGCATTACGTTATATGGGATGACGTTATAACGCATCACGTAATATGGGATCACGTTATAACGTTTTACGTTATATAGTATGACGTTATAACGTATTACGTCATGTGGGACGACGTTATAACGTATTGCGTTATATGGGATGACGTTATAACGTATTACGTTATATGGGATGACGTTATAACGTAATAGGTTATATGGTATAACGTCATAACGTATTACGTTATATGGTATGACGTTATAACGTAATAGGTAATACGGTATGACGTTTTAACGTAATACGTTATATGGTATGACTTTATAACGTAAATAGGTAATATGGTATGACGTTATACCGTATTACGTTATATGGGATGACATTATAACGCATTACGTAATATGGGATGACGTTATAACGTATTACGTTATATGGTATGACGTTATAACGTATTACGTTATGTGGGACGACGTTATAACGTATTGCGTTATATGGGATGACGTTGTAACGTATTACGTTATATGGGATGACGTTATAACGTAATAGGTTATACGGTATGACGTTATAACGTAATACGTTATATGGTATGACGTTATAACGTATTACGTTATATGGGATGACGTTATAACGTATTACGTTATATGGGATGACGTTATAACGTAATAGGCTATATGGTATAACGTCATAACGTATTACGTTATATGGTATGACGTTATAACGTAATAGGTTATACGGTATGACGTTATAACGTAATACGTTATATGGTAAGACGTTATAACGTAAATAGGTTATATGGTATGACGTCATACCGTATTACGTTATATGGGATGACGTTATAACGCATTACGTAATATGGGATGACGTTATAACGTATTACGTTATATGGTATGACGTTATAACGTATTACGTTATGTGGGGCGACGTTATAACGTATTGCGTTATATGGTATGCCGTTATAACGTATTACGTTATATGGTATGACGTTATAACGTAATAGGTTATACGGTATGACGTTATAACGTAATACGTTATATGGTATGACGTTATAACGCATTACGTAATATGGGACGACGTTATAACGCATTACGTCATATGGGATGACGTTATAACGTATTACGTCGTATGGAATACCGTTATAACGTATTAGGTTATATGGTATGACGTTATATCGCATTACATTATATGGGATGACGTTATAACGTATTACGTAATATGGGATGACGTTATAACGTAATAGGTTATATGGTATAACGTTATAACGTATTACGTTATGTGGTATGACGTTATAACGTAATAGGTTATATGGTATGACGTTATAATGTAATATGTTATATGGTATGACGTTATAACGTAAATAGGTTATATAGTATGACGTTATACCGTATTACGTTATATGGGATGACGTTATAACGCATTACGTAATATGGATGACGTTATAACGTATTACGTTATGTGGGACGACGCTATAACGTATTGCGTTATATGGTATGACGTTATAACGTATTACGTTATATGGGATGACGTTATAACGTATTACGTTATATGGAATACCGTTATAACGTATTAGGTTATATGGTATGACGTTATAACGTATTACGTTATATGGGATGACGTTATAACGTATTACGTTATATGGGATGACGTTATATCGTATTACGTTATGTGGGATGACGTTATAACGTATTACGTTATGTGGTATGACGTCATAACTTATTACGTTATATCGTAATAGGTTATACGGTATGACGTTATAACGTAATACGTTATATGGTATGACGTTATAACGCATTACGTAATATGGGACGACGTTATAACGCATTACGTCATATGGGATGACGTTATAACGTATTACGTCATATGGAATACCGTTATAACGTATTAGGTTATATGGTATGACGTTATATCGTATTACATTATATGGGATGACGTTATAACGTATTACGTAATATGGGATGACGTTATAACGTAATAGGTTATATGGTATAACGTTATAACGTATTACGTTATGTGGTATGACGTTATAACGTAATAGGTTATATGGTATGACGTTATAACGTAATATGTTGTGTGGTATGACGTTATAACGTAAATAGGTTATATAGTATGACGTTATACCGTATTACGTTATATGGGATGACGTTATAACGCATTACGTTATATGGGATGACGTTATAACGTATTACGTTATATGGAATACCGTTATAACGTATTAGGTTATATGGTATGACGTTATAACGTATTACGTTATATGGGATGACGTTATAACGTATTACGTTATATGGGATGACGTTATAACGTATTACGTTGTATGGGATGACGTTATAACGTAATAGGTTATATGGTATAACGTCATAACGTATTACGTTATATGGTATGACGTTATAACGTAATAGGTTATACGGTATGACGTTATAACGTAATACGTTATATGGGATGACGTTATAACGCATTACGTAATATGGGATGACGTTATAACGTATTACGTTATATGATATGACGTTATAACGTATTACGTTATATGGTATGACGTTATAACGTATTACGTTATATGGAATACCGTTATAACGTATTAGGTTATATGGTATGACGTTATAACGTATTACGTTATATGGGATGACGTTATAACGTAATACGTTATACGGTATGACGTTATAACGTAATACGTTATATGGTATGACGTTATAACGTATTAGGTTATATGGTATGACGTTATAACGTATTACGTTATATGGGATGACGTTATAACGTATTACGTTGTATGGGATGACGTTATAACGTAATAGGTTATATGGTATAACGTCATGACGTATTACGTTATATGGTGTGACGTTATAACGTAATAGGTTATACGGTATGACGTTATAACGTAATACGTTATATGGGACGACGTTATAACGCATTACGTTATATGGGATGACGTTATAACGCATCACGTAATATGGGATGACGTTATAACGTTTTACGTTATATGGTATGACGTTATAACGTATTACGTTATGTGGGACGACGTTATAACGTATTGCGTTATATGGGATGACGTTATAACGTATTACGTTATATGGCATGACGTTATAACGTAATAGGTTATATGGTATAACGTCATAACGTATTTCGTTATATGGTATGACGTTATAACGTAATACGTTATATTGTATGACGTTATAACGCAAATAGGTTATATGGTATGACGTCATACCGTATTGCGTTATGTGGGATGACGTTATAACGCATTACGTAATATGGGATGACGTTATAACGTATTACGTTATATGGTATGACCTTATAACGTATTACGTTATGTGGGACGACGTTATAACGTATTGCGTTATATGGTATGCCGTTATAACGTATTACGTTATGTGGGACGACGTTATAACGTATTGCGTTATATGGGATAACGTTATAACGTATTACGTTATATGGGATGACGTTATAACGTAATAGGTTATACGGTATGACGTTATAACGTAATACGTTATATGGTATGACGTTATAACGTATTACGTTATATGGAATACCGTTATAACGTATTAGGTTATATGGTATGACGTTATAACGTATTACGTTATATGGGATGACGTTATAACGTATTACGTTATATGGGATGACGTTATAACGTAATAGGTTATATGGTATGACGTTATAACGTAATATGTTGTGTGGTATGACGTTATAACGTAAATAGGTTATATAGTATGACGTTATACCGTATTACGTTATATGGGATGACGTTATAACGCATTACGTTATATGGGATGACGTTATAACGTATTACGTTATATGGAATACCGTTATAACGTATTAGGTTATATGGTATGACGTTATAACGTATTACGTTATATGGGATGACGTTATAACGTATTACGTTATATGGGATGACGTTATAACGTATTACGTTGTATGGGATGACGTTATAACGTAATAGGTTATATGGTATAACGTCATAACGTATTACGTTATATGGTATGACGTTATAACGTAATAGGTTATACGGTATGACGTTATAACGTAATACGTTATATGGGATGACGTTATAACGCATTACGTAATATGGGATGACGTTATAACGTATTACGTTATATGGTATGACGTTATAACGTATTACGTTATATGGTATGACGTTATAACGTATTACGTTATATGGAATACCGTTATAACGTATTAGGTTATATGGTATGACGTTATAACGTATTACGTTATATGGGATGACGTTATAACGTAATACGTTATACGGTATGACGTTATAACGTAATACGTTATATGGTATGACGTTATAACGTATTAGGTTATATGGTATGACGTTATAACGTATTACGTAATATGGGATGACGTTATAACGTAATAGGTTATATGGTAAAAACGTTATAACGTATTACGTTATGTGGTATGACGTTATAACGTAATAGGTTATATGGTATGACGTTATAACGTAATATGTTGTGTGGTATGACGTTATAACGTAAATAGGTTATATAGTATGACGTTATACCGTATTACGTTATATGGGATGACGTTATAACGCATTACGTTATATGGGATGACGTTATAACGTATTACGTTATATGGAATACCGTTATAACGTATTAGGATATATGGTATGACGTTATAACGTATTACGTTATATGGGATGACGTTATAACGTATTCCGTTATATGGGATGACGTTATAACGTATTACGTTGTATGGGATGACGTTATAACGTAATACGTTATACGGTATGACGTTATAACGTAATACGTTATATGGTATGACGTTATAACGTAATAGGTTATACGGTATGACGTTATAACGTAATACGTTATATGGGACGACGTTATAACGCATTACGTTATATGGGATGACGTTATAACGCATCACGTAATATGGGATGACGTTATAACGTTTTACGTTATATGGTATGACGTTATAACGTATTACGTTATGTGGGACGACGTTATAACGTATTGCGTTATATGGGATGACGTTATAACGTATTACGTTATATGGGATGACTTTATAACGTAATAGGTTATATGGTATAACGTCATAACGTATTACGTTATATGGTATGACGTTATAACGTAATAGGTTATACGGTATGACGTTTTAACGTAATACGTTATATGGTATGACTTTATAACGTAAATAGGTAATATGGTATGACGTTATACCGTATTACGTTATATGGGATGACGTTATAACGCATTACGTAATATGGGATGACGTTATAACGTATTACGTTATACGGTATGACGTTATAACGTATTACGTTATGTGGGACGACGTTATAACGTATTGCGTTATATGGGATGACGTTATAACGTATTACGTTATATGGGATGACGTTATAACGTAATAGGTTATACGGTATGACGTTATAACGTAATACGTTATATGGTATGACGTTATAACGTAATACGTTATATGGCATGACGTTATAACGTAAATAGGTTATATGGTATGACGTTATACCGTATTACGTTATATGGGATGACGTTATAACGTATTACGTTATATGGAATACCGTCATATCGTATTAGGTTATATGGTATGACGTTATTACGTATTACGTTATATGTGATGACGTTATAACGTATTACGTTATATGGGATGACGTTATAACGTATTACGTTATATGGGATGACGTTATAACGTAATAGGTTATATGGTATAACGTCATAACGTATTACGTTATATGGTATGACGTTATAACGTAATAGGTTATACGGTATGACGTTATAACGTAATACGTTATATGGTAAGACGTTATAACGTAAATAGGTTATATGGTATGACGTCATACCGTATTACGTTATATGGGATGACGTTATAACGCATTACGTAATATGGGATGACGTTATAACGTATTACGTTATATGGTATGACGTTATAACGTATTACGTTATGTGGGACGACGTTATAACGTATTGCGTTATATGGTATGCCGTTATAACGTATTACGTTATATGGTATGACGTTATAACGTAATAGGTTATACGGTATGACGTTATAACGTAATACGTTATATGGTATGACGTTATAACGCATTACGTAATATGGGACGACGTTATAACGCATTACGTCATATGGGATGACGTTATAACGTATTACGTCGTATGGAATACCGTTATAACGTATTAGGTTATATGGTATGACGTTATATCGCATTACATTATATGGGATGACGTTATAACGTATTTACGTAATATGGGATGACGTTATAACGTAATAGGTTATATGGTATAACGTTATAACGTATTACGTTATGTGGTATGACGTTATAACGCAATAGGTTATATGGTATGACGTTATAATGTAATATGTTATATGGTATGACGTTATAACGTAAATAGGTTATATAGTATGACGTTATACCGTATTACGTTATATGGGATGACGTTATAACGCATTACGTAATATGGATGACGTTATAACGTATTACGTTATGTGGGACGACGCTATAACGTATTGCGTTATATGGTATGACGTTATAACGTATTACGTTATATGTAATGACGTTATAACGTATTACGTTTTATGGAATACCGTTATAACGTATTAGGTTATATGGTATGACGTTATAACGTATTACGTTATATGGGATGACGTTATAACGTAATACGTTATATGGGATGAAGTTATAACGCATTACGTAATATGGGATGACGTTATAACGTATTACGTTATATGGTATGACGTTATAACGTATTACGTTATATGGTATGACGTTATAACGTATTACGTTATATGGTATGACGTTATAACGTATTACGTAATATGGGATGACGTTATAACGTAATAGGTTATATGGTATAACGTTATAACGTATTACGTTATGTGGTATGACGTTATAACGTAATAGGTTATATGGTATGACGTTATAACGTAATATGTTGTGTGGTATGACGTTATAACGTATATAGGTTATATAGTATGACGTTATACCGTATTACGATATATGGGATGACGTTATAACGCATTACGTTATATGGGATGACGTTATAACGTATTACGTTATATGGAATACCGTTATAACGTATTAGGTTATATGGTATGACGTTATAACGTATTACGTTATATGGGATGACGTTATAACGTATTCCGTTATATGGGATGACGTTATAACGTATTACGTTGTATGGGATGACGTTATAACGTAATACGTTATACGGTATGACGTTATAACGTAATACGTTATATGGTATGACGTTATAACGTAATAGGTTATACGGTATGACGTTATAACGTAATACGTTATATGGGACGACGTTATAACGCATTACGTTATATGGGATGACGTTATAACGCATCACGTAATATGGGATGACGATATAACGTTTTACGTTATATGGTATGACGTTATAACGTATTACGTTATGTGGGACGACGTTATAACGTATTGCGTTATATGGGATGACGTTATAACGTATTACGTTATATGGGATGACGTTATAACGTAATAGGTTATATGGTATAACGTCATAACGTATTACGTTATATGGTATGACGTTATAACGTAATAGGTTATACGGTATGACGTTTTAACGTAATACGTTATATGGTATGACTTTATAACGTAAATAGGTAATATGGTATGACGTTATACCGTATTACGTTATATGGGATGACGTTATAACGCATTACGTAATATGGGATGACGTTATAACGTATTACGTTATACGGTATGACGTTATAACGTATTACGTTATGTGGGACGACGTTATAACGTATTGCGTTATATGGGATGACGTTATAACGTATTACGTTATATGGGATGACGTTATAACGTAATAGGTTATACGGTATGACGTTATAACGTAATACGTTATATGGTATGACGTTATAACGTAATACGTTATATGGCATGACGTTATAACGTAAATAGGTTATATGGTATGACGTTATACCGTATTACGTTATATGGGATGACGTTATAACGTAATAGGTTATATTGTATAACGTCATAACGTATTACGTTATATGGTATGACGTTATAACGTAATAGGTTATACGGTATGACGTTATAACGTAATACGTTATATGGTAAGACGTTATAACGTAAATAGGTTATATGGTATGACGTCATACCGTATTACGTTATATGGGATGACGTTATAACGCATTACGTAATATGGGATGACGTTATAACGTATTACGTTATATGGTATGACGTTATAACGTATTACGTTATGTGGGACGACGTTATAACGAATTGCGTTATATGGTATGCCGTTATAACGTATTACGTTATATGGTATGACGTTATAACGTAATAGGTTATACGGTATGACGTTATAACGTAATACGTTATATGGTATGACGTTATAACGCATTACGTAATATGGGACGACGTTATAACGCATTACGTCATATGGGATGACGTTATAACGTATTACGTCGTATGGAATACCGTTATAACGTATTAGGTTATATGGTATGACGTTATATCGCATTACATTATATGGGATGACGTTATAACGTATTTACGTAATATGGGATGACGTTATAACGTAATAGGTTATATGGTATAACGTTATAACGTATTACGTTATGTGGTATGACGTTATAACGCAATAGGTTATATGGTATGACGTTATAATGTAATATGTTATATGGTATGACGTTATAACGTAAATAGGTTATATAGTATGACGTTATACCGTATTACGTTATATGGGATGACGTTATAACGCATTACGTAATATGGATGACGTTATAACGTATTACGTTATGTGGGACGACGCTATAACGTATTGCGTTATATGGTATGACGTTATAACGTATTACGTTATATGTAATGACGTTATAACGTATTACGTTATATGGAATACCGTTATAACGTATTAGGTTATATGGTATGACGTTATAACGTATTACGTTATATGGGATGACGTTATAACGTATTACGTTATATGGGATGACGTTATATCGTATTACGTTATGTGGGATGACGTTATAACGTATTACGTTATGTGGTATGACGTCATAACTTATTACGTTATATCGTAATAGGTTATACGGTATGACGTTATAACGTAATACGTTATATGGTATGACGTTATAACGCATTACGTAATATGGGACGACGTTATAACGCATTACGTCATATTGGATGACGTTATAACGTATTACGTCATATGGAATACCGTTATAACGTATTAGGTTATATGGTATGACGTTATATCGTATTACATTATATGGGATGACGTTATAACGTATTACGTAATATGGGATGACGTTATAACGTAATAGGTTATATGGTATAACGTTATAACGTATTACGCTATGTGGTATGACGTTATAACGTAATAGGTTATATGGTATGACGTTATAACGTAATATGTTGTGTGGTATGACGTTATAACGTAAATAGGTTATATAGTATGACGTTATACCGTATTACGTTATATGGGATGACGTTATAACGCATTACGTTATATGGGATGACGTTATAACGTATTACGTTATATGGAATACCTTTATAACGTATTAGGTTATATGGTATGACGTTATAACGTATTACGTTATATGGGATGACGTTATAACGTATTACGTTATATGGGATGACGTTATAACGTATTACGTTGTATGGGATGACGTTATAACGTAATAGGTTATATGGTATAACGTCATAACGTATTACGTTATATGGTATGACGTTATAACGTAATAGGTTATACGGTATGACGTTATAACGTAATACGTTATATGGGATGACGTTATAACGCATTACGTAATATGGGATGACGTTATAACGTATTACGTTATATGGTATGACGTTATAACGTATTACGTTATATGGTATGACGTTATAACGTATTACGTTATATGCAATACCGTTATAACGTATTAGGTTATATGGTATGACGTTATAACGTAATACGTTATATGGTATGACGTTATAACGTATTACGTTATATGGAATACCGTTATAACGTATTAGGTTATATGGTATGACGTTATAACGTATTACGTTATATGGGATGACGTTATAACGTATTACGTTATATGGGATGACGTTATAACGTAATAGGTTATATGGTATGACGTTATAACGTAATATGTTGTGTGGTATGACGTTATAACTTAAATAGGTTATATAGTATGACGTTATACCGTATTACGTTATATGGGATGACGTTATAACGCATTACGTTATATGGGATGACGTTATAACGTATTACGTTATATGGAATACCGTTATAACGTATTAGGTTATATGGTATGACGTTATAACGTATTACGTTATATGGGATGACGTTATAACGTATTACGTTATATGGGATGACGTTATAACGTATTACGTTGTATGGGATGACGTTATAACGTAATAGCTTATATGGTATAACGTCATAACGTATTACGTTATATGGTATGACGTTATAACGTAATAGGTTATACGGTATGACGTTATAACGTAATACGTTATATGGGACGACGTTATAACGCATTACGTTATATGGGATGACGTTATAACGCATCACGTAATATGGGATGACGTTATAACGTTTTACGTTATATGGTATGACGTTATAACGTATTACGTTATGTGGGACGACGTTATAACGTATTGCGTTATATGGGATGACGTTATAACGTATTACGTTATATGGGATGACGTTATAACGTAATAGGTTATATGGTATAACGTCATAACGTATTACGTTATATGGTATGACGTTATAACGTAATAGGTTATACGGTATGACGTTTTAACGTAATACGTTATATGGTATGACTTTATAACGTAAATAGGTAATATGGTATGACGTTATACCGTATTACGTTATATGGGATGACGTTATAACGCATTACGTAATATGGGATGACGTTATAACGTATTACGTTATATGGTATGACGTTATAACGTATTACGTTATGTGGGACGACGTTATAACGTATTGCGTTATATGGGATGACGTTATAACGTATTACGTTATATGGGATGACGTTATAACGTAATAGGTTATACGGTATGACGTTATAACGTATTACGTTATATGTGATGACGTTATAACGTATTACGTTATATGGGATGACGTTATAACGTATTACGTTATATGGGATGACGTTATAACGTAATAGGTTATATGGTATAACGTCATAACGTATTACGTTATATGGTATGACGTTATAACGTAATAGGTTATACGGTATGACGTTATAACGTAATACGTTATATGGGATGACGTTATAACGCATTACGTAATATGGGATGACGTTATAACGTATTACGTTATATGGTATGACGTTATAACGTATTACGTTATGTGGGACGACGTTATAACGCATTACGTTATATGGTATGACGTTATAACGTAATACGTTATATGGCATGACGTTATAACGTAAATAGGTTATATGGTATGACGTTATACCGTATTACGTTATATGGGATGACGTTATAACGTATTACGTTATATGGAATACCGTCATATCGTATTAGGTTATATGGTATGACGTTATTACGTATTACGTTGTATGTGATGACGTTATAACGTATTACGTTATATGGGATGACGTTATAACGTATTACGTTATATGGGATGACGTTATAACGTAATAGGTTATATGGTATAACGTCATAACGTATTACGTTATATGGTATGACGTTATAACGTAATAGGTTATACGGTATGACGTTATAACGTAATACGTTATATGGTAAGACGTTATAACGTAAATAGGTTATATGGTATGACGTCATACCGTATTACGTTATATGGGATGACGTTATAACGCATTACGTAATATGGGATGACGTTATAACGTATTACGTTATATGGTATGACGTTATAACGTATTACGTTATGTGGGACGACGTTATAACGTATTGCGTTATATGGTATGCCGTTATAACGTATTACGTTATATGGTATGACGTTATAACGTATTAGGTTATACGGTATGACGTTATAACGTAATACGTTATATGGTATGACGTTATAACGCATTACGTAATATGGGACGACGTTATAACGCATTACGTCATATGGGATGACGTTATAACGTATTACGTCGTATGGAATACCGTTATAACGTATTAGGTTATATGGTATGACGTTATATCGCATTACATTATATGGGATGACGTTATAACGTATTACGTAATATGGGATGACGTTATAACGTAATAGGTTATATGGTATAACGTTATAACGTATTACGTTATGTGGTATGACGTTATAACGCAATAGGTTATATGGTATGACTTTATAATGTAATATGTTATATGGTATGACGTTATAACGTAAATAGGTTATATAGTATGACGTTATACCGTATTACGTTATATGGGATGACGTTATAACGCATTACGTAATATGGATGACGTTATAACGTATTACGTTATGTGGGACGACGCTATAACGTATTGCGTTATATGGTATGACGTTATAACGTATTACGTTATATGGGATGACGTTATAACGTATTACGTTATATGGAATACCGTTATAACGTATTAGGTTATATGGTATGACGTTATAACGTATTACGTTATATGGGATGACGTTATAACGTATTACGTTATATGGGATGACGTTATATCGTATTACGTTATGTGAGATGACGTTATAACGTATTACGTTATGTGGTATGACGTCATAACTTATTACGTTATATCGTAATAGGTTATACGGTATGACGTTATAACGTAATACGTTATATGGTATGACGTTATAACGCATTACGTAATATGGGACGACGCTATAACGCATTACGTCATATTGGATGACGTTATAACGTATTACGTCATATGGAATACCGTTATAACGTATTAGGTTATATGGTATGACGTTATATCGTATTACATTATATGGGATGACGTTATAACGTATTACGTAATATGGGATGACGTTATAACGTAATAGGTTATATGGTATAACGTTATAACGTATTACGTTATGTGGTATGACGTTATAACGTAATAGGTTATATGGTATGACGTTATAACGTAATATGTTGTGTGGTATGACGTTATAACGTAAATAGGTTATATAGTATGACGTTATACCGTATTACGTTATATGGGATGACGTTATAACGCATTACGTTATATGGGATGACGTTATAACGTATTACGTTATATGGAATACCGTTATAACGTATTAGGTTATATGGTATGACGTTATAACGTATTACGTTATATGGGATGACGTTATAACGTATTACGTTATATGGGATGACGTTATAACGTATTACGTTGTATGGGATGACGTTATAACGCATTACGTTATATGGGATGACGTTATAACGTATTACGTTATATGGTATGACGTTATAACGTATTACGTTATATGGTATGACGTTATAACGTATTACGTTATATGGAATACCGTTATAACGTATTAGGTTATATGGTATGACGTTATAACGTAATACGTTATATGGTATGACGTTATAACGTATTACGTTATATGGAATACCGTTATAACGTATTAGGTTATATGGTATGACGTTATAACGTATTACGTTATATGGGATGAAGTTATAACGTATTACGTTATATGGGATGACGTTATAACGTAATAGGTTATATGGTATGACGTTATAACGTAATATGTTGTGTGGTATGACGTTATAACGTAAATAGGTTATATAGTATGACGTTATACCGTATTACGTTATATGGGATGACGTTATAACGCATTACGTTATATGGGATGACGTTATAACGTATTACGTTATATGGAATACCGTTATAACGTATTAGGTTATATGGTATGACGTTATAACGTATTACGTTATATGGGATGACGTTATAACGTATTACGTTATATGGGATGACGTTATAACGTATTACGTTGTATGGGATGACGTTATAACGTAATAGGTTATATGGTATAACGTCATAACGTATTACGTTATATGGTATGACGTTATAACGTAATAGGTTATACGGTATGACGTTATAACGTAATACGTTATATGGGATGACGTTATAACGCATTACGTAATATGGGATGACGTTATAACGTATTACGTTATATGGTATGACGTTATAACGTATTACGTTATATGGTATGACGTTATAACGTATTACGTTATATGGAATACCGTTATAACGTATTAGGTTATATGGTATGACGTTATAACGTATTACGTTATATGGGATGACGTTATAACGTAATACGTTATACGGTATGACGTTATAACGTAATACGTTATATGGTATGACGTTATAACGTATTAGGTTATATGGTATGACGTTATAACGTATTACGTAATATGGGATGACGTTATAACGTAATAGGTTATATGGTATAACGTTATAACGTATTACGTTATGTGGTATGACGTTATAACGTAATAGGTTATATGGTATGACGTTATAACGTAATATGTTGTGTGGTATGACGTTATAACGTAAATAGGTTATATAGTATGACGTTATACCGTATTACGTTATATGGGATGACGTTATAACGCATTACGTTATATGGGATGACGTTATAACTTATTACGTTATATGGAATACCGTTATAACGTATTAGGTTATATGGTATGACGTTATAACGTATTACGTTATATGGGATGACGTTATAACGTATTCCGTTATATGGGATGACGTTATAACGTATTACGTTGTATGGGATGACGTTATAACGTAATACGTTATACGGTATGACGTTATAACGTAATACGTTATATGGTATGACGTTATAACGTAATAGGTTATACGGTATGACGTTATAACGTAATACGTTATATGGGACGACGTTATAACGCATTACGTTATATGGGATGACGTTATAACGCATCACGTAATATGGGATGACGTTATAACGTTTTACGTTATATGGTATGACGTTATAACGTATTACGTTATGTGGGACGACGTTATAACGTATTGCGTTATATGGGATGACGTTATAACGTATTACGTTATATGGGATGACGTTATAACGTAATAGGTTATATGGTATAACGTCATAACGTATTACGTTATATGGTATGACGTTATAACGTAATAGGTTATACGGTATGACGTTTTAACGTAATACGTTATATGGTATGACTTTATAACGTAAATAGGTAATATGGTATGACGTTATACCGTATTACGTTATATGGGATGACGTTATAACGCATTACGTAATATGGGATGACGTTATAACGTATTACGTTATATGGTATGACGTTATAACGTATTACGTTATGTGGGACGACGTTATAACGTATTGCGTTATATGGGATGACGTTATAACGTATTACGTTATATGGGATGACGTTATAACGTAATAGGTTATACGGTATGACGTTATAACGTAATACGTTATATGGTATGACGTTATAACGTAATACGTTATATGGCATGACGTTATAACGTAAATAGGTTATATGGTATGACGTTATACCGTATTACGTTATATGGGATGACGTTATAACGTATTACGTTATATGGAATACCGTCATATCGTATTAGGTTATATGGTATGACGTTATTACGTATTACGTTATATGTGATGACGTTATAACGTATTACGTTATATGGGATGACGTTATAACGTATTACGTTATATGGGATGACGTTATAACGTAATAGGTTATATGGTATAACGTCATAACGTATTACGTTATATGGTATGACGTTATAACGTAATAGGTTATACGGTATGACGTTATAACGTAATACGTTATATGGTAAGACGTTATAACGTAAATAGGTTATATGGTATGACGTCATACCGTATTACGTTATATGGGATGACGTTATAACGCATTACGTAATATGGGATGACGTTATAACGTATTACGTTATATGGTATGACGTTATAACGTATTACGTTATGTGGGACGACGTTATAACGTATTGCGTTATATGGTATGCCGTTATAACGTATTACGTTATATGGTATGACGTTATAACGTAATAGGTTATACGGTATGACGTTATAACGTAATACGTTATATGGTATGACGTTATAACGCATTACGTAATATGGGACGACGTTATAACGCATTACGTCATATGGGATGACGTTATAACGTATTACGTCGTATGGAATACCGTTATAACGTATTAGGTTATATGGTATGACGTTATATCGCATTACATTATATGGGATGACGTTATAACGTATTACGTAATATGGGATGACGTTATAACGTAATAGGTTATATGGTATAACGTTATAACGTATTACGTTATGTGGTATGACGTTATAACGCAATAGGTTATATGGTATGACGTTATAATGTAATATGTTATATGGTATGACGTTATAACGTAAATAGGTTATATAGTATGACGTTATACCGTATTACGTTATATGGGATGACGTTATAACGCATTACGTAATATGGATGACGTTATAACGTATTACGTTATGTGGGACGACGCTATAACGTATTGCGTTATATGGTATGACGTTATAACGTATTACGTTATATGGGATGACGTTATAACGTATTACGTTATATGGAATACCGTTATAACGTATTAGGTTATATGGTATGACGTTATAACGTATTACGTTATATGGGATGACGTTATAACGTATTACGTTATATGGGATGACGTTATATCGTATTACGTTATGTGGGATGACGTTATAACGTATTACGTTATGTGGTATGACGTCATAACTTATTACGTTATATCGTAATAGGTTATACGGTATGACGTTATAACGTAATACGTTATATGGTATGACGTTATAACGCATTACGTAATATGGGACGACGTTATAACGCATTACGTCATATTGGATGACGTTATAACGTATTACGTCATATGGAATACCGTTATAACGTATTAGGTTATATGGTATGACGTTATATCGTATTACATTATATGGGATGACCTTATAACGTATTACGTAATATGGGATGACGTTATAACGTAATAGGTTATACGGTATGACGTTATAACGTAATACGTTATATGGGATGACGTTATAACGCATTACGTAATATGGGATGACGTTATAACGTATTACGTTATATGGTATGACGTTATAACGTATTACGTTATATGGTATGACGTTATAACGTATTACGTTATATGGAATACCGTTATAACGTATTAGGTTATATGGTATGACGTTATAACGTATTACGTTATATGGGATGACGTTATAACGTAATACGTTATACGGTATGACGTTATAACGTAATACGTTATATGGTATGACGTTATAACGTATTAGGTTATATGGTATGACGTTATAACGTATTACGTAATATGGGATGACGTTATAACGTAATAGGTTATATGGTATAACGTTATAACGTATTACGTTATGTGGTATGACGTTATAACGTAATAGGTTATATGGTATGACGTTATAACGTAATATGTTGTGTGGTATGACGTTATAACGTAAATAGGTTATATAGTATGACGTTATACCGTATTACGTTATATGGGATGACGTTATAACGCATTACGTTATATGGGATGACGTTATAACTTATTACGTTATATGGAATACCGTTATAACGTATTAGGTTATATGGTATGACGTTATAACGTATTACGTTATATGGGATGACGTTATAACGTATTCCGTTATATGGGATGACGTTATAACGTATTACGTTGTATGGGATGACGTTATAACGTAATACGTTATACGGTATGACGTTATAACGTAATACGTTATATGGTATGACGTTATAACGTAATAGGTTATACGGTATGACGTTATAACGTAATACGTTATATGGGACGACGTTATAACGCATTACGTTATATGGGATGACGTTATAACGCATCACGTAATATGGGATGACGTTATAACGTTTTACGTTATATGGTATGACGTTATAACGTATTACGTTATGTGGGACGACGTTATAACGTATTGCGTTATATGGGATGACGTTATAACGTATTACGTTATATGGGATGACGTTATAACGTAATAGGTTATATGGTATAACGTCATAACGTATTACGTTATATGGTATGACGTTATAACGTAATAGGTTATACGGTATGACGTTTTAACGTAATACGTTATATGGTATGACTTTATAACGTAAATAGGTAATATGGTATGACGTTATACCGTATTACGTTATATGGGATGACGTTATAACGCATTACGTAATATGGGATGACGTTATAACGTATTACGTTATATGGTATGACGTTATAACGTATTACGTTATGTGGGACGACGTTATAACGTATTGCGTTATATGGGATGACGTTATAACGTATTACGTTATATGGGATGACGTTATAACGTAATAGGTTATACGGTATGACGTTATAACGTAATACGTTATATGGTATGACGTTATAACGTAATACGTTATATGGCATGACGTTATAACGTAAATAGGTTATATGGTATGACGTTATACCGTATTACGTTATATGGGATGACGTTATAACGTATTACGTTATATGGAATACCGTCATATCGTATTAGGTTATATGGTATGACGTTATTACGTATTACGTTATATGTGATGACGTTATAACGTATTACGTTATATGGGATGACGTTATAACGTATTACGTTATATGGGATGACGTTATAACGTAATAGGTTATATGGTATAACGTCATAACGTATTACGTTATATGGTATGACGTTATAACGTAATAGGTTATACGGTATGACGTTATAACGTAATACGTTATATGGTAAGACGTTATAACGTAAATAGGTTATATGGTATGACGTCATACCGTATTACGTTATATGGGATGACGTTATAACGCATTACGTAATATGGGATGACGTTATAACGTATTACGTTATATGGTATGACGTTATAACGTATTACGTTATGTGGGACGACGTTATAACGTATTGCGTTATATGGTATGCCGTTATAACGTATTACGTTATATGGTATGACGTTATAACGTAATAGGTTATACGGTATGACGTTATAACGTAATACGTTATATGGTATGACGTTATAACGCATTACGTAATATGGGACGACGTTATAACGCATTACGTCATATGGGATGACGTTATAACGTATTACGTCGTATGGAATACCGTTATAACGTATTAGGTTATATGGTATGACGTTATATCGCATTACATTATATGGGATGACGTTATAACGTATTACGTAATATGGGATGACGTTATAACGTAATAGGTTATATGGTATAACGTTATAACGTATTACGTTATGTGGTATGACGTTATAACGCAATAGGTTATATGGTATGACGTTATAATGTAATATGTTATATGGTATGACGTTATAACGTAAATAGGTTATATAGTATGACGTTATACCGTATTACGTTATATGGGATGACGTTATAACGCATTACGTAATATGGATGACGTTATAACGTATTACGTTATGTGGGACGACGCTATAACGTATTGCGTTATATGGTATGACGTTATAACGTATTACGTTATATGGGATGACGTTATAACGTATTACGTTATATGGAATACCGTTATAACGTATTAGGTTATATGGTATGACGTTATAACGTATTACGTTATATGGGATGACGTTATAACGTATTACGTTATATGGGATGACGTTATATCGTATTACGTTATGTGGGATGACGTTATAACGTATTACGTTATGTGGTATGACGTCATAACTTATTACGTTATATCGTAATAGGTTATACGGTATGACGTTATAACGTAATACGTTATATGGTATGACGTTATAACGCATTACGTAATATGGGACGACGTTATAACGCATTACGTCATATTGGACGACGTTATAACGTATTACGTCATATGGAATACCGTTATAACGTATTAGGTTATATGGTATGACGTTATATCGTATTACATTATATGGGATGACCTTATAACGTATTACGTAATATGGGATGACGTTATAACGTAATAGGTTATATGGTATAACGTTATAACGTATTACGTTATGTGATATGACGTTATAACGTAATAGGTTATATGGTATGACGTTATAACGTAATATGTTGTGTGGTATGACGTTATAACGTAAATAGGTTATATAGTATGACGTTATACCGTATTACGTTATATGGGATGACGTTATAACGCATTACGTTATATGGGATGACGTTATAACGTATTACGTTATATGGAATACCGTTATAACGTATTAGGTTATATGGTATGACGTTATAACGTATTACGTTATATGGGATGACGTTATAACGTATTACGTTATATGGGATGACGTTATAACGTATTACGTTGTATGGGATGACGTTATAACGTAATAGGTTATATGGTATAACGTCATAACGTATTACGTTATATGGTATGACGTTATAACGTAATAGGTTATACGGTATGACGTTATAACGTAATACGTTATATGGGATGACGTTATAACGCATTACGTAATATGGGATGACGTTATAACGTATTACGTTATATGGTATGACGTTATAACGTATTACGTTATATGGTATGACGTTATAACGTATTACGTTATATGGAATACCGTTATAACGTATTAGGTTATATGGTATGACGTTATAACGTATTACGTTATATGGGATGACGTTATAACGTAATACGTTATACGGTATGACGTTATAACGTAATACGTTATATGGTATGACGTTATAACGTATTAGGTTATATGGTATGACGTTATAACGTATTACGTTATATGGGATGACGTTATAACGTATTACGTTATATGGGATGACGTTATAACGTATTACGTTGTATGGGATGACGTTATAACGTAATAGGTTATATGGTATAACGTCATAACGTATTACGTTATATGGTGTGACGTTATAACGTAATAGGTTATACGGTATGACGTTATAACGTAATACGTTATATGGGACGACGTTATAACGCATTACGTTATATGGGATGACGTTATAACGCATCACGTAATATGGGATGACGTTATAACGTTTTACGTTATATGGTATGACGTTATAACGTATTACGTTATGTGGGACGACGTTATAACGTATTGCGTTATATGGGATGACGTTATAACGTATTACGTTATATGGGATGACGTTATAACGTAATAGGTTATATGGTATAACGTCATAACGTATTACGTTATATGGTATGACGTTATAACGTAATTGGTTATACGGTATGACGTTTTAACGTAATACGTTATATGGTATGACTTTATAACGTAAATAGGTAATATGGTATGACGTTATACCGTATTACGTTATATGGGATGACGTTATAACGCATTACGTAATATGGGATGACGTTATAACGTATTACGTTATATGGTATGACGTTATAACGTATTACGTTATGTGGGACGACGTTATAACGTATTGCGTTATATGGGATGACGTTATAACGTATTACGTTATATGGGATGACGTTATAACGTAATAGGTTATACGGTATGACGTTATAACGTAATACGTTATATGGTATGACGTTATAACGTAATACGTTATATGGCATGACGTTATAACGTAAATAGGTTATATGGTATGACGTTATACCGTATTACGTTATATGGGATGACGTTATAACGTATTACGTTATATGGAATACCGTTATATCGTATTAGGTTATATGGTATGACGTTATTACGTATTACGTTATATGTGATGACGTTATAACGTATTACGTTATATGGGATGACGTTATAACGTATTACGTTATATGGGATGACGTTATAACGTAATAGGTTATATGGTATAACGTCATAACGTATTACGTTATATGGTATGACGCTATAACGTAATTGGTTATACGGTATGACGTTATAACGTAATACGTTATATGGTAAGACGTTATAACGTAAATAGGTTATATGGTATGACGTCATACCGTATTACGTTATATGGGATGACGTTATAACGCATTACGTAATATGGGATGACGTTATAACGTATTACGTTATATGGTATGACGTTATAACGTATTACGTTATGTGGGACGACGTTATAACGTATTGCGTTATATGGTATGCCGTTATAACGTATTACGTTATATGGTATGACGTTATAACGTAATAGGTTATACGGTATGACGTTATAACGTAATATGTTATATGGTATGACGTTATAACGCATTACGTAATATGGGACGACGTTATAACGCATTACGTCATATGGGATGACGTTATAACGTATTACGTCATATGGAATACCGTTATAACGTATTAGGTTATATGGTATGACGTTATATCGCATTACATTATATTGGATGACGTTATAACGTATTACGTAATATGGGATGACGTTATAACGTAATAGGTTATATGGTATAACGTTATAACGTATTACGTTATGTGGTATGACGTTATAACGTAATAGGTTATATGGTATGACGTTATAATGTAATATGTTATATGGTATGACGTTATAACGTAATTAGGTTATATAGTATGACGTTATACCGTATTACGATATATGGGATGACGTTATAACGCATTACGTAATATGGATGACGTTATAACGTATTACGTTATGTGGGACGACGCTATAACGTATTGCGTTATATGGTATGACGTTATAACGTATTACGTTATATGGGATGACGTTATAACGTATTACGTTATATGGAATACCGTTATAACGTATTAGGTTATATGGTATGACGTTATAACGTATTACGTTATATGGGATGACGTTATAACGTATTACGTTATATGGGATGACGTTATAACGTATTACGTTGTATGGGATGACGTTATAACGTAATAGGTTATATGGTATAACGTCATAACGTATTACGTTATATGGTATGGCGTTATAACGTAATAGGTTATACGGTATGACGTTATAACGTAATACGTTATATGGTGTGACGATATAACGTATTACGTAATATGGGACGACGTTATAACGCATTACGTCACATGGGATGACGTTATAACGTATTACGTTATATGGAATACCGTTACAACGTATTAGGTTATATGGTATGACGTTATAACGTATTACGTTATATGGGATGACGTTATAACGTATTACGTTATATGGGATGACGTTATAACGTATTACGTTGTATGGGATGACGTTATAACGTAATAGGTTATATGGTATAACGTCATAACGTATTACGTTATATGGTATGGCGTTATAACGTAATAGGTTATAGGGTACGACGTTATAACGTAATACGTTATATGGTATGACGATATAACGTATTACGTAATATGGGACGACGTTATAACGCATTACGTCATATGGGATGACGTTATAACGTATTACGTTATGTGGAATATCGTTATAACGTATTAGGTTATATGGTATGACGTTATAACGTATTACATTATATGGGATGACGTTATAACGTATTACGTAATATGGGATGACGTTATAACGTAATAGGTTATATGGTATAACGTTACAACGTATTATGTTATATGATATGACGTTATAATGTAATAGGTTATATGGTATGACGTTATAACGTAATACGTCTTATGGTATGACGTTATAACGTAAATAGGTTATACGGTATGACGCTATACCGTATTACGTTATATGGGATGACGTTATAACGTATTACGTTATATGGAATACCGTCATATCGTATTAGGTTATATGGTATGACGTTATTACGTATTACGTTATATGTGATGACGTTATAACGTATTACGTTATATGGGATGACGTTATAACGTATTACGTTATATGGGATGACGTTATAACGTATTGCGTTATATGGTATGCCGTTATAACGTATTACGTTATATGGTATGACGTTATAACGTAATAGGTTATACGGTATGACGTTATAACGTAATACGTTATATGGTATGACGTTATAACGCATTACGTAATATGGGACGACGTTATAACGCATTACGTCATATGGGATCACGTTATAACGTATTACGTCGTATGGAATACCGTTATAACGTATTAGGTTATATGGTATGACGTTATATCGCATTACATTATATGGGATGACGTTATAACGTATTACGTAATATGGGATGACGTTATAACGTAATAGGTTATATGGTATAACGTTATAACGTATTACGTTATGTGGTATGACGTTATAACGCAATAGGTTATATGGTATGACGTTATAATGTAATATGTTATATGGTATGACGTTATAACGTAAATAGGTTATATAGTATGACGTTATACCGTATTACGTTATATGGGATGACGTTATAACGCATTACGTAATATGGATGACGTTATAACGTATTACGTTATGTGGGACGACGCTATAACGTATTGCGTTATATGGTATGACGTTATAACGTATTACGTTATATGGGATGACGTTATAACGTATTACGTTATATGGAATACCGTTATAACGTATTAGGTTATATGGTATGACGTTATAACGTATTACGTTATATGGGATGACGTTATAACGTATTACGTTATATGGGATGACGTTATATCGTATTACGTTATGTGGGATGACGTTATAACGTATTACGTTATGTAGTATGACGTCATAACTTATTACGTTATATCGTAATAGGTTATACGGTATGACGTTATAACGTAATACGTTATATGGTATGACGTTATAACGCATTACGTAATATGGGACGACGTTATAACGCATTACGTCATATTGGATGACGTTATAACGTATTACGTCATATGGAATACCGTTATAACGTATTAGGTTATATGGTATGACGTTATATCGTATTACATTATATGGGATGACGTTATAACGTATTACGTAATATGGGATGACGTTATAACGTAATAGGTTATATGGTATAACGTTATAACGTATTACGTTATGTGGTATGACGTTATAACGTAATAGGTTATATGGTATGACGTTATAACGTAATATGTTGTGTGGTATGACGTTATAACGTAAATAGGTTATATAGTATGACGTTATACCGTATTACGTTATATGGGATGACGTTATAACGCATTACGTTATATGGGATGACGTTATAACGTATTACGTTATATGGAATACCGTTATAACGTATTAGGTTATATGGTATGACGTTATAACGTATTACGTTATATGGGATGACGTTATAACGTATTACGTTATATGGGATGACGTTATAACGTATTACGTTGTATGGGATGACGTTATAACGTAATAGGTTATATGGTATAACGTCATAACGTATTACGTTATATGGTATGACGTTATAACGTATTACGTTATATGGTATGACGTTATAACGTATTACGTTATATGGAATACCGTTATAACGTATTAGGTTATATGGTATGACGTTATAACGTATTACGTTATATGGGATGACGTTATAACGTAATACGTTATATGGGATGACGTTATAACGTAATACGTTATACGGTATGACGTTATAACGTAATACGTTATATGGTATGACGTTATAACGTATTAGGTTATATGGTATGACGTTATAACGTATTACGTTATATGGGATGACGTTATAACGTATTACGTTATATGGGATGACGTTATAACGTATTACGTTGTATGGGATGACGTTATAACGTAATAGGTTATATGGTATAACGTCATAACGTATTACGTTATATGGTGTGACGTTATAACGTAATAGGTTATACGGTATGACGTTATAACGTAATACGTTATATGGGACGACGTTATAACGCATTACGTTATATGGGATGACGTTATAACGCATCACGTAATATGGGATGACGTTATAACGTTTTACGTTATATGGTATGACGTTATAACGTATTACGTTATGTGGGACGACGTTATAACGTATTGCGTTATATGGGATGACGTTATAACGTATTACGTTATATGGGATGACGTTATAACGTAATAGGTTATATGGTATAACGTCATAACGTATTACGTTATATGGTATGACGTTATAACGTAATAGGTTATACGGTATGACGTTTTAACGTAATACGTTATATGGTATGACTTTATAACGTAAATAGGTAATATGGTATGACGTTATACCGTATTACGTTATATGGGATGACGTTATAACGTAAATAGGTTATATGGTATGACGTTATACCGTATTACGTTATATGGGATGACGTTATAACGTATTACGTTATATGGAATACCGTTATATCGTATTACGTTATATGGGATGACGTTATAACGTATTACGTTATATGGAATACCGTTATATCGTATTAGGTTATATGGTATGACGTTATAACGCATTACGTTATATGGGATGACGTTATAACGCATCACGTAATATGGGATGACGTTATAACGTTTTACGTTATATGGTATGACGTTATAACGTATTACGTTATGTGGGACGACGTTATAACGTATTGCGTTATATGGGATGACGTTATAACGTATTACGTTATATGGTATGACGTTATAACGTATTACGTTATGTGGGACGACGTTATAACGTATTGCGTTATATGGGATGACGTTATAACGTATTACGTTATATGGGATGACGTTATAACGTAATAGGTTATACGGTATGACGTTATAACGTAATACGTTATATGGTATGACGTTATAACGTAATACGTTATATGGCATGACGTTATAACGTAAATAGGTTATATGGTATGACGTTATACCGTATTACGTTATATGGGATGACGTTATAACGTATTACGTTATATGGAATACCGTTATATCGTATTAGGTTATATGGTATGACGTTATTACGTATTACGTTATATGTGATGACGTTATAACGTATTACGTTATATGGGATGACGTTATAACGTATTACGTTATATGGGATGACGTTATAACGTAATAGGTTATATGGTATAACGTCATAACGTATTACGTTATATGGTATGACGTTATAACGTAATTGGTTATACGGTATGACGTTATAACGTAATACGTTATATGGTAAGACGTTATAACGTAAATAGGTTATATGGTATGACGTCATACCGTATTACGTTATATGGGATGACGTTATAACGCATTACGTAATATGGGATGACGTTATAACGTATTACGTTATATGGTATGACGTTATAACGTATTACGTTATGTGGGACGACGTTATAACGTATTGCGTTATATGGTATGCCGTTATAACGTATTACGTTATATGGTATGACGTTATAACGTAATAGGTTATACGGTATGACGTTATAACGTAATATGTTATATGGTATGACGTTATAACGCATTACGTAATATGGGACGACGTTATAACGCATTACGTCATATGGGATGACGTTATAACGTATTACGTCATATGGAATACCGTTATAACGTATTAGGTTATATGGTATGACGTTATATCGCATTACATTATATTGGATGACGTTATAACGTATTACGTAATATGGGATGACGTTATAACGTAATAGGTTATATGGTATAACGTTATAACGTATTACGTTATGTGGTATGACGTTATAACGTAATAGGTTATATGGTATGACGTTATAATGTAATATGTTATATGGTATGACGTTATAACGTAAATAGGTTATATAGTATGACGTTATACCGTATTACGATATATGGGATGACGTTATAACGCATTACGTAATATGGATGACGTTATAACGTATTACGTTATGTGGGACGACGCTATAACGCATTACGTAATATGGGATGACGTTATATCGTATTACGTTATGTGGGACGACGTTATAACGTATTGCGTTATACGGTATGACGTTATAACGTAGTACGTTATATGGTATGACGATATAACGTATTACGTAATATGGGATGACGTTATAACGCATTACGTCATATGGGATGACGTTATAACGTATTACGTAATATGGGATGACGTTATAACGCATTACGTCATATGGTATAACGTCATAACGTATTACGTTATATGGTATGACGTTATAACGTAATAGGTTATACGGTATGACGTTATAACGTAATACGTTATATTGTATGACGTTATAACGTAAATAGGTTATACGGTATGACGTCATACCGTATTACGTTATATGGGATGACGTTATAACGCATTACGTTATATGGGATGACGTTATAACGTATTACGTAATATGGGACGACGTTATAACGCATTACGTCATATGGGATGACGTTATAACGTATTACGTTATGTGGAATACCGTTATAACCTATTACGTTATATGGTATGACGTTATAACGTAATAGGTTAAACGGTATGACGTTATAACGCATTACGTTATATGGGATGACGTTATAACGTATTACGTTATATGGAATACCGTTATAACGTAATAGGTTATATGGTATAACGTCATAACGTATTACGTTATATGGTATGGCGTTATAACGTAATAGGTTATACGGTATGACGTTATAACGTAATACGTTATATGGTATGACGATATAACGTATTACGTAATATGGGACGACGTTATAACGCATTACGTCATATGGGATGACGTTATAACGTATTACGTTATATGGAATACCGTTATAACGTACTAGGTTATATGGTATGACGTTATAACGTATTACATTATATGGGATGACGTTATAACGTATTACGTAATATGGGATGACGTTATAACGTAATAGGTTATATGGTATAACGATATAACGTATTATGTTATATGGTATGACGTTATAATGTAATAGGTTATATGGTATGACGTTATAACGTAATACGTCATATGGTATGACGTTATAACGTAAATAGGTTATATGGTATGACGCTATACCGTATTACGTTATATGGGATGACGTTATAACGCATTACGTAATATGGGATGACGTTATATCGTATTACGTTATGTGGGACGACGTTATAACGTATTGCGTTATACGGTATGACGTTATAACGTAGTACGTTATATGGTATGACGATATAACGTATTACGTAATATGGGATGACGTTAATACGCATTACGTCATATGGGATGACGTTATAACGTATTACGTTATATGGAATACCGTTATAACGTATTAGGTTATATGGGATGACGTTATAACGTATTACGTTATATGGGATGACGTTATAACGCATTACGTAATATGGGATGACGTTATATCGTATTACGTTATGTGGGACGACGTTATAACGTATTGCGTTATACGGTATGACGTTATAACGTAATACGTTATATGGTATGACGATATAACGTATTACGTAATATGGGACGACGTTATAACGCATTACGTAATATGGGATGACGTTATATCGTATTACGTTATGTGGGACGACGTTATAACGTATTGCGTTATACGGTATGACGTTATAACGTAGTACGTTATATGGTATGACGATATAACGTATTACGTAATATGGGATGACGTTATAACGCATTACGTCATATGGGATGACGTTATAACGTATTACGTTATATGGAATACCGTTATAACGTATTAGGTTATATGGGATGACGTTATAACGTAATAGGTTATACGGTATGACGTTATAACGTAATACGTTATATGGTATGACGTTATAACGTATTACGTTATATGAAATACCGTTATAACGTATTAGGTTATATGGTATGACGTTATAACGTAATACGTTATATGGTATGACGTTATAACGCATTACGTAATATGGGACGACGTTATAACGCATTACGTCATATGGGATGACGTTATAACGTATTACGCCATATGGAATACCGTTATAACGTATTAGGTTATATGGTATGACGTTATATCGTATTACATTATATGGGATGACGTTATAACGTATTACGTAATATGGGATGACGTTATAACGTAATACGTTATATGGTATGACGTTATAACGCATTACGTAATATGGGACGACGTTATAACGTATTGCGTTATATGGGATGACGTTATAACGTATTACGTTATATAGGATGACGTTATAACGTAATAGGTTATACGGTATGACGTTATAACGTAATACGTTATATGGTATGACGTTATAACGTATTACGTTATATGGAATACCGTTATAACGTATTAGGTTATATGGTATGACGTTATAACGCGTTACGTTATATGGGATGACGTTATAACGTATTACGTTATATGGGATGACGTTATAACGTAATACGTTATATGGTATGACGTTATAACGCATTACGTAATATGGGACGACGTTATAACGCATTACGTCATATGGGATGACGTTATGACGTATTACGTTATATGGAATACCGTTATAACGTATTAGGTTATATGGTATGACGTTATAACGTATTACATTATATGGGATGACGTTATAACGTATTACGTAATATGGGATGACGTTATAACGTAATAGGTTATATGGTATAACGATATAACGTATTATGTTATATGGTATGACGTTATAATGTAATACTTTATATGGTATGACGTTATAACGTATTACGTTATATGGAATACCGTTATAACGTATTAGGTTATATGGGATGACGTTATAACGTATTACGTTATATGGGATGACGTTATAACGCATTACGTAATATGGGATGACGTTATATCGTATTACGTTATGTGGGACGACGTTATAACGTATTGCGTTATACGGTATGACGTTATAACGTAATACGTTATATGGTATGACGATATAACGTATTACGTAATATGGGACGACGTTATAACGCATTACGCCATATGGAATACCGTTATAACGTATTAGGTTATATGGTATGACGTTATATCGTATTACATTATATGGGATGACGTTATAACGTATTACGTTATATGGGATGACGTTATAACGCATTACGTAATATGGGATGACGTTATATCGTATTACGTTATGTGCGACGACGTTATAACGTATTGCGTTATACGGTATGACGTTATAACGTAGTACGTTATATGGAATGACGTTATAACTCATTACGTCATATGGGATGACGTTATAACGTATTACGTTATATGGAATACCGTTATAACGTATTAGGTTATATGGGATGACGTTATAACGTAATAGGTTATACGGTATGACGTTATAACGTAATACGTTATATGGTATGACGTTATAACGTATTACGTTATATGAAATACCGTTATAACGTATTAGGTTATATGGTATGACGTTATAACGTAATACGTTATATGGTATGACGTTATAACGCATTACGTAATATGGGACGACGTTATAACGCATTACGTCATATGGGATGACGTTATAACGTATTACGCCATATGGAATACCGTTATAACGTATTAGGTTATATGGTATGACGTTATATCGTATTACATTATATGGGATGACGTTATAACGTATTACGTAATATGGGATGACGTTATAACGTAATACGTTATATGGTATGACGTTATAACGCATTACGTAATATGGGACGACGTTATAACGTATTGCGTTATATGGGATGACGTTATAACGTATTACGTTATATAGGATGACGTTATAACGTAAAAGGTTATACGGTATGACGTTATAACGTATTACGTTATATGGTATGACGTTATAACGTAATAGGTTAAATGGTATGACGTTATAACGTATTACGTTATATGGGATGACGTTATAACGTAATAGGTTAAATGGTATGACGTTATAACGTATTACGTTATATGGGATGACGTTATAACGTATTACGTTATATGGTATGACGTTATAACGTATTACGTTATATGGTATGACGTTATAACGTATTACGTTATATGGGATGACGTTATAACGTAATACGTTATATGGTATGACTTTATAACGTAAATAGGTAATATGGAATGACGTTATACCGTATTACGTTATATGGGATGACGCTATAACGCATTACGTAATATGGGATGACGTTATAACGTAATAGGTTATATGGTATAACGTCATAACGTATTACGTTATATGATATGACTTTATAACGTAATAGGTTATACGGTATGACGTTATAACGTAATACGTTATATGGTATGACGTTATAACGTAAATAGGTTATATGGTATGACGTTGTACCGTATTACGTTATATGGGATGACGTCATAACGCATTACGTAATATGGGATGACGTTATAACGTATTACGTTATATGGTATGACGTTATAACGTATTACGTTATGTGGGCCGACGTTATAACGTATTGCGTTATATGGTACGACGTAATAACCTATTACGTTATGTGGGACGACGTTATAACGTATTGCGTTATATGGGATGACGTTATAACGTATTACGTTATATGGGATGACGTTATAACGTAATACGTTATACGGTATGACGTTATAACGTAATACGTTATATGGTATGACGTTATAACGTATTACGTTATATGGGATGACGTTATAACGTATTACGTTATATGGAATACCGTTATAACGTATTAGGTTACATGGTATGACGATATAACGTATTACGTTATATGGGATGACGTTATAACGTATTACGTTATATGGGATGACGTTATAACGTATTACGTTATATGGGATGACGTTATAACGTATTACGTTATATGGGATGACGTTATAACGTAATAGGTTATATGGGATGACGTTATAACGTAATAGGTTATATGGTATAACATCATAACGTATTACGTTATATGATATGACGTTATAACGTAATACGTTATACGGTATGACGTTATAACGTAATACGTTATACGGTAAGACGTTATAACGTAATACGTTATATGGTATAACGTTATAACTTATTACGTGATATGGGACGACGTTATAACGCATTACGTTATATGGGATGACGTTATAACGCATTACGTAATATGGGATGACGTTATAACGTATTACGTTATATGGTATGCCGTTATAACGTATTACGTTATGTGGGACGACGTTATAACGTATTGCGTTATATGGGATGACGTTATAACGTATTACGTTATATGGGATGACGTTATAACGTAATAGGTTATACGGTATGACGTTATGACGTAATACGTTATATGTTATGACGTTATAACGTATAACGTTATATGGAATACCGTTATAACGTATTAGGTTATATGGTATGACGTTATAACGTATTACGTTATATGGGATGACGTTATAACGTATTACGTTATATGGGATGACGTTATAACGTATTACGTAATATGGGACGACGTTATAACGCATTACGTTATATGGGATGACGTTATAACGCATTACGTAATATGGGATGACGTTATAACGTATTACGTCATATGGAATACCGTTATAACGTATTAGGTTATATGGTATAACGTCATAACGTATTACGTTATATGATATGACTTTATAACGTAATAGGTTATACGGTATGACGTTATAACGTAATACGTTATATGGTATGACGTTATAACGTAAATAGGTTATATGGTATGACGTTGTACCGTATTACGTTATATGGGATGACGTTATAACGCATTACGTAATATGGGATGACGTTATAACGTATTAGGTTATATGGTATGACGTTATATCGTATTACATTATATGGGATGACGTTATAACGTATTACGTAATATGGGATGACGTTATAACGTAATAGGTTATTTGGTATAACGTTATAACGTATTACGTTATGTGGTATGACTTTATAACGTAAATAGGTAATATGGAATGACGTTATACCGTATTACGTTATATGGGATGACGTTATAACGTATTACGTTATATGGAATACCGTTATAACGTATTAGGTTACATGGTATGACGATATAACGTATTACGTTATATGGGATGACGTTATAACGTATTACGTTATATGGAATACCGTTATAACGTATTAGGTTACATGGTATGACGATATAACGTATTACGTTATATGGGATGACGTTATAACGCATTACGTAATATGGGATGGCGTTATAACGTATTACGTTATATGGTATGACGTTATAACGTATTACGTTATGTGGGACGACCTTATAACGTATTGCGTTATATGGTACGACGTAATAACGTATTACGTTATGTGGGACGACGTTATAACGTATTGCGTTATATGGGATGACGTTATAACGTATTACGTTATATGGGATGACGTTATAACGTAATACGTTATACGGTATGACGTTATAACGTAATACGTTATATGGTATGACGTTATAACGTATTACGTTATATGGGATGACGTTATAACGTATTACGTTATATGGAATACCGTTATAACGTATTAGGTTACATGGTATGACGATATAACGTATTACGTTATATGGGATGACGTTATAACGTATTACGTTATATGGGATGACGTTATAACGTATTACGTTATATGAGATGACGTTATAACGTATTACGTTATATGGGATGACGTTATAACGTAATAGGTTATATGGTATAACGTCATAACGTATTACGTTATATGGTATAACGTTATAACGTATTACGTAATATGGTATGACGATATAACGTATTACGTTATATGGGATGACGTTATAACGTATTACGTTATATGGGATGACGTTATAACGTATTACGTTATATGGGATGACGTTATAACGTATTACGTTATATGGGATGACGTTATAACGTAATAGGTTATATGGTATAACGTCATAACGTATTACGTTATATGGGATGACGTTATAACGTATTACGTTATATGGAATACCGTTATAACGTATTAGGTTACATGGTATGACGATATAACGTATTACGTTATATGGGATGACGTTATAACGTATTACGTTATATGGGATGACGTTATAACGTATTACGTTATATGGTATGACGTTATAACGTATTACGTTATGTGGGACGACGTTATAACGTATTACGTAATATGGGACGACGTTATAACGCATTACGTTATATGGGATGACGTTATAACGCATTACGTAATATGGGATGACGTTATAACGTATTACGTTATATGGTATGCCGTTATAACGTATTACGTTATGTGGGACGACGTTATAACGTATTGCGTTACATGGGATGACGTTATAACGTATTACGTTATATGGGATGACGTCATAACGTAATATGTTATACGGTATGACGTTATGACGTAATACGTTATATGTTATGACGTTATAACGTATAACGTTATATGGAATACCGTTATAAAGTATTAGGTTATATGGTATGACGTTATAACGTATTACGTTATATGGGATGACGTTATAACGTATTACGTTATATGGGATGACGTTATAACGTATTACGTAATATGGGACGACGTTATAACGCATTACGTTATATGGGATGACGTTATAACGCATTACGTAATATGGGATGACGTTATAACGTATTACGTCATATGGAATACCGTTATAACGTATTAGGTTATACGGTATGACGTTATATCGTATTACATTATATGGGATGACGTTATAACGTATTACGTTATATGGGATGACGTCATAACGTAATAGGTTATATGGTATAACGTTATAACGTATTACGTTATGTGGTATGACGTTATAACGTATTGCGTTATATGGGATGACGTTATAACGTATAACGTAATATGGGATGACGTTAGAACGTAACAGGTTGTATGGTATGACGTTATAACGTATTACGTTATATGGTATGACGTTATAACGTAATAGGTTATACGGTATGACGTTATAACGTAATACGTTATATGGTATGACGTTATAACGTAAATAGGTTATATGGTATGACGTTGTACCGTATTACGTTATATGGGATGACGTTATAACGCATTACGTAATATGGGATGACGTTATAACGTATTACGTTATGTGGGACGACGTTATAACGTATTGCGTTATATGGTATGACGTTATAACGTATTGCGTTATATGGTATGACGTTATAACGTATTGCGTTATATGGGATGACGTTATAACGTATAACGTAATATGGGATGACGTTACAACGTAACAGGTTGTATGGTATGACGTTATAACGTATTACGTTATATGATATAGCTTTATAACGTAATAGGTTATACGGTATGACGTTATAACGTAATACGTTATATGGTATGACGTTATAACGTAAATAGGTTATATGGTATGACGTTGTACCGTATTACGTTATATGGGATGACGTTATAACGCATTACGTAATATGGGATGACGTTATAACGTATTACGTTATGTGGGACGACGTTATAACGTATTGCGTTATATGGTATGACGTTATAACGTATTGCGTTATATGGGATGACGTTATAACGTATAACGTAATATGGGATGACGTTACAACGTAACAGGTTGTATGGTATGACGTTATAACGTATTACGTTATATGGTATGACGTTATAACGTAATAGGTTAACTGGTATGACGTTATAACGCATTACGATATATGGGATGACGTTATAACGTATTACGTTATATGGAATACCGTTATAACGTATTAGGTTATATGGTATGACGTTATAACGTATTACGTTATATGGGATGACGTTATAACGTATTACGTTATATGGGATGACGTTATAACGTATTACGTTGTATGGGATGACGTTATAACGTAATAGGTTATATGGTATAACGTCATAACGTATTACGTTATATGGTATAACGTTATAACGTATTACGTAATATGGGACGACGTTATAACGCATTACGTTATATGGGATCACGTTATAACGCATTACGTAATATGGGATGACGTTATAACGTATTACGTTATATGGTATGACGGTATAACGTATTACGTAATATGGGATGACGTTGTAACGTAATAGGTTATATGGTATAACGTTATAACTTATTACGTTATAAGGTATGACGTTATAACGTAATAGGTTATATGGCATGACGTTATAACGCATTACGTTACATGGGATGATGTTATAACGTATTACGTTGTATGGGATGACGTTATAACGTAATCGGTTATATGGTATAACGTCATAACGTATTACGTTATATGGTATAACGTTATAACGTATTACGTAATATGGGACGACGTCATAACGCATTACGTTATATGGGATGACGCTATAACGCATTACGTAATATGGGATGATGTTATAACGTATTACGTTATATGGTATGACGTTATAACGTATTACGTAATATGGGATGACGTTATAACGTAATAGGTTATATGGTATAACGTTATAACGTATTACGTTATGTGGTATGACGTTATAACGTAATAGGTTATATGGTATGACGTTATAACGTAATATGTTATATGGTCTGACGTTATAACGTAAATAGGTTATATAGTACGACGTTATACCGTATTACGTTATATGGGACGACGTTATAACGTATTGCGTTATATGGTATGACGTTATAACGTATTGCGTTATATGGGATGACGTTATAACGTATTACGTAATATGGGATGACGTTATAACGTAATAGGTTATATGATATAACGTTATAACGTATTACGTTATATGGTATGACGTTATAACGTAATAGGTTATATGGCATGACGTTATAACGCATTACGTTATATGGGATGACGTTATAACGTATTACGTTATATGGAATACCGTTATAACGTATTCGGTTATATGGTATGACGTTATAACGTATTACGTTATATGGGATGACGTTATAACGTATTACGTTATATGGTATGACGTTATAACGTATTACGTTATAAGGTATGACGTTATAGCGTAATAGGTTATATGGCATGACGTTATAACGCATTACGTTACATGGGATGATGTTATAACGTATTACGTTGTATGGGATGACGTTATAACGTAATAGGTTATATGGTATGACGTTATAACGTAATATGTTATATGGTCTGACGTTATAACGTAAATAGGTTATATAGTACGACGTTATACCGTATTACGTTATATGGGACGACGTTATAACGTATTGCGTTATATGGTATGACGTTATAACGTATTGCGTTATATGGGATGACGTTATAACGTATTACGTAATATGGGATGACGTTATAACGTAATAGGTTATATGGTATAACGTTATAACGTATTACGTTATATGGTATGACGTTATAACGTAATAGGTTATATGGCATGACGTTATAACGCATTACGTTATATGGGATGACGTTATAACGTATTACGTTATATGGAATACCGTTATAACGTATTCGGTTATATGGTATGACGTTATAACGTATTACGTTATATGGGATGACGTTATAACGTATTACGTTATATGGTATGACGTTATAACGTATTACGTTATAAGGTATGACGTTCTAACGTAATAGGTTATATGGCATGACGTTATAACGCATTACGTTACATGGGACGATGTTATAACGTATTACGTTGTATGGGATGACGTTATAACGTAATCGGTTATATGGTATAACGTCATAACGTATTACGTTATATGGTATAACGTTATAACGTATTACGTAATATGGGACGACGTCATAACGCATTACGTTATATGGGATGACGCTATAACGCATTACGTAATATGGGATGATGTTATAACGTATTACGTTGTATGGGATGACGTTATAACGTAATAGGTTATATGGTATAACGTCATAACGTATTACGTTATATGGTATAACGTTATAACGTATTACGTAATATGGGACGACGTTATAACGCATTACGTTATATGGGATCACGTTATAACGCATTACGTAATATGGGATGACGTTATAACGTAATAGGTTATATGGTATAACGTCATAACGTATTACGTTATATGGTATGACGTTATAACGTATTGCGTTACATGGGATGACGTTATAACGTATAACGTAATATGGGATGACGTTACAACGTAACAGGTTGTATGGTATGACGTTATAACGTATTACGTTATATGGTATGACGTTATAACGTAATAGGTTAACTGGTATGACGTTATAACGCATTACGATATATGGGATGACGTTATAACGTATTACGTTATATGGAATACCGTTATAACGTATTAGGTTATATGGTATGACGTTATAACGTATTACGTTATATGGGATGACGTTATAACGTATTACGTTATATGGGATGACGTTATAACGTATTACGTTGTATGGGATGACGTTATAACGTAATAGGTTATATGGTATAACGTCATAACGTATTACGTTATATGGTATAACGTTATAACGTATTACGTAATATGGGACGACGTTATAACGCATTACGTTATATGGGATCACGTTATAACGCATTACGTAATATGGGATGACGTTATAACGTATTACGTTATATGGTATGACGGTATAACGTATTACGTAATATGGGATGACGTTGTAACGTAATAGGTTATATGGTATAACGTTATAACTTATTACGTTATAAGGTATGACGTTATAACGTAATAGGTTATATGGCATGACGTTATAACGCATTACGTTACATGGGATGATGTTATAACGTATTACGTTGTATGGGATGACGTTATAACGTAATCGGTTATATGGTATAACGTCATAACGTATTACGTTATATGGTATAACGTTATAACGTATTACGTAATATGGGACGACGTCATAACGCATTACGTTATATGGGATGACGCTATAACGCATTACGTAATATGGGATGATGTTATAACGTATTACGTTATATGGTATGACGTTATAACGTATTACGTAATATGGGATGACGTTATAACGTAATAGGTTATATGGTATAACGTTATAACGTATTACGTTATGTGGTATGACGTTATAACGTAATAGGTTATATGGTATGGCGTTATAACGTAATATGTTATATGGTCTGACGTTATAACGTAAATAGGTTATATAGTACGACGTTATACCGTATTACGTTATATGGGACGACGTTATAACGTATTGCGTTATATGGTATGACGTTATAACGTATTGCGTTATATGGGATGACGTTATAACGTATTACGTAATATGGGATGACGTTATAACGTAATAGGTTATATGGTATAACGTTATAACGTATTACGTTATATGGTATGACGTTATAACGTAATAGGTTATATGGCATGACGTTATAACGCATTACGTTATATGGGATGACGTTATAACGTATTACGTTATATGGAATACCGTTATAACGTATTCGGTTATATGGTATGACGTTATAACGTATTACGTTATATGGGATGACGTTATAACGTATTACGTTATATGGTATGACGTTATAACGTATTACGTTATAAGGTATGACGTTATAACGTAATAGGTTATATGGCATGACGTTATAACGCATTACGTTACATGGGATGATGTTATAACGTATTACGTTGTATGGGATGACGTTATAACGTAATAGGTTATATGGTATGACGTTATAACGTAATATGTTATATGGTCTGACGTTATAACGTAAATAGGTTATATAGTACGACGTTATACCGTATTACGTTATATGGGACGACGTTATAACGTATTGCGTTATATGGTATGACGTTATAACGTATTGCGTTATATGGGATGACGTTATAACGTATTACGTAATATGGGATGACGTTATAACGTAATAGGTTATATGGTATAACGTTATAACGTATTACGTTATATGGTATGACGTTATAACGTAATAGGTTATATGGCATGACGTTATAACGCATTACGTTATATGGGATGACGTTATAACGTATTACGTTATATGGAATACCGTTATAACGTATTCGGTTATATGGTATGACGTTATAACGTATTACGTTATATGGGATGACGTTATAACGTATTACGTTATATGGTATGACGTTATAACGTATTACGTTATAAGGTATGACGTTCTAACGTAATAGGTTATATGGCATGACGTTATAACGCATTACGTTACATGGGATGATGTTATAACGTATTACGTTGTATGGGATGACGTTATAACGTAATCGGTTATATGGTATAACGTCATAACGTATTACGTTATATGGTATAACGTTATAACGTATTACGTAATATGGGACGACGTCATAACGCATTACGTTATATGGGATGACGCTATAACGCATTACGTAATATGGGATGATGTTATAACGTATTACGTTATATGGTATGACGTTATAACGTATTACGTAATATGGGATGACGTTATAACGTAATAGGTTATATGGTATAACGTTATAACGTATTACGTTATGTGGTATGACGTTATAACGTAATAGGTTATATGGTATGACGTTATAACGTAATATGTTATATGGTCTGACGTTATAACGTAAATAGGTTATATAGTACGACGTTATACCGTATTACGTTATATGGGACGACGTTATAACGTATTGCGTTATATGGTATGACGTTATAACGTATTGCGTTATATGGGATGACGTTATAACGTATTACGTAATATGGGATGACGTTATAACGTAATAGGTTATATGGTATAACGTTATAACGTATTACGTTATATGGTATGACGTTATAACGTAATAGGTTATATGGCATGATGTTATAACGCATTACGTTATATGGGATGACGTTATAACGTATTACGTTATATGGAATACCGTTATAACGTATTCGGTTATATGGTATGACGTTATAACGTATTACGTTATGTGGGATGACGTTATAACGTATTACGTTATATGGTATGACGTTATAACGTATTACGTTATATGGGATGACGTTATAACGTATTACGTTATATGGGATGACGTTATAACGTATTACGTTATATGGGATGACGTTATAACGTAATAGGTTATATGGTATGACGTTATAACGTATTACGTTATATGGTATGACGTTATAACGTATTTCGCTATATGGGATGACGTTATAACGTATTACGTTATGTGGGACGACGTTATAACGTATTGCGTTATATGGTATGACGTTATAACGTATTGCGTTATATGGGATGACGTTATAACGCATTGCGTTATATGGGATGACGTTATAACGTATTACGTTATATGGTATGACGTTATAACGTATTACGTTATATGGGATGACGTTATAACGTATTACGTTATATGGGATGACGTTATAACGTATTACGTTATATGGGATGACGTTATAACGAATTACGTTATATGGAATACCGTTATAACGTATTCGGTTATATGGTATGACGTTATAACGTATTACGTTATATGGGATGACGTTATAACGTATTACGTTATATGGGATGACGTTATAACGTAATAGGTTATATGGTATGACGTTATAACGCATTACGTTATATGGGATGACGTTATAACGTATTACGTTATATGGGATGACGTTATAACGTAATAGGTTATATGGTATAACGTCATAACGTATTACGTTATATGGTATAACGTTATAACGTATTACGTTATATGGGATGACGTTATAACGCATTACGTAATATGGGATGACGTTATAACGTATTACGTTATTTGGTATGACGTTATAACGTATTACGTTATATGGTATGACGTTATAACGTATTTCGCTATATGGGATGACGTTATAACGTATTACGTAATATGGGATGACGTTATAACGTATTACGTTATGTGGGACGACGTTATAACGTATTGCGTTATATGGTATGACGTTATAACGTATTGCGTTATATGGGGCAACGTTATAACGCATTACGTAATATGGGATGACGTTATAACGTATTACGTTATGTGGGACGACGTTATAACGTATTGCGTTATATGGTATGACGTTATAACGTAATAGGTTATATGGCATGACGTTATAACGCATTACGTTATATGGGATGACGTTATAACGTATTACGTTATATGGGATGACGTTATAACGTAATAGGTTATATGGTATAACGTCATAACGTATTACGTTATATGGTATAACGTTATAACGTATTACGTTATATGGGATGACGTTATAACGTATTACGTTATATGGTATGACGTTATAACGTATTACGTTATATGGTATGACGTTATAACGTATTGCGTTATATGGGATGGCGTTATAACGTATTACGTAATATGGGATGACGTTATAACGTAATAGGTTATATGGTATAACGTTATAACGTATTACGTTATATGGTATGACGTTATAACGTAATAGGTTATATGGTATGACGTTATAACGTAATATGTTATATGGTATGACGTTATAACGTAAATAGGTTATATAGTATGACGTTATACCGTATTACGTTATATGGGATGACGTTATAACGCATTACGTAATATGGAATACCGTTATAACGTATTAGGTTATATGGTATGACGTTATAACGTATTACGTTATATGGTATGACGTTATAACGTATTACGTTATATGGGATGACGTTATAACGTATTACGTAATATGGAATGACGTTATAACGTAATAGGTTAAATGGTATGACGTTATAACGTATTACGTTACATGGTATGACGTTATAACGTAATAGGTTAAATGGTATGACGTTATAACGCATTACGTTATATGGGATGACGTTATAACGTATTACGTTATATGGAATACCGTTATAACGTATTAGGTTATATCGTATGACGTTATAACGTATTACGTTATATGGGATGACGTTATAACGTATTACGTTATATGGGATGACGTTATAACGTATTACGTTGTATGGGATGACGTTATAACGTAATAGGTTATATGGTATAACGTTATAACGTATTACGTTATATGGTATGACGTTATAACGTAATAGGTTATATGGTATGACGTTATAACACATTACGTCATATGGGATGACCTTATAACGTATTACGTTATATGGAATACCGTTATAACGTATTAGGTAATATGGTATGACGTTATAACGTAACACGTTATATGGTATGACGATATAACATATTACGTAATATGGGACGACGCTATAACTCATTACGTCATATGGGATGACGTTATAACGTATTACGTTATATGGAATACCGTTATAACGTATTAGGTTATATGGTATGACGTTATAACGTATTACGTTATATGGGATGACGTTATAACGTATTACGTTATATGGGATGACGTTATAACGTAATAGGTTATATGGTATGACGTTATAACGTATTACGTTATATGGTTTGACGTTATAACGTATTTCGCTAAATGGGATGACGTTATAACGTATTACGTTATGTGGGACGACGTTATAACGTATTGCGTTATATGGTATGACGTTATAACGTATTGCGTTATATGGGATGACGTTATAACGCATTACGTAATATGGGATGACGTTATAACGTAATAGGTTATATGGTATAACGTTATAACTTATTACGTTATATGGTATGACGTTATAACGTATTACGTTATGTGGGACGACGTTATAACGTATTGCGTTATATGGTATGACGTTATAACGTAACAGGTTATATGGCATGACGTTATAACGCATTACGTTATATGGGATGACGTTATAACGTATTACGTTATATGGGATGACGTTATAACGTAATAGGTTATATGGTATAACGTCATAACGTATTACGTTATATGGTATAACGTTATAACGTATTACGTTATATGGGATGACGTTATAACGTATTACGTTATATGGTATGACGTTATAACGTATTACGTTATATGGTATGACGTTATAACGTATTGCGTTATATGGGATGGCGTTATAACGTATTACGTAATATGGGATGACGTTATAACGTAATAGGTTATATGGTATAACGTTATAACGTATTACGTTATATGGTATGACGTTATAACGTAATAGGTTATATGGTATGACGTTATAACGTAATATGTTATATGGTATGACGTTATAACGTAAATAGGTTATATAGTATGACGTTATACCGTATTACGTTATATGGGATGACGTTATAACGCATTACGTAATATGGAATACCGTTATAACGTATTAGGTTATATGGTATGACGTTATAACGTATTACGTTATATGGTATGACGTTATAACGTATTACGTTATATGGGATGACGTTATAACGTATTACGTAATATGGAATGACGTTATAACGTAATAGGTTAAATGGTATGACGTTATAACGTATTACGTTACATGGTATGACGTTATAACGTAATAGGTTAAATGGTATGACGTTATAACGCATTACGTTATATGGGATGACGTTATAACGTATTACGTTATATGGAATACCGTTATAACGTATTAGGTTATATCGTATGACGTTATAACGTATTACGTTATATGGGATGACGTTATAACGTATTACGTTATATGGGATGACGTTATAACGTATTACGTTGTATGGGATGACGTTATAACGTAATAGGTTATATGGTATAACGTCATAACGTTTTACGTTATATGGTATGGCGTTATAACGTAATAGGTTATACGGTATGACGTTATAACGTAATACGTTATATGGTATGACGATATAACATATTACGTAATATGGGACGACGCTATAACGCATTACGTCATATGGGATGACGTTATAACGTATTACGTTATATGGAATACCGTTATAACGTATTAGGTTATATGGTATGACGTTATAACGTATTACGTTGTATGGGATGACGTTATAACGTAATAGGTTATATGGTATAACGTCATAACGTTTTACGTTATATGGTATGGCGTTATAACGTAATAGGTTATACGGTATGACGTTATAACGTAATACGTTATATGGTATGACGATATAACATATTACGTAATATGGGACGACGCTATAACGCATTACGTCATATGGGATGACGTTATAACGTATTACGTTATATGGAATACCGTTATAACGTATTAGGTTATATGGTATGACGTTATAACGTATTACGTTATATGGGATGACGTTATAACGTATTACGTTATATGGTATGACGTTATAACGTATTACGTTATATGGTATGACGTTATAACGTATTGCGTTATATGGGATGATGTTATAACGTATTACGTAATATGGGATGACGTTATAACGTAATAGGTTATATGGTATAACGTTATAACGTATTACGTTGTATGGGATGACGTTATAACGTAATAGGTTATATGGTATAACGTCATAACGTTTTACGTTATATGGTATGGCGTTATAACGTAATAGGTTATACGGTATGACGTTATAACGTAATACGTTATATGGTATGACGATATAACATATTACGTAATATGGGACGACGCTATAACGCATTACGTCATATGGGATGACGTTATAACGTATTACGTTATATGGAATACCGTTATAACGTATTAGGTTATATGGTATGACGTTATAACGTATTACGTTATATGGGATGACGTTATAACGTATTACGTTATATGGTATGACGTTATAACGTATTACGTTATATGGTATGACGTTATAACGTATTGCGTTATATGGGATGATGTTATAACGTATTACGTAATATGGGATGACGTTATAACGTAATAGGTTATATGGTATAACGTTATAACGTATTACGTTATATGGTATGACGTTATAACGTAATAGGTTATATGGTATGACGTTATAACACATTACGTCATATGGGATGACCTTATAACGTATTACGTTATATGGAATACCGTTATAACGTATTAGGTAATATGGTATGACGTTATAACGTAACACGTTATATGGTATGACGATATAACATATTACGTAATATGGGACGACGCTATAACTCATTACGTCATATGGGATGACGTTATAACGTATTACGTTATATGGAATACCGTTATAACGTATTAGGTTATATGGTATGACGTTATAACGTATTACGTTATATGGGATGACGTTATAACGTATTACGTTATATGGGATGACGTTATAACGTAATAGGTTATATGGTATGACGTTATAACGTATTACGTTATATGGTTTGACGTTATAACGTATTTCGCTAAATGGGATGACGTTATAACGTATTACGTTATGTGGGACGACGTTATAACGTATTGCGTTATATGGTATGACGTTATAACGTATTGCGTTATATGGGATGACGTTATAACGCATTACGTAATATGGGATGACGTTATAACGTAATAGGTTATATGGTATAACGTTATAACTTATTACGTTATATGGTATGACGTTATAACGTATTACGTTATGTGGGACGACGTTATAACGTATTGCGTTATATGGTATGACGTTATAACGTAATAGGTTATATGGCATGACGTTATAACGCATTACGTTATATGGGATGACGTTATAACGTATTACGTTATATGGGATGACGTTATAACGTAATAGGTTATATGGTATAACGTCATAACGTATTACGTTATATGGTATAACGTTATAACGTATTACGTTATATGGGATGACGTTATAACGTATTACGTTATATGGTATGACGTTATAACGTATTACGTTATATGGTATGACGTTATAACGTATTGCGTTATATGGGATGGCGTTATAACGTATTACGTAATATGGGATGACGTTATAACGTAATAGGTTATATGGTATAACGTTATAACGTATTACGTTATATGGTATGACGTTATAACGTAATAGGTTATATGGTATGACGTTATAACGTAATATGTTATATGGTATGACGTTATAACGTAAATAGGTTATATAGTATGACGTTATACCGTATTACGTTATATGGGATGACGTTATAACGCATTACGTAATATGGAATACCGTTATAACGTATTAGGTTATATGGTATGACGTTATAACGTATTACGTTATATGGTATGACGTTATAACGTATTACGTTATATGGGATGACGTTATAACGTATTACGTAATATGGAATGACGTTATAACGTAATAGGTTAAATGGTATGACGTTATAACGTATTACGTTACATGGTATGACGTTATAACGTAATAGGTTAAATGGTATGACGTTATAACGCATTACGTTATATGGGATGACGTTATAACGTATTACGTTATATGGAATACCGTTATAACGTATTAGGTTATATCGTATGGCGTTATAACGTATTACGTTATATGGGATGACGTTATAACGTATTACGTTATATGGGATGACGTTATAACGTATTACGTTGTATGGGATGACGTTATAACGTAATAGGTTATATGGTATAACGTCATAACGTTTTACGTTATATGGTATGGCGTTATAACGTAATAGGTTATACGGTATGACGTTATAACGTAATACGTTATATGGTATGACGATATAACATATTACGTAATATGGGACGACGCTATAACGCATTACGTCATATGGGATGACGTTATAACGTATTACGTTATATGGAATACCGTTATAACGTATTAGGTTATATGGTATGACGTTATAACGTATTACGTTATATGGGATGACGTTATAACGTATTACGTTATATGGTATGACGTTATAACGTATTACGTTATATGGTATGACGTTATAACGTATTGCGTTATATGGGATGATGTTATAACGTATTACGTAATATGGGATGACGTTATAACGTAATAGGTTATATGGTATAACGTTATAACGTATTACGTTATATGGTATGACGTTATAACGTAATAGGTTATATGGTATGACGTTATAACACATTACGTCATATGGGATGACCTTATAACGTATTACGTTATATGGAATACCGTTATAACGTATTAGGTAATATGGTATGACGTTATAACGTAACACGTTATATGGTATGACGATATAACATATTACGTAATATGGGACGACGCTATAACTCATTACGTCATATGGGATGACGTTATAACGTATTACGTTATATGGAATACCGTTATAACGTATTAGGTTATATGGTATGACGTTATAACGTATTACGTTATATGGGATGACGTTATAACGTATTACGTTATATGGGATGACGTTATAACGTAATAGGTTATATGGTATGACGTTATAACGTATTACGTTATATGGTTTGACGTTATAACGTATTTCGCTAAATGGGATGACGTTATAACGTATTACGTTATGTGGGACGACGTTATAACGTATTGCGTTATATGGTATGACGTTATAACGTATTGCGTTATATGGGATGACGTTATAACGCATTACGTAATATGGGATGACGTTATAACGTAATAGGTTATATGGTATAACGTTATAACTTATTACGTTATATGGTATGACGTTATAACGTAATAGGTTATATGGCATGACGTTATAACGCATTACGTTATATGGGATGACGTTATAACGTATTACGTTATATGGGATGACGTTATAACGTAATAGGTTATATGGTATAACGTCATAACGTATTACGTTATATGGTATAACGTTATAACGTATTACGTTATATGGGATGACGTTATAACGCATTACGTAATATGGGATGACGTTATAACGTATTACGTTATATGGTATGACGTTATAACGTATTACGTTATATGGTATGACGTTATAACGTATTTCGCTATATGGGATGACGTTATAACGTATTACGTAATATGGGATGACGTTATAACGTATTACGTTATGTGGGACGACGTTATAACGTATTGCGTTATATGGTATGACGTTATAACGTATTGCGTTATATGGGGCGACGTTATAACGCATTACGTAATATGGGATGACGTTATAACGTATTACGTTATGTGGGACGACGTTATAACGTATTGCGTTATATGGAATGACGTTATAACGTAATAGGTTATATGGCATGACGTTATAACGCATTACGTTATATGGGATGACGTTATAACGTATTACGTTATATGGGATGACGTTATAACGTAATAGGTTATATGGTATAACGTCATAACGTATTACGTTATATGGTATAACGTTATAACGTATTACGTTATATGGTATGACGTTATAACGTATTGCGTTATATGGGATGACGTTATAACGTATTACGTAATATGGGATGACGTTATAACGTAATAGGTTATATGGTATAACGTTATAACGTATTACGTTATATGGTATGACGTTATAACGTAATAGGTTATATGGTATGACGTTATAACGTAATATGTTATATGGTATGACGTTATAACGTAAATAGGTTATATAGTATGACGTTATACCGTATTACGTTATATGGGATGACGTTATAACGCATTACGTAATATGGATGACGTTATAACGTATTACGTTATGTGGGACGACGTTATAACGTATTGCGTTATATGGTATGACGTTATAACGTATTACGTTATATGGGATGACGTTATAACGTATTACGTAATATGGAATGACGTTATAACGTAATAGGTTAAATGGTATGACGTTATAACGTATTACGTTACATGGTATGACGTTATAACGTAATAGGTTAAATGGTATGACGTTATAACGCATTACGTTATATGGGATGACGTTATAACGTATTACGTTATATGGAATACCGTTATAACGTATTTGGTTATATGGTATGACGTTATAACGTATTACGTTATATGGGATGACGTTATAACGTATTACGTTATATGGGATGACGTTATAACGTATTACGTTGTATGGGATGACGTTATAACGTAATAGGTTATATGGTATAACGTCATAACGTATTACGTTATATGGTATGGCGTTATAACGTAATAGGTTATACGGTATGACGTTATAACGTAATACGTTATATGGTATGACGATATAACATATTACGTAATATGGGACGACGCTATAACGCATTACGTCATATGGGATGACGTTATAACGTATTACGTTATATGGAATACCGTTATAACGTATTAGGTTATATGGTATGACGTTATAACGTATTACGTTATATGGGATGACGTTATAACGTATTACGTTATATGGTATGACGTTATAACGTATTACGTTATATGGTATGACGTTATAACGTATTGCGTTATATGGGATGATGTTATAACGTATTACGTAATATGGGATGACGTTATAACGTAATAGGTTATATGGTATAACGTTATAACGTATTAAGTTATATGGTATGACGTTATAACGTAATAGGTTATATGGTATGACGTTATAACGCATTACGTTATATGGGATGACGTTATAACGTATTACGTTATATGGAATACCGTTATAACGTATTAGGTTATATGGTATGACGTTATAACGTAATAGGTTAAATGGTATGACGTTATAACGCATTACGTTATATGGTATGACGTTATAACGTAAATAGGTTATATAGTATGACGTTATACCGTATTACGTTATATGGGATGACGTTATAACGCATTACGTAATATGGATGACGTTATAACGTATTACGTTATGTGGGACGACGTTATAACGTATTGCGTTATATGGTATGACGTTATAACGTATTACGTTATATGGGATGACGTTATAACGTATTACGTAATATGGAATGACGTTATAACGTAATAGGTTATATGGTATGACGTTATAACGTATTACGTTACATGGTATGACGTTATAACGTAATAGGTTAAATGGTATGACGTTATAACGCATTACGTTATATGGGATGACGTTATAACGTATTACGTTATATGGAATACCGTTATAACGTATTAGGTTAAATGGTATGACGTTATAACGCATTACGTTATATGGGATGACGTTATAACGTATTACGTTATATGGAATACCGTTATAACGTATTAGGTTATATGGTATGACGTTATAACGTAATAGGTTAAATGGTATGACGTTATAACGCATTACGTTATATGGTATGACGTTATAACGTAAATAGGTTATATAGTATGACGTTATACCGTATTACGTTATATGGGATGACGTTATAACGCATTACGTAATATGGATGACGTTATAACGTATTACGTTATGTGGGACGACGTTATAACGTATTGCGTTATATGGTATGACGTTATAACGTATTACGTTATATGGGATGACGTTATAACGTATTACGTAATATGGAATGACGTTATAACGTAATAGGTTATATGGTATGACGTTATAACGTATTACGTTACATGGTATGACGTTATAACGTAATAGGTTAAATGGTATGACGTTATAACGCATTACGTTATATGGGATGACGTTATAACGTATTACGTTATATGGAATACCGTTATAACGTATTAGGTTAAATGGTATGACGTTATAACGTATTACGTTATATGGGATGACGTTATAACGTATTACGTTATATGGTATGACGTTATAACGTATTACGTTGTATGGGATGACGTTATAACGTAATAGGTTATATGGTATAACGTCATAACGTATTACGTTATATGGTATGGCGTTATAACGTAATAGGTTATACGGTATGACGTTATAACGTAATACGTTATATGGTATGACGATATAACATATTACGTAATATGGGACGACGCTATAACGCATTACGTCATATGGGATGACGTTATAACGTATTACGTTATATGGAATACCGTTATAACGTATTAGGTTATATGGTATGACGTTATAACGTATTACATTATATGGGATGACGTTATAACGTATTACGTAATATGGGATGACGTTATAACGTAATAGGCTATATGGTATAACGTTATAACGTATTATGTTATATGGTATGACGTTATAATGTAATAGGTTATATGGTATGACGTTATAACGTAATACGTCATATGGTATGACGTTATAACGTAAATAGGTTATATGGTATGACGTTATACCGTATTACGTTATGTGGGATGACGTTATAACGCATTACGTAATATGGGATGACGTTATATCGTATTACGTTATGTGGGACGACGTTATAACGTATTGCGTTATATGGGATGACGTTATAACGTATTACGTTATATGTGATGACGTTATAACGTATTTCGCTATATGGGATGACGTTATAACGTATTACGTAACATGGGATGACGTTATAACGTATTACGTTATGTGGGACAACGTTATAACGTATTGCGTTATATGGGATGACGTTATAACGTATTACGTAATATGGGATGACGTTATAACGTATTACGTTATATGTGATGACGTTATAACGTATTTCGCTATATGGGATGACGTTATAACGTATTACGTAACATGGGATGACGTTATAACGTATTACGTTATGTGGGACGACGTTATAACGTATTGCGTTATATGGTATGACGTTATAACGTATTGCGTTATATGGGATGACGTTATAACGTATTACGTAATATGGGATGACGTTATAACGTATTACGTTATATGGGATGACGTTATAACGTATTACGTTGTATTTGATGACGTTATAACGTAATAGGTTATATGGTATAACGTCATAACGTATTACGTTATATGGTATGGCGTTATAACGTAATAGGTTATACGGTATGACGTTATAACGTAATACGTTATATGGTATGACGATATAACATATTACGTAATATGGGACGACGCTATAACGCATTACGTCATATGGGATGACGTTATAACGTATTACGTTATATGGAATACCGTTATAACGTATTAGGAAATATGGTATGACGTTATAACGTATTACGTTATATGGGATGACGTTATAACGTATTACGTTATATGGGATGACGTTATAACGTATTACGTTGTATGGTATAACGTTATAACGTATTACGTAATATGGGACGACGTTATAACGCATTACGTTATATGGGATGACGTTATAACGCATTACGTAATATGGGATGACGTTATAACGTATTACGTTATATGGTATGACGTTATAACGTATTACGTTATATGGTATGACGCTATAACGCATTACGTCATATGGGATGACCTTATAACGTATTACGTTATATGGAATACCGTTATAACGTATTAGGTAATATGGTATGACGTTATAACGTATTACGTTATATGGGATGACGTTATAACGTATTACGTTATATGGGATGACGTTATAACGTATTACGTTGTATGGTATAACGTTATAACGTATTACGTAATATGGGAAGACGTTATAACGCATTACGTTATATGGGATGACGTTATAACGCATTACGTAATATGGGATGACGTTATAACGTATTACGTTATATGGTATGACGGTATAACTTATTACGTAATATGGGATGACGTTATAACGTAATAGGTTATATGGTATAACGTTATAACTTATTACGTTATATGGTATGACGTTATAACGTAATAGGTTATATGGCATGACGTTATAACGCATTACGTTATATGGGATGACGTTATAACGTATTACGTTATATGGGATGACGTTATAACGTAATAGGTTATATGGTATAACGTCATAACGTATTAAGTTATATGGTATAACGTTATAACGTATTACGTTATATGGGATGACGTTATAACGCATTACGTAATATGGGATGACGTTATAACGTATTACGTTATATGGTATGACGTTATAACGTATTACGTTATATGGTATGACGTTATAACGTATTTCGCTATATGGGATGACGTTATAACGTATTACGTAATATGGGATGACGTTATAACGTATTACGTTATGTGGGACGACGTTATAACGTATTGCGTTATATTGTATGACGTTATAACGTTTTGCGTTATATGGGATGACGTTATAACGCATTACGTAATATGGGATGACGTTATAACGTAATAGGTTATATGGTATAACGTTATAACGTATTACGTTATATGGTATGACGTTATAACGTAATACGTTATATGGTATGACGATATAACATATTACGTAATATGGGACGACGTTATAACGCATTACGTCATATGGGATGACGTTATAACGTATTACGTTATATGGAATACCGTTATAACGTATTACGTCATATGGGATGACGTTATAACGTATTACGTTATATGGAATACCGTTATAACGTATTAGGTTATATGGTATGACGTTATAACGTATTGCGTTATATGGGATGACGTTATAACGTATTACGTTATGTGGGACGACGTTATAACGTATTGCGTTATATGGTATGACGTTATAACGTATTGCGTTATATGGGATGACGTTATAACGTATTACGTAATATGGGATGACGTTATAACGTAATAGGTTATATGGTATAACGTTATAACGTATTACGTTATATGGTGTGACGTTATAACGTAATAGGTTATATGGCATGACGTTATAACGCATTACGTTATATGGGATGACGTTATAACGTATTACGTTATATGGAATACCGTTATAACGTATTAGGTTATATGGGATGACGTTATAACGTATTACGTTATATGGAATACCGTTATAACGTATTAGGTTATATGGTATGACGTTATAACGTATTACGTTATATGGGATGACGTTATAACGTATTACGTTATATGGTATGACGTTATAACGTATTACGTTATATGGGATGACGTTATAACGTATTACGTTATATGGGATGACGTTATAACGTATTACGTTATATGTGATGACGTTATAACGTAATAGGTTATATGGTATAACGTCATAACGTATTACGTTATATGGTATAACGTTATATCGTATTACGTAATATGGGACGACGTTATAACGCATTACGTTATATGGGATGACGCTATAACGCATTACGTAATATGGGATGACGTTATAACGTATTACGTTATATGGTATGACGGTATAACGTATTACGTAATATGGGATGACGTTATAACGTAATAGGTTATATGGTATAACGTTATAACTTATTACGTTATATGGTATGACGTTATAACGTAATAGGTTATATGGCATGACGTTATAACGCATTACGTAATATGGGATGACGTTATAACGTAATAGGTTATATGGTATAACGTTATAACGTATTACGTTATATGGTATGACGTTATAACGTAATAAGTTATATGGTATGACGTTATAACGTAATATGTTATATGGTATGACGTTATAACGTAAATAGGTTATATAGTATGACGTTATACCGTATTACGTTATATGGGATGACGTTATAACGCATTACGTAATATGGATGACGTTATAACGTATTACGTTATGTGGGACGACGTTATAACGTATTGCGTTATATGGTATGACGTTATAACGTATTACGTTATATGGGATGACGTTATAACGTATTACGTAATATGGGATGACGTTATAACGTAATAGGTTATATGGTATGACGTTATAACGTATTACGTTATATGGTATGACGTTATAACGTAATAGGTTAAATGGTATGACGTTATAACGCATTACGTTATATGGGATGACGTTATAACGTATTACGTTATATGGAATACCGTTATAACGTATTAGGTTATATGGTATGACGTTATAACTTATTACGTTATATGGGATGACGTTATAACGTATTACGTTATATGGGATGACGTTATAACGTATTACGTTGTATGGGATGACGTTATAACGTAATAGGTTATATGGTATAACGTCATAACGTATTACGTTATATGGTATGGCGTTATAACGTAATAGGTTATACGGTATGACGTTATAACGTAATACGTTATATGGTATGACGATATAACATATTACGTGATATGGGACGACGTTATAACGCATTACGTCATATGGGATGACGTTATAACGTATTACGTTATATGGAATACCGTTATAACGTATTAGGTTATATGGTATGACGTTATAACGTATTACATTATATGGGATGACGTTATAACGTATTACGTAATATGGGATGACGTTATAACGTAATAGGTTATATGGTATAACGTTATAACGTATTATGTTATATGGTATGATGTTATAATGTAATAGGTTATATGGTATGACGTTATAACGTAATACGTCATATGGTATGACGTTATAACGTAAATAGATATATGGTATGACGTTATACCGTATTACGTTATATGGGATGACGTTATAACGCATTACGTAATATGGGATGACGTTATATCGTATTACGTTATGTGGGACGACGTTATAACGTATTGCGTTATATGGGATGACCTTATAACGTATTACGTTATGTGTGATGACGTTATAACGTATTTCGCTATATGGGATGACGTTATAACGTATTACGTAATATGGGATGACGTTATAACGTATTACGTTATGTGGGACGACGTTATAACGTATTGCGTTATATGGTATGACGTTATAACGTATTGCGTTATATGGGATGACGTTATAACGTATTACGTAATATGGGATGACGTTATAACGTAATAGGTTATATGGTATAACGTTATAACGTATTACGTTATATGGTATGACGTTATAACGTAATAGGTTATATGGCATGACGTTATAACGCATTACGTTATATGGGATGACGTTATAACGTAATAGGTTATATGGTATAACGTTATAACGTAATAGGTTATATGGTATAACGTCATTACGTATTACGTTATATGGTATAACGTTATAACGTATTACGTAATATGGGACGACGTTATAACGCATTACGTTATATGGGATGACGTTATAACGCATTACGTAATACGGGATGACGTTATAACGTATTACGTTATATGGTATGACGTTATAACGTATTACGTTATGTGGGACGACGTTATAACGTATTGCGTTATATGGGATGACGTTATAACGTATTACGTTATATGGGATGACGTTATAACGTAATAGGTTATATAGGATGACGTTATAACGTAATAGGTTATATGGTATAACGTCATAACGTATTACGTTATATGATATGACGTTATAACGTAATACGTTATACGGTATGACGTTATAACGTAATACGTTATACGGTAAGACGTTATAACGTAATACGTTATATGGTATAACGTTATAACGTATTACGTAATATGGGACGACGTTATAACGCATTACGTTATATCGGATGACGTTATAACGCATTACGTAATATGGGATGACGTTATAACGCATTACGTTATATGGGATGACGTTATAACGCATTACGTAATACGGGATGACGTTATAACGTATTACGTTATATGGTATGACGTTATAACGTATTACGTTATGTGGGACGACGTTATAACGTATTGCGTTATATGGTATGACGTTATAACGTATTGCGTTATATGGGATGACGTTATAACGTATTACGTAATATGGGATGACGTTATAACGTAATAGGTTATATGGTATAACGTTATAACGTATTACGTTATATGGTATGACGTTATAACGTAATAGGTTATATGGCATGACGTTATAACGCATTACGTTATATGGGATGACGTTATAACGTAATAGGTTATATGGCATGACGTTATAACGCATTACGTTATATGGGATGACGTTATAACGTAATAGGTTATATGGTATAACGTTATAACGTAATAGGATATATGGTATAACGTCATTACGTATTACGTTATATGGTATAACGTTATAACGTATTACGTAATATGGGACGACGTTATAACGCATTACGTTATATGGGATGACGTTATAACGCATTACGTAATACGGGATGACGTTATAACGTATTACGTTATATGGTATGACGTTATAACGTATTACGTTATGTGGGACGACGTTATAACGTATTGCGTTATATGGGATGACGTTATAACGTATTACGTTATATGGGATGACGTTATAACGTAATAGGTTATATAGGATGACGTTATAACGTAATAGGTTATATGGTATAACGTCATAACGTATTACGTTATATGATATGACGTTATAACGTAATACGTTATACGGTATGACGTTATAACGTAATACGTTATACGGTAAGACGTTATAACGTAATACGTTATATGGTATAACGTTATAACGTATTACGTAATATGGGACGACGTTATAACGCATTACGTTATATGGGATGACGTTATAACGCATTACGTAATATGGGATGACGTTATAACGTATTACGTTATATGGTATGACGTTATAACGTATTACGTTATGTGGGACGACGTTATAACGTATTGCGTTATATGGGATGATGTTATAACGTATTACGTTATATGGGATGACGTTATAACGTAATAGGTTATATGGTATAACGTCATAACCTATTACGTTATATGGTATGACGTTATAACGCATTACGTAATATGGGATGACGTTATAACGTATTACGTTATATGGTGTGACGTTATAACTTATTACGTTATGTGGGACGACGTTATAACGTATTGCGTTATATAGGATGACGTTATAACGTATTAAGTTATATGGGATGACGTTATAACGTAATATGTTATACGGTATGACGTTATAACGTAATACGTTATATGGTGTGACGTTATAACGTAATACGTTATATGGTATGACGTTATAACGTAAATAGGTTATATGGTATGACGTTATACCGTATTACGTTATATGGCATGACGTTATAACGTATTACGTTATATGGAATACCGTTATAACGTATTAGGTTATATGGTATGACGTTATAACGTATTACGTTATATGGGATGACGTTATAACGTATTACGTTATATGGGATGACGTTATAACGTATTACGTTATATGGGATGACGTTATAACGTATTACGTAATATGGGATGACGTTATAACGTAATAGGTTATATGGTATGACGTTATAACGTATTACGTTATATGGTATGACGTTATAACGTAATAGGTTAAATGGTATGACGTTATAACGCATTACGTTATATGGGATGACGTTATAACGTATTACGTTATATGGAATACCGTTATAACGTATTAGGTTATATGGTATGACGTTATAACGTATTACGTTATATGGGATGACGTTATAACGTATTACGTTATATGGGATGACGTTATAACGTATTACGTAATATGGGATGACGTTATAACGTAATAGGTTATATGGTATAACGTTATAACGTATTATGTTATATGGTATGACGTTATAATGTAATAGGCCTTATGGTATGACGTTATAACGTAATACGTCATATGGTATGACGTTATAACGTAAATAGGTTATATGGTATGACGTTATACCGTATTAAGTTATATGGGATGACGTTATAACGCATTACGTAATATGGGATGACGTTATATCGCATTACGTTATGTGGGACAACGTTATAACGTATTGCGTTATATGGGATGACGTTATAACTTATTACGTTATATGTGATGACTTTATAACGTATTTCGCTATATGGGATGACGTTATAACGTATTACGTAATATGGGATGACGTTATAACGTATTACGTTATGTGGGACGACGTTATAACGTATTACGTTATATGGGATGACGTTATAACGTAATAGGTTATATGGTATAACGTTATAACGTATTACGTTATATGGTATGACGTTATAACGTAATAGGTTATATGGCATGACGTTATAACGCATTACGTTATATGGGATGACGTTATAACGTATTACGTTATATGGAATACCGTCATAACGTATTAGGTTATATGGTATGACGTTATAACGTATTACGTTATATGGGATGACGTTATAACGTATTACGTTATATGGTATGACGTTATAACGTATTACGTTATATGGGATGACGTTATAACGTATTACGTTATATGGGATGACGTTATAACGTATTACGTTATATGGTATGACGTTATAACGTATTACGTTATGTGGGACGACGTTATAACGTATTGCGTTATATGGGATGACGTTATAACGTATTACGTTATATGGGATGACGTTATAACGTAATAGGTTATATAGGATGACGTTATAACGTAATAGGTTATATGGTATAACGTCATAACGTATTACGTTATATGATATGACGTTATAACGTAATACGTTATACGGTATGACGTTATAACGTAATACGTTATACGGTAAGACGTTATAACGTAATACGTTATATGGTATAACGTTATAACGTATTACGTAATATGGGACGACGTTATAACGCATTACGTTATATGGGATGACGTTATAACGCATTACGTAATATGGGATGACGTTATAACGTATTACGTTATATGGTATGACGTTATAACGTATTACGTTATGTGGGACGACGTTATAACGTATTGCGTTATATGGGATGATGTTATAACGTATTACGTTATATGGGATGACGTTATAACGTAATAGGTTATATGGTATAACGTCATAACCTATTACGTTATATGGTATGACGTTATAACGCATTACGTAATATGGGATGACGTTATAACGTATTACGTTATATGGTGTGACGTTATAACTTATTACGTTATGTGGGACGACGTTATAACGTATTGCGTTATATAGGATGACGTTATAACGTATTAAGTTATATGGGATGACGTTATAACGTAGTATGTTATACGGTATGACGTTATAACGTAATACGTTATATGGTGTGACGTTATAACGTAATACGTTATATGGTATGACGTTATAACGTAAATAGGTTATATGGTATGACGTTATACCGTATTACGTTATATGGCATGACGTTATAACGTATTACGTTATATGGAATACCGTTATAACGTATTAGGTTATATGGTATGACGTTATAACGTATTACGTTATATGGGATGACGTTATAACGTATTACGTTATATGGGATGACGTTATAACGTATTACGTTATATGGGATGACGTTATAACGTATTACGTAATATGGGATGACGTTATAACGTAATAGGTTATATGGTATGACGTTATAACGTATTACGTTATATGGTATGACGTTATAACGTAATAGGTTAAATGGTATGACGTTATAACGCATTACGTTATATGGGATGACGTTATAACGTATTACGTTATATGGAATACCGTTATAACGTATTAGGTTATATGGTATGACGTTATAACGTATTACGTTATATGGGATGACGTTATAACGTATTACGTTATATGGGATGACGTTATAACGTATTACGTAATATGGGATGACGTTATAACGTAATAGGTTATATGGTATAACGTTATAACGTATTATGTTATATGGTATGACGTTATAATGTAATAGGCTATATGGTATGACGTTATAACGTAATACGTCATATGGTATGACGTTATAACGTAAATAGGTTATATGGTATGACGTTATACCGTATTAAGTTATATGGGATGACGTTATAACGCATTACGTAATATGGGATGACGTTATATCGCATTACGTTATGTGGGACAACGTTATAACGTATTGCGTTATATGGGATGACGTTATAACTTATTACGTTATATGTGATGACTTTACAACGTATTTCGCTATATGGGATGACGTTATAACGTATTACGTAATATGGGATGACGTTATAACGTATTACGTTATGTGGGACGACGTTATAACGTATTGCGATATATGGTATGACGTTATAACGTATTGCGCTATATGGGATGACGTTATAACGTATTACGTAATATGGGATGACGTTATAACGTAATAGGTTATATGGTATAACGTTATAACGTATTACGTTATATGGTATGACGTTATAACGTAATAGGTTATATGGCATGACGTTATAACGCATTACGTTATATGGGATGACGTTATAACGTATTACGTTATATGGAATACCGTCATAACGTATTAGGTTATATGGTATGACGTTATAACGTATTACGTTATATGGGATGACGTTATAACGTATTACGTTATATGGTATGACGTTATAACGTATTACGTTATATGGGATGACGTTATAACGTATTACGTTATATGGGATGACGTTATAACGTATTACGTTATATGGGATGACGTTATAACGTATTACGTTATATGGAATACCGTCATAACGTATTAGGTTATATGGTATGACGTTATAACGTATTACGTTGTATGGGATGACGTTATAACGTATTACGTTATATGGTATGACGTTATAACGTATTACGTTATATGGGATGACGTTATAACGTATTACGTTATATGGGTTGACGTTATAACGTATTACGTTATATGGGATGACGTTATAACGTATTACGTTATATGGGATGACGTTATAACGTATTACGTTATATGGGATGACGTTATAACGTATTACGTTATATGGGATGACGTTATAACGTATTACGTTATATGGAATACCGTCATAACGTATTAGGTTATATGGTATGACGTTATAACGTATTACGTTATATGGGATGACGTTATAACGTATTACGTTATATGGTATAACGTTATAACGTATTACGTTATATGGTATGACGTTATAACGTAATAGGTTATATGGCATGACGTTATAACGCATTACGTTATATGGGATGACGTTATAACGTATTACGTTATATGGAATACCGTCATAACGTATTAGGTTATATGGTATGACGTTATAACGTATTACGTTATATGGGATGACGTTATAACGTATTACGTTATATGGTATGACGTTATAACGTATTACGTTATATGGGATGACGTTATAACGTATTACGTTATATGGGATGACGTTATAACGTATTACGTTATATGGGATGACGTTATAACGTATTACGTTATATGGAATACCGTCATAACGTATTAGGTTATATGGTATGACGTTATAACGTATTACGTTATGTGGGACGACGTTATAACGTATTGCGTTTTATGGTATGACGTTATAACGTATTGCGTTATATGGGATGACGTTATAACGTATTACGTAATATGGGATGACGTTATAACGTAATACGTTATATGGTATAACGTTATAACGTATTACGTTATATGGTATGACGTTATAACGTAATAGGTTATATGGCATGACGTTATAACGCATTACGTTATATGGGATGAGGTTATAACGCATTAAGTAATATGGGATGACGTTATAACGTATTACGTTATATGGTATGACGTTATAACGTATTACGTTATGTGGGACGACGTTATAAGGTAATAGGTTATATGGTATAACGTCATAACGTATTACGTTATATGGGATGACGTTATAACGTAATAGGTTATATGGGACGACGTTATAACGTAATAGATTATATGGTATAACGTCATAACGTATTACGTTATATGATATGACGTTATAACGTATTACGTTATATGGTATTACGTTATAACGTAAATAGGTTATATGGTATGACGTTATACCGTATTACGTTATATGGGATGACGTTATAACGTATTACGTTATATGTGATGACGTTATAACGTATTTCGCTATATGGGATGACGTTATAACGTATTACGTTATATGGGATGACGTTATAACGTATTACGTTATATGGAATACCGTCATAACGTATTAGGTTATATGGTATGACGTTATAACGTATTACGTTATATGGGATGACGTTATAACGTATTACGTTATATGGGATGACGTTATAACGTATTACGTAATATGGGATGACGTTATAACGTAATAGGTTATATGGTATAACGTTATAACGTATTATGTTATATGGTATGACGTTATAATGTAATAGGCTATATGGTATGACGTTATAACGTATTACGTTATATGGTATGACGTTATAACGTAATAGGTTAAATGGTATGACGTTATAACGCATTACGTTATATGGGATGACGTTATAACGTATTACGTTATATGGAATACCGTTATAACGTATTAGGTTATATGGTATGACGTTATAACGTATTACGTTATATGGGATGACGTTATAACGTATTACGTTATATGGGATGACGTTATAACGTATTACGTAATATGGGATGACGTTATAACGTAATAGGTTATATGGTATAACGTTATAACGTATTATGTTATATGGTATGACGTTATAATGTAATAGGCTATATGGTATGACGTTATAACGTATTACGTTATATGGTATGACGTTATAACGTAATAGGTTAAATGGTATGACGTTATAACGCATTACGTTATATGGGATGACGTTATAACGTATTACGTTATATGGAATACCGTTATAACGTATTAGGTTATATGGTATGACGTTATAACGTATTACGTTATATGGGATGACGTTATAACGTATTTCGCTATACGGGATGACGTTATAACGTATTACGTTATATGGGATGACGTTATAACGTATTACGTTATATGGAATACCGTCATAACGTATTAGGTTATATGGTATGACGTTATAACGTATTACGTTATATGGGATGACGTTATAACGTATTACGTTATATGGGATGACGTTATAACGTATTACGTAATATGGGATGACGTTATAACGTAATAGGTTATATGGTATAACGTTATAACGTATTATGTTATATGGTATGACGTTATAATGTAATAGGCTATATGGTATGACGTTATAACGTATTACGTTATATGGTATGACGTTATAACGTAATAGGTTAAATGGTATGACGTTATAACGCATTACGTTATATGGGATGACGTTATAACGTATTACGTTATATGGAATACCGTTATAACGTATTAGGTTATATGGTATGACGTTATAACGTATTACGTTATATGGGATGACGTTATAACGTATTACGTTATATGTGATGACGTTATAACGTATTTCGCTATATGGGATGACGTTATAACGTATTACGTTATATGGGATGACGTTATAACGTATTACGTTATATGGAATACCGTCATAACGTATTAGGTTATATGGTATGACGTTATAACGTATTACGTTATATGGGATGACGTTATAACGTATTACGTTATATGGGATGACGTTATAACGTATTACGTAATATGGGATGACGTTATAACGTAATAGGTTATATGGTATAACGTTATAACGTATTATGTTATATGGTATGACGTTATAATGTAATAGGCTATATGGTATGACGTTATAACGTATTACGTTATATGGGATGACGTTATAACGTATTACGTAATATGGGATGACGTTATAACGTAATAGGTTATATGGTATAACGTTATAACGTATTATGTTATATGGTATGACGTTATAATGTAATAGGTTATATGGTATGACGTTATAACGTATTACGTTATATGGTATGACGTTATAACGTAATAAGTTAAATGGTATGACGTTATAACGCATTACGTTATATGGGATGACGTTATAACGTATTACGTTATATGGAATACCGTTATAACGTATTAGGTTATATGGTATGACGTTATAACGTATTACGTTATATGGGATGACGTTATAACGTATTACGTTATATGGGATGACGTTATAACGTATTACGTAATATGGGATGACGTTATAACGTAATAGGTTATATGGTATAACGTTATAACGTATTATGTTATATGGTATGACGTTATAATGTAATAGGCTATATGGTATGACGTTATAACGTAATACGTCATATGGTATGACGTTATAACGTAAATAGGTTATATGGTATGACGTTATACCGTATTAAGTTATATGGGATGACGTTATAACGCATTACGTAATATGGGATGACGTTATATCGCATTACGTTATGTGGGACAACGTTATAACGTATTGCGTTATATGGGATGACGTTATAACTTATTACGATATATGTGATGACTTTATAACGTATTTCGCTATATGGGATGACGTTATAACGTATTACGTAATATGGGATGACGTTATAACGTATTACGTTATGTGGGACGACGTTATAACGTATTGCGTTATATGGTATGACGTTATAACGTATTGCGCTATATGGGATGACGTTATAACGTATTACGTAATATGGGATGACGTTATAACGTAATAGGTTATATGGTATAACGTTATAACGTATTACGTTATATGGTATGACGTTATAACGTAATAGGTTATATGGCATGACGTTATAACGCATTACGTTATATGGGATGACGTTATAACGTATTACGTTATATGGAATACCCTCATAACGTATTAGGTTATATGGTATGACGTTATAACGTATTACGTTATATGGGATGACGTTATAACGTATTACGTTATATGGTATGACGTTATAACGTATTACGTTATATGGGATGACGTTATAACGTATTACGTTATATGGGATGACGTTATAACGTATTACGTTATATGGGATGACGTTATAACGTATTACGTTATATGGAATACCGTCATAACGTATTAGGTTATATGGTATGACGTTATAACGTATTACGTTATATGGGATAACGTTATAACGTTTTACGTTATATGGGATGACGTTATAACGTATTACGTAATATGGGATGACGTTATAACGTAATAGGTTATATGGTATAACGTTATAACGTATTATGTTATATGGTATGACGTTATAATGTAATAGGCTATATGGTATGACGTTATAACGTAATACGTCATATGGTATGACGTTATAACGTAAATAGGTTATATGGTATGACGTTATACCGTATTAAGTTATATGGGATGACGTTATAACGCATTACGTAATATGGGATGACGTTATATCGCATTACGTTATGTGGGACAACGTTATAACGTATTGCGTTATATGGGATGACGTTATAACTTATTACGTTATATGTGATGACTTTATAACGTATTTCGCTATATGGGATGACGTTATAACGTATTACGTAATATGGGATGACGTTATAACGTATTACGTTATGTGGGACGACGTTATAACGTATTGCGTTATATGGTATGACGTTATAACGTATTGCGCTATATGGGATGACGTTATAACGTATTACGTAATATGGGATGACGTTATAACGTAATAGGTTATATGGTATAACGTTAGAACGTATTACGTTATATGGTATGACGTTATAACGTAATAGGTTATATGGCATGACGTTATAACGCATTACGTTATATGGGATGACGTTATAACGTATTACGTTATATGGAATACCGTCATAACGTATTAGGTTATATGGTATGACGTTATAACGTATTACGTTATATGGGATGACGTTATAACGTATTACGTTATATGGTATGACGTTATAACGTATTACGTTATATGGGATGACGTTATAACGTATTACGTTATATGGGATGACGTTATAACGTATTACGTTATATGGTATGACGTTATAACGTATTACGTTATGTGGGACGACGTTATAACGTATTGCGTTATATGGTATGACGTTATAACGTATTGCGCTATATGGGATGACGTTATAACGTATTACGTAATATGGGATGACGTTATAACGTAATAGGTTATATGGTATAACGTCATAACGTATTACGTTATATGGTATAACGTTATAACGTATTACGTAACATGGGACGACGTTATAACGCATTACGTTATATGGGATGACGTTATAACGCATTACGTAATATGGGATGACGTTATAACGTTTTACGTTATATGGCATGACGTTATAACGTATTACGTAATATGGGATGACGTTATAACGTAATAGGTTATATGGTATAACGTTATAACTTATTACGTTATATGGTATGACGTTATAACGTAATAGGTTATATGGCATGACGTTATAACGCATTACGTTATATGGGATGACGTTATAACGTATTACGTTATATGGGATGACGTTATAAGGTAATAGGTTATATGGTATAACGTCATAACGTATTACGCTATATGGGATGACGTTATAACGTATTACGTTATATGGGATGACGTTATAACGTAAATAGGTTATATGGTATGACGTTATACCGTATTACGTTATATGGGATGACGTTATAACGCATTACGTAATATGGGATGATGTTATATCGTATTTCGTTATGTGGGACGACGTTATAACGTATTGCGTTATATGGGATGACGTTATAACGTATTACGTTATATGTGATGACGTTATAACGTATTTCGCTATATGGGATGACGTTATAACGCATTACACAATATGGCATGACGTTATATCGTATTACGTTGTATGTGATGACGTTATAACGTATTTCGCTATATGGGATGACGTTATAACGTATTACGTAATATGGGATGACGTTATAACGTATTACGTTATGTGGGACGACGTTATAACGTATTGCGTTTTATGGTATGACGTTATAACGTATTGCGTTATATGGGATGACGTTATAACGTATTACGTAAGATGGGATGACGTTATAACGTAATACGTTATATGGTATAACGTTATAACGTATTACGTTATATGGTATGACGTTATAACGGAATAGGTTATATGGCATGACGTTATAACGCATTACGTTATATGGGATGAGGTTATAACGCATTACGTAATATGGGATGACGTTATAACGTATTACGTTATATGGTATGACGTTATAACGTATTACGTTATGTGGGACGACGTTATAACGTATTGCGTTATATGGGATGACGTTATAACGTATTACGTTATATGGGATGACGTTATAACGTAATAGGTTATATGGGACGACGTTATAACGTAATAGATTATATGGTATAACGTCATAACGTATTACGTTATATGATATGACGTTATAACGTATTACGTTATATGGTATTACGTTATAACGTAAATAGGTTATATGGTATGACGTTATACCGTATTACGTTATATGGGATGACGTTATAACGTATTACGTTATATGTGATGACGTTATAACGTATTTCGCTATATGGGATGACGTTATAACGCATTACATAATATGGGATGACGTTATATCGTATTACGTTGTATGTGATGACGTTATAACGTATTTCGCTATATGGGATGACGTTATAACGTATTACGTAATATGGAATGACGTTATAACGTATTACGTTATGTGGGACGACGTTATAACGTATTGCGTTGTATGGTATGACGTTATAACGTATTGCGTTATATGGGATGACGTTATAACGTATTACGTAATATGGGATGACGTTATAACGTAATAGGTTATATGGTATAACGTTATAACGTATTACGTTATATGGTATGACGTTATAACGTAATAGGTTATATGGTATGACGTTATAATGCATTACGTTATATGGGATGACGTTATAACGTATTACGTTATATGGAATACCGTTATAACGTATTAGGTTATATGGTATGGCGTTATAACGTATTACGTTATATGGGATGACGTTATAACGTATTACGTTATATGGTATGACGTTATAACGTATTACGATATATGGGATGACGTTACAACGTATTACGTTATATGGGATGACGTTATAACGTATTACGTTATATGGGATGACGTTATAACGTAATAGGTTATATGGTATAACGTCATAACGTATTACGTTATATGGTATAACGTTATAACGTATTACGTAATATGGGACGACGTTATAACGCATTACGTTATATGGGATGACGTTATAACGCATTACGTAATACGGGATGACGTTATAACGTATTACGTTATATGGTATGACGTTATAACGTATTACGTTATGTGGGACGACGTTATAACGTATTGCGTTATATGGGATGACGTTATAACGTATTACGTTATATGGGATGACGTTATAACGTAATAGGTTATATAGGATGACGTTATAACGTAATAGGTTATATGGTATAACGTCATAACGTATTACGTTATATGGTGTGACGTTATAACGTAATACGTTATATGGTATGACGTTATAACGTAAATAGGTTATATGGTATGACGTTATACCGTATTACGTTATATGGAATACCGTTATAACGTATTACGTTATATGGGATGACGTTATAACGTATTACGTTATATGGGATGACGTTATAACGTATTACGTAATATGGGATGACGTTATAACGTAATAGGTTATATGGTATGACGTTATAACGTATTACGTTATGTGGGACGACGTTATAACGTATTGCGTTATATGGTATGACGTTATAACGTATTGCGTTATATGGGATGACGTTATAACGTATTACGTAATATGGGATGACGTTATAACGTAATAGGTTATATGGTATAACGTTATAACGTATTACGTTATATGGTATGACGTTATAACGTAATAGGTTATATGGCATGACGTTATAACGCATTACGTAATATGGGATGACGTTATAACGTATTACGTTATATGGTATGACGTTACTACGTATTACGTTATGTGGGACGACGTTATAACGTATTGCGTTATATGGGATGACGTTATAACGTATTACGTTATATGGGATGACGTTATAACGTAATAGGTTATATGGGACGACGTTATAACGTAATAGGTTATATGGTATAACGTCATAACGTATTACGTTATATGGTATAACGTTATAACGTATTACGTAATATGGGACGACGTTATAACGCATTACGTTATATGGGATGACGTTATAACGTATTACGTTATATGGGATAACGTTATAACGTATTACGTTATATGGTATGACGTTATAACGTAATAGGTTATATGGCATGACGTTATAACGCATTACGTTATATGGGATGACGTTATAACGTATTACGTTATGTGGGACGACGTTATAACGTATTGCGTTATATGGGATGACGTTATAACGTATTACGTTATATGGGATGACGTTATAACGTAATAGGTTATATGGGATGACGTTATAACGTAATAGGTTATATGGTATAACGTCATAACGTATTACGTTATATGATATGACGTTATAACGTATTACGTTATATGGAATACCGTTATAACGTATTAGGTTATATGGTATGACGTTATAACGTATTACGTTATATGGGATGACGTTATAACGTATTACGTTTTATGGTATGACGTTATAACGTATTACATTATATGGGATAACGTTATAACGTATTACGTTATATGGGATGACGTTATAACGTATTACGTTATATGGGATGACGTTATAACGTAATAGGTTATATGGTATAACGTCATAACGTATTACGTTATATGGTATAACGTTATAACGTATTACGTAATATGGGACGACGTTATAACGCATTACGTTATATGGGATGACGTTATAACGCATTACGTAATATGGGATGACGTTATAACGTATTACGTTATATGGTATGACGTTATAACGTAAATAGGTTATATGGTATGACGTTATACCGTATTACGTTATATGGGATGACGTTATAACGCATTACGTAATATGGGATGACGTTATATCGTATTACGTTATGTGGGACGACGTTATAACGTATTGCGTTATATGGGATGACCTTATAACGTATTACGTTATATGTGATGACGTTATAACGTATTTCGCTATATGGTATAACGTTATAACGTATTACGTTATATGGGATGACGTTATAACGTAATACGTCATATGGTATGACGTTATAACGTAAATAGGTTATATGGTATGACGTTATACCGTATTACGTTATATGGGATGACGTTATAACGCATTACGTTATATGGTATGACGTTATAACGTATTACGTTATATGGGATGACGTTATAACGTATTACGTTATATGGGATGACGTTATAACGTATTACGTTATATGGGATGACGTTATAACGTATTGCGTAATATGGGATGACGTTATAACGTAATAGGTTATATGGTATGACGTTATAACGTATTACGTTATGTGGGACGACGTTATAACGTATTGCGTTATATGGTATGACGTTATAACGTATTGCGTTTTATGGGATGACGTTATAACGTAATACGTCATATGGTATAACGTTATACCGTATTACGTTATATGGAATACCGTTATAACGTATTAGGTTATATGGTATGACGTTATAACGTATTACGTTATATGGGATGACGTTATAACGTATTACGTTATATGGGATGACGTTATAACGTATTACGTTATATGGGATGACGTTATAACGTATTACGTAATATGGGATGACGTTATAACGTATTACGTTATATGGGATGACGTTATAACGTATTACGTTATATGGGATGACGTTATAACGTATTACGTTATATGGTATGACGTTATAACGTATTACGTTATATGGGATGACGTTATAACGTAATAGGTTATATGGGACGACGTTATAACGTAATAGGTTATATGGTATAACGTCATAACGTATTACGTTATATGATATGACGTTATAACGTATTACGTTATATGGTATGACGTTATAACGTATTACGTTATGTGGGACGACGTTATAACGTATTGCGTTTTATGGTATGACGTTATAGCGTATTGCGTTATATGGGATGACGTTATAACGTATTACGTAATATGGGATGACGTTATAACGTAATAGGTTATATGGTATAACGTTATAACGTATTACGTTATATGGTATGACGTTATAACGTAATAGGTTATATGGCATGACGTTATAACGCATTACGTTATATGGGATGACGTTATAACGCATTACGTAATATGGGATGACGTTATAACGTATTACGTTATATGGTATGACGTTATTACGTATTACGTTATGTGGGACGACGTTATAACGTATTGCGTTATATGGGATGACGTTATAACGTATTACGTTATATGGGATGACGTTATAACGTAATAGGTTATATGGGACGACGTTATAACGTATTACGTTATATGGGATGACGTTATAACGTATTACGTTTTATGGTATGACGTTATAACGTATTACGTTATATGGGATAACGTTATAACGTATTACGTTATATGGGATGACGTTATAACGTATTACGTTATATGGGATGACGTTATAACGTAATAGGTTATATGGTATAACGTCATAACGTATTACGTTATATGGTATAACGTTATAACGTATTACGTAATATGGGAAGACGTTATAACGCATTACGTTAAATGGGATGACGTTATAACGCATTACGTAATATGGGATGACGTTATAACGTATTACGTTATATGGTATGACGTTATAACGTAAATAGGTTATATGGTATGACGTTATACCGTATTACGTTATATGGGATGACGTTATAACGCATTACGTAATATGGGATGACGTTATATCGTATTACGTTATGTGGGACGACGTTATAACGTATTGCGTTATATGGGATGACCTTATAACGTATTACGTTATATGTGATGACGTTATAACGTATTTCGCTATATGGTATAACGTTATAACGTATTATGTTATATGGTATGACGTTATAATGTAATAGGTTATATGGTATGACGTTATAACGTAATACGTCATATGGTATGACGTTATAACGTAAATAGGTTATATGGTATGACGTTATACCGTATTAGGTTATATGGGATGACGTTATAACGCATTACGTAATATGGGATGGCGTTATATCGTATTACGTTATGTGGGACGACGTTATAACGTATTGCGTTATATGGGATGACGTTATAACGTATTACGTTATGTGGGACGACGTTATAACGTATTGCGTTATATGGTATGACGTTATAACGTATTGCGTTATATGGGATGACGTTATAACGTATTACGTAATATGGGATGACGTTATAACGTAATAGGTTATATGGTATGACGTTATAACGTAATAGGTTATATGGCATGACGTTATAACGCATTACGTTATATGGGATGACGTTATAACGCATTACGTAATATGGGATGACGTTATAACGTATTACGTTATATGGTATGACGTTATAACGTATTACGTTATGTGGGACGACGTTATAACGTATTACGTTATATGGGATGACGTTATAACGTATTACGTTATTTGGGATGACGTTATAACGTATTACGTTATATGGTATGACGTTATAACGTATTACGTTATATGGGATGACGTTATAACGTAATAGGTTATATGGGACGACGTTATAACGTAATAGGTTATATGGTATAACGTCATAACGTATTACGTTATATGATATGACGTTATAACGTATAACGTAATATGGGATGACGTTATAACGTATTACGTTATGTGGGACGACGTTATAACGTATTGCGTTTTATGGTATGACGTTATAACGTATTGCGTTATATGGGATGACGTTATAACGTATTACGTAATATGGGATAACGTTATAACGTAATAGGTTATATGGTATAACGTTATAACGTATTACGTTATATGGTATGACGTTATAACGTAATAGGTTATATGGCATGACGTTATAACGCATTACGTTATATGGGATGACGTTATAACGCATTACGTAATATGGGATGACGTTATAACGTATTACGTTATATGGTATGACGTTATAACGTATTACGTTATGTGGGACGACGTTATAACGTATTGCGTTATATGGGATGACGTTATAACGTATTACGTTATATGGGATGACGTTATAACGTAATAGGTTATATGGGACGACGTTATAACGTAATAGGTTATATGGTATAACGTCATAACGTATTACGTTATATGATATGACGTTATAACTTATTACGTTATATGGAATACCGTTATAACGTATTAGGTTATATGGTATGACGTTATAACGTATTACGTTATATGGGATGACGTAATAACGTATTACGTTATATGGTATGACGTTATAACGTATTACGTTATATGGGATGACGTTATAACGTATTACGTTATTTGGGATGACGTTATAACGTATTACGTTATATGGGATGACGTTATAACGTATTACGTTATATGGGATGACGTTATAACGTACTACGTTATATGGTATGACGTTATAACGTATTACGTTATATGGGATGACGTTATAACGTATTACGTTATATGGTATGACGTTATAACGTATTACGTTATATGGGATGACGTTATAACGTAATAGGTTATATGGGACGACGTTATAACGTAATAGGTTATATGGTATAACGTCATAACGTATTACGTTATATGATATGACGTTATAACGTATTACGTTATATGGTATGACGTTATAACGTATTACGTTATGTGGGACGACGTTATAACGTATTGCGTTTTATGGTATGACGTTATAGCGTATTGCGTTATATGGGATGACGTTATAACGTATTACGTAATATGGGATGACGTTATAACGTAATAGGTTATATGGTATAACGTTATAACGTATTACGTTATATGGTATGACGTTATAACGTAATAGGTTATATGGCATGACGTTATAACGCATTACGTTATATGGGATGACGTTATAACGCATTACGTAATATGGGATGACGTTATAACGTATTACGTTATATGGTATGACGTTATTACGTATTACGTTATGTGGGACGACGTTATAACGTATTACGTTATATGGGATGACGTTATAACGTAATAGGTTATATGGTATAACGTCATAACGTATTACGTTATATGGTATAACGTTATAACGTATTACGTAATATGGGAAGACGTTATAACGCATTACGTTAAATGGGATGACGTTATAACGCATTACGTAATATGGGATGACGTTATAACGTATTACGTTATATGGTATGACGTTATAACGTAAATAGGTTATATGGTATGACGTTATACCGTATTACGTTATATGGGATGACGTTATAACGCATTACGTAATATGGGATGACGTTATATCGTATTACGTTATGTGGGACGACGTTATAACGTATTGCGTTATATGGGATGACCTTATAACGTATTACGTTATATGTGATGACGTTATAACGTATTTCGCTATATGGTATAACGTTATAACGTATTATGTTATATGGTATGACGTTATAATGTAATAGGTTATATGGTATGACGTTATAACGTAATACGTCATATGGTATGACGTTATAACGTAAATAGGTTATATGGTATGACGTTATACCGTATTAGGTTATATGGGATGACGTTATAACGCATTACGTAATATGGGATGGCGTTATATCGTATTACGTTATGTGGGACGACGTTATAACGTATTGCGTTATATGGGATGACGTTATAACGTATTACGTTATGTGGGACGACGTTATAACGTATTGCGTTATATGGTATGACGTTATAACGTATTGCGTTATATGGGATGACGTTATAACGTATTACGTAATATGGGATGACGTTATAACGTAATAGGTTATATGGTATGACGTTATAACGTAATAGGTTATATGGCATGACGTTATAACGCATTACGTTATATGGGATGACGTTATAACGCATTACGTAATATGGGATGACGTTATAACGTATTACGTTATATGGTATGACGTTATAACGTATTACGTTATGTGGGACGACGTTATAACGTATTACGTTATATGGGATGACGTTATAACGTATTACGTTATTTGGGATGACGTTATAACGTATTACGTTATATGGTATGACGTTATAACGTATTACGTTATATGGGATGACGTTATAACGTAATAGGTTATATGGGACGACGTTATAACGTAATAGGTTATATGGTATAACGTCATAACGTATTACGTTATATGATATGACGTTATAACGTATAACGTAATATGGGATGACGTTATAACGTATTACGTTATGTGGGACGACGTTATAACGTATTGCGTTTTATGGTATGACGTTATAACGTATTGCGTTATATGGGATGACGTTATAACGTATTACGTAATATGGGATAACGTTATAACGTAATAGGTTATATGGTATAACGTTATAACGTATTACGTTATATGGTATGACGTTATAACGTAATAGGTTATATGGCATGACGTTATAACGCATTACGTTATATGGGATGACGTTATAACGCATTACGTAATATGGGATGACGTTATAACGTATTACGTTATATGGTATGACGTTATAACGTATTACGTTATGTGGGACGACGTTATAACGTATTGCGTTATATGGGATGACGTTATAACGTATTACGTTATATGGGATGACGTTATAACGTAATAGGTTATATGGGACGACGTTATAACGTAATAGGTTATATGGTATAACGTCATAACGTATTACGTTATATGATATGACGTTATAACTTATTACGTTATATGGAATACCGTTATAACGTATTAGGTTATATGGTATGACGTTATAACGTATTACGTTATATGGGATGACGTAATAACGTATTACGTTATATGGTATGACGTTATAACGTATTACGTTATATGGGATGACGTTATAACGTATTACGTTATTTGGGATGACGTTATAACGTATTACGTTATATGGGATGACGTTATAACGTATTACGTTATATGGGATGACGTTATAACGTACTACGTTATATGGTATGACGTTATAACGTATTACGTTATATGGGATGACGTTATAACGTATTACGTTATATGGGATGACGTTATAACGTATTACGTTATATGGGATGACGTTATAACGTAATAGGTTATATGGTATAACGTCATAACGTATTACGTTATATGGTATAACGTTATAACGTATTACGTAATATGGGACGACGTTATAACGCATTACGTTATATGGGATGACGTTATAACGCATTACGTAATATGGGATGACGTTATAACGTATTACGTTATATGGTATGACGTTATAACGTATTACGTTATGTGGGACGACGTTATAACGTATTGCGTTATATGGGATGACGTTATAACGTATTACGTTATATGGGATGACGTTATAACGTAATAGGTTATATGGGATGACGTTATAACGTAATAGGTTATATGGTATAACGTCTTAACGTATTACGTTATATGATATGACGTTATAACGTATTACGTTATATGGAATACCGTTATAACGTATTAGGTTATATGGTATGACGTTGTAACGTATTACGTTATATGGGATGACGTTATAACGTATTACGTTTTATGGTATGACGTTATAACGTATTACGTTATATGGGATAACGTTATAACGTATTACGTTATATGGGATGACGTTATAACGTATTACGTTATATGGGATGACGTTATAACGTAATAGGTTATATGGTATAACGTCATAACGTATTACGTTATATGGTATAACGTTATAACGTATTACGTAATATGGGACGACGTTATAACGCATTACGTTATATGGGATGACGTTATAACGCATTACGTAATATGGGATGACGTTATAACGTATTACGTTATATGGTATGACGTTATAACGTAAATAGGTTATATGGTATGACGTTATACCGTATTACGTTATATGGGATGACGTTATAACGCATTACGTAATATGGGATGACGTTATATCGTATTACGTTATGTGGGACGACGTTATAACGTATTGCGTTATATGGGATGACCTTATAACGTATTACGTTATATGTGATGACGTTATAACGTATTTCGCTATATGGTATAACGTTATAACGAATTATGTTATATGGTATGACGTTATAATGTAATAGGTTATATGGTATGACGTTATAACGTAATACGTCATATGGTATGACGTTATAACGTAAATAGATTATATGGTATGACGTTATACCGTATTACGTTATATGGGATGACGTTATAACGCTTTACGTAATATGGGATGGCGTTATATCGTATTACGTTATGTGGGACGACGTTATAACGTATTGCGTTATATGGGATGACCTTATAACGTATTACGTTATATGTGATGACGTTATAACGTATTTCGCTATATGGGATGACGTTATAACGTATTACGTAATATGGGATGACGTTATAACGTATTACGTTATGTGGGACGACGTTATAACGTATTGCGTTATATGGTATGACGTTATAACGTATTGCGTTATATGGGATGACGTTATAACGTATTACGTAATGTGGGATGACGTTATAACGTTTTACGTTATATGGCATGACGTTATAACGTATTACGTAATATGGGATGACGTTATAACGTAATAGGTTATATGGTATAACGTTATAACTTATTACGTTATATGGTATGACGTTATAACGTAATAGGTTATATGGCATGACGTTATAACGCATTACGTTATATGGGATGACGTTATAACGTATTACGTTATATGGGATGACGTTATAAGGTAATAGGTTATATGGTATAACGTCATAACGTATTACGTTATATGGGATGACGTTATAACGTATTACGTTATATGGGATGACGTTATAACGTAAATAGGTTATATGGTATGACGTTATACCGTATTACGTTATATGGGATGACGTTATAACGCATTACGTAATATGGGATGATGTTATATCGTATTTCGTTATGTGGGACGACGTTATAACGTATTGCGTTATATGGGATGACGTTATAACGTATTACGTTATATGTGATGACGTTATAACGTATTTCGCTATATGGGATGACGTTATAACGCATTACACAATATGGCATGACGTTATATCGTATTACGTTGTATGTGATGACGTTATAACGTATTTCGCTATATGGGATGACGTTATAACGTATTACGTAATATGGGATGACGTTATAACGTATTACGTTATGTGGGACGACGTTATAACGTATTGCGTTTTATGGTATGACGTTATAACGTATTGCGTTATATGGGATGACGTTATAACGTATTACGTAAGATGGGATGACGTTATAACGTAATACGTTATATGGTATAACGTTATAACGTATTACGTTATATGGTATGACGTTATAACGGAATAGGTTATATGGCATGACGTTATAACGCATTACGTTATATGGGATGAGGTTATAACGCATTACGTAATATGGGATGACGTTATAACGTATTACGTTATATGGTATGACGTTATAACGTATTACGTTATGTGGGACGACGTTATAACGTATTGCGTTATATGGGATGACGTTATAACGTATTACGTTATATGGGATGACGTTATAACGTAATAGGTTATATGGGACGACGTTATAACGTAATAGATTATATGGTATAACGTCATAACGTATTACGTTATATGATATGACGTTATAACGTATTACGTTATATGGTATTACGTTATAACGTAAATAGGTTATATGGTATGACGTTATACCGTATTACGTTATATGGGATGACGTTATAACGTATTACGTTATATGTGATGACGTTATAACGTATTTCGCTATATGGGATGACGTTATAACGCATTACATAATATGGGATGACGTTATATCGTATTACGTTGTATGTGATGACGTTATAACGTATTTCGCTATATGGGATGACGTTATAACGTATTACGTAATATGGAATGACGTTATAACGTATTACGTTATGTGGGACGACGTTATAACGTATTGCGTTGTATGGTATGACGTTATAACGTATTGCGTTATATGGGATGACGTTATAACGTATTACGTAATATGGGATGACGTTATAACGTAATAGGTTATATGGTATAACGTTATAACGTATTACGTTATATGGTATGACGTTATAACGTAATAGGTTATATGGTATGACGTTATAATGCATTACGTTATATGGGATGACGTTATAACGTATTACGTTATATGGAATACCGTTATAACGTATTAGGTTATATGGTATGGCGTTATAACGTATTACGTTATATGGGATGACGTTATAACGTATTACGTTATATGGTATGACGTTATAACGTATTACGATATATGGGATGACGTTATAACGTATTACGTTATATGGGATGACGTTATAACGTATTACGTTATATGGGATGACGTTATAACGTAATAGGTTATATGGTATAACGTCATAACGTATTACGTTATATGGTATAACGTTATAACGTATTACGTAATATGGGACGACGTTATAACGCATTACGTTATATGGGATGACGTTATAACGCATTACGTAATACGGGATGACGTTATAACGTATTACGTTATATGGTATGACGTTATAACGTATTACGTTATGTGGGACGACGTTATAACGTATTGGGTTATATGGGATGACGTTATAACGTATTACGTTATATGGGATGACGTTATAACGTAATAGGTTATATAGGATGACGTTATAACGTAATAGGTTATATGGTATAACGTCATAACGTATTACGTTATATGGTGTGACGTTATAACGTAATACGTTATATGGTATGACGTTATAACGTAAATAGGTTATATGGTATGACGTTATACCGTATTACGTTATATGGAATACCGTTATAACGTATTACGTTATATGGGATGACGTTATAACGTATTACGTTATATGGGATGACGTTATAACGTATTACGTAATATGGGATGACGTTATAACGTAATAGGTTATATGGTATGACGTTATAACGTATTACGTTATGTGGGACGACGTTATAACGTATTGCGTTATATGGTATGACGTTATAACGTATTGCGTTATATGGGATGACGTTATAACGTATTACGTAATATGGGATGACGTTATAACGTAATAGGTTATATGGTATAACGTTATAACGTATTACGTTATATGGTATGACGTTATAACGTAATAGGTTATATGGCATGACGTTATAACGCATTACGTAATATGGGATGACGTTATAACGTATTACGTTATATGGTATGACGTTATTACGTATTACGTTATGTGGGACGACGTTATAACGTATTGCGTTATATGGGATGTCGTTATAACGTATTACGTTATATGGGATGACGTTATAACGTAATAGGTTATATGGGACGACGTTATAACGTAATAGGTTATATGGTATAACGTCATAACGTATTACGTTATATGGTATAACGTTATAACGTATTACGTAATATGGGACGACGTTATAACGCATTACGTTATATGGGATGACGTTATAACGTATTACGTTATATGGGATAACGTTATAACGTATTACGTTATATGGTATGACGTTATAACGTAATAGGTTATATGGCATGACGTTATAACGCATTACGTTATATGGGATGACGTTATAACGTATTACGTTATGTGGGACGACGTTATAACGTATTGCGTTATATGGGATGACGTTATAACGTATTACGTTATATGGGATGACGTTATAACGTAATAGGTTATATGGGATGACGTTATAACGTAATAGGTTATATGGTATAACGTCATAACGTATTACGTTATATGATATGACGTTATAACGTATTACGTTATATGGAATACCGTTATAACGTATTAGGTTATATGGTATGACGTTATAACGTATTACGTTATATGGGATGACGTTATAACGTATTACGTTTTATGGTATGACGTTATAACGTATTACATTATATGGGATAACGTTATAACGTATTACGTTATATGGGATGACGTTATAACGTATTACGTTATATGGGATGACGTTATAACGTAATAGGTTATATGGTATAACGTCATAACGTATTACGTTATATGGTATAACGTTATAACGTATTACGTAATATGGGACGACGTTATAACGCATTACGTTATATGGGATGACGTTATAACGCATTACGTAATATGGGATGACGTTATAACGTATTACGTTATATGGTATGACGTTATAACGTAAATAGGTTATATGGTATGACGTTATACCGTATTACGTTATATGGGATGACGTTATAACGCATTACGTAATATGGGATGACGTTATATCGTATTACGTTATGTGGGACGACGTTATAACGTATTGCGTTATATGGGATGACCTTATAACGTATTACTTTATATGTGATGACGTTATAACGTATTTCGCTATATGGTATAACGTTATAACGTATTACGTTATATGGGATGACGTTATAACGTAATACGTCATATGGTATGACGTTATAACGTAAATAGGTTATATGGTATGACGTTATACCGTATTACGTTATATGGGATGACGTTATAACGCATTACGTTATATGGTATGACGTTATAACGTATTACGTTATATGGGATGACGTTATAACGTATTACGTTATATGGGATGACGTTATAACGTATTACGTTATATGGGATGACGTTATAACGTATTGCGTAATATGGGATGACGTTATAACGTAATAGGTTATATGGTATGACGTTATAACGTATTACGTTATGTGGGACGACGTTATAACGTATTGCGTTATATGGTATGACGTTATAACGTATTGCGTTATATGGGATGACGTTATAACGTAATACGTCATATGGTATAACGTTATACCGTATTACGTTATATGGAATACCGTTATAACGTATTAGGTTATATGGTATGACGTTATAACGTATTACGTTATATGGGATGACGTTATAACGTATTACGTTATATGGGATGACGTTATAACGTATTACGTTATATGGGATGACGTTATAACGTATTACGTAATATGGGATGACGTTATAACGTATTACGTTATATGGGATGACGTTATAACGTATTACGTTATATGGGATGACGTTATAACGTATTACGTTATATGGTATGACGTTATAACGTATTACGTTATATGGGATGACGTTATAACGTAATAGGTTATATGGGACGACGTTATAACGTAATAGGTTATATGGTATAACGTCATAACGTATTACGTTATATGATATGACGTTATAACGTATTACGTTATATGGTATGACGTTATAACGTATTACGTTATGTGGGACGACGTTATAACGTATTGCGTTTTATGGTATGACGTTATAGCGTATTGCGTTATATGGGATGACGTTATAACGTATTACGTAATATGGGATGACGTTATAACGTAATAGGTTATATGGTATAACGTTATAACGTATTACGTTATATGGTATGACGTTATAACGTAATAGGTTATATGGCATGACGTTATAACGCATTACGTTATATGGGATGACGTTATAACGCATTACGTAATATGGGATGACGTTATAACGTATTACGTTATATGGTATGACGTTATTACGTATTACGTTATGTGGGACGACGTTATAACGTATTGCGTTATATGGGATGACGTTATAACGTATTACGTTATATGGGATGACGTTATAACGTAATAGGTTATATGGGACGACGTTATAACGTAATAGGTTATATGGTATAACGTCATAACGTATTACGTTATATGGTATAACGTTATAACGTATTACGTAATATGGGACGACGTTATAACGCATTACGTTATATGGGATGACGTTATAACGTATTACGTTATATGGGATAACGTTATAACGTATTACGTTATATGGTATGACGTTATAACGTAATAGGTTATATGGCATAACGTTATAACGCATTACGTTATATGGGATGACGTTATAACGTATTACGTTATGTGGGACGACGTTATAACGTATTGCGTTATATGGGATGACGTTATAACGTATTACGTAATATGGGATGACGTTATAACGTAATAGGTTATATGGTATGACGTTATAACGTATTACGTTATATGGGATGACGTTATAACGTATTACGTTTTATGGTATGACGTTATAACGTATTACGTTATATGGGATAACGTTATAACGTATTACGTTATATGGGATGACGTTATAACGTATTACGTTATATGGGATGACGTTATAACGTAATAGGTTATATGGTATAACGTCATAACGTATTACGTTATATGGTATAACGTTATAACGTATTACGTAATATGGGACGACGTTATAACGCATTACGTTAAATGGGATGACGTTATAACGCATTACGTAATATGGGATGACGTTATAACGCATTACGTAATATGGGATGACGTTATAACGCATTACGTTATATGGGATGACGTTATAACGCATTACGTAATACGGGATGACGTTATAACGTATTACGTTATATGGTATGACGTTATAACGTATTACGTTATGTGGGACGACGTTATAACGTATTGCGTTATATGGTATGACGTTATAACGTATTGCGTTATATGGGATGACGTTATAACGTATTACGTAATATGGGATGACGTTATAACGTAATAGGTTATATGGTATAACGTTATAACGTATTACGTTATATGGTATGACGTTATAACGTAATAGGTTATATGGCATGACGTTATAACGTATTACGTTATATGGTATGACGTTATAACGTATTACGTTATGTGGGACGACGTTATAACGTATTGCGTTATATGGGATGACGTTATAACGTATTACGTTATATGGGATGACGTTATAACGTAATAGGTTATATAGGATGACGTTATAACGTAATAGGTTATATGGTATAACGTCATAACGTATTACGTTATATGATATGACGTTATAACGTAATACGTTATACGGTATGACGTTATAACGTAATACGTTATACGGTAAGACGTTATAACGTAATACGTTATATGGTATAACGTTATAACGTATTACGTAATATGGGACGACGTTATAACGCATTACGTTATATGGGATGACGTTATAACGCATTACGTAATATGGGATGACGTTATAACGTATTACGTTATATGGTATGACGTTATAACGTATTACGTTATGTGGGACGACGTTATAACGTATTGCGTTATATGGGATGATGTTATAACGTATTACGTTATATGGGATGACGTTATAACGTAATAGGTTATATGGTATAACGTCATAACCTATTACGTTATATGGTATGACGTTATAACGCATTACGTAATATGGGATGACGTTATAACGTATTACGTTATATGGTGTGACGTTATAACTTATTACGTTATGTGGGACGACGTTATAACGTATTGCGTTATATAGGATGACGTTATAACGTATTAAGTTATATGGGATGACGTTATAACGTAATATGTTATACGGTATGACGTTATAACGTAATACGTTATATGGTGTGACGTTATAACGTAATACGTTATATGGTATGACGTTATAACGTAAATAGGTTATATGGTATGACGTTATACCGTATTACGTTATATGGCATGACGTTATAACGTATTACGTTATATGGAATACCGTTATAACGTATTAGGTTATATGGTATGACGTTATAACGTATTACGTTATATGGGATGACGTTATAACGTATTACGTTATATGGGATGACGTTATAACGTATTACGTTATATGGGATGACGTTATAACGTATTACGTAATATGGGATGACGTTATAACGTAATAGGTTATATGGTATGACGTTATAACGTATTACGTTATATGGTATGACGTTATAACGTAATAGGTTAAATGGTATGACGTTATAACGCATTACGTTATATGGGATGACGTTATAACGTATTACGTTATATGGAATACCGTTATAACGTATTAGGTTATATGGTATGACGTTATAACGTATTACGTTATATGGGATGACGTTATAACGTATTACGTTATATGGGATGACGTTATAACGTATTACGTAATATGGGATGACGTTATAACGTAATAGGTTATATGGTATAACGTTATAACGTATTATGTTATATGGTATGACGTTATAATGTAATAGGCCTTATGGTATGACGTTATAACGTAATACGTCATATGGTATGACGTTATAACGTAAATAGGTTATATGGTATGACGTTATACCGTATTAAGTTATATGGGATGACGTTATAACGCATTACGTAATATGGGATGACGTTATATCGCATTACGTTATGTGGGACAACGTTATAACGTATTGCGTTATATGGGATGACGTTATAACTTATTACGTTATATGTGATGACTTTATAACGTATTTCGCTATATGGGATGACGTTATAACGTATTACGTAATATGGGATGACGTTATAACGTATTACGTTATGTGGGACGACGTTATAACGTATTACGTTATATGGGATGACGTTATAACGTAATAGGTTATATGGTATAACGTTATAACGTATTACGTTATATGGTATGACGTTATAACGTAATAGGTTATATGGCATGACGTTATAACGCATTACGTTATATGGGATGACGTTATAACGTATTACGTTATATGGAATACCGTCATAACGTATTAGGTTATATGGTATGACGTTATAACGTATTACGTTATATGGGATGACGTTATAACGTATTACGTTATATGGTATGACGTTATAACGTATTACGTTATATGGGATGACGTTATAACGTATTACGTTATATGGGATGACGTTATAACGTATTACGTTATATGGTATGACGTTATAACGTATTACGTTATGTGGGACGACGTTATAACGTATTGCGTTATATGGGATGACGTTATAACGTATTACGTTATATGGGATGACGTTATAACGTAATAGGTTATATAGGATGACGTTATAACGTAATAGGTTATATGGTATAACGTCATAACGTATTACGTTATATGATATGACGTTATAACGTAATACGTTATACGGTATGACGTTATAACGTAATACGTTATACGGTAAGACGTTATAACGTAATACGTTATATGGTATAACGTTATAACGTATTACGTAATATGGGACGACGTTATAACGCATTACGTTATATGGGATGACGTTATAACGCATTACGTAATATGGGATGACGTTATAACGTATTACGTTATATGGTATGACGTTATAACGTATTACGTTATGTGGGACGACGTTATAACGTATTGCGTTATATGGGATGATGTTATAACGTATTACGTTATATGGGATGACGTTATAACGTAATAGGTTATATGGTATAACGTCATAACCTATTACGTTATATGGTATGACGTTATAACGCATTACGTAATATGGGATGACGTTATAACGTATTACGTTATATGGTGTGACGTTATAACTTATTACGTTATGTGGGACGACGTTATAACGTATTGCGTTATATAGGATGACGTTATAACGTATTAAGTTATATGGGATGACGTTATAACGTAGTATGTTATACGGTATGACGTTATAACGTAATACGTTATATGGTGTGACGTTATAACGTAATACGTTATATGGTATGACGTTATAACGTAAATAGGTTATATGGTATGACGTTATACCGTATTACGTTATATGGCATGACGTTATAACGTATTACGTTATATGGAATACCGTTATAACGTATTAGGTTATATGGTATGACGTTATAACGTATTACGTTATATGGGATGACGTTATAACGTATTACGTTATATGGGATGACGTTATAACGTATTACGTTATATGGGATGACGTTATAACGTATTACGTAATATGGGATGACGTTATAACGTAATAGGTTATATGGTATGACGTTATAACGTATTACGTTATATGGTATGACGTTATAACGTAATAGGTTAAATGGTATGACGTTATAACGCATTACGTTATATGGGATGACGTTATAACGTATTACGTTATATGGAATACCGTTATAACGTATTAGGTTATATGGTATGACGTTATAACGTATTACGTTATATGGGATGACGTTATAACGTATTACGTTATATGGGATGACGTTATAACGTATTACGTAATATGGGATGACGTTATAACGTAATAGGTTATATGGTATAACGTTATAACGTATTATGTTATATGGTATGACGTTATAATGTAATAGGCTATATGGTATGACGTTATAACGTAATACGTCATATGGTATGACGTTATAACGTAAATAGGTTATATGGTATGACGTTATACCGTATTAAGTTATATGGGATGACGTTATAACGCATTACGTAATATGGGATGACGTTATATCGCATTACGTTATGTGGGACAACGTTATAACGTATTGCGTTATATGGGATGACGTTATAACTTATTACGTTATATGTGATGACTTTATAACGTATTTCGCTATATGGGATGACGTTATAACGTATTACGTAATATGGGATGACGTTATAACGTATTACGTTATGTGGGACGACGTTATAACGTATTGCGATATATGGTATGACGTTATAACGTATTGCGCTATATGGGATGACGTTATAACGTATTACGTAATATGGGATGACGTTATAACGTAATAGGTTATATGGTATAACGTTATAACGTATTACGTTATATGGTATGACGTTATAACGTAATAGGTTATATGGCATGACGTTATAACGCATTACGTTATATGGGATGACGTTATAACGTATTACGTTATATGGAATACCGTCATAACGTATTAGGTTATATGGTATGACGTTATAACGTATTACGTTATATGGGATGACGTTATAACGTATTACGTTATATGGTATGACGTTATAACGTATTACGTTATATGGGATGACGTTATAACGTATTACGTTATATGGGATGACGTTATAACGTATTACGTTATATGGGATGACGTTATAACGTATTACGTTATATGGAATACCGTCATAACGTATTAGGTTATATGGTATGACGTTATAACGTATTACGTTATATGGGATGACGTTATAACGTATTACGTTATATGGTATGACGTTATAACGTATTACGTTATATGGGATGACGTTATAACGTATTACGTTATATGGGTTGACGTTATAACGTATTACGTTATATGGGATGACGTTATAACGTATTACGTTATATGGGATGACGTTATAACGTATTACGTTATATGGGATGACGTTATAACGTATTACGTTATATGGGATGACGTTATAACGTATTACGTTATATGGAATACCGTCATAACGTATTAGGTTATATGGTATGACGTTATAACGTATTACGTTATATGGGATGACGTTATAACGTATTACGTTATATGGTATAACGTTATAACGTATTACGTTATATGGTATGACGTTATAACGTAATAGGTAATATGGCATGACGTTATAACGCATTACGTTATATGGGATGACGTTATAACGTATTACGTTATATGGAATACCGTCATAACGTATTAGGTTATATGGTATGACGTTATAACGTATTACGTTATATGGGATGACGTTATAACGTATTACGTTATATGGTATGACGTTATAACGTATTACGTTATATGGGATGACGTTATAACGTATTACGTTATATGGGATGACGTTATAACGTATTACGTTATATGGGATGACGTTATAACGTATTACGTTATATGGAATACTGTCATAACGTATTAGGTTATATGGTATGACGTTATAACGTATTACGTTATGTGGGACGACGTTATAACGTATTGCGTTTTATGGTATGACGTTATAACGTATTGCGTTATATGGGATGACGTTATAACGTATTACGTAATATGGGATGACGTTATAACGTAATACGTTATATGGTATAACGTTATAACGTATTACGTTATATGGTATGACGTTATAACGTAATAGGTTATATGGCATGACGTTATAACGCATTACGTTATATGGGATGAGGTTATAACGCATTAAGTAATATGGGATGACGTTATAACGTATTACGTTATATGGTATGACGTTATAACGTATTACGTTATGTGGGACGACGTTATAAGGTAATAGGTTATATGGTATAACGTCATAACGTATTACGTTATATGGGATGACGTTATAACGTAATAGGTTATATGGGACGACGTTATAACGTAATAGATTATATGGTATAACGTCATAACGTATTACGTTATATGATATGACGTTATAACGTATTACGTTATATGGTATTACGTTATAACGTAAATAGGTTATATGGTATGACGTTATACCGTATTACGTTATATGGGATGACGTTATAACGTATTACGTTATATGTGATGACGTTATAACGTATTTCGCTATATGGGATGACGTTATAACGTATTACGTTATATGGGATGACGTTATAACGTATTACGTTATATGGAATACCGTCATAACGTATTAGGTTATATGGTATGACGTTATAACGTATTACGTTATATGGGATGACGTTATAACGTATTACGTTATATGGGATGACGTTATAACGTATTACGTAATATGGGATGACGTTATAACGTAATAGGTTATATGGTATAACGTTATAACGTATTATGTTATATGGTATGACGTTATAATGTAATAGGCTATATGGTATGACGTTATAACGTATTACGTTATATGGTATGACGTTATAACGTAATAGGTTAAATGGTATGACGTTATAACGCATTACGTTATATGGGATGACGTTATAACGTATTACGTTATATGGAATACCGTTATAACGTATTAGGTTATATGGTATGACGTTATAACGTATTACGTTATATGGGATGACGTTATAACGTATTACGTTATATGGGATGACGTTATAACGTATTACGTAATATGGGATGACGTTATAACGTAATAGGTTATATGGTATAACGTTATAACGTATTATGTTATATGGTATGACGTTATAATGTAATAGGCTATATGGTATGACGTTATAACGTATTACGTTATATGGTATGACGTTATAACGTAATAGGTTAAATGGTATGACGTTATAACGCATTACGTTATATGGGATGACGTTATAACGTATTACGTTATATGGAATACCGTTATAACGTATTAGGTTATATGGTATGACGTTATAACGTATTACGTTATATGGGATGACGTTATAACGTATTTCGCTATATGGGATGACGTTATAACGTATTACGTTATATGGGATGACGTTATAACGTATTACGTAATATGGGATGACGTTATAACGTAATAGGTTATATGGTATAACGTTATAACGTATTACGTTATATGGTATGACGTTATAACGTAATAGGTTATATGGCATGACGTTATAACGCATTACGTAATATGGGATGACGTTATAACGTATTACGTTATATGGTATGACGTTATTACGTATTACGTTATGTGGGACGACGTTATAACGTATTGCGTTATATGGGATGACGTTATAACGTATTACGTTATATGGGATGACGTTATAACGTAATAGGTTATATGGGACGACGTTATAACGTAATAGGTTATATGGTATAACGTCATAACGTATTACGTTATATGGTATAACGTTATAACGTATTACGTAATATGGGACGACGTTATAACGCATTACGTTATATGGGATGACGTTATAACGTATTACGTTATATGGGATAACGTTATAACGTATTACGTTATATGGTATGACGTTATAACGTAATAGGTTATATGGCATGACGTTATAACGCATTACGTTATATGGGATGACGTTATAACGTATTACGTTATGTGGGACGACGTTATAACGTATTGCGTTATATGGGATGACGTTATAACGTATTACGTTATATGGGATGACGTTATAACGTAATAGGTTATATGGGATGACGTTATAACGTAATAGGTTATATGGTATAACGTCATAACGTATTACGTTATATGATATGACGTTATAACGTATTACGTTATATGGAATACCGTTATAACGTATTAGGTTATATGGTATGACGTTATAACGTATTACGTTATATGGGATGACGTTATAACGTATTACGTTTTATGGTATGACGTTATAACGTATTACATTATATGGGATAACGTTATAACGTATTACGTTATATGGGATGACGTTATAACGTATTACGTTATATGGGATGACGTTATAACGTAATAGGTTATATGGTATAACGTCATAACGTATTACGTTATATGGTATAACGTTATAACGTATTACGTAATATGGGACGACGTTATAACGCATTACGTTATATGGGATGACGTTATAACGCATTACGTAATATGGGATGACGTTATAACGTATTACGTTATATGGTATGACGTTATAACGTAAATAGGTTATATGGTATGACGTTATACCGTATTACGTTATATGGGATGACGTTATAACGCATTACGTAATATGGGATGACGTTATATCGTATTACGTTATGTGGGACGACGTTATAACGTATTGCGTTATATGGGATGACCTTATAACGTATTACTTTATATGTGATGACGTTATAACGTATTTCGCTATATGGTATAACGTTATAACGTATTACGTTATATGGGATGACGTTATAACGTAATACGTCATATGGTATGACGTTATAACGTAAATAGGTTATATGGTATGACGTTATACCGTATTACGTTATATGGGATGACGTTATAACGCATTACGTTATATGGTATGACGTTATAACGTATTACGTTATATGGGATGACGTTATAACGTATTACGTTATATGGGATGACGTTATAACGTATTACGTTATATGGGATGACGTTATAACGTATTGCGTAATATGGGATGACGTTATAACGTAATAGGTTATATGGTATGACGTTATAACGTATTACGTTATGTGGGACGACGTTATAACGTATTGCGTTATATGGTATGACGTTATAACGTATTGCGTTATATGGGATGACGTTATAACGTAATACGTCATATGGTATAACGTTATACCGTATTACGTTATATGGAATACCGTTATAACGTATTAGGTTATATGGTATGACGTTATAACGTATTACGTTATATGGGATGACGTTATAACGTATTACGTTATATGGGATGACGTTATAACGTATTACGTTATATGGGATGACGTTATAACGTATTACGTAATATGGGATGACGTTATAACGTATTACGTTATATGGGATGACGTTATAACGTATTACGTTATATGGGATGACGTTATAACGTATTACGTTATATGGTATGACGTTATAACGTATTACGTTATATGGGATGACGTTATAACGTAATAGGTTATATGGGACGACGTTATAACGTAATAGGTTATATGGTATAACGTCATAACGTATTACGTTATATGATATGACGTTATAACGTATTACGTTATATGGTATGACGTTATAACGTATTACGTTATGTGGGACGACGTTATAACGTATTGCGTTTTATGGTATGACGTTATAGCGTATTGCGTTATATGGGATGACGTTATAACGTATTACGTAATATGGGATGACGTTATAACGTAATAGGTTATATGGTATAACGTTATAACGTATTACGTTATATGGTATGACGTTATAACGTAATAGGTTATATGGCATGACGTTATAACGCATTACGTTATATGGGATGACGTTATAACGCATTACGTAATATGGGATGACGTTATAACGTATTACGTTATATGGTATGACGTTATTACGTATTACGTTATGTGGGACGACGTTATAACGTATTGCGTTATATGGGATGACGTTATAACGTATTACGTTATATGGGATGACGTTATAACGTAATAGGTTATATGGGACGACGTTATAACGTAATAGGTTATATGGTATAACGTCATAACGTATTACGTTATATGGTATAACGTTATAACGTATTACGTAATATGGGACGACGTTATAACGCATTACGTTATATGGGATGACGTTATAACGTATTACGTTATATGGGATAACGTTATAACGTATTACGTTATATGGTATGACGTTATAACGTAATAGGTTATATGGCATAACGTTATAACGCATTACGTTATATGGGATGACGTTATAACGTATTACGTTATGTGGGACGACGTTATAACGTATTGCGTTATATGGGATGACGTTATAACGTATTACGTAATATGGGATGACGTTATAACGTAATAGGTTATATGGTATGACGTTATAACGTATTACGTTATATGGGATGACGTTATAACGTATTACGTTTTATGGTATGACGTTATAACGTATTACGTTATATGGGATAACGTTATAACGTATTACGTTATATGGGATGACGTTATAACGTATTACGTTATATGGGATGACGTTATAACGTAATAGGTTATATGGTATAACGTCATAACGTATTACGTTATATGGTATAACGTTATAACGTATTACGTAATATGGGACGACGTTATAACGCATTACGTTAAATGGGATGACGTTATAACGCATTACGTAATATGGGATGACGTTATAACGCATTACGTAATATGGGATGACGTTATAACGCATTACGTTATATGGGATGACGTTATAACGCATTACGTAATACGGGATGACGTTATAACGTATTACGTTATATGGTATGACGTTATAACGTATTACGTTATGTGGGACGACGTTATAACGTATTGCGTTATATGGTATGACGTTATAACGTATTGCGTTATATGGGATGACGTTATAACGTATTACGTAATATGGGATGACGTTATAACGTAATAGGTTATATGGTATAACGTTATAACGTATTACGTTATATGGTATGACGTTATAACGTAATAGGTTATATGGCATGACGTTATAACGCATTACGTTATATGGGATGACGTTATAACGTAATAGGTTATATGGCATGACGTTATAACGCATTACGTTATATGGGATGACGTTATAACGTAATAGGTTATATGGTATAACGTTATAACGTATTACGTTATATGGGATGACGTTATAACGTATTACGTTATATGGGATGACGTTATAACGTAATAGGTTATATAGGATGACGTTATAACGTAATAGGTTATATGGTATAACGTCATAACGTATTACGTTATATGATATGACGTTATAACGTAATACGTTATACGGTATGACGTTATAACGTAATACGTTATACGGTAAGACGTTATAACGTAATACGTTATATGGTATAACGTTATAACGTATTACGTAATATGGGACGACGTTATAACGCATTACGTTATATGGGATGACGTTATAACGCATTACGTAATATGGGATGACGTTATAACGTATTACGTTATATGGTATGACGTTATAACGTATTACGTTATGTGGGACGACGTTATAACGTATTGCGTTATATGGGATGATGTTATAACGTATTACGTTATATGGGATGACGTTATAACGTAATAGGTTATATGGTATAACGTCATAACCTATTACGTTATATGGTATGACGTTATAACGCATTACGTAATATGGGATGACGTTATAACGTATTACGTTATATGGTGTGACGTTATAACTTATTACGTTATGTGGGACGACGTTATAACGTATTGCGTTATATAGGATGACGTTATAACGTATTAAGTTATATGGGATGACGTTATAACGTAATATGTTATACGGTATGACGTTATAACGTAATACGTTATATGGTGTGACGTTATAACGTAATACGTTATATGGTATGACGTTATAACGTAAATAGGTTATATGGTATGACGTTATACCGTATTACGTTATATGGCATGACGTTATAACGTATTACGTTATATGGAATACCGTTATAACGTATTAGGTTATATGGTATGACGTTATAACGTATTACGTTATATGGGATGACGTTATAACGTATTACGTTATATGGGATGACGTTATAACGTATTACGTTATATGGGATGACGTTATAACGTATTACGTAATATGGGATGACGTTATAACGTAATAGGTTATATGGTATGACGTTATAACGCATTACGTTATATGGGATGACGTTATAACGTATTACGTTATATGGAATACCGTTATAACGTATTAGGTTATATGGTATGACGTTATAACGTATTACGTTATATGGGATGACGTTATAACGTATTACGTTATATGGGATGACGTTATAACGTATTACGTAATATGGGATGACGTTATAACGTAATAGGTTATATGGTATAACGTTATAACGTATTATGTTATATGGTATGACGTTATAATGTAATAGGCCTTATGGTATGACGTTATAACGTAATACGTCATATGGTATGACGTTATAACGTAAATAGGTTATATGGTATGACGTTATACCGTATTAAGTTATATGGGATGACGTTATAACGCATTACGTAATATGGGATGACGTTATATCGCATTACGTTATGTGGGACAACGTTATAACGTATTGCGTTATATGGGATGACGTTATAACTTATTACGTTATATGTGATGACTTTATAACGTATTTCGCTATATGGGATGACGTTATAACGTATTACGTAATATGGGATGACGTTATAACGTATTACGTTATGTGGGACGACGTTATAACGTATTACGTTATATGGGATGACGTTATAACGTAATAGGTTATATGGTATAACGTTATAACGTATTACGTTATATGGTATGACGTTATAACGTAATAGGTTATATGGCATGACGTTATAACGCATTACGTTATATGGGATGACGTTATAACGTATTACGTTATATGGAATACCGTCATAACGTATTAGGTTATATGGTATGACGTTATAACGTATTACGTTATATGGGATGACGTTATAACGTATTACGTTATATGGTATGACGTTATAACGTATTACGTTATATGGGATGACGTTATAACGTATTACGTTATATGGGATGACGTTATAACGTATTACGTTATATGGTATGACGTTATAACGTATTACGTTATGTGGGACGACGTTATAACGTATTGCGTTATATGGGATGACGTTATAACGTATTACGTTATATGGGATGACGTTATAACGTAATAGGTTATATAGGATGACGTTATAACGTAATAGGTTATATGGTATAACGTCATAACGTATTACGTTATATGATATGACGTTATAACGTAATACGTTATACGGTATGACGTTATAACGTAATACGTTATACGGTAAGACGTTATAACGTAATACGTTATATGGTATAACGTTATAACGTATTACGTAATATGGGACGACGTTATAACGCATTACGTTATATGGGATGACGTTATAACGCATTACGTAATATGGGATGACGTTATAACGTATTACGTTATATGGTATGACGTTATAACGTATTACGTTATGTGGGACGACGTTATAACGTATTGCGTTATATGGGATGATGTTATAACGTATTACGTTATATGGGATGACGTTATAACGTAATAGGTTATATGGTATAACGTCATAACCTATTACGTTATATGGTATGACGTTATAACGCATTACGTAATATGGGATGACGTTATAACGTATTACGTTATATGGTGTGACGTTATAACTTATTACGTTATGTGGGACGACGTTATAACGTATTGCGTTATATAGGATGACGTTATAACGTATTAAGTTATATGGGATGACGTTATAACGTAGTATGTTATACGGTATGACGTTATAACGTAATACGTTATATGGTGTGACGTTATAACGTAATACGTTATATGGTATGACGTTATAACGTAAATAGGTTATATGGTATGACGTTATACCGTATTACGTTATATGGCATGACGTTATAACGTATTACGTTATATGGAATACCGTTATAACGTATTAGGTTATATGGTATGACGTTATAACGTATTACGTTATATGGGATGACGTTATAACGTATTACGTTATATGGGATGACGTTATAACGTATTACGTTATATGGGATGACGTTATAACGTATTACGTAATATGGGATGACGTTATAACGTAATAGGTTATATGGTATGACGTTATAACGTATTACGTTATATGGTATGACGTTATAACGTAATAGGTTAAATGGTATGACGTTATAACGCATTACGTTATATGGGATGACGTTATAACGTATTACGTTATATGGAATACCGTTATAACGTATTAGGTTATATGGTATGACGTTATAACGTATTACGTTATATGGGATGACGTTATAACGTATTACGTTATATGGGATGACGTTATAACGTATTACGTAATATGGGATGACGTTATAACGTAATAGGTTATATGGTATAACGTTATAACGTATTATGTTATATGGTATGACGTTATAATGTAATAGGCTATATGGTATGACGTTATAACGTAATACGTCATATGGTATGACGTTATAACGTAAATAGGTTATATGGTATGACGTTATACCGTATTAAGTTATATGGGATGACGTTATAACGCATTACGTAATATGGGATGACGTTATATCGCATTACGTTATGTGGGACAACGTTATAACGTATTGCGTTATATGGGATGACGTTATAACTTATTACGTTATATGTGATGACTTTATAACGTATTTCGCTATATGGGATGACGTTATAACGTATTACGTAATATGGGATGACGTTATAACGTATTACGTTATGTGGGACGACGTTATAACGTATTGCGATATATGGTATGACGTTATAACGTATTGCGCTATATGGGATGACGTTATAACGTATTACGTAATATGGGATGACGTTATAACGTAATAGGTTATATGGTATAACGTTATAACGTATTACGTTATATGGTATGACGTTATAACGTAATAGGTTATATGGCATGACGTTATAACGCATTACGTTATATGGGATGACGTTATAACGTATTACGTTATATGGAATACCGTCATAACGTATTAGGTTATATGGTATGACGTTATAACGTATTACGTTATATGGGATGACGTTATAACGTATTACGTTATATGGTATGACGTTATAACGTATTACGTTATATGGGATGACGTTATAACGTATTACGTTATATGGGATGACGTTATAACGTATTACGTTATATGGGATGACGTTATAACGTATTACGTTATATGGAATACCGTCATAACGTATTAGGTTATATGGTATGACGTTATAACGTATTACGTTATATGGGATGACGTTATAACGTATTACGTTATATGGGATGACGTTATAACGTATTACGTTATATGGTATAACGTTATAACGTATTACGTTATATGGTATGACGTTATAACGTAATAGGTTATATGGCATGACGTTATAACGCATTACGTTATATGGGATGACGTTATAACGTATTACGTTATATGGAATACCGTCATAACGTATTAGGTTATATGGTATGACGTTATAACGTATTACGTTATATGGGATGACGTTATAACGTATTACGTTATATGGTATGACGTTATAACGTATTACGTTATATGGGATGACGTTATAACGTATTACGTTATATGGGATGACGTTATAACGTATTACGTTATATGGGATGACGTTATAACGTATTACGTTATATGGAATACCGTCATAACGTATTAGGTTATATGGTATGACGTTATAACGTATTACGTTATGTGGGACGACGTTATAACGTATTGCGTTTTATGGTATGACGTTATAACGTATTGCGTTATATGGGATGACGTTATAACGTATTACGTAATATGGGATGACGTTATAACGTAATACGTTATATGGTATAACGTTATAACGTATTACGTTATATGGTATGACGTTATAACGTAATAGGTTATATGGCATGACGTTATAACGCATTACGTTATATGGGATGAGGTTATAACGCATTAAGTAATATGGGATGACGTTATAACGTATTACGTTATATGGTATGACGTTATAACGTATTACGTTATGTGGGACGACGTTATAAGGTAATAGGTTATATGGTATAACGTCATAACGTATTACGTTATATGGGATGACGTTATAACGTAATAGGTTATATGGGACGACGTTATAACGTAATAGATTATATGGTATAACGTCATAACGTATTACGTTATATGATATGACGTTATAACGTATTACGTTATATGGTATTACGTTATAACGTAAATAGGTTATATGGTATGACGTTATACCGTATTACGTTATATGGGATGACGTTATAACGTATTACGTTATATGTGATGACGTTATAACGTATTTCGCTATATGGGATGACGTTATAACGTATTACGTTATATGGGATGACGTTATAACGTATTACGTTATATGGAATACCGTCATAACGTATTAGGTTATATGGTATGACGTTATAACGTATTACGTTATATGGGATGACGTTATAACGTATTACGTTATATGGGATGACGTTATAACGTATTACGTAATATGGGATGACGTTATAACGTAATAGGTTATATGGTATAACGTTATAACGTATTATGTTATATGGTATGACGTTATAATGTAATAGGCTATATGGTATGACGTTATAACGTATTACGTTATATGGTATGACGTTATAACGTAATAGGTTAAATGGTATGACGTTATAACGCATTACGTTATATGGGATGACGTTATAACGTATTACGTTATATGGAATACCGTTATAACGTATTAGGTTATATGGTATGACGTTATAACGTATTACGTTATATGGGATGACGTTATAACGTATTACGTTATATGGGATGACGTTATAACGTATTACGTAATATGGGATGACGTTATAACGTAATAGGTTATATGGTATAACGTTATAACGTATTATGTTATATGGTATGACGTTATAATGTAATAGGCTATATGGTATGACGTTATAACGTATTACGTTATATGGTATGACGTTATAACGTAATAGGTTAAATGGTATGACGTTATAACGCATTACGTTATATGGGATGACGTTATAACGTATTACGTTATATGGAATACCGTTATAACGTATTAGGTTATATGGTATGACGTTATAACGTATTACGTTATATGGGATGACGTTATAACGTATTTCGCTATATGGGATGACGTTATAACGTATTACGTTATATGGGATGACGTTATAACGTATTACGTTATATGGAATACCGTCATAACGTATTAGGTTATATGGTATGACGTTATAACGTATTACGTTATATGGGATGACGTTATAACGTATTACGTTATATGGGATGACGTTATAACGTATTACGTAATATGGGATGACGTTATAACGTAATAGGTTATATGGTATAACGTTATAACGTATTATGTTATATGGTATGACGTTATAATGTAATAGGCTATATGGTATGACGTTATAACGTATTACGTTATATGGTATGACGTTATAACGTAATAGGTTAAATGGTATGACGTTATAACGCATTACGTTATATGGGATGACGTTATAACGTATTACGTTATATGGAATACCGTTATAACGTATTAGGTTATATGGTATGACGTTATAACGTATTACGTTATATGGGATGACGTTATAACGTATTACGTTATATGTGATGACGTTATAACGTATTTCGCTATATGGGATGACGTTATAACGTATTACGTTATATGGGATGACGTTATAACGTATTACGTAATATGGGATGACGTTATAACGTAATAGGTTATATGGTATAACGTTATAACGTATTATGTTATATGGTATGACGTTATAATGTAATAGGCTATATGGTATGACGTTATAACGTATTACGTTATATGGGATGACGTTATAACGTATTACGTAATATGGGATGACGTTATAACGTAATAGGTTATATGGTATAACGTTATAACGTATTATGTTATATGGTATGACGTTATAATGTAATAGGTTATATGGTATGACGTTATAACGTATTACGTTATATGGTATGACGTTATAACGTAATAGGTTAAATGGTATGACGTTATAACGCATTACGTTATATGGGATGACGTTATAACGTATTACGTTATATGGAATACCGTTATAACGTATTAGGTTATATGGTATGACGTTATAACGTATTACGTTATATGGGATGACGTTATAACGTATTACGTTATATGGGATGACGTTATAACGTATTACGTAATATGGGATGACGTTATAACGTAATAGGTTATATGGTATAACGTTATAACGTATTATGTTATATGGTATGACGTTATAATGTAATAGGCTATATGGTATGACGTTATAACGTAATACGTCATATGGTATGACGTTATAACGTAAATAGGTTATATGGTATGACGTTATACCGTATTAAGTTATATGGGATGACGTTATAACGCATTACGTAATATGGGATGACGTTATATCGCATTACGTTATGTGGGACAACGTTATAACGTATTGCGTTATATGGGATGACGTTATAACTTATTACGTTATATGTGATGACTTTATAACGTATTTCGCTATATGGGATGACGTTATAACGTATTACGTAATATGGGATGACGTTATAACGTATTACGTTATGTGGGACGACGTTATAACGTATTGCGTTATATGGTATGACGTTATAACGTATTGCGCTATATGGGATGACGTTATAACGTATTACGTAATATGGGATGACGTTATAACGTAATAGGTTATATGGTATAACGTTATAACGTATTACGTTATATGGTATGACGTTATAACGTAATAGGTTATATGGCATGACGTTATAACGCATTACGTTATATGGGATGACGTTATAACGTATTACGTTATATGGAATACCCTCATAACGTATTAGGTTATATGGTATGACGTTATAACGTATTACGTTATATGGGATGACGTTATAACGTATTACGTTATATGGTATGACGTTATAACGTATTACGTTATATGGGATGACGTTATAACGTATTACGTTATATGGGATGACGTTATAACGTATTACGTTATATGGGATGACGTTATAACGTATTACGTTATATGGAATACCGTCATAACGTATTAGGTTATATGGTATGACGTTATAACGTATTACGTTATATGGGATGACGTTATAACGTTTTACGTTATATGGGATGACGTTATAACGTATTACGTAATATGGGATGACGTTATAACGTAATAGGTTATATGGTATAACGTTATAACGTATTATGTTATATGGTATGACGTTATAATGTAATAGGCTATATGGTATGACGTTATAACGTAATACGTCATATGGTATGACGTTATAACGTAAATAGGTTATATGGTATGACGTTATACCGTATTAAGTTATATGGGATGACGTTATAACGCATTACGTAATATGGGATGACGTTATATCGCATTACGTTATGTGGGACAACGTTATAACGTATTGCGTTATATGGGATGACGTTATAACTTATTACGTTATATGTGATGACTTTATAACGTATTTCGCTATATGGGATGACGTTATAACGTATTACGTAATATGGGATGACGTTATAACGTATTACGTTATGTGGGACGACGTTATAACGTATTGCGTTATATGGTATGACGTTATAACGTATTGCGCTATGTGGGATGACGTTATAACGTATTACGTAATATGGGATGACGTTATAACGTAATAGGTTATATGGTATAACGTTAGAACGTATTACGTTATATGGTATGACGTTATAACGTAATAGGTTATATGGCATGACGTTATAACGCATTACGTTATATGGGATGACGTTATAACGTATTACGTTATATGGAATACCGTCATAACGTATTAGGTTATATGGTATGACGTTATAACGTATTACGTTATATGGGATGACGTTATAACGTATTACGTTATATGGTATGACGTTATAACGTATTACGTTATATGGGATGACGTTATAACGTATTACGTTATATGGGATGACGTTATAACGTATTACGTTATATGGTATGACGTTATAACGTATTACGTTATGTGGGACGACGTTATAACGTATTGCGTTATATGGTATGACGTTATAACGTATTGCGCTATATGGGATGACGTTATAACGTATTACGTAATATGGGATGACGTTATAACGTAATAGGTTATATGGTATAACGTCATAACGTATTACGTTATATGGTATAACGTTATAACGTATTACGTAACATGGGACGACGTTATAACGCATTACGTTATATGGGATGACGTTATAACGCATTACGTAATATGGGATGACGTTATAACGTTTTACGTTATATGGCATGACGTTATAACGTATTACGTAATATGGGATGACGTTATAACGTAATAGGTTATATGGTATAACGTTATAACTTATTACGTTATATGGTATGACGTTATAACGTAATAGGTTATATGGCATGACGTTATAACGCATTACGTTATATGGGATGACGTTATAACGTATTACGTTATATGGGATGACGTTATAACGTATTACGTTATATGGGATGACGTTATAAGGTAATAGGTTATATGGGATGACGTTATAACGTATTACGTTATATGGGATGACGTTATAACGTAAATAGGTTATATGGTATGACGTTATACCGTATTACGTTATATGGGATGACGTTATAACGCATTACGTAATATGGGATGATGTTATATCGTATTTCGTTATGTGGGACGACGTTATAACGTATTGCGTTATATGGGATGACGTTATAACGTATTACGTTATATGTGATGACGTTATAACGTATTTCGCTATATGGGATGACGTTATAACGCATTACACAATATGGCATGACGTTATATCGTATTACGTTGTATGTGATGACGTTATAACGTATTTCGCTATATGGGATGACGTTATAACGTATTACGTAATATGGGATGACGTTATAACGTATTACGTTATGTGGGACGACGTTATAACGTATTGCGTTTTATGGTATGACGTTATAACGTATTGCGTTATATGGGATGACGTTATAACGTATTACGTAAGATGGGATGACGTTATAACGTAATACGTTATATGGTATAACGTTATAACGTATTACGTTATATGGTATGACGTTATAACGGAATAGGTTATATGGCATGACGTTATAACGCATTACGTTATATGGGATGAGGTTATAACGCATTACGTAATATGGGATGACGTTATAACGTATTACGTTATATGGTATGACGTTATAACGTATTACGTTATGTGGGACGACGTTATAACGTATTGCGTTATATGGGATGACGTTATAACGTATTACGTTATATGGGATGACGTTATAACGTAATAGGTTATATGGGACGACGTTATAACGTAATAGATTATATGGTATAACGTCATAACGTATTACGTTATATGATATGACGTTATAACGTATTACGTTATATGGTATTACGTTATAACGTAAATAGGTTATATGGTATGACGTTATACCGTATTACGTTATATGGGATGACGTTATAACGTATTACGTTATATGTGATGACGTTATAACGTATTTCGCTATATGGGATGACGTTATAACGCATTACATAATATGGGATGACGTTATATCGTATTACGTTGTATGTGATGACGTTATAACGTATTTCGCTATATGGGATGACGTTATAACGTATTACGTAATATGGAATGACGTTATAACGTATTACGTTATGTGGGACGACGTTATAACGTATTGCGTTGTATGGTATGACGTTATAACGTATTGCGTTATATGGGATGACGTTATAACGTATTACGTAATATGGGATGACGTTATAACGTAATAGGTTATATGGTATAACGTTATAACGTATTACGTTATATGGTATGACGTTATAACGTAATAGGTTATATGGTATGACGTTATAATGCATTACGTTATATGGGATGACGTTATAACGTATTACGTTATATGGAATACCGTTATAACGTATTAGGTTATATGGTATGGCGTTATAACGTATTACGTTATATGGGATGACGTTATAACGCATTACGTAATACGGGATGACGTTATAACGTATTACGTTATATGGTATGACGTTATAACGTATTACGTTATGTGGGACGACGTTATAACGTATTGCGTTATATGGGATGACGTTATAACGTATTACGTTATATGGGATGACGTTATAACGTAATAGGTTATATAGGATGACGTTATAACGTAATAGGTTATATGGTATAACGTCATAACGTATTACGTTATATGGTGTGACGTTATAACGTAATACGTTATATGGTATGACGTTATAACGTAAATAGGTTATACGGTATGACGTTATACCGTATTACGTTATATGGAATACCGTTATAACGTATTACGTTATATGGGATGACGTTATAACGTATTACGTTATATGGGATGACGTTATAACGTATTACGTAATATGGGATGACGTTATAACGTAATAGGTTATATGGTATGACGTTATAACGTATTACGTTATGTGGGACGACGTTATAACGTATTGCGTTATATGGTATGACGTTATAACGTATTGCGTTATATGGGATGACGTTATAACGTATTACGTAATATGGGATGACGTTATAACGTAATAGGTTATATGGTATAACGTTATAACGTATTACGTTATATGGTATGACGTTATAACGTAATAGGTTATATGGCATGACGTTATAACGCATTACGTAATATGGGATGACGTTATAACGTATTACGTTATATGGTATGACGTTACTACGTATTACGTTATGTGGGACGACGTTATAACGTATTGCGTTATATGGGATGACGTTATAACGTATTACGTTATATGGGATGACGTTATAACGTAATAGGTTATATGGGACGACGTTATAACGTAATAGGTTATATGGTATAACGTCATAACGTATTACGTTATATGGTATAACGTTATAACGTATTACGTAATATGGGACGACGTTATAACGCATTACGTTATATGGGATGACGTTATAACGTATTACGTTATATGGGATAACGTTATAACGTATTACGTTATATGGTATGACGTTATAACGTAATAGGTTATATGGCATGACGTTATAACGCATTACGTTATATGGGATGACGTTATAACGTATTACGTTATGTGGGATGACGTTATAACGTATTGCGTTATATGGGATGACGTTATAACGTATTACGTTATATGGGATGACGTTATAACGTAATAGGTTATATGGGATGACGTTATAACGTAATAGGTTATATGGTATAACGTCATAACGTATTACGTTATATGATATGACGTTATAACGTATTACGTTATATGGAATACCGTTATAACGTATTAGGTTATATGGTATGACGTTATAACGTATTACGTTATATGGGATGACGTTATAACGTATTACGTTTTATGGTATGACGTTATAACGTATTACATTATATGGGATAACGTTATAACGTATTACGTTATATGGGATGACGTTATAACGTATTACGTTATATGGGATGACGTTATAACGTAATAGGTTATATGGTATAACGTCATAACGTATTACGTTATATGGTATAACGTTATAACGTATTACGTAATATGGGACGACGTTATAACGCATTACGTTATATGGGATGACGTTATAACGCATTACGTAATATGGGATGACGTTATAACGTATTACGTTATATGGTATGACGTTATAACGTAAATAGGTTATATGGTATGACGTTATACCGTATTACGTTATATGGGATGACGTTATAACGCATTTCGTAATATGGGATGACGTTATATCGTATTACGTTATGTGGGACGACGTTATAACGTATTGCGTTATATGGGATGACCTTATAACGTATTACGTTATATGTGATGACGTTATAACGTATTTCGCTATATGGTATAACGTTATAACGTATTACGTTATATGGGATGACGTTATAACGTAATACGTCATATGGTATGACGTTATAACGTAAATAGGTTATATGGTATGACGTTATACCGTATTACGTTATATGGGATGACGTTATAACGCATTACGTTATATGGTATGACGTTATAACGTATTACGTTATATGGGATGACGTTATAACGTATTACGTTATATGGGATGACGTTATAACGTATTACGTTATATGGGATGACGTTATAACGTATTGCGTAATATGGGATGACGTTATAACGTAATAGGTTATATGGTATGACGTTATAACGTATTACGTTATGTGGGACGACGTTATAACGTATTGCGTTATATGGTATGACGTTATAACGTATTGCGTTATATGGGATGACGTTATAACGTAATACGTCATATGGTATAACGTTATACCGTATTACGTTATATGGAATACCGTTATAACGTATTAGGTTATATGGTATGACGTTATAACGTATTACGTTATATGGGATGACGTTATAACGTATTACGTTATATGGGATGACGTTATAACGTATTACGTTATATGGGATGACGTTATAACGTATTACGTAATATGGGATGACGTTATAACGTATTACGTTATATGGGATGACGTTATAACGTATTACGTTATATGGGATGACGTTATAACGTATTACGTTATATGGTATGACGTTATAACGTATTACGTTATATGGGATGACGTTATAACGTAATAGGTTATATGGGACGACGTTATAACGTAATAGGTTATATGGTATAACGTCATAACGTATTACGTTATATGATATGACGTTATAACGTATTACGTTATATGGTATGACGTTATAACGTATTACGTTATGTGGGACGACGTTATAACGTATTGCGTTTTATGGTATGACGTTATAGCGTATTGCGTTATATGGGATGACGTTATAACGTATTACGTAATATGGGATGACGTTATAACGTAATAGGTTATATGGTATAACGTTATAACGTATTACGTTATATGGTATGACGTTATAACGTAATAGGTTATATGGCATGACGTTATAACGCATTACGTTATATGGGATGACGTTATAACGCATTACGTAATATGGGATGACGTTATAACGTATTACGTTATATGGTATGACGTTATTACGTATTACGTTATGTGGGACGACGTTATAACGTATTGCGTTATATGGGATGACGTTATAACGTATTACGTTATATGGGATGACGTTATAACGTAATAGGTTATATGGGACGACGTTATAACGTATTACGTTATATGGGATGACGTTATAACGTATTACGTTTTATGGTATGACGTTATAACGTATTACGTTATATGGGATAACGTTATAACGTATTACGTTATATGGGATGACGTTATAACGTATTACGTTATATGGGATGACGTTATAACGTAATAGGTTATATGGTATAACGTCATAACGTATTACGTTATATGGTATAACGTTATAACGTATTACGTAATATGGGACGACGTTATAACGCATTACGTTAAATGGGATGACGTTATAACGCATTACGTAATATGGGATGACGTTATAACGTATTACGTTATATGGTATGACGTTATAACGTAAATAGGTTATATGGTATGACGTTATACCGTATTACGTTATATGGGATGACGTTATAACGCATTACGTAATATGGGATGACGTTATATCGTATTACGTTATGTGGGACGACGTTATAACGTATTGCGTTATATGGGATGACCTTATAACGTATTACGTTATATGTGATGACGTTATAACGTATTTCGCTATATGGTATAACGTTATAACGTATTATGTTATATGGTATGACGTTATAATGTAATAGGTTATATGGTATGACGTTATAACGTAATACGTCATATGGTATGACGTTATAACGTAAATAGGTTATATGGTATGACGTTATACCGTATTAGGTTATATGGGATGACGTTATAACGCATTACGTAATATGGGATGGCGTTATATCGTATTACGTTATGTGGGACGACGTTATAACGTATTGCGTTATATGGGATGACGTTATAACGTATTACGTTATGTGGGACGACGTTATAACGTATTGCGTTATATGGTATGACGTTATAACGTATTGCGTTATATGGGATGACGTTATAACGTATTACGTAATATGGGATGACGTTATAACGTAATAGGTTATATGGTATAACGTTATAACGTATTACGTTATATGGTATGACGTTATAACGTAATAGGTTATATGGCATGACGTTATAACGCATTACGTTATATGGGATGACGTTATAACGCATTACGTAATATGGGATGACGTTATAACGTATTACGTTATATGGTATGACGTTATAACGTATTACGTTATGTGGGACGACGTTATAACGTATTACGTTATATGGGATGACGTTATAACGTATTACGTTATTTGGGATGACGTTATAACGTATTACGTTATATGGTATGACGTTATAACGTATTACGTTATATGGGATGACGTTATAACGTAATAGGTTATATGGGACGACGTTATAACGTAATAGGTTATATGGTATAACGTCATAACGTATTACGTTATATGATATGACGTTATAACGTATAACGTAATATGGGATGACGTTATAACGTATTACGTTATGTGGGACGACGTTATAACGTATTGCGTTTTATGGTATGACGTTATAACGTATTGCGTTATATGGGATGACGTTATAACGTATTACGTAATATGGGATAACGTTATAACGTAATAGGTTATATGGTATAACGTTATAACGTATTACGTTATATGGTATGACGTTATAACGTAATAGGTTATATGGCATGACGTTATAACGCATTACGTTATATGGGATGACGTTATAACGCATTACGTAATATGGGATGACGTTATAACGTATTACGTTATATGGTATGACGTTATAACGTATTACGTTATGTGGGACGACGTTATAACGTATTGCGTTATATGGGATGACGTTATAACGTATTACGTTATATGGGATGACGTTATAACGTAATAGGTTATATGGGACGACGTTATAACGTAATAGGTTATATGGTATAACGTCATAACGTATTACGTTATATGATATGACGTTATAACTTATTACGTTATATGGAATACCGTTATAACGTATTAGGTTATATGGTATGACGTTATAACGTATTACGTTATATGGGATGACGTAATAACGTATTACGTTATATGGTATGACGTTATAACGTATTACGTTATATGGGATGACGTTATAACGTATTACGTTATTTGGGATGACGTTATACCGTATTACGTTATATGGGATGACGTTATAACGCATTACGTAATATGGGATGACGTTATATCGTATTACGTTATGTGGGACGACGTTATAACGTATTGCGTTATATGGGATGACCTTATAACGTATTACGTTATATGTGATGACGTTATAACGTATTTCGCTATATGGTATAACGTTATAACGTATTATGTTATATGGTATGACGTTATAATGTAATAGGTTATATGGTATGACGTTATAACGTAATACGTCATATGGTATGACGTTATAACGTAAATAGGTTATATGGTATGACGTTATACCGTATTAGGTTATATGGGATGACGTTATAACGCATTACGTAATATGGGATGGCGTTATATCGTATTACGTTATGTGGGACGACGTTATAACGTATTGCGTTATATGGGATGACGTTATAACGTATTACGTTATGTGGGACGACGTTATAACGTATTGCGTTATATGGTATGACGTTATAACGTATTGCGTTATATGGGATGACGTTATAACGTATTACGTAATATGGGATGACGTTATAACGTAATAGGTTATATGGTATAACGTTATAACGTATTACGTTATATGGTATGACGTTATAACGTAATAGGTTATATGGCATGACGTTATAACGCATTACGTTATATGGGATGACGTTATAACGCATTACGTAATATGGGATGACGTTATAACGTATTACGTTATATGGTATGACGTTATAACGTATTACGTTATGTGGGACGACGTTATAACGTATTACGTTATATGGGATGACGTTATAACGTATTACGTTATTTGGGATGACGTTATAACGTATTACGTTATATGGTATGACGTTATAACGTATTACGTTATATGGGATGACGTTATAACGTAATAGGTTATATGGGACGACGTTATAACGTAATAGGTTATATGGTATAACGTCATAACGTATTACGTTATATGATATGACGTTATAACGTATAACGTAATATGGGATGACGTTATAACGTATTACGTTATGTGGGACGACGTTATAACGTATTGCGTTTTATGGTATGACGTTATAACGTATTGCGTTATATGGGATGACGTTATAACGTATTACGTAATATGGGATAACGTTATAACGTAATAGGTTATATGGTATAACGTTATAACGTATTACGTTATATGGTATGACGTTATAACGTAATAGGTTATATGGCATGACGTTATAACGCATTACGTTATATGGGATGACGTTATAACGCATTACGTAATATGGGATGACGGTATAACGTATTACGTTATATGGTATGACGTTATAACGTATTACGTTATGTGGGACGACGTTATAACGTATTGCGTTATATGGGATGACGTTATAACGTATTACGTTATATGGGATGACGTTATAACGTAATAGGTTATATGGGACGACGTTATAACGTAATAGGTTATATGGTATAACGTCATAACGTATTACGTTATATGATATGACGTTATAACTTATTACGTTATATGGAATACCGTTATAACGTATTAGGTTATATGGTATGACGTTATAACGTATTACGTTATATGGGATGACGTAATAACGTATTACGTTATATGGTATGACGTTATAACGTATTACGTTATATGGGATGACGTTATAACGTATTACGTTATTTGGGATGACGTTATAACGTATTACGTTATATGGGATGACGTTATAACGTATTACGTTATATGGGATGACGTTATAACGTACTACGTTATATGGTATGACGTTATAACGTATTACGTTATATGGGATGACGTTATAACGTATTACGTTATATGGGATGACGTTATAACGTATTACGTTATATGGGATGACGTTATAACGTAATAGGTTATATGGTATAACGTCATAACGTATTACGTTATATGGTATAACGTTATAACGTATTACGTAATATGGGACGACGTTATAACGCATTACGTTATATGGGATGACGTTATAACGCATTACGTAATATGGGATGACGTTATAACGTATTACGTTATATGGTATGACGTTATAACGTATTACGTTATGTGGGACGACGTTATAACGTATTGCGTTATATGGGATGACGTTATAACGTATTACGTTATATGGGATGACGTTATAACGTAATAGGTTATATGGGATGACGTTATAACGTAATAGGTTATATGGTATAACGTCTTAACGTATTACGTTATATGATATGACGTTATAACGTATTACGTTATATGGAATACCGTTATAACGTATTAGGTTATATGGTATGACGTTGTAACGTATTACGTTATATGGGATGACGTTATAACGTATTACGTTTTATGGTATGACGTTATAACGTATTACGTTATATGGGATAACGTTATAACGTATTACGTTATATGGGATGACGTTATAACGTATTACGTTATATGGGATGACGTTATAACGTAATAGGTTATATGGTATAACGTCATAACGTATTACGTTATATGGTATAACGTTATAACGTATTACGTAATATGGGACGACGTTATAACGCATTACGTTATATGGGATGACGTTATAACGCATTACGTAATATGGGATGACGTTATAACGTATTACGTTATATGGTATGACGTTATAACGTAAATAGGTTATATGGTATGACGTTATACCGTATTACGTTATATGGGATGACGTTATAACGCATTACGTAATATGGGATGACGTTATATCGTATTACGTTATGTGGGACGACGTTATAACGTATTGCGTTATATGGGATGACCTTATAACGTATTACGTTATATGTGATGACGTTATAACGTATTTCGCTATATGGTATAACGTTATAACGAATTATGTTATATGGTATGACGTTATAATGTAATAGGTTATATGGTATGACGTTATAACGTAATACGTCATATGGTATGACGTTATAACGTAAATAGATTATATGGTATGACGTTATACCGTATTACGTTATATGGGATGACGTTATAACGCTTTACGTAATATGGGATGGCGTTATATCGTATTACGTTATGTGGGACGACGTTATAACGTATTGCGTTATATGGGATGACCTTATAACGTATTACGTTATATGTGATGACGTTATAACGTATTTCGCTATATGGGATGACGTTATAACGTATTACGTAATATGGGATGACGTTATAACGTATTACGTTATGTGGGACGACGTTATAACGTATTGCGTTATATGGTATGACGTTATAACGTATTGCGTTATATGGGATGACGTTATAACGTATTACGTAATGTGGGATGACGTTATAACGTTTTACGTTATATGGCATGACGTTATAACGTATTACGTAATATGGGATGACGTTATAACGTAATAGGTTATATGGTATAACGTTATAACTTATTACGTTATATGGTATGACGTTATAACGTAATAGGTTATATGGCATGACGTTATAACGCATTACGTTATATGGGATGACGTTATAACGTATTACGTTATATGGGATGACGTTATAAGGTAATAGGTTATATGGTATAACGTCATAACGTATTACGTTATATGGGATGACGTTATAACGTATTACGTTATATGGGATGACGTTATAACGTAAATAGGTTATATGGTATGACGTTATACCGTATTACGTTATATGGGATGACGTTATAACGCATTACGTAATATGGGATGATGTTATATCGTATTTCGTTATGTGGGACGACGTTATAACGTATTGCGTTATATGGGATGACGTTATAACGTATTACGTTATATGTGATGACGTTATAACGTATTTCGCTATATGGGATGACGTTATAACGCATTACACAATATGGCATGACGTTATATCGTATTACGTTGTATGTGATGACGTTATAACGTATTTCGCTATATGGGATGACGTTATAACGTATTACGTAATATGGGATGACGTTATAACGTATTACGTTATGTGGGACGACGTTATAACGTATTGCGTTTTATGGTATGACGTTATAACGTATTGCGTTATATGGGATGACGTTATAACGTATTACGTAAGATGGGATGACGTTATAACGTAATACGTTATATGGTATAACGTTATAACGTATTACGTTATATGGTATGACGTTATAACGGAATAGGTTATATGGCATGACGTTATAACGCATTACGTTATATGGGATGAGGTTATAACGCATTACGTAATATGGGATGACGTTATAACGTATTACGTTATATGGTATGACGTTATAACGTATTACGTTATGTGGGACGACGTTATAACGTATTGCGTTATATGGGATGACGTTATAACGTATTACGTTATATGGGATGACGTTATAACGTAATAGGTTATATGGGACGACGTTATAACGTAATAGATTATATGGTATAACGTCATAACGTATTACGTTATATGATATGACGTTATAACGTATTACGTTATATGGTATTACGTTATAACGTAAATAGGTTATATGGTATGACGTTATACCGTATTACGTTATATGGGATGACGTTATAACGTATTACGTTATATGTGATGACGTTATAACGTATTTCGCTATATGGGATGACGTTATAACGCATTACATAATATGGGATGACGTTATATCGTATTACGTTGTATGTGATGACGTTATAACGTATTTCGCTATATGGGATGACGTTATAACGTATTACGTAATATGGAATGACGTTATAACGTATTACGTTATGTGGGACGACGTTATAACGTATTGCGTTGTATGGTATGACGTTATAACGTATTGCGTTATATGGGATGACGTTATAACGTATTACGTAATATGGGATGACGTTATAACGTAATAGGTTATATGGTATAACGTTATAACGTATTACGTTATATGGTATGACGTTATAACGTAATAGGTTATATGGTATGACGTTATAATGCATTACGTTATATGGGATGACGTTATAACGTATTACGTTATATGGAATACCGTTATAACGTATTAGGTTATATGGTATGGCGTTATAACGTATTACGTTATATGGGATGACGTTATAACGTATTACGTTATATGGTATGACGTTATAACGTATTACGATATATGGGATGACGTTATAACGTATTACGTTATATGGGATGACGTTATAACGTATTACGTTATATGGGATGACGTTATAACGTAATAGGTTATATGGTATAACGTCATAACGTATTACGTTATATGGTATAACGTTATAACGTATTACGTAATATGGGACGACGTTATAACGCATTACGTTATATGGGATGACGTTATAACGCATTACGTAATACGGGATGACGTTATAACGTATTACGTTATATGGTATGACGTTATAACGTATTACGTTATGTGGGACGACGTTATAACGTATTGCGTTATATGGGATGACGTTATAACGTATTACGTTATATGGGATGACGTTATAACGTAATAGGTTATATAGGATGACGTTATAACGTAATAGGTTATATGGTATAACGTCATAACGTATTACGTTATATGGTGTGACGTTATAACGTAATAAGTTATATGGTATGACGTTATAACGTAAATAGGTTATATGGTATGACGTTATACCGTATTACGTTATATGGAATACCGTTATAACGTATTACGTTATATGGGATGACGTTATAACGTATTACGTTATATGGGATGACGTTATAACGTATTACGTAATATGGGATGACGTTATAACGTAATAGGTTATATGGTATGACGTTATAACGTATTACGTTATGTGGGACGACGTTATAACGTATTGCGTTATATGGTATGACGTTATAACGTATTGCGTTATATGGGATGACGTTATAACGTATTACGTAATATGGGATGACGTTATAACGTAATAGGTTATATGGTATAACGTTATAACGTATTACGTTATATGGTATGACGTTATAACGTAATAGGTTATATGGCATGACGTTATAACGCATTACGTAATATGGGATGACGTTATAACGTATTACGTTATATGGTATGACGTTATTACGTATTACGTTATGTGGGACGACGTTATAACGTATTGCGTTATATGGGATGACGTTATAACGTATTACGTTATATGGGATGACGTTATAACGTAATAGGTTATATGGGACGACGTTATAACGTAATAGGTTATATGGTATAACGTCATAACGTATTACGTTATATGGTATAACGTTATAACGTATTACGTAATATGGGACGACGTTATAACGCATTACGTTATATGGGATGACGTTATAACGTATTACGTTATATGGGATAACGTTATAACGTATTACGTTATATGGTATGACGTTATAACGTAATAGGTTATATGGCATGACGTTATAACGCATTACGTTATATGGGATGACGTTATAACGTATTACGTTATGTGGGACGACGTTATAACGTATTGCGTTATATGGGATGACGTTATAACGTATTACGTTATATGGGATGACGTTATAACGTAATAGGTTATATGGGATGACGTTATAACGTAATAGGTTATATGGTATAACGTCATAACGTATTACGTTATATGATATGACGTTATAACGTATTACGTTATATGGAATACCGTTATAACGTATTAGGTTATATGGTATGACGTTATAACGTATTACGTTATATGGGATGACGTTATAACGTATTACGTTTTATGGTATGACGTTATAACGTATTACATTATATGGGATAACGTTATAACGTATTACGTTATATGGGATGACGTTATAACGTATTACGTTATATGGGATGACGTTATAACGTAATAGGTTATATGGTATAACGTCATAACGTATTACGTTATATGGTATAACGTTATAACGTATTACGTAATATGGGACGACGTTATAACGCATTACGTTATATGGGATGACGTTATAACGCATTACGTAATATGGGATGACGTTATAACGTATTACGTTATATGGTATGACGTTATAACGTAAATAGGTTATATGGTATGACGTTATACCGTATTACGTTATATGGGATGACGTTATAACGCATTACGTAATATGGGATGACGTTATATCGTATTACGTTATGTGGGACGACGTTATAACGTATTGCGTTATATGGGATGACCTTATAACGTATTACTTTATATGTGATGACGTTATAACGTATTTCGCTATATGGTATAACGTTATAACGTATTACGTTATATGGGATGACGTTATAACGTAATACGTCATATGGTATGACGTTATAACGTAAATAGGTTATATGGTATGACGTTATACCGTATTACGTTATATGGGATGACGTTATAACGCATTACGTTATATGGTATGACGTTATAACGTATTACGTTATATGGGATGACGTTATAACGTATTACGTTATATGGGATGACGTTATAACGTATTACGTTATATGGGATGACGTTATAACGTATTGCGTAATATGGGATGACGTTATAACGTAATAGGTTATATGGTATGACGTTATAACGTATTACGTTATGTGGGACGACGTTATAACGTATTGCGTTATATGGTATGACGTTATAACGTATTGCGTTATATGGGATGACGTTATAACGTAATACGTCATATGGTATAACGTTATACCGTATTACGTTATATGGAATACCGTTATAACGTATTAGGTTATATGGTATGACGTTATAACGTATTACGTTATATGGGATGACGTTATAACGTATTACGTTATATGGGATGACGTTATAACGTATTACGTTATATGGGATGACGTTATAACGTATTACGTAATATGGGATGACGTTATAACGTATTACGTTATATGGGATGACGTTATAACGTATTACGTTATATGGGATGACGTTATAACGTATTACGTTATATGGTATGACGTTATAACGTATTACGTTATATGGGATGACGTTATAACGTAATAGGTTATATGGGACGACGTTATAACGTAATAGGTTATATGGTATAACGTCATAACGTATTACGTTATATGATATGACGTTATAACGTATTACGTTATATGGTATGACGTTATAACGTATTACGTTATGTGGGACGACGTTATAACGTATTGCGTTTTATGGTATGACGTTATAGCGTATTGCGTTATATGGGATGACGTTATAACGTATTACGTAATATGGGATGACGTTATAACGTAATAGGTTATATGGTATAACGTTATAACGTATTACGTTATATGGTATGACGTTATAACGTAATAGGTTATATGGCATGACGTTATAACGCATTACGTTATATGGGATGACGTTATAACGCATTACGTAATATGGGATGACGTTATAACTTATTACGTTATATGGTATGACGTTATTACGTATTACGTTATGTGGGACGACGTTATAACGTATTGCGTTATATGGGATGACGTTATAACGTATTACGTTATATGGGATGACGTTATAACGTAATAGGTTATATGGGACGACGTTATAACGTAATAGGTTATATGGTATAACGTCATAACGTATTACGTTATATGGTATAACGTTATAACGTATTACGTAATATGGGACGACGTTATAACGCATTACGTTATATGGGATGACGTTATAACGTATTACGTTATATGGGATAACGTTATAACGTATTACGTTATATGGTATGACGTTATAACGTAATAGGTTATATGGCATAACGTTATAACGCATTACGTTATATGGGATGACGTTATAACGTATTACGTTATGTGGGACGACGTTATAACGTATTGCGTTATATGGGATGACGTTATAACGTATTACGTAATATGGGATGACGTTATAACGTAATAGGTTATATGGTATGACGTTATAACGTATTACGTTATATGGGATGACGTTATAACGTATTACGTTTTATGGTATGACGTTATAACGTATTACGTTATATGGGATAACGTTATAACGTATTACGTTATATGGGATGACGTTATAACGTATTACGTTATATGGGATGACGTTATAACGTAATAGGTTATATGGTATAACGTCATAACGTATTACGTTATATGGTATAACGTTATAACGTATTACGTAATATGGGACGACGTTATAACGCATTACGTTAAATGGGATGACGTTATAACGCATTACGTAATATGGGATGACGTTATAACGTATTACGTTATATGGTATGACGTTATAACGTAAATAGGTTATATGGTATGACGTTATACCGTATTACGTTATATGGGATGACGTTATAACGCATTACGTAATATGGGATGACGTTATATCGTATTACGTTATGTGGGACGACGTTATAACGTATTGCGTTATATGGGATGACCTTATAACGTATTACGTTATATGTGATGACGTTATAACGTATTTCGCTATATGGTATAACGTTATAACGTATTATGTTATATGGTATGACGTTATAATGTAATAGGTTATATGGTATGACGTTATAACGTAATACGTCATATGGTATGACGTTATAACGTAAATAGGTTATATGGTATGACGTTATACCGTATTAGGTTATATGGGATGACGTTATAACGCATTACGTAATATGGGATGGCGTTATATCGTATTACGTTATGTGGGACGACGTTATAACGTATTGCGTTATATGGGATGACGTTATAACGTATTACGTTATGTGGGACGACGTTATAACGTATTGCGTTATATGGTATGACGTTATAACGTATTGCGTTATATGGGATGACGTTATAACGTATTACGTAATATGGGATGACGTTATAACGTAATAGGTTATATGGTATAACGTTATAACGTATTACGTTATATGGTATGACGTTATAACGTAATAGGTTATATGGCATGACGTTATAACGCATTACGTTATATGGGATGACGTTATAACGCATTACGTAATATGGGATGACGTTATAACGTATTACGTTATATGGTATGACGTTATAACGTATTACGTTATGTGGGACGACGTTATAACGTAATAGGTTATATGGTATAACGTCATAACGTATTACGTTATATGATATGACGTTATAACGTATAACGTAATATGGGATGACGTTATAACGTATTACGTTATGTGGGACGACGTTATAACGTATTGCGTTTTATGGTATGACGTTATAACGTATTGCGTTATATGGGATGACGTTATAACGTATTACGTAATATGGGATAACGTTATAACGTAATAGGTTATATGGTATAACGTTATAACGTATTACGTTATATGGTATGACGTTATAACGTAATAGGTTATATGGCATGACGTTATAACGCATTACGTTATATGGGATGACGTTATAACGCATTACGTAATATGGGATGACGTTATAACGTATTACGTTATATGGTATGACGTTATAACGTATTACGTTATGTGGGACGACGTTATAACGTATTGCGTTATATGGGATGACGTTATAACGTATTACGTTATATGGGATGACGTTATAACGTAATAGGTTATATGGGACGACGTTATAACGTAATAGGTTATATGGTATAACGTCATAACGTATTACGTTATATGATATGACGTTATAACTTATTACGTTATATGGAATACCGTTATAACGTATTAGGTTATATGGTATGACGTTATAACGTATTACGTTATATGGGATGACGTTATAACGTATTACGTTATATGGTATGACGTTATAACGTATTACGTTATATGGGATGACGTTATAACGTATTACGTTATTTGGGATGACGTTATAACGTATTACGTTATATGGGATGACGTTATAACGTATTACGTTATATGGGATGACGTTATAACGTACTACGTTATATGGTATGACGTTATAACGTATTACGTTATATGGGATGACGTTATAACGTATTACGTTATATGGGATGACGTTATAACGTATTACGTTATATGGGATGACGTTATAACGTAATAGGTTATATGGTATAACGTCATAACGTATTACGTTATATGGTATAACGTTATAACGTATTACGTAATATGGGACGACGTTATAACGCATTACGTTATATGGGATGACGTTATAACGCATTACGTAATATGGGATGACGTTATAACGTATTACGTTATATGGTATGACGTTATAACGTATTACGTTATGTGGGACGACGTTATAACGTATTGCGTTATATGGGATGACGTTATAACGTATTACGTTATATGGGATGACGTTATAACGTAATAGGTTATATGGGATGACGTTATAACGTAATAGGTTATATGGTATAACGTCTTAACGTATTACGTTATATGATATGACGTTATAACGTATTACGTTATATGGAATACCGTTATAACGTATTAGGTTATATGGTATGACGTTATAACGTATTACGTTATATGGGATGACGTTATAACGTATTACGTTTTATGGTATGACGTTATAACGTATTACGTTATATGGGATAACGTTATAACGTATTACGTTATATGGGATGACGTTATAACGTATTACGTTATATGGGATGACGTTATAACGTAATAGGTAATATGGTATAACGTCATAACGTATTACGTTATATGGTATAACGTTATAACGTATTACGTAATATGGGACGACGTTATAACGCATTACGTTATATGGGATGACGTTATAACGCATTACGTAATATGGGATGACGTTATAACGTATTACGTTATATGGTATGACGTTATAACGTAAATAGGTTATATGGTATGACGTTATACCGTATTAAGTTATATGGGATGACGTTATAACGCATTACGTAATATGGGATGACGTTATATCGTATTACGTTATGTGGGACGACGATATAACGTATTGCGTTATATGGGATGACCTTATAACGTATTACGTTATATGTGATGACGTTATAACGTATTTCGCTATATGGTATAACGTTATAACGAATTATGTTATATGGTATGACGTTATAATGTAATAGGTTATATGGTATGACGTTATAACGTAATACGTCATATGGTATGACGTTATAACGTAAATAGATTATATGGTATGACGTTATACCGTATTACGTTATATGGGATGACGTTATAACGCTTTACGTAATATGGGATGGCGTTATATCGTATTACGTTATGTGGGACGACGTTATAACGTATTGCGTTATATGGGATGACCTTATAACGTATTACGTTATATGTGATGACGTTATAACGTATTTCGCTATATGGGATAACGTTATAACGTATTACGTAATATGGGATGACGTTATAACGTATTACGTTATGTGGGACGACGTTATAACGTATTGCGTTATATGGTATGACGTTATAACGTATTACGTAATATGTGATGACGTTATAACGTAATAGGTTATATGGTATAACGTTATAACTTATTACGTTATATGGTATGACGTTATAACGTAATAGGTTATATGGCATGACGTTATAACGCATTACGTTATATGGGATGACGTTATAACGTATTACGTTATATGGGATGACGTTATAACGTAATAGGATATATGGTGTAACGTCATAACGTATTACGTTATATGGTAATACGTTATAACGTATTACGTAATATGGGATGACGTTATAACGTAATAGGTTATATGGTATAACGTTATAACGTATTACGTTATATGGTATTACGTTATAACGTAAATAGGTTATATGGTATGACGTTATACCGTATTACGTTATATGGGATGACGTTATAACGTATTACGTTATATGTGATGACGTTATAACGTATTTCGCTATATGGGATGACGTTATAACGCATTACATAATATGGGATGACGTTATATCGTATTACGTTGTATGTGATGACGTTATAACGTATTTCGCTATATGGGATAACGTTATAACGTATTACGTAATATGGAATGACGTTATAACGTATTACGTTATGTGGGACGACGTTATAACGTAATAGGTTATATGGCATGACGTTATAATGCATTACGTTATATGGGATGACGTTATAACGTATTACGTTATATGGAATACCGTTATAACGTATTAGGTTATATGGTATGGCGTTATAACGTATTACGTTATATGGGATGACGTTATAACGTGTTACGTTATATGGTATGACGTTATAACGTATTACGTTATATGGGATGACGTTATAACGTATTGCGTTATATGGGATGATGTTATAACGTATTACGTTATATGGGATGACGTTATAACGTAATAGGTTATATGGTATAACGTCATAACCTATTACGTTATATGGTATGACGTTATAACGCATTACGTAATATGGGATGACGTTATAACGTATTACGTTATATGGTGTGACGTTATAACTTATTACGTTATGTGGGACAACGTTATAACGTATTGCGTTATATGGGATGACGTTATAACGTATTACGTTATATGGGATGACGTTATAACGTAATAGGTTATACGGTATGACGTTATAACGTAATACGTTATATGGTGTGACGTTATAACGTAATACGTTATATGGTATGACGCTATAACGTAAATAGGTTATATGGTATGACGTTATACCGTATTACGTTATATGGCATGACGTTATAACGTATTACGTTATATGGAATACCGTTATAACGTATTAGATTATATGGTAAGACGTTATAACGTATTACGTTATATGGGATGACGTTCTAACGTATTACGTTATATGGGATGACGTTATAACGTATTACGTTATGTGGGACGACGTTATAACGTAATAGGTTATATGGCAAGACGTTATAATGCATTACGTTATATGGGATGACGTTATAACGTATTACGTTATATGGAATACCGTTATAACGTATTAGGTTATATGGTATGACGTTATAACGTATTACGTTATATGGGATGACGTTATAACGTATTACGTTATATGGGATGACGTTATAACGTATTACGTAATATGGGATGACGTTATAACGTAATAGGTTATATGGTATAACGTTATAACGTATTATGTTATATGGTATGACGTTATAATGTAATAGGCTATATGGTATGACGTTATAACGTAATACGTCATATGGTATGACGTTATAACGTAAATAGGTTATATGGTATGACGTTATACCGTATTAAGTTATATGGGATGACGTTATAACGCATTACGTAATATGGGATGACGTTATATCGCATTACGTTATGTGGGACAACGTTATAACGTATTGCGTTATATGGGATGACGTTATAACGTATTACGTTATATGTGATGACTTTATAACGTATTTCGCTATATGGGATGGCGTTATAACGTATTACGTAATATGGGATGACGTTATAACGTATTACGTTATGTGGGACGACGTTATAACGTATTGCGTTATATGGTATGACGTTATAACGCATTACGTAATATGGGATGACGTTATAACGTATTGCGTTATATGGGATGACGTTATAACGTATTACGTAATATGGGATGACGTTATAACGTAATAGGTTATATGGTATAACGTTATAACGTATTACGTTATATGGTATGACGTTATAACGTAATAGGTTATATGGCATGACGTTATAACGCATTACGTTATATGGGATGACGTTATAACGCATTACGTAATATGGGATGACGTTATAACGTATTACGTTATATGGTATGACGTTATAACGTATTACGTTATGTGGGACGACGTCATAACGTATTACGTTATATGGGATGACGTTATAACGTATTACGTTATTTGGGATGACGTTATAACGTATTACGTTATATGGTATGACGTTATAACGTATTACGTTATATGGGATGACGTTATAACGTAATAGGTTATATGGGACGACGTTATAACGTAATAGGTTATATGGTATAACGTCATAACGTATTACGTTATATGATATGACGTTATAACGTATAACGTAATATGGGATGACGTTATAACGTATTACGTTATGTGGGACGACGTTATAACGTATTGCGTTTTATGGTATGACGTTATAACGTATTGCGTTATATGGGATGACGTTATAACGTATTACGTAATATGGGATAACGTTATAACGTAATAGGTTATATGGTATAACGTTATAACGTATTACGTTATATGGTATGACGTTATAACGTAATAGGTTATATGGCATGACGTTATAACGCATTACGTTATATGGGATGACGTTATAACGCATTACGTAATATGGGATGACGTTATAACGTATTACGTTATATGGTATGACGTTATAACGTATTACGTTATGTGGGACGACGTTATAACGTATTGCGTTATATGGGATGACGTTATAACGTATTACGTTATATGGGATGACGTTATAACGTAATAGGTTATATGGGACGACGTTATAACGTAATAGGTTATATGGTATAACGTCATAACGTATTACGTTATATGATATGACGTTATAACTTATTACGTTATATGGAATACCGTTATAACGTATTAGGTTATATGGTATGACGTTATAACGTATTACGTTATATGGGATGACGTTATAACGTATTACGTTATATGGTATGACGTTATAACGTATTACGTTATATGGGATGACGTTATAACGTATTACGTTATTTGGGATGACGTTATAACGTATTACGTTATATGGGATGACGTTATAACGTATTACGTTATATGGGATGACGTTATAACGTACTACGTTATATGGTATGACGTTATAACGTATTACGTTATATGGGATGACGTTATAACGTATTACGTTATATGGGATGACGTTATAACGTATTACGTTATATGGGATGACGTTATAACGTAATAGGTTATATGGTATAACGTCATAACGTATTACGTTATATGGTATAACGTTATAACGTATTACGTAATATGGGACGACGTTATAACGCATTACGTTATATGGGATGACGTTATAACGCATTACGTAATATGGGATGACGTTATAACGTATTACGTTATATGGTATGACGTTATAACGTATTACGTTATGTGGGACGACGTTATAACGTATTGCGTTATATGGGATGACGTTATAACGTATTACGTTATATGGGATGACGTTATAACGTAATAGGTTATATGGGATGACGTTATAACGTAATAGGTTATATGGTATAACGTCTTAACGTATTACGTTATATGATATGACGTTATAACGTATTACGTTATATGGAATACCGTTATAACGTATTAGGTTATATGGTATGACGTTATAACGTATTACGTTATATGGGATGACGTTATAACGTATTACGTTTTATGGTATGACGTTATAACGTATTACGTTATATGGGATAACGTTATAACGTATTACGTTATATGGGATGACGTTATAACGTATTACGTTATATGGGATGACGTTATAACGTAATAGGTTATATGGTATAACGTCATAACGTATTACGTTATATGGTATAACGTTATAACGTATTACGTAATATGGGACGACGTTATAACGCATTACGTTATATGGGATGACGTTATAACGCATTACGTAATATGGGATGACGTTATAACGTATTACGTTATATGGTATGACGTTATAACGTAAATAGGTTATATGGTATGACGTTATACCGTATTAAGTTATATGGGATGACGTTATAACGCATTACGTAATATGGGATGACGTTATATCGTATTACGTTCTGTGGGACGACGTTATAACGTATTGCGTTATATGGGATGACCTTATAACGTATTACGTTATATGTGATGACGTTATAACGTATTTCGCTATATGGTATAACGTTATAACGAATTATGTTATATGGTATGACGTTATAATGTAATAGGTTATATGGTATGACGTTATAACGTAATACGTCATATGGTATGACGTTATAACGTAAATAGATTATATGGTATGACGTTATACCGTATTACGTTATATGGGATGACGTTATAACGCTTTACGTAATATGGGATGGCGTTATATCGTATTACGTTATGTGGGACGACGTTATAACGTATTGCGTTATATGGGATGACCTTATAACGTATTACGTTATATGTGATGACGTTATAACGTATTTCGCTATATGGGATGACGTTATAACGTATTACGTAATATGGGATGACGTTATAACGTATTACGTTATGTGGGACGACGTTATAACGTATTGCGTTATATGGTATGACGTTATAACGTATTGCGTTATATGGGATGACGTTATAACGTATTACGTAATGTGGGATGACATTATAACGTAATAGGTTATATGGTATAACGTTTTAACGTATTACGTTATATGGTATGACGTTATAACGTAATAGGTTATATGGCATGACGTTATAACGCATTACGTTATATGGGATGACGTTATAACGTATTACGTTATATGGAATACCGTTATACCGTATTAGGTTATATGGTATGACGTTATAACGTATTACGTTATATGGGACGACGTTATAACGTATTACGTTATATGGTATGACGTTATAACGTATTACGTTATATGGGATGACGTTATAACGTATTACGTTATATGGGATGACGTTATAACGTATTACGTTATATGGGATGACGTTATAACGTAATAGGTTATATGGTATAACGTCATAACGTATTACGTTATATGGTATAACGTTATAACGTATTACGTAATATGGGACGACGTTATAACGCATTACGTTATATGGGATGACGTTATAACGCATTACGTTATATGGGATGACGTTATAACGTTTTACGTTATATGGTATGACGTTATAAAGTATTACGTAATATGTGATGACGTTATAACGTAATAGGTTATATGGTATAACGTTATAACTTATTACGTTATATGGTATGACGTTATAACGTAATAGGTTATATGGCATGACGTTATAACGCATTACGTTATATGGGATGACGTTATAACGTATTACGTTATATGGGATGACGTTATAACGTAATAGGATATATGGTGTAACGTCATAACGTATTACGTTATATGGTAATACGTTATAACGTATTACGTAATATGGGATGACGTTATAACGTAATAGGTTATATGGTATAACGTTATAACGTATTACGTTATATGGTATTACGTTATAACGTAAATAGGTTATATGGTATGACGTTATACCGTATTACGTTATATGGGATGACGTTATAACGTATTACGTTATATGTGATGACGTTATAACGTATTTCGCTATATGGGATGACGTTATAACGCATTACATAATATGGGATGACGTTATATCGTATTACGTTGTATGTGATGACGTTATAACGTATTTCGCTATATGGGATAACGTTATAACGTATTACGTAATATGGAATGACGTTATAACGTATTACGTTATGTGGGACGACGTTATAACGTAATAGGTTATATGGCATGACGTTATAATGCATTACGTTATATGGGATGACGTTATAACGTATTACGTTATATGGAATACCGTTATAACGTATTAGGTTATATGGTATGGCGTTATAACGTATTACGTTATATGGGATGACGTTATAACGTGTTACGTTATATGGTATGACGTTATAACGTATTACGTTATATGGGATGACGTTATAACGTATTGCGTTATATGGGATGATGTTATAACGTATTACGTTATATGGGATGACGTTATAACGTAATAGGTTATATGGTATAACGTCATAACCTATTACGTTATATGGTATGACGTTATAACGCATTACGTAATATGGGATGACGTTATAACGTATTACGTTATATGGTGTGACGTTATAACTTATTACGTTATGTGGGACAACGTTATAACGTATTGCGTTATATGGGATGACGTTATAACGTATTACGTTATATGGGATGACGTTATAACGTAATAGGTTATACGGTATGACGTTATAACGTAATACGTTATATGGTGTGACGTTATAACGTAATACGTTATATGGTATGACGCTATAACGTAAATAGGTTATATGGTATGACGTTATACCGTATTACGTTATATGGCATGACGTTATAACGTATTACGTTATATGGAATACCGTTATAACGTATTAGATTATATGGTAAGACGTTATAACGTATTACGTTATATGGGATGACGTTCTAACGTATTACGTTATATGGGATGACGTTATAACGTATTACGTTATGTGGGACGACGTTATAACGTAATAGGTTATATGGCATGACGTTATAATGCATTACGTTATATGGGATGACGTTATAACGTATTACGTTATATGGAATACCGTTATAACGTATTAGGTTATATGGTATGACGTTATAACGTATTACGTTATATGGGATGACGTTATAACGTATTACGTTATATGGGATGACGTTATAACGTATTACGTAATATGGGATGACGTTATAACGTAATAGGTTATATGGTATAACGTTATAACGTATTATGTTATATGGTATGACGTTATAATGTAATAGGCTATATGGTATGACGTTATAACGTAATACGTCATATGGTATGACGTTATAACGTAAATAGGTTATATGGTATGACGTTATACCGTATTAAGTTATATGGGATGACGTTATAACGCATTACGTAATATGGGATGACGTTATATCGCATTACGTTATGTGGGACAACGTTATAACGTATTGCGTTATATGGGATGACGTTATAACGTATTACGTTATATGTGATGACTTTATAACGTATTTCGCTATATGGGATGGCGTTATAACGTATTACGTAATATGGGATGACGTTATAACGTATTACGTTATGTGGGACGACGTTATAACGTATTGCGTTATATGGTATGACGTTATAACGCATTACGTAATATGGGATGACGTTATAACGTATTACGTTATATGGGATGACGTTATAACGTATTACGTAATATGGGATGACGTTATAACGTAATAGGTTATATGGTATGACGTTATAACGTATTACGTTATATGGTATGACGTTATAACGTAATAGGTTAAATGGTATGACGTTATAACGCATTACGTTATATGGGATGACGTTATAACGTATTACGTTATATGGAATACCGTTATAACGTATTAGGTTATATGGTATGACGTTATAACGTATTACGTTATATGGGATGACGTTATAACGTATTACGTTATATGGGATGACGTTATAACGTATTACGTAATATGGGATGACGTTATAACGTAATAGGTTATATGGTATAACGTTATAACGTATTATGTTATATGGTATGACGTTATAATGTAATAGGCTATATGGTATGACGTTATAACGTAATACGTCATATGGTATGACGTTATAACGTAAATAGGTTATATGGTATGACGTTATACCGTATAACGTTATATGGGATGACGTTATAACGTATTACGTTATATGTGATGACGTTATAACGTATTTCGCTATATGGGATGACGTTATAACGCATTACATAATATGGGATGACTTTATATCGTATTACGTTGTATGTGATGACGTTATAACGTATTTCGCTATATGGGATGACGTTATAACGTATTACGTAATATGGAATGACGTTATAACGTATTACGTTATGTGGGACGACGTTATAACGTAATAGGTTATATGGCATGACGTTATAATGCATTACGTTATATGGGATGACGTTATAACGTATTACGTTATATGGAATACCGTTATAACGTATTAGGTTATATGGTATGACGTTATAACGTATTAGGTTATATGGTATGACGTTATAACGTATTACGTTATATGGGATGACGTTATAACGTATTACGTTATATGGGATGACGTTATAACGTATTACGTAATATGGGATGACGTTATAACGTAATAGGTTATATGGTATAACGTTATAACGTATTATGTTATATGGTATGAGGTTATAATGTAATAGGCTATATGGTATGACGTTATAACGTAATACGTCATATGGTATGACGTTATAACGTAAATAGGTTATATGGTATGACGTTATACCGTATAACGTTATATGGAATGACGTTATAACGTATTACGTTATGTGGGACGACGTTATAACGTAATAGGTTATATGGCATGACGTTATAATGCATTACGTTATATGGGATGACGTTATAACGTATTACGTTATATGGAATACCGTTATAACGTATTAGGTTATATGGTATGGCGTTATAACGTATTACGTTATATGGGATGACGTTATAACGTGTTACGTTATATGGTATGACGTTATAACGTATTACGTTATATGGGATGACGTTATAACGTATTGCGTTATATGGGATGATGTTATAACGTATTACGTTATATGGGATGACGTTATAACGTAATAGGTTATATGGTATAACGTCATAACCTATTACGTTATATGGTATGATGTTATAACGCATTACGTAATATGGGATGACGTTATAACGTATTACGTTATATGGGTTGACGTTATAACGTATTACGTAATATGGGATGACGTTATAACGTAATAGGTTATATGGTATGACGTTATAACGTATTACGTTATATGGTATGACGTTATAACGTAATAGGTTGAATGGTATGACGTTATAACGCATTACGTTATATGGGATGACGTTATAACGTATTACGTTATATGGAAAACCGTTATAACGTATTAGGTTATATGGTATGACGTTATAACGTATTACGTTATATGGGATGACGTTATAACGTATTACGTTATATGGGATGACGTTATATCGTATTTCGTTATGTGGGACGACGTTATAACGTATTGCGTTATATGGGATGACGTTATAACGTATTACGTTATATGTGATGACGTTATAACGTATTTCGCTATATGGGATGACGTTATAACGCATTACATAATATGGCATGACGTTATATCGTATTACGTTGTATGTGATGACGTTATAACGTATTTCGCTATATGGGATGACGTTATAACGTATTACGTAATATGGGATGACGTTATAACGTATTACGTTATGTGGGACGACGTTATAACGTATTGCGTTTTATGGTATGACGTTATAACGTATTGCGTTATATGGGATGACGTTATAACGTATTACGTAATATGGGATGACGTTATAACGTAATAGGTTATATGGTATAACGTTATAACGTATTACGTTATATGGTATGACGTTATAACGTAATAGGTTATATGGCATGACGTTATAACGCATTACGTTATATGGGATGACTTTATAACGCATTACGTAATATGGGATGACGTTATAACGTATTACGTTATATGGTATGACGTTATAACGTATTACGTTATGTGGGACGACGTTATAACGTATTGCGTTATATGGGATGACGTTATAACGTATTACGTTATATGGGATGACGTTATAACGTAATAGGTTATATGGGATGACGTTATAACGTAATAGGTTATATGGTATAACGTCATAACGTATTACGTTATATGATATGACGTTATAACGTATTACGTTATATGGAATACCGTTATAACGTATTAGGTTATATGGTATGACGTTATAACGTATTACGTTATATGGGATGACGTTATAACGTATTACGTTATATGGTATGACGTTATAACGTATTACGTTATATGGGATGACGTTATAACGTATTACGTTATATGGGATGACGTTATAACGTATTACGTTATATGGGATGACGTTATAACGTATTACGTTATATGGTATGACGTTATAACGTATTACGTTATATGGGATGACGTTATAACGTATTACGTTATATGGGATGACGTTATAACGTATTACGTTATATGGGATGACGTTATAACGTAATAGGTTATATGGTATAACGTCATAACGTATTACGTTATATGGTATAACGTTATAACGTATTACGTAATATGGGACGACGTTATAACGCATTACGTTATATGGGATGACGTTATAACGCATTACGTAATATGGGATGACGTTATAACGTTTTACGTTATATGGTATGACGTTATAACGTATTACGTAATATGGGATGACGTTATAACGTAATAGGTTATATGGTATAACGTTATAACTTATTACGTTATATGGTATGACGTTATAACGTAATAGGTTATATGGCATGACGTTATAACGCATTACGTTATATGGGATGACGTTATAACGTATTACGTTATATGGGATGACGTTATAACGTAATAGGTTATATGGTATAACGTCATAACGTATTACGTTATATGGTATAACGTTATAACGTATTACGTAATATGGGATGACGTTATAACGTAATTTCTTATATGGTATAACGTTATAGCGTATTACGTTATATGGTATTACGTTATAACGGAAATAGGTTATATGGTATGACGTTATACCGTATTACATTATATGGGATGACGTTATAACGCATTACGTAATATGGGATGACGTTATATCGTATTTCGTTATGTGGGACGACGTTATAACGTATTGCGTTATATGGGATGACGTTATAACGTATTACGTTATATGTGATGACGTTATAACGTATTTCGCTATATGGGATGACGTTATAACGCATTACATAATATGGCATGACGTTATATCGTATTACGTTGTATGTGATGACGTTATAACGTATTTCGCTATATGGGATGACGTTATAACGTATTACGTAATATGGGATGACGTTATAACGTATTACGTTATGTGGGACGACGTTATAACGTATTGCGTTTTATGGTATGACGTTATAACGTATTGCGTTATATGGGATGACGTTATAACGTATTACGTAATATGCGATGACGTTATAACGTAATAGGTTATATGGTATAACGTTATAACGTATTACGTTATATGGTATGACGTTATAACGTAATAGGTTATATGGCATGACGTTATAACGCATTACGTTATATGGGATGACGTTATAACGCATTACGTAATATGGGATGACGTTATAACGTATTACGTTATATGGTATGACGTTATAACGTATTACGTTATTTGGGACGACGTTATAACGTATTGCGTTATATGGGATGACGTTATAACGTATTACGTTATATGGGATGACGTTATAACGTAATAGGTTATATGGGATGACGTTATAACGTAATAGGTTATATGGTATAACGTCATAACGTATTACGTTATATGATATGACGTTATAACGTATTACGTTATATGGAATACCGTTATAACGTATTAGGTTATATGGTATGACGTTATAACGTATTACGTTATATGGGATGACGTTATAACGTATTACGTTATATGGTATGACGTTATAACGTATTACGTTATATGGGATGACGTTATAACGTATTACGTTATATGGGATGACGTTATAACGTATTACGTTAACTGGGATGACGTTATAACGTATTACGTTATATGGGATGACGTTATAACGTATTACGTTATATGGTATGACGTTATAACGTATTACGTTATATGGGATGACGTTATAACGTATTACGTTATATGGGATGACGTTATAACGTATTACGTTATATGGGATGACGTTATAACGTAATAGGTTATATGGTATAACGCCATAACGTATTACGTTATATGGTATAACGTTATAACGTATTACGTAATATGGGACGACGTTATAACGCATTACGTTATATGGGATGACGTTATAACGCATTACGTAATATGGGATGACGTTATAACGTATTACGTTATATGGTATGACGTTATAACGTATTACGTTATGTGGGACGACGTTATAACGTATTGCGTTATATGGGATGATGTTATAACGTATTACGTTATATGGGATGACGTTATAACGTAATAGGTTATATGGTATAACGTCATAACCTATTACGTTATATGGTATGACGTTATAACGCATTACGTAATATGGGATGACGTTATAACTTATTACGTTATATGGTGTGACGTTATAACGTATTACGTTATGTGGGACGACGTTATAACGTATTGCGTTATATGGGATGACGTTATAACGTATTACGTAATATGGGACGACGTTATAACGCATTACGTTATATGGGATGACGTTATAACGCATTACGTAATATGGGATATCGATATAACGTATTACGTTATATGGTATGACGTTATAACGTATTACGTTATGTGGGACGACGTTATAACGTATTGCGTTATATGGGATGACGTTATAACGTATTACGTTATATGGGATGACGTTATAACGTAATAGGTTATATGGGATGACGTTATAACGTAATAGGTTATATGGTATAACGTCATAACGTATTACGATATATGATATGACGTTATAACGTATTACGTTATATGGAATACCGTTATAACGTATTAGGTTATATGGTATGACGTTATAACGTATTACGTTATATGGGATGACGTTATAACGTATTACGTTTTATGGTATGACGTTATAACGTATTACGTTATATGGGATGACGTTATAACGTATTACGTTATATGGGATGACGTTATAACGTATTACGTTATATGGGATGACGTTATAACGTAATAGGTTATATGGTATAACGTCATAACGTATTACGTTATATGGTATAACGTTATAACGTATTACGTAATATGGGACGACGTTATAACGCATTACGTTATATGGGATTACGTTATAACGCATTACGTAATATGGGATGACGTTATAACGTATTACGTTATATGGTATGACGTTATAACGTATTACGTTATGTGGGACGACGTTATAACGTATTGCGTTATATGGGATGATGTTATAACGTATTACGTTATATGGGATGACGTTATAACGTAATAGGTTATATGGTATAACGTCATAACCTATTACGTTATATGGTATGACGTTATAACGCATTACGTAATATGGGATGACGTTATAACTTATTACGTTATATGGTGTGACGTTATAACGTATTACGTTATGTGGGACGACGTTATAACGTATTGCGTTATATGGGATGACGTTATAACGTATTACGTTATATGGGATGACGTTATAACGTAATAGGTTATACGGTATGACGTTATAACGTAATACGTTATATGGTGTGACGTTATAACGTAATACGTTATATGGTATGACGTTATAACGTAAATAGGTTATATGGTATGACGTTATACCGTATTACGTTATATGGCATGACGTTATAACGTATTACGTTATATGGAATACCGTTACAACGTGTTAGGTTATATGGTATGACGTTATAACGTATTACGTTATATGGGATGACGTTATAACGTATTACGTTATATGGGATGACGTTATAACGTATTACGTTATATGGGATGACGTTATAACGTAATAGGTTATATGGTACAACGTCATAACGTATTACGTTATATGATATGACTTTATAACGTAATAGGTTATACGGTATGACGTTATAATGTAATACGTTATATGGTATGACGTTATAACGTAATAGGTTATACGGTATGACGTTATAACGTAATACGTTATATGGTGTGACGTTATAACGTAATACGTTATATGGTATGACGTTATAACGTAAATAGGTTATATGGTATGACGTTATACCGTATTACGTTATATGGCATGACGTTATAACGTATTACGTTATATGGAATACCGTTACAACGTATTAGGTTATATGGTATGACGTTATAACATATTACGTTATATGGGATGACGTTATAACGTATTACGTTATATGGGATGACGTTATAACGTATTACGTTATATGGGATGACGTTATAACGTAATAGGTTATATGGTATAACGTCATAACGTATTACGTTATATGATATGACTTTATAACGTAATAGGTTATACGGTATGACGTTATAATGTAATACGTTATATGGTATGACGTTATAACGTAAATAGGTTATATGGTATGACGTTGTACCGTATTACGTTATATGGGATGACGTTATAACGTAATAGGTTATATGGTATAACGTCATAACGTATTACGTTATATGGTATGACGTTATAACGTAATAGCTTATACGGTATGACGTTATAACGTAATACGTTATATGGTATGACGTTATAACGTATTACGTTATGTGGGACGACGTTATAACGTATTGCGTTATATGGTACGACGTAATAACGTATTACGTAATGTGGGTCGACGTTATAACGTATTGCGTTATATGGGATGACGTTATAACGTATTACGTTATATGGGATGACGTTATAACGTAATACGTTATACGGTATGACGTTATAACGTAATACGTTACATGGTATGACGTTATAACGTATTACGTTATATGGGATGACGTTATAACGTATTACGTTATACGGGATGACGTTATAACGTATTACGTTATATGGGATGACGTTATAACGTATTACGTTATATGGTATGACGTTATAATGTAATAGGTTATATGGTATAACGTTATAACGTAATACGTCATATGGTATGACGTTATAACGTAATACGTCATATGGTATGACGTTATAACGTAATAGGTTATATGGTATAACGTTATAACGTATTACGTTATATGGTATGACGTTATAATGTAATAGGTTATATGGTATAACGTTATAACGTAATACGTCATATGGTATGACGTTATAACGTAATACGTTATACGGTAAGACGTTATAACGTAATACGGTATGTGGTATGACGATATAACGTATTACGTAATATGGGACGACGTTATAACGCATTATGTCATATGGGATGACGTTATAACGTATTACGTTGTATGGTATGACGTTATAATGTAATAGGTTATATGGTATAACGTTATAACGTAATACGTCATATGGTATGACGTTATAACGTAATACGTCATATGGTATGACGTTATAACGTAATAGGTTATATGGTATAACGTTATAACGTATTACGTTATACGGTATGACGTTATAACGTAATACGTTATATGGTATGACGTTATAACGTATTACGTTATGTGGGACGACGTTATAACGTATTGCGTTATATGGTACGACGTAATAACGTAATACGTTATGTGGTATGACGATATAACGTATTACGTAATATGGGACGACGTTATAACGCATTATGTCATATGGGATGACGTTATAACGTATTACGTTGTATGGAATACCGTTATAACGTATCAGGTTATATGGTATGACGTTATAACGTATTACATTATATGGGATGACGTTATAACGTATTACGTAATATGGGATGACGTTATAACGTAATAGGTTATATGGTATAACGTTATAACGTATTACGTTATATGGTATGACGTTATAATGTAATAGGTTATATGGTATAACGTTATAACGTAATACGTCATATGGTATGACGTTATAACGTAATACGTTATACGGTAAGACGTTATAACGTAATACGGTATATGGTATAACGTTATAACGTATTACGTAATATGGGACGACGTTATAACGTATTACGTTATATGGAATACCGTTATAACGTATTAGGTTATATGGTATGACGTTATAACGTATTACGTTATATGGGATGACGTTATAACGTATTACGTTATATGGGATGACGTTATAACGTATTACGTAATATGGGATGACGTTATAACGTATTACGTTATGTGGGACGACGTTATAACGTTTTGCGTTATATGGTATGACGTTATGACGTATTACGTTATATGGTATGACGTTATAACGTATTACGTTATATGGGATGACGTTATAACGTATTACGTTATATGGGATGACGTTATAACGTATTACGTTATATGGGATGACGTTATAACGTAATAGGTTATATGGTATAACGTCATAACGTATTACGTTATATGGTATAACGTTATAACGTATTACGTAATATGGGACGACGTTATAACGCATTACGTTATATGGGATGACGTTATAACTCATTACGTAATATGGGATGACGTTATAACGTATTACGTTATATGGTATGACGTTATAACGTATTACGTTATGTGGGACGACGTTATAACGTATTGCCTTATATGGGATGACGTTATAACGTATTACGTTATATTGGATGACGTTATAACGTAATAGGTTATATGGGATGACGTTATAACGTAATACGTTATACGGTATGACGTTATAACGTAATACGGTATATGGTATAACGTTATAACGTATTACGTAATATGGGACGACGTTATAACGTATTACGTTATATGGGATGACGTTATAACTCATTACGTAATATGGGATGACGTTATAACGTATTACGTTATATGGTATAACGTTATAACGTATTACGTAATATGGGACGACGTTATAACGCATTACGTTATATGGGATGACGTTTAACGCATTACGTAATATGGGATGACGTTATAACGTTTTACGTTATATGGTATGACGTTATAACGTATTACGTAATATGGGATGACGTTATAACGTAATAGGTTATATGGTATAACGTTATAACTTATTACGTTATATGGTATGACGTTATAACGTATTACGTAATATGGGACGACGTTATAACGCATTACGTTATATGGGATGACGTTATAACGCATTACGTAATATGGGATGACGTTATAACGTTTTACGTTATATGGTATGACGTTATAACGTATTACGTAATATGGGATGACGTTATAACGTAATAGGTTATATGGTATAACGTTATAACTTATTACGTTATATGGTATGACGTTATAACGTAATAGGTTATATGGCATGACGTTATAACGCATTACGTTATATGGGATGACGTTATAACGTATTACGTTATATGGGATGACGTTATAACGTAATAGGTTATATAGTATAACGTCATAACGTATTACGTTATATGGTATGACGTTATAACGTAATAGCTTATACGGTATGACGTTATAACGTAATACGTTATATGGTATGACGTTATAACGTATTACGTTATGTGGGACGACGTTATAACGTATTGCGTTATATGGTACGACGTAATAACGTATTACGTAATGTGGGTCGACGTTATAACGTATTGCGTTATATGGGATGACGTTATAACGTATTACGTTATATGGGATGACGTTATAACGTAATACGTTATACGGTATGACGTTATAACGTAATACGGTATATGGTATAACGTTATAACGTATTACGTAATATGGGACGACGTTATAACGTATTACGTTATATGGGATGACGTTATAACTCATTACGTAATATGGGATGACGTTATAACGTATTACGTTATATGGTATAACGTTATAACGTATTACGTAATATGGGACGACGTTATAACGCATTACGTTATATGGGATGACGTTATAACGCATTACGTAATATGGGATGACGTTATAACGTTTTACGTTATATGGTATGACGTTATAACGTATTACGTAATATGGGATGACGTTATAACGTAATAGGTTATATGGTATAACGTTATAACTTATTACGTTATATGGTATGACGTTATAACGTAATAGGTTATATGGCATGACGTTATAACGCATTACGTTATATGGGATGACGTTATAACGTATTACGTTATATGGGATGACGTTATAACGTAATAGGTTATATGGTATAACGTCATAATGTATTACGTTATATGGTATAACGTTATAACGTATTACGAAATATGGGATGACGTTATAACGTAATAGGTTATATGGTATAACGTTATAGCGTATTACGTTATATGGTATTACGTTATAACGGAAATAGGTTATATGGTATGACGTTATACCGTATTACATTATATGGGATGACGTTATAACGCATTACGTAATATGGGATGACGTTATATCGTATTTCGTTATGTGGGACGACGTTATAACGTATTGCGTTATATGGGATGACGTTATAACGTATTACGTTATATGTGATGACGTTATAACGTATTTCGCTATATGGGATGACGTTATAACGCATTACATAATATGGCATGACGTTATGTCGTATTACGTTGTATGTGATGACGTTATAACGTATTTCGCTATATGGGATGACGTTATAACGTATTACGTAATATGGGATGACGTTATAACGTATTACGTTATGTGGGACGACGTTATAACGTATTGCGTTTTATGGTATGACGTTATAACGTATTGCGTTATATGGGATGACGTTATAACGTATTACGTAATATGGGATGACGTTATAACGTAATAGGTTATATGGTATAACGTTATAACGTATTACGTTATATGGTATGACGTTATAACGTAATAGGTTATATGGCATGACGTTATAACGCATTACGTTATATGGTATAACGTTATAACGTATTACGTAATATGGGACGACGTTATAACGTATTACGTTATATGGGATGACGTTATAACTCATTACGTAATATGGGATGACGTTATAACGTATTACGTTATATGGTATAACGTTATAACGTATTACGTAATATGGGACGACGTTATAACGCATTACGTTATATGGGATGACGTTATAACGCATTACGTAATATGGGATGACGTTATAACGTTTTACGTTATATGGTATGACGTTATAACGTATTACGTAATATGGGATGACGTTATAACGTAATAGGTTATATGGTATAACGTTATAACTTATTACGTTATATGGTATGACGTTATAACGTAATAGGTTATATGGCATGACGTTATAACGCATTACGTTATATGTGATGACGTTATAACGTATTTCGCTATATGGGATGACGTTATAACGTATTACGTAATATGGGATGACGTTATAACGTATTACGTTATGTGGGACGACGTTATAACGTATTGCGTTTTATGGTATGACGTTATAACGTATTGCGTTATATGGGATGACGTTATAACGTATTACGTAATATGTGATGACGTTATAACGTATTTCGCTATATGGGATGACGTTATAACGCATTACATAATATGGCATGACGTTATATCGTATTACGTTGTATGTGATGACGTTATAACGTATTTCGCTATATGGGATGACGTTATAACGTATTACGTAATATGGGATGACGTTATAACGTATTACGTTATGTGGGACGACGTTATAACGTATTGCGTTTTATGGTATGACGTTATAACGTATTGCGTTATATGGGATGACGTTATAACGTATTACGTAATATGGGATGACGTTATAACGTAATAGGTTATATGGTATAACGTTATAACGTATTACGTTATATGGTATGACGTTATAACGTAATAGGTTATATGGCATGACGTTATAACGCATTACGTTATATGGGATGACGTTATAACGCATTACGTAATATGGGATGACGTTATAACGTATTACGTTATATGGTATGACGTTATAACGTATTACGTTATTTGGGACGACGTTATAACGTATTGCGTTATATGGGATGACGTTATAACGTATTACGTTATATGGGATGACGTTATAACGTATTACGTTATATGGGATGACGTTATAACGTATTACGTTATATGGGATGACGTTATAACGTATTACGTTATATGGGATGACGTTATAACGTATTACGTTATATGGTATGACGTTATAACGTATTACGTTATATGGGATGACGTTATAACGTATTACGTTATATGGTATAACGTTATAACGTATTACGTAATATGGGACGACGTTATAACGCATTACGTTATATGGGATGACGTTTAACGCATTACGTAATATGGGATGACGTTATAACGTTTTACGTTATATGGTATGACGTTATAACGTATTACGTAATATGGGATGACGTTATAACGTAATAGGTTATATGGTATAACGTTATAACTTATTACGTTATATGGTATGACGTTATAACGTAATAGGTTATATGGCATGACGTTATAACGCATTACGTTATATGGGATGCCGTTATAACGTATTACGTTATATGGGATGACGTTATAACGTAATAGGTTATATAGTATAACGTCATAACGTATTACGTTATATGGTATGACGTTATAACGTAATAGCTTATACGGTATGACGTTATAACGTAATACGTTATATGGTATGACGTTATAACGTATTACGTTATGTGGGACGACGTTATAACGTATTGCGTTATATGGTACGACGTAATAACGTATTACGTAATGTGGGTCGACGTTATAACGTATTGCGTTATATGGGATGACGTTATAACGTATTACGTTATATGGGATGACGTTATAACGTAATACGTTATACGGTATGACGTTATAACGTAATACGGTATATGGTATAACGTTATAGCGTATTACGTAATATGGGACGACGTTATAACGTATTACGTTATATGGGATGACGTTATAACTCATTACGTAATATGGGATGACGTTATAACGTATTACGTTATATGGTATAACGTTATAACGTATTACGTAATATGGGACGACGTTATAACGCATTACGTTATATGGGATGACGTTATAACGCATTACGTAATATGGGATGACGTTATAACGTTTTACGTTATATGGTATGACGTTATAACGTATTACGTAATATGGGATGACGTTATAACGTAATAGGTTATATGGTATAACGTTATAACTTATTACGTTATATGGTATGACGTTATAACGTAATAGGTTATATGGCATGACGTTATAACGCATTACGTTATATGGGATGACGTTATAACGTATTACGTTATATGGGATGACGTTATAACGTAATAGGTTATATGGTATAACGTCATAATGTATTACGTTATATGGTATAACGTTATAACGTATTACGAAATATGGGATGACGTTATAACGTAATAGGTTATATGGTATAACGTTATAGCGTATTACGTTATATGGTATTACGTTATAACGGAAATAGGTTATATGGTATGACGTTATACCGTATTACATTATATGGGATGACGTTATAACGCATTACGTAATATGGGATGACGTTATATCGTATTTCGTTATGTGGGACGACGTTATAACGTATTGCGTTATATGGGATGACGTTATAACGTATTACGTTATATGTGATGACGTTATAACGTATTTCGCTATATGGGATGACGTTATAACGCATTACATAATATGGCATGACGTTATATCGTATTACGTTGTATGTGATGACGTTATAACGTATTTCGCTATATGGGATGACGTTATAACGTATTACGTAATATGGGATGACGTTATAACGTATTACGTTATGTGGGACGACGTTATAACGTATTGCGTTTTATGGTATCACGTTATAACGTATTGCGTTATATGGGATGACGTTATAACGTATTACGTAATATGGGATGACGTTATAACGTAATAGGTTATATGGTATAACGTTATAACGTATTACGTTATATGGTATGACGTTATAACGTAATAGGTTATATGGCATGACGTTATAACGCATTACGTTATATGGGATGACGTTATAACGCATTACGTAATATGGGATGACGTTATAACGTATTACGTTATATGGTATGACGTTATAACGTATTACGTTATTTGGGACGACGTTATAACGTATTGCGTTATATGGGATGACGTTATAACGTATTACGTTATATGGGATGACGTTATAACGTATTACGTTATATGGGATGACGTTATAACGTATTACGTTATATGGGATGACGTTATAACGTATTACGTTATATGGGATGACGTTATAACGTATTACGTTATATGGTATGACGTTATAACGTATTACGTTATATGGGATGACGTTATAACGTATTACGTTATATGGGATGACGTTATAACGTATTACGTTATATGGGATGACGTTATAACGTAATAGGTTATATGGTATAACGTCATAACGTATTACGTTATATGGTATAACGTTATAACGTATTACGTAATATGGGACGACGTTATAACGCATTACGTTATATGGGATGACGTTATAACGCATTACGTAATATGGGATATCGATATAACGTATTACGTTATATGGTATGACGTTATAACGTATTACGTTATGTGGGACGACGTTATAACGTATTGCGTTATATGGGATGACGTTATAACGTATTACGTTATATGGGATGACGTTATAACGTAATAGGTTATATGGGATGACGTTATAACGTAATAGGTTATATGGTATAACGTCATAACGTATTACGATATATGATATGACGTTATAACGTATTACGTTATATGGAATACCGTTATAACGTATTAGGTTATATGGTATGACGTTATAACGTATTACGTTATATGGGATGACGTTATAACGTATTACGTTTTATGGTATGACGTTATAACGTATTACGTTATATGGGATGACGTTATAACGTATTACGTTATATGGGATGACGTTATAACGTATTACGTTATATGGGATTACGTTATAACGTAATAGGTTATATGGTATAACGTCATAACGTATTACGTTATATGGTATAACGTTATAACGTATTACGTAATATGGGACGACGTTATAACGCATTACGTTATATGGGATGACGTTATAACGCATTACGTAATATGGGATGACGTTATAACGTATTACGTTATATGGTATGACGTTATAACGTATTACGTTATGTGGGACGACGTTATAACGTATTGCGTTATATGGGATGATGTTATAACGTATTACGTTATATGGGATGACGTTATAACGTAATAGGTTATATGGTATAACGTCATAACCTATTACGTTATATGGTATGACGTTATAACGCATTACGTAATATGGGATGACGTTATAACTTATTACGTTATATGGTGTGACGTTATAACGTATTACGTTATGTGGGACGACGTTATAACGTATTGCGTTATATGGGATGACGTTATAACGTATTACGTTATATGGGATGACGTTATAACGTAATAGGTTATACGGTATGACGTTATAACGTAATACGTTATATGGTGTGACGTTATAACGTAATACGTTATATGGTATGACGTTATAACGTAAATAGGTTATATGGTATGACGTTATACCGTATTACGTTATATGGCATGACGTTATAACGTATTACGTTATATGGAATACCGTTACAACGTATTAGGTTATATGGTATGACGTTATAACGTATTACGTTATATGGGATGACGTTATAACGTATTACGTTATATGGGATGACGTTATAACGTATTACGTTATATGGGATGACGTTATAACGTAATAGGTTATATGGTATAACGTCATAACGTATTACGTTATATGATATGACTTTATAACGTAATAGGTTATACTGTATGACGTTATAATGTAATACGTTATATGGTATGACGTTATAACGTAATAGGTTATACGGTATGACGTTATAACGTAATACGTTATATGGTGTGACGTTATAACGTAATACGTTATATGGTATGACGTTATAACGTAAATAGGTTATATGGTATGACGTTATACCGTATTACGTTATATGGCATGACGTTATAACGTATTACGTTATATGGAATACCGTTACAACGTATTAGGTTATATGGTATGACGTTATAACGTATTACGTTATATGGGATGACGTTATAACGTATTACGTTATATGGGATGACGTTATAACGTATTACGTTATATGGGATGACGTTATAACGTAATAGGTTATATGGTATAACGTCATAACGTATTACGTTATATGATATGACTTTATAACGTAATAGGTTATACGGTATGACGTTATAATGTAATACGTTATATGGTATGACGTTATAACGTAAATAGGTTATATGGTATGACGTTGTACCGTATTACGTTATATGGGATGACGTTATAACGTAATAGGTTATATGGTATAACGTCATAACGTATTACGTTATATGGTATGACGTTATAACGTAATAGGTTATACGGTATGACGTTATAATGTAATACGTTATATGGTATGACGTTATAACGTAAATAGGTTATATGGTATGACGTTGTACCGTATTACGTTATATGGGATGACGTTATAACGTAATAGGTTATATGGTATAACGTCATAACGTATTACGTTATATGGTATGACGTTATAACGTAATAGCTTATACGGTATGACGTTATAACGTAATACGTTATATGGTATGACGTTATAACGTATTACGTTATGTGGGACGACGTTATAACGTATTGCGTTATATGGTACGACGTAATAACGTATTACGTAATGTGGGTCGACGTTATAACGTATTGCGTTATATGGGATGACGTTATAACGTATTACATTATATGGGATGACGTTATAACGTAATACGTTATACGGTATGACGTTATAACGTAATACGTTACATGGTATGACGTTATAACGTATTACGTTATATGGGATGACGTTATAACGTATTACGTTATACGGGATGACGTTATAACGTATTACGTTATATGGGATGACGTTATAACGTATTACGTTATATGGGATGACGTTATAACGTAATAGGTTATATGGTATAACGTCATAACGTATTACGTTATATGGTATGACGTTATAACGTAATAGCTTATACGGTATGACGTTATAACGTAATACGTTATGTGGTATGACGATATAAATATTACGTAATATGGGACGACGTTATAACGCTTTATGTCATATGGGATGACGTTATAACGTATTACGTTGTATGGAATACCGTTATAACGTATCAGGTTATATGGTATGACGTTATAACGTATTACATTATATGGGATGACGTTATAACGTATTACGTAATATGGGATGACGTTATAACGTAATAGGTTATATGGTATAACGTTATAACGTATTACGTTATATGGTATGACGTTATAATGTAATAGGTTATATGGTATAACGTTATAACGTAATACGTCATATGGTATGACGTTATAACGTAATACGTTATACGGTAAGACGTTATAACGTAATACGGTATATGGTATAACGTTATAACGTATTACGTAATATGGGACGACGTTATAACGTATTACGTTATATGGAATACCGTTATAACGTATTAGGTTATATGGTATGACGTTATAACGTATTACGTTATATGGGATGACGTTATAACGTATTACGTTATATGGGATGACGTTATAACGTATTACGTAATATGGGATGACGTTATAACGTATTACGTTATGTGGGACGACGTTATAACGTTTTGCGTTATATGGTATGACGTTATAACGTATTACGTTATATGGTATGACGTTATAACGTATTACGTTATATGGGATGACGTTATAACGTATTACGTTATATGGGATGACGTTATAACGTATTACGTTATATGGGATGACGTTATAACGTAATAGGTTATATGGTATAACGTCATAACGTATTACGTTATATGGTATAACGTTATAACGTATTACGTAATATGGGACGACGTTATAACGCATTACGTTATATGGGATGACGTTATAACTCATTACGTAATATGGGATGACGTTATAACGTATTACGTTATATGGTATGACGTTATAACGTATTACGTTATGTGGGACGACGTTATAACGTATTGCCTTATATGGGATGACGTTATAACGTATTACGTTATATTGGATGACGTTATAACGTAATAGGTTATATGGGATGACGTTATAACGTAATAGGTTATATGGTATAACGTCATAACGTATTACGTTATATGATATGACGTTATAACGTAATACGTCATACGGTATGACGTTATAACGTAATACGTTATACGGTAAGACGTTATAACGTAATACGTTATATGGTATAACGTTATAACGTATTACGTAATATGGGACGACGTTATAACGTATTACGTTATATGGAATACCGTTATAACGTATTAGGTTATATGGTATGACGTTATAACGTATTACGTTATATGGGATGACGTTATAACGTATTACGTTATATGGGATGACGTTATAAAGTATTACGTTATATGGGATGACGTTATAACGTAATAGGTTTTAATGTATAACGTTATAACGTATTACGTTATATGATATGACTTTATAACGTAATAGGTTATACGGTATGACGTTATAACGTAATACGTTATATGGTATGACGTTATAACGTAAATAGGTTATATGGTATGACGTTGTACCGTATTACGTTATATGGGATGACGTTATAACGCATTACGTAATATGGGATGACGTTATAACGTATTACGTTGTGTGGTATGACGTTATAACGTATTACGTTATGTGGGACGACGTTATAACGTATTGCGTTATATGGTACGACGTAATAACGTATTACGTTATGTGGGACGACGTTATAACGTATTGCGTTATATGGGATGACGTTATAACGTATTACGTTATATGGGATGACGTTATAACGTAATACGTTATACGGTATGACGTTATAACGTAATACGTTATATGGTATAACGACATAACGTATTACGTTATATGGTATGACGTTATAACGTAATAGCTTATACGGTATGACGTTATAACGTAAATAGGTTATATGGTATGACGTTATACCGTATTACGTTATATGGCATGACGTTATAACGTATTACGTCATATGGGATGACGTTATAACGTATTACGTTGTATGGAATACCGTTATAACGTATCAGGTTATATGGTAAGACGTTATAACGTATTACATTATATGGGATGACGTTATAACGTATTACGTAATATGGGATGACGTTATAACGTAATAGGTTATATGGTATAACGTTATAACGTATTACGTTATATGGTATGACGTTATGATGTAATAGGTTATATGGTATGACGTTATAACGTAATACGTCATATGGTATGACGTTATAACGTAAATAGGTTATATGGTACGACGTTATACCGTATTACGTTATATGGGATGACGTTATAACGCATTTCGTTATATGGGATGACGTTATAACGTATTACGTTATGTGGGACGACGTTATAACGTATTTCGTTATATGGGATGACGTTATAACGTATTACGTAATATGGGATGACGTTATAACGTATTACGTTATGTGGGACGACGTTATAACGTATTGCGTTATATGGTACGACGTAATAACGTATTACGTAATGTGGGACGACGTTATAACGTATTGCGTTATATGGGATGACGTTATAACGTATTACGTTATATGGGATGACGTTATAACGTAATACGTTATACGGTATGACGTTATAACGTAATACGTTACATGGTATGACGTTATAACGTATTACGTTATATGGGATGACGTTATAACGTATTACGTTATACGGGATGACGTTATAACGTATTACGTTAAATGGTATGACGTTATAACGTAATAGGTTATATGGCATGACGTTATAACGCATTACGTTATATGGGATGACGTTATAACGTATTACGTTATATGGGATGACGTTATAACTTATTACGTTATATGGGATGACGTTATAACGTATTACGTAATATGGGATGACGTTATAACGTAATAGGTTATATGGTATGACGTTATAACGTATTACGTTATATGGGACGTCGTTATAACGTATTGCGTTATATGGGATGACGTTATAACGTATTACGTTATATGGGATGACGTTATAACGTATTACGTTATATGGAATACCGTTATATCGTAATAGGTTATATGGTATGACGTTATAACGTATTACGTTATATGGGATGACGTTATAACGTATTACGTAATATGGGATGACGTTATAACGTATTACGTTATATGGTATGACGTTATAACGTATTACGTTATGTGGGACGACGTTATAACGTATTGCGTTATATGGGATGATGTTATAACGTATTACGTTATATGGTATGACGTTATAACGTAATAGCTTATACGGTATGACGTTATAACGTAATACGTTATATGGTATGACGTTATAACGTATTACGTTATGTGGGACGACGTTATAACGTATTGCGTTATATGGTACGACGTAATAACGTATTACGTAATGTGGGTCGACGTTATAACGTATTGCGTTATATGGGATGACGTTATAACGTATTACGTTATATGGGATGACGTTATAACGTAATACGTTATACGGTATGACGTTATAACGTAATACGGTATATGGTATAACGTTATAACGTATTACGTAATATGGGACGACGTTATAACGTATTACGTTATATGGGATGACGTTATAACTCATTACGTAATATGGGATGACGTTATAACGTATTACGTTATATGGTATAACGTTATAACGTATTACGTAATATGGGACGACGTTATAACGCATTACGTTATATGGGATGACGTTATAACGCATTACGTAATATGGGATGACGTTATAACGTTTTACGTTATATGGTATGACGTTATAACGTATTACGTAATATGGGATGACGTTATAACGTAATAGGTTATATGGTATAACGTTATAACTTATTACGTTATATGGTATGACGTTATAACGTAATAGGTTATATGGCATGACGTTATAACGCATTACGTTATATGGGATGACGTTATAACGTATTACGTTATATGGGATGACGTTATAACGTAATAGGTTATATGGTATAACGTCATAATGTATTACGTTATATGGTATAACGTTATAACGTATTACGAAATATGGGATGACGTTATAACGTAATAGGTTATATGGTATAACGTTATAGCGTATTACGTTATATGGTATTACGTTATAACGGAAATAGGTTATATGGTATGACGTTATACCGTATTACATTATATGGGATGACGTTATAACGCATTACGTAATATGGGATGACGTTATATCGTATTTCGTTATGTGGGACGACGTTATAACGTATTGCGTTATATGGGATGACGTTATAACGTATTACGTTATATGTGATGACGTTATAACGTATTTCGCTATATGGGATGACGTTATAACGCATTACATAATATGGCATGACGTTATATCGTATTACGTTGTATGTGATGACGTTATAACGTATTTCGCTATATGGGATGACGTTATAACGTATTACGTAATATGGGATGACGTTATAACGTATTACGTTATGTGGGACGACGTTATAACGTATTGCGTTTTATGGTATGACGTTATAACGTATTGCGTTATATGGGATGACGTTATAACGTATTACGTAATATGGGATGACGTTATAACGTAATAGGTTATATGGTATAACGTTATAACGTATTACGTTATATGGTATGACGTTATAACGTAATAGGTTATATGGCATGACGTTATAACGCATTACGTTATATGGGATGACGTTATAACGCATTACGTAATATGGGATGACGTTATAACGTATTACGTTATATGGTATGACGTTATAACGTATTACGTTATTTGGGACGACGTTATAACGTATTGCGTTATATGGGATGACGTTATAACGTATTACGTTATATGGGATGACGTTATAACGTATTACGTTATATGGGATGACGTTATAACGTATTACGTTATATGGGATGACGTTATAACGTATTACGTTATATGGGATGACGTTATAACGTATTACGTTATATGGTATGACGTTATAACGTATTACGTTATATGGGATGACGTTATAACGTATTACGTTATATGGGATGACGTTATAACGTATTACGTTATATGGGATGACGTTATAACGTAATAGGTTATATGGTATAACGTCATAACGTATTACGTTATATGGTATAACGTTATAACGTATTACGTAATATGGGACGACGTTATAACGCATTACGTTATATGGGATGACGTTATAACGCATTACGTAATATGGGATATCGATATAACGTATTACGTTATATGGTATGACGTTATAACGTATTACGTTATGTGGGACGACGTTATAACGTATTGCGTTATATGGGATGACGTTATAACGTATTACGTTATATGGGATGACGTTATAACGTAATAGGTTATATGGGATGACGTTATAACGTAATAGGTTATATGGTATAACGTCATAACGTATTACGATATATGATATGACGTTATAACGTATTACGTTATATGGAATACCGTTATAACGTATTAGGTTATATGGTATGACGTTATAACGTATTACGTTATATGGGATGACGTTATAACGTATTACGTTTTATGGTATGACGTTATAACGTATTACGTTATATGGGATGACGTTATAACGTATTACGTTATATGGGATGACGTTATAACGTATTACGTTATATGGGATTACGTTATAACGTAATAGGTTATATGGTATAACGTCATAACGTATTACGTTATATGGTATAACGTTATAACGTATTACGTAATATGGGACGACGTTATAACGCATTACGTTATATGGGATGACGTTATAACGCATTACGTAATATGGGATGACGTTATAACGTATTACGTTATATGGTATGACGTTATAACGTATTACGTTATGTGGGACGACGTTATAACGTATTGCGTTATATGGGATGATGTTATAACGTATTACGTTATATGGGATGACGTTATAACGTAATAGGTTATATGGTATAACGTCATAACCTATTACGTTATATGGTATGACGTTATAACGCATTACGTAATATGGGATGACGTTATAACTTATTACGTTATATGGTGTGACGTTATAACGTATTACGTTATGTGGGACGACGTTATAACGTATTGCGTTATATGGGATGACGTTATAACGTATTACGTTATATGGGATGACGTTATAACGTAATAGGTTATACGGTATGACGTTATAACGTAATACGTTATATGGTGTGACGTTATAACGTAATACGTTATATGGTATGACGTTATAACGTAAATAGGTTATATGGTATGACGTTATACCGTATTACGTTATATGGCATGACGTTATAACGTATTACGTTATATGGAATACCGTTACAACGTATTAGGTTATATGGTATGACGTTATAACGTATTACGTTATATGGGATGACGTTATAACGTATTACGTTATATGGGATGACGTTATAACGTATTACGTTATATGGGATGACGTTATAACGTAATAGGTTATATGGTATAACGTCATAACGTATTACGTTATATGATATGACTTTATAACGTAATAGGTTATACAGTATGACGTTATAATGTAATACGTTATATGGTATGACGTTATAACGTAATAGGTTATACGGTATGACGTTATAACGTAATACGTTATATGGTGTGACGTTATAACGTAATACGTTATATGGTATGACGTTATAACGTAAATAGGTTATATGGTATGACGTTATACCGTATTACGTTATATGGCATGACGTTATAACGTATTACGTTATATGGAATACCGTTACAACGTATTAGGTTATATGGTATGACGTTATAACGTATTACGTTATATGGGATGACGTTATAACGTATTACGTTATATGGGATGACGTTATAACGTATTACGTTATATGGGATGACGTTATAACGTAATAGGTTATATGGTATAACGTCATAACGTATTACGTTATATGATATGACTTTATAACGTAATAGGTTATACGGTATGACGTTATAATGTAATACGTTATATGGTATGACGTTATAACGTAAATAGGTTATATGGTATGACGTTGTACCGTATTACGTTGTATGGGATGACGTTATAACGTAATAGGTTATATGGTATAACGTCATAACGTATTACGTTATATGGTATGACGTTATAACGTAATAGGTTATACGGTATGACGTTATAATGTAATACGTTATATGGTATGACGTTATAACGTAAATAGGTTATATGGTATGACGTTGTACCGTATTACGTTATATGGGATGACGTTATAACGTAATAGGTTATATGGTATAACGTCATAACGTATTACGTTATATGGTATGACGTTATAACGTAATAGCTTATACGGTATGACGTTATAACGTAATACGTTATATGGTATGACGTTATAACGTATTACGTTATGTGGGACGACGTTATAACGTATTGCGTTATATGGTACGACGTAATAACGTATTACGTAATGTGGGTCGACGTTATAACGTATTGCGTTATATGGGATGACGTTATAACGTATTACGTTATATGGGATGACGTTATAACGTAATACGTTATACGGTATGACGTTATAACGTAATACGTTACATGGTATGACGTTATAACGTATTACGTTATATGGGATGACGTTATAACGTATTACGTTATACGGGATGACGTTATAACGTATTACGTTATATGGGATGACGTTATAACGTATTACGTTATATGGGATGACGTTATAACGTAATAGGTTATATGGTATAACGTCATAACGTATTACGTTATATGGTATGACGTTATAACGTAATAGCTTATACGGTATGACGTTATAACGTAATACGTTATGTGGTATGACGATATAACGTATTACGTAATATGGGACGACGTTATAACGCATTATGTCATATGGGATGACGTTATAACGTATTACGTTGTATGGAATACCGTTATAACGTATCAGGTTATATGGTATGACGTTATAACGTATTACATTATATGGGATGACGTTATAACGTATTACGTAATATGGGATGACGTTATAACGTAATAGGTTATATGGTATAACGTTATAACGTATTACGTTATATGGTATGACGTTATAATGTAATAGGTTATATGGTATAACGTTATAACGTAATACGTCATATGGTATGACGTTATAACGTAATACGTTATACGGTAAGACGTTATAACGTAATACGGTATATGGTATAACGTTATAATGTATTACGTAATATGGGACGACGTTATAACGTATTACGTTATATGGAATACCGTTATAACGTATTAGGTTATATGGTATGACGTTATAACGTATTACGTTATATGGGATGACGTTATAACGTATTACGTTATATGGGATGACGTTATAACGTATTACGTAATATGGGATGACGTTATAACGTATTACGTTATGTGGGACGACGTTATAACGTTTTGCGTTATATGGTATGACGTTATAACGTATTACGTTATATGGTATGACGTTATAACGTATTACGTTATATGGGATGACGTTATAACGTATTACGTTATATGGGATGACGTTATAACGTATTACGTTATATGGGATGACGTTATAACGTAATAGGTTATATGGTATAACGTCATAACGTATTACGTTATATGGTATAACGTTATAACATATTACGTAATATGGGACGACGTTATAACGCATTACGTTATATGGGATGACGTTATAACTCATTACGTAATATGGGATGACGTTATAACGTATTACGTTATATGGTATGACGTTATAACGTATTACGTTATGTGGGACGACGTTATAACGTATTGCCTTATATGGGATGACGTTATAACGTATTACGTTATATTGGATGACGTTATAACGTAATAGGTTATATGGGATGACGTTATAACGTAATAGGTTATATGGTATAACGTCATAACGTATTACGTTATATGATATGACGTTATAACGTAATACGTCATACGGTATGACGTTATAACGTAATACGTTATACGGTAAGACGTTATAACGTAATACGTTATATGGTATAACGTTATAACGTATTACGTAATATGGGACGACGTTATAACGTATTACGTTATATGGAATACCGTTATAACGTATTAGGTTATATGGTATGACGTTATAACGTATTACGTTATATGGGATGACGTTATAACGTATTACGTTATATGGGATGACGTTATAAAGTATTACGTTATATGGGATGACGTTATAACGTAATAGGTTTTACGGTATAACGTTATAACGTATTACGTTATATGATATGACTTTATAACGTAATAGGTTATACGGTATGACGTTATAACGTAATACGTTATATGGTATGACGTTATAACGTAAATAGGTTATATGGTATGACGTTGTACCGTATTACGTTATATGGGATGACGTTATAACGCATTACGTAATATGGGATGACGTTATAACGTATTACGTTGTGTGGTATGACGTTATAACGTATTACGTTATGTGGGACGACGTTATAACGTATTGCGTTATATGGTACGACGTAATAACGTATTACGTTATGTGGGACGACGTTATAACGTATTGCGTTATATGGGATGACGTTATAACGTATTACGTTATATGGGATGACGTTATAACGTAATACGTTATACGGTATGACGTTATAACGTAATACGTTATATGGTATAACGTCATAACGTATTACGTTATATGGTATGACGTTATAACGTAATAGCTTATACGGTATGACGTTATAACGTAAATAGGTTATATGGTATGACGTTATACCGTATTACGTTATATGGCATGACGTTATAACGTATTACGTCATATGGGATGACGTTATAACGTATTACGTTGTATGGAATACCGTTATAACGTATCAGGTTATATGGTAAGACGTTATAACGTATTACATTATATGGGATGACGTTATAACGTATTACGTAATATGGGATGACGTTATAACGTAATAGGTTATATGGTATAACGTTATAACGTATTACGTTATATGGTATGACGTTATGATGTAATAGGTTATATGGTATGACGTTATAACGTAATACGTCATATGGTATGACGTTATAACGTAAATAGGTTATATGGTATGACGTTATACCGTATTACGTTATATGGGATGACGTTATAACGCATTTCGTTATATGGGATGACGTTATAACGTATTACGTTATGTGGGACGACGTTATAACGTATTTCGTTATATGGGATGACGTTATAACGTATTACGTAATATGGGATGACGTTATAACGTATTACGTTATGTGGGACGACGTTATAACGTATTGCGTTATATGGTACGACGTAATAACGTATTACGTAATGTGGGACGACGTTATAACGTATTGCGTTATATGGGATGACGTTATAACGTATTACGTTATATGGGATGACGTTATAACGTAATACGTTATACGGTATGACGTTATAACGTAATACGTTACATGGTATGACGTTATAACGTATTACGTTATATGGGATGACGTTATAACGTATTACGTTATACGGGATGACGTTATAACGTATTACGTTATATGGTATGACGTTATAACGTAATAGGTTATATGGCATGACGTTATAACGCATTACGTTATATGGGATGACGTTATAACGTATTACGTTATATGGGATGACGTTATAACTTATTACGTTATATGGGATGACGTTATAACGTATTACGTAATATGGGATGACGTTATAACGTAATAGGTTATATGGTATGACGTTATAACGTATTACGTTATATGGGACGTCGTTATAACGTATTGCGTTATATGGGATGACGTTATAACGTATTACGTTATATGGGATGACGTTATAACGTATTACGTTATATGGAATACCGTTATATCGTAATAGGTTATATGGTATGACGTTATAACGTATTACGTTATATGGGATGACGTTATAACGTATTACGTTATATGGGACGTCGTTATAACGTATTGCGTTATATGGGATGACGTTATAACGTATTACGTAATATGGGATGACGTTATAACGTAATAGGTTATTTGGTATAACGTTATAACGTATTACGTTATATGGTATGACGTTATAACGTAATAGGTTATATGGTATAACGTCATAACGTATTACGTTATATGATATGACTTTATAACGTAATAGGTTATACGGTATGACGTTATAACGTAATACGTTATATGGTATGACGTTATAACGTAAATAGGTAATATGGTATGACGTTGTACCGTATTACGTTATATGGGATGACGTTATAACGCATTACGTAATATGGGATGACGTTATAACGTATTACGTTGTATGGTATGACGTTATAACGTATTACGTTATGTGGGACGACGTTATAACGTATTGCGTTATATGGTACGACGTAATAACGTATTACGTTATGTGGGACGACGTTATAACGTATTGCGTTATATGGGATGACGTTATAACGTATTACGTTATATGGGATGACGTTATAACGTAATACGTTATACGGTATGACGTTATAACGTAATACGTTATATGGTATGACGTTATAACGTATTACGTTATATGGGATGACGTTATAACGTATTACGTTATATGGAATACCGTTATAACGTATTAGGTTACATGGTATGACGTTATAACGTATTACGTTATATGGGATGACGTTATAACGTATTACGTTATATGGGATGACGTTATAACGTATTACGTTATATGGGATGACGTTATAACGTATTACGTTATATGGGATGTCGTTATAACGTAATAGGTTATATGGTATAACGTCATAACGTATTACGTTATATGGTATGACGTTATAACGTAATAGCTTATACGGTATGACGTTATAACGTAATACGTTATGTGGTATGACGATATAACGTATTACGTAATATGGGACGACGTTATAACGCATTACGTCATATGGGATGACGTTATAACGTATTACGTTGTATGGAATACCGTTATAACGTATCAGGTTATATGGTATGACGTTATAACGTATTACATTATATGGGATGACGTAATAACGTATTACGTAATATGGGATGACGTTATAACGTAATAGGTTATATGGTATAACGTTATAACGTATTACGTTATATGGTATGACGTTATAATGTAATAGGTTATATGGTATGACGTTATAACGTAATACGTCATATGGTATGACGTTACAACGTAAATAGGTTATATGGTATGACGTTATACCGTATTACGTTATATGGGATTACGTTATAACGCATTACGTTATATGGGATGACGTTATAACGTATTACGTTATGTGGGACGACGTTATAACGTATTTCGTTATATGGGATGACGTTATAACGTATTACGTAATATGGGATGACGTTATAACGTATTACGTTATGTGGGACGACGTTATAACGTTTTGCGTTATATGGTATGACGTTATAACGTATTACGTTATATGGTATGACGTTATAACGTAATAGGTTATATGGCATGACGTTATAACGGATAACGTTATATGGGATGACGTTATAACGTATTTCGCTGTATGGGATGACGTTATAACGTATTACGTAATATGGGATGACGTTATAACGTATTACGTAATATGGGATGACGTTATAACGTATTACGTAATATGGGATGACGTTATAACGTAATAGGTTATTTGGTATAACGTTATAACGTATTACGTTATATGGTATGACGTTATAACGTAATAGGTTATATGGTATGACGTTATAACGTAATACGTCATATGGTATGACGTTATAACGTAAATAGGTTATATGGTATGACGTTATACCGTATTACGTTATATGGGATTACGTTATAACGCATTACGTTATATGGGATGACGTTATAACGTATTACGTTATGTGGGACGACGTTATAACGTATTTCGTTATATGGGATGACGTTATAACGTATTACGTAATATGGGATGACGTTATAACGTATTACGTTATGTGGGACGACGTTATAATGTTTTGCGTTATATGGGATGACGTTATAACGTATTACGTTATATGGGATGACGTTATAACGTAATACGTTATACGGTATGACGTTATAACGTAATACGTTATATGGTATGACGTTATAACGTATTACGTTATATGGGATGACGTTATAACGTATTACGTTATATGGAATACCGTTATAACGTATTAGGTTACATGGTATGACGTTATAACGTATTACGTTATATGGGATGACGTTATAACGTATTACGTTATATGGGATGACGTTATAACGTATTACGTTATATGGGATGACGTTATAACGTATTACGTTATATGGGATGTCGTTATAACGTAATAGGTTATATGGTATAACGTCATAACGTATTACGTTATATGGTATGACGTTATAACGTAATAGCTTATACGGTATGACGTTATAACGTAATACGTTATGTGGTATGACGATATAACGTATTACGTAATATGGGACGACGTTATAACGCATTACGTCATATGGGATGACGTTATAACGTATTACGTTGTATGGAATACCGTTATAACGTATCAGGTTATATGGTATGACGTTATAACGTATTACATTATATGGGATGACGTAATAACGTATTACGTAATATGGGATGACGTTATAACGTAATAGGTTATATGGTATAACGTTATAACGTATTACGTTATATGGTATGACGTTATAATGTAATAGGTTATATGGTATGACGTTATAACGTAATACGTCATATGGTATGACGTTACAACGTAAATAGGTTATATGGTATGACGTTATACCGTATTACGTTATATGGGATTACGTTATAACGCATTACGTTATATGGGATGACGTTATAACGTATTACGTTATGTGGGACGACGTTATAACGTATTTCGTTATATGGGATGACGTTATAACGTATTACGTAATATGGGATGACGTTATAACGTATTACGTTATGTGGGACGACGTTATAACGTTTTGCGTTATATGGTATGACGTTATAACGTATTACGTTATATGGTATGACGTTATAACGTAATAGGTTATATGGCATGACGTTATAACGGATAACGTTATATGGGATGACGTTATAACGTATTTCGCTGTATGGGATGACGTTATAACGTATTACGTAATATGGGATGACGTTATAACGTATTACGTAATATGGGATGACGTTATAACGTATTACGTAATATGGGATGACGTTATAACGTAATAGGTTATTTGGTATAACGTTATAACGTATTACGTTATATGGTATGACGTTATAACGTAATAGGTTATATGGTATGACGTTATAACGTAATACGTCATATGGTATGACGTTATAACGTAAATAGGTTATATGGTATGACGTTATACCGTATTACGTTATATGGGATTACGTTATAACGCATTACGTTATATGGGATGACGTTATAACGTATTACGTTATGTGGGACGACGTTATAACGTATTTCGTTATATGGGATGACGTTATAACGTATTACGTAATATGGGATGACGTTATAACGTATTACGTTATGTGGGACGACGTTATAATGTTTTGCGTTATATGGTATGACGTTATAACGTATTACGTTATATGGTATGACGTTATAACGTAATAGGTTATATGGCATGACGTTATAACGGATTACGTTATATGGGATGACGTTATAACGTATTTCGCTGTATGGGATGACGTTATAACGTATTAGATAATATGGGATGACGTTATAACGTATTACGTAATATGGGATGACGTTATAACGTAATAGGTTATTTGGTATAACGTTATAACGTATTACGTTATATGGTATGACGTTATAACGTAATAGGTTATATGGCATGACGTTATAACGCATTACGTTATATGGGATGACGTTATAACGTATTACGTTATATGGAATACCGTTATAACGTATTAGGTTATATGGTATGACGTTATAACGTATTACGTTATATGGGATGACGTTATAACGTATTACGTTATATGGGATGACGTTATAACGTATTACGTTATATGGGATGACGTTATAACGTAATAGGTTATATGGTATAACGTCATAACGTATTACGTTATATGGTATAACGTTATAACGTATTACGTAATATGGGACGACGTTATAACGCATAACGTTATATGGGATGACGTTATAACGTATTACGTTATATGGGATGACGTTATAACGTATTTCGCTGTATGGGATGACGTTATAACGTATTACGTAATATGGGATGACGTTATAACGTATTACGTAATATGGGATGACGTTATAACGTAATAGGTTATATGGGATGACGTTGTAACGCATTACGTAATATGGGATGACGCTATAACGTATTACGTTATATGGTATGACGTTATAACGTATTACGTTATGTGGGGCGACGTTATAACGTATTGCGTTATATGGGATGACGTTATAACGTAATACGTTATATGGTATAACCTTATAACGTATTACGTAATATGGGACGACGTTATAACGTATTACGTTATATGGAATACCGTTATAACGTATTAGGTTATATGGTATGACGTTATAACGTATTACGTTATATGGGATGACGTTATAACGTAATAGGTTATATGGTATAACGTTATAACGTATTACGTTATATGGTATGACGTTATAACGCATTACGTTATATGGGATGACGTTATAACGTATTACGTTATGTGGGACGACGTTATAACGTATTACGTTATATGGGATGACGTTATAACGTATTACGTTATATGGGATGACGTTATAACGTAATAGGTTATATGGTATAACGTCATAACGTATTACGTTATATGGTATAACGTTATAACGTATTACGTAATATGGGACGACGTTATAACGCATAACGTTATATGGGATGACGTTATAACGTATTACGTTATATGGGATGACGTTATAACGTATTTCGCTGTATGGGATGACGTTATAACGTATTACGTAATATGGGATGACGTTATAACGTATTACGTAATATGGGATGACGTTATAACGTAATAGGTTATATGGGATGACGTTGTAACGCATTACGTAATATGGGATGACGCTATAACGTATTACGTTATATGGGATGACGTTATAACGTATTACGTTATATGGGATGACGTTATAACGTATTTCGTTATATGGGATGACGTTATAACGTATTACGTTATATGGTATGACGTTATAACGTATTACTTTATATGGGATGACGTTATAACGTATTACGTTATATGGGATGACGTTATAACGTATTAGGTTATATGGTATGACGTTATAACGTATTACGTTATATGGGATGACGTTATAACGTATTACGTTTTATGGTATGACGTTATAACGTATTACGTTATATGGGATGACGTTATAACGTATTACGTTATATGGGATGACGTTATAACGTATTACGTTATATGGGATGACGTTATAACGTAATAGGTTATATGGTATAACGTCATAACGTATTACGTTATATGGTATAACGTTATAACGTATTACGTAATATGGGACGACGTTATAACGCATTACGTTATATGGGATGACGTTATAACGCATTACGTAATATGGGATGACGTTATAACGTATTACGTTATATGGTATGACGTTATAACGTATTACGTTATGTGGGACGACGTTATAACGTATTGCGTTATATGGGATGATGTTATAACGTAATACGTTATATGGTGTGACGTTATAACGTAATACGTTATATGGTATGACGTTATAACGTAAATAGGTTATATGGTATGACGTTATAACGCATTACGTAATATGGGATGACGTTATAACGTATTACGTTATATGGTATGACGTTATAACGTATTACGTTATGTGGGACGACGTTATAACGTAATACGTTATATGGGATGACGTTATAACGTATTACGTTATGTGGGACGACGTTATAACGTATTTCGTTATATGGGATAACGTTATAACGTATTACGTAATATGGGATGACGTTATAACGTATTACGTTGTATGGAATACCGTTATAACGTATCAGGTTGTATGGTATGACGTTATAACATATTACATTATATGGGATGACGTTATAACGTATTACGTAATATGGGATGACGTTATAACGTAATAGGTTATATGGTATAACGTTATAACGTATTACGTTATATGGTATGACGTTATAACGCATTACGTTATATGGGATGACGTTATAACGTATTACGTTATGTGGGACGACGTTATAACGTATTTCGTTATATGGGATAACGTTATAACGTATTACGTAATATGGGATGACGTTATAACGTATTACGTTATGTGGGACGACGTTATAACGTATTGCGTTATATGGGATGACGTTATAACGTATTACGTTATATGGGATGACGTTATAACGTAATAGGTTATACGGTATGACGTTATAACGTAATACGTTATATGGTGTGACGTTATAACGTAATACGTTATATGGTATGACGTTATAACGTAAATAGGTTATATGGTATGACGTTATACCGTATTACGTTATATGGCATGACGTTATAACGTATTACGTTATATGGAATACCGTTACAACGTATTAGGTTATATGGTATGACGTTATAACGTATTACGTTATATGGGATGACGTTATAACGTATTACGTTATATGGGATGACGTTATAACGTATTACGTTATATGGGATGACGTTATAACGTAATAGGTTATATGGTATAACGTCATAACGTATTACGTTATATGATATGACTTTATAACGTAATAGGTTATACGGTATGACGTTATAATGTAATACGTTATATGGTATGACGTTATAACGTAAATAGGTTATATGGTATGACGTTGTACCGTATTACGCTATATGGGATGACGTTATAACGCATTACGTAATATGGGATGACGTTATAACGTATTACGTTATATGGTATGACGTTATAACGTATTACGTTATGTGGGACGACGTTATAACGTAATACGTTATACGGTATGACGTTATAACGTAATACGTTGCATGGTATGACGTTATAACGTATTACGTTATATGGGATGACGTTATAACGTATTACGTTATATGGGATGACGTTATAACGTAATACGTTATATGGGATGACGTTATAACGTATTACGTTATATGGGATGACGTTATAACGTAATAGGTTATATGGTATAACGTCATAACGTATTACGTTATATGGTATGACGTTATAACGTAATAGCTTATACGGTATGACGTTATAACGTAATACGTTACGTGGTATGACGATATAACGTATTACGTAATATGGGACGACGTTATAACGCATTATGTCATATGGGATGATGTTATAACGTATTACGTTGTACGGAATACCGTTATAACGTATCAGGTTATATGGTATGACGTTATAACGTATTACATTATATGGGATGACGTTATAACGTATTACGTAATATGGGATGACGTTATAACGTAATAGGTTATATGGTATAACGTTATAACGTATTACGTTATATGGTATGACGTTATAATGTAATAGGTTATATGGTATAACGTTATAACGTAATACGTCATATGGTATGACGTTATAACGTAAATAGGTTATATGGTATGACGTTATACCGTATTACGTTATATGGGATGACGTTATAACGCATTACGTTATATGGGATGACGTTATAACGTATTACGTTATGTGGGACGACGTTATAACGTATTTCGTTATATGGGATAACGTTATAACGTATTACGTAATATGGGATGACGTTATAACGTATTACGTTATGTGGGACGACGTTATAACGTTTTGCGTTATATGGTATGACGCTATAACGTATTACGTTATATGGTATGACGTTATAACGTATTACGTTATATGGGATGACGTTATAACGTATTACGTTATATGGGATGACGTTATAACGTATTACGTTATATGGGATGACGTTATAACGTAATAGGTTATATGGTATAACGTCATAACGTATTACGTTATATGGTATAACGTTATAACGTATTACGTATTATGGGACGACGTTATAACGCATTACGTTATATGGGATGACGTTATAACTCATTACGTAATATGGGATGACGTTATAACGTATTACGTTATATGGTATGACGTTATAACGTATTACGTTATGTGGGGCGACGTTATAACGTATTGCGTTATATGGGATGATGTTATAACGTAATACGTTATATGGTGTGACGTTATAACGTAATACGTTATATGGTATGACGTTATAACGTAAATAGGTTATATGGTATGACGTTATAACGCATTACGTAATATGGGATGACGTTATAACGTATTACGTTATATGGTATGACGTTATAACGTATTACGTTATGTGGGACGACGTTATAACGTAATACGTTATACGGTATGACGTTATAACGTAATACGTTACATGGTATGACGTTATAACGTATTACGTTATATGGGATGACGTTATAACGTATTACGTTATATGGGATGACGTTATAACGTATTACGTTATATGGGATGACGTTATAACGTAATGGGTTATATGGTATAACGTCATAACGTATTACGTTATATGGTATGACGTTATAACGTAATAGCTTATACGGTATGACGTTATAACGTAATACGTTATGTGGTATGACGATATAACGTATTACGTAATATGGGACGACGTTATAACGCATTATGTCATATGGGATGACGTTATAACGTATTACGTTGTATGGAATACCGTTATAACGTATCAGGTTATATGGTATGACGTTATAACGTATTACATTATATGGGATGACGTTATAACGTATTACGTAATATGGGATGACGTTATAACGTAATAGGTTATATGGTATAACGTTATAACGTATTACGTTATATGGTATGACGTTATAACGCATTACGTTATATGGGATGACGTTATAACGTATTACGTTATATTGGATGACGTTATAACGTAATAGGTTATATTGGATGACGTTATAACGTAATAGGTTATATGGTATAACGTCATAACGTATTACGTTATATGATATGACGTTATAACGTAATACGTTATACGGTATGACGTTATAACGTAATACGTTATACGGTAAGACGTTATAACGTAATACGTTATATGGTATAACGTTATAACGTATTACGTAATATGGGACGACGTTATAACGTATTACGTTATATGGAATACCGTTATAACGAATTAGGTTATATGGTATGACGTTATAGCGTATTACGTTATATGGGATGACGTTATAACGTATTACGTTATATGGGATGACGTTATAACGTATTACGTTATATGGGATGACGCTATAACGTAATAGGTTATATGGTATAACGTCATAACGTATTACGTTATATGATATGACTTTATAACGTAATAGGTTATACGGTATGACGTTATAACGTATTACGTTATATGGTATGACGTTATAACGTAAATAGGTTATATGGTATGACGTTGTACCGTATTACGTTATATGGGATGACGTTATAACGCATTACGTAATATGGGATGACGTTATAACGTATTACGTTGTGTGGTATGACGTTATAACGTATTACGTTATGTGGGACGACGTTATAACGTATTGCGTTATATGGTACGACGTAATAACGTATTACGTTATGTGGGACGACGTTATAACGTATTGCGTTATATGGGATGACGTTATAACGTATTACGTTATATGGGATGACGTTATAACGTAATACGTTATACGGTATGACGTTATAACGTAATACGTTATATGGTATAACGTCATACCGTATTACGTTATATGGTATGACGTTATAACGTAATAGCTTATACGGTATGACGATATAACGTATTACGTAATATGGGACGACGTTATAACGCATTACGTCATATGGGATGACGTTATAACGTATTACGTTGTATGGAATACCGTTATAACGTATCAGGTTATATGGTAAGACGTTATAACGTAACACATTATATGGGATGACGTTATAACGTATTACGTAATATGGGATGACGTTATAACGTAATAGGTTATATGGTATAACGTTATAACGTATTACGTTATATGGTATGACGTTATAATGTAATAGGTTATATGGTATGACGTTATAACGTAATACGTCATATGGTATGACGTTATAACGTAAATAGGTTATATGGTATGACGTTATACCGTATTACGTTATATGGGATGACGTTATAACGCATTACGTTATATGGGATGACGTTATAACGTATTACGTTATGTGGGACGACGTTATAACGTATTTCGTTATATGGGATGACGTTATAACGTATTACGTAATATGGGATGACGTTATAACGTATTACGTTATGTGGGACGACGTTATAACGTTTTGCGTTATATGGTATGACGTTATAACGTATTACGTTATATGGTATGACGTTATAACGTAATAGGTTATATGGCATGACGTTATAACGGATTACGTTATATGGGATGACGTTATAACGTATTTCGCTGTATGGGATGACGTTATAACGTATTACGTAATATGGGATGACGTTATAACGTATTACGTAATATGGGATGACGTTATAACGTAATAGGTTATTTGGTATAACGTTATAACGTATTACGTTATTTGGTATGACGTTATAACGTAATAGGTTATATGGCATGACGTTATAACGCATTACGTTATATGGGATGACGTTATAACGTATTACGTTATATGGGATGACGTTATAACGTATTACGTTATATGGGATGACGTTATAACGTATTACGTAATATGGGATGACGTTATAACGTAATAGGTTATATGGTATGACGTTATAACGTATTACGTTATATGGGACGACGTTATAACGTATTGCGTTATATGGGATGACGTTATAACGTATTACGTTATATGGGATGACGTTATAACGTATTACGTTATATGGAATACCGTTATAACGTAATAGGTTATATGGTATGACGTTATAACGTATTACGTTATATGGGATGACGTTATAACGTATTACGTTATATGGGATGACGTTATAACGTATTACGTTATATGGGATGACGTTATAACGTAATAGGTTATTTGGTATAACGTTATAACGTATTACGTTTTATGGGATGACGTTATAACGTATTTCGCTGTATGGGATGACGTTATAACGTATTACGTAATATGGGATGACGTTATAACGTATTACGTAATATGGGATGACGTTATAACGTAATAGGTTATTTGGTATAACGTTATAACGTATTACGTTATTTGGTATGACGTTATAACGTAATAGGTTATATGGCATGACGTTATAACGGATTACGTTATATGGGATGACGTTATAACGTATTTCGCTGTATGGGATGACGTTATAACGTATTACGTAATATGGGATGACGTTATAACGTATTACGTAATATGGGATGACGTTATAACGTAATAGGTTATTTGGTATAACGTTATAACGTATTACGTTATTTGGTATGACGTTATAACGTAATAGGTTATATTGCATGACGTTATAACGCATTACGTTATATGGGATGACGTTATAACGTATTACGTTATATGGGATGACGTTATAACGTATTACGTTATATGGGATGACGTTATAACGTATTACGTAATATGGGATGACGTTATAACGTAATAGGTTATATGGTATGACGTTATAACGTATTACGTTATATGGGACGACGTTATAACGTATTGCGTTATATGGGATGACGTTATAACGTATTACGTTATGTGGGACGACGTTATAACGTATTTCGTTATATGGGATGACGTTATAACGTATTACGTAATATGGGATGACGTTATAACGTATTACGTTATGTGGAACGACGTTATAACGTTTTGCGTTATATGGTATGACGTTATAACGTATTACGTTATATGGTATGACGTTATAACGTAATAGGTTATATGGCATGACGTTATAACGGATTACGTTATATGGGATGACGTTATAACGTATTTCGCTGTATGGGATGACGTTATAACGTATTACGTAATATGGTGTAACGTCATAACGTATTACGTTATATGATATGACTTTATAGCGTAATAGGTTATACGGTATGACGTTATAACGTAATACGTTATATGGTATGACGTTATAACGTAAACAGGTTATATGGTATGACGTTGTACCGTATTACGTTATATGGGATGACATTATAACGCATTACGTAATATGGGATGACGTTATAACGTATTACGTTGTATGGTATGACGTTATAACGTATTACGTTATGTGGGACGACGTTATAACGTATTGCGTTATATGGTACGACGTAATAACGTATTTCGCTGTATGGGATGACGTTATAACGTATTACGTAATATGGTGTAACGTCATAACGTATTACGTTATATGATATGACTTTATAGCGTAATAGGTTATACGGTATGACGTTATAACGTAATACGTTATATGGTATGACGTTATAACGTAAACAGGTTATATGGTATGACGTTGTACCGTATTACGTTATATGGGATGACATTATAACGCATTACGTAATATGGGATGACGTTATAACGTATTACGTTATATGGTATGACGTTATAACGTAATAGGTTATATGGCATGACGTTATAACGGATTACGTTATATGGGATGACGTTATAACGTATTTCGCTGTATGGGATGACGTTATAACGTATTACGTAATATGGTGTAACGTCATAACGTATTACGTTATATGATATGACTTTATAGCGTAATAGGTTATACGGTATGACGTTATAACGTAATACGTTATATGGTATGACGTTATAACGTAAACAGGTTATATGGTATGACGTTGTACCGTATTACGTTATATGGGATGACATTATAACGCATTACGTAATATGGGATGACGTTATAACGTATTACGTTGTATGGTATGACGTTATAACGTATTACGTTATGTGGGACGACGTTATAACGTATTGCGTTATATGGGATGACGTTAGAACGTATTACGTTATATGGGATGACGTTATAACGTAATACGTTATACGGTATGACGTTATAACGTAATACGTTATATGGTATGACGTTATAACGTATTACGTTATATGGGATGACGTTATAACGTATTACGTTATATGGAACACCGTTATAACGTATTAGGTTACATGGTATGACGTTATAACGTATTACGTTATATGGGATGACGTTATAACGTATTACGTTATATGGGATGACGTTATAACGTATTACGTTATATGGGATGGCGTTATAACGTATTACGTTATATGGGATGACGTTATAACGTAATAGGTTATATGGTATAACGTCATAACGTATTACGTTATATGGTATGACGTTATAACGTAATAGCTTATACGGTATGACGTTATAACGTAATACGTTATGTGGTATGACGATATAACGTATTACGTAATATGGGACGACGTTATAACGCATTACGTCATATGGGATGACGTTATAACGTATTACGTTGTATGGAATACCGTTATAACGTATCAGGTTATATGGTATGACGTTATAACGTATTACACTATATGGGATGACGTTGTAACGTATTACGTAATATGGGATGACGTTATAACGTAATAGGTTATATGGTATAACGTTATAACGTATTACGTTATATGGTATGACGTTATAATGTAATAGGTTATATGGTATGACGTTATAACGTAATACGTCATATGGTATGACGTTTAAACGTAAATAGGTTATATGGTATGACGTTATACCGTATTACGTTATATGGGATTACGTTATAACGCATTACGTTATATGGTATGACGTTATAACGTATTACGTTATGTGGGACGACGTTATAACGTATTTCGTTATATGGGATGACGTTATATCGTATTACGTAATATCGGATGACGTTATAACGTATTACGTTATGTGGGACGACGTTATAACGTTTTGCGTTATATGGTATGACGTTATAACGTATTACGTTATATGGTATGACGTTATAACGTAATAGGTTATATGGCATGACGTTATAACGGATTACGTTATATGGGATGACGTTATAACGTATTTCGCTGTATGGGATGACGTTATAACGTATTACGTAATATGGGATGACGTTATAACGTATTACGTAATATGGGATGACGTTATAACGTAATAGGTTATTTGGTATAACGTTATAACGTATTACGTTATATGGTATGACGTTATAACGTAATAGGTTATATGGTATGACGTTATAACGTAATACGTCATATGGTATGACGTTATAACGTAAATAGGTTATATGGTATGACGTTATACCGTATTACGTTATATGGGATTACGTTATAACGCATTACGTTATATGGGATGACGTTATAACGTATTACGTTATGTGGGACGACGTTATAACGTATTTCGTTATATCGGATGACGTTATAACGTATTACGTAATATGGGATGACGTTATAACGTATTACGTTATGTGGGACGACGTTATAACGTTTTGCGTTATATGGTATGACGTTATAACGTATTACGTTATATGGTATGACGTTATAACGTAATAGGTTATATGGGATGACGTTATAACATATTACGTAATATGGGATGACGTTATAACGTATTACGTTATGTGGGACGACGTTATAACGTTTTGCGTTATATGGTATGACGTTATAACGTATTACGTTATATGGTATGACGTTATAACGTAATAGGTTATATGGCATGACGTTATAACGGATTACGTTATATGGGATGACGTTATAACGTAATAGGTTATATGGTATAACGTCATAACGTATTACGTTATATGGTATAACGTTATAACGTATTACGTAATATGGGACAACGTTATAACGCATAACGTTATATGGGATGACGTTATAACGTATTACGTTATATGGGATGACGTTATAACGTATTACGTAATATGGGACGACGTTATAACGTATTACGTTATGTGGGACGACGTTATAACGTTTTGCGTTATATGGTATGACGTTATAACGTATTACGTTATATGGTATGACGTTATAACGTAATAGGTTATATGGCATGACGTTACAACGGATTACGTTATATGGGATGACGTTATAACGTATTTCGCTGTATGGGATGACGTTATAACGTATTACGTAATATGGGATGACGTTATAACGTATTACGTAATATGGGATGACGTTATAACGTAATAGGTTATTTGGTATAACGTTATAACGTATTACGTTATATGGTATGACGTTATAACGTAATAGGTTATATGGCATGACGTTATAACGCATTACGTTATATGGGATGACGTTATAACGTATTACGTTATATGGAATACCGTTATAACGTATTAGGTTATATGGTATGACGTTATAACGTATTACGTTATATGGGATGACGTTATAACGTATTACGTTATATGGGATGACGTTATAACGTATTACGTTATATGGGATGACGTTATAACGTAATAGGTTATATGGTATAACGTCATAACGTATTACGTTATATGGTATAACGTTATAACGTATTACGTAATATGGGACGACGTTATAACGCATAACGTTATATGGGATGACGTTATAACGTATTACGTTATATGGGATGACGTTATAACGTATTACGTAATATGGGACGACGTTATAACGTATTACGTTATATGGAATACCGTTATAACGTATTAGGTTATATGGTATGACGTTATAACGTATTACGTTATATGGGATGACGTTATAACGTAATAGGTTATATGGGATGACGTTATAACGTAATAGGTTATATGGTATAACGTCATAACGTATTACGTTATATGGGATGACGTTATAACGTAATAGGTTATATGGTATGACGTCATAACGTATTACGTTATATGGTATGACGTTATAACGTAATAGGTTATACGGTATGACGTTATAACGTAATACGTTATATGGTATGACGTTATAACGCATTACGTTATATGGGATGATGTTATAACGCATTACGTAATATGGGATGACGTTATAACGTATTACGTTATATGATATGACGTTATAACGTATTACGTTATGTGGGACGACGTTATAACGTATTGCGTTATATGGGATGACGTTATAACGTATTACGTTATATGGGATGACGTTACAACGTAATAGGTTATATGGGATGACGTTATAACGTAATAGGTTATATGGTATAACGTCATAACGTATTACGTTATATGATATGACGTTATAACGTAATACGTTATACGGTATGACGTTATAACGTAATACGTTATACGGTAAGACGTTATAACGTAATACGTTATATGGTATAACGTTATAACGTATTACGTAATATGGGACGACGTTATAACGTATTACGTTATATGGAATACCGTTATAACGTATTAGGTTATATGGTATGACGTTATAACGTATTACGTTATATGGGATGACGTTATAACGTAATAGGTTATATGGGATGACGTTATAACGTAATAGGTTATATGGTACAACGTCATAACGTATTACGTTATATGGTATGACGTTATAACGTAATACGTTATACGGTATGACGTTATAACGTATTACGTTATATGGGATGACGTTATAACGTATTACGTTATATGGGATGACGTTATAACGTAATAGGTTATATGGCATAACGTCATAACGTATTACGTTATATGGTACGACGTCATAACGTAATAGGTTATACGGTATGACGTTATAACGTAATACGTTATATGGTATGACGTTATAACGTATTACGTTATGTGGGATGACGTTATAACGTATTACGTTATATGGGATGACGTTATAACGTAATAGGTTATACGGTATGACGTTATAACGTATTACGTAATATGGGTGACGTTATAACGTAATAGGTTATATGGTACAACGTTATAACGTATTACGTTATATGGTATGACGTTATAACATAATAGGTTATATGGTATGACGTTATAACGTAATACGTTATACGGTATGACGTTATAACTTAATACGTTATATGGTATGACGTTATAACGTATTACGTAATATGGGACGACGTTATAACGCATTACGTAATATGGGATGACGTTATAACGTATTTCCTTATATTTGATGACGTTATAACGTATTACGTAATATGGGATGACGTTATAACGTATTACGTAATATGGGACGACGTTATAACGCATTACGTAATATGGGATGACGTTATAACGTATTACGTTATATGGTATTACGTTATAACGTATTACGTTATATGGGATGACGTTATAACGTATTACGTTATATGGGATGACGTTATAACGTATTACGTTATATGGGATGACGTTATAACGTATTACGTTATATGGGATGACGTTATAACGTATTACGTTATATGGTATGACGTTATAACGTATTACGTTATATGGGATGACGTTATAACGTATTACGTTATATGGGATGACGTTATAACGTATTACGTTATATGGGATGACGTTATAACGTAATAGGTTATATGGTATAACGTCATAACGTATTACGTTATATGGTATAACGTTATAACGTATTACGTAATATGGGACGACGTTATAACGCATTACGTTATATGGGATGACGTTATAACGCATTACGTAATATGGGATGACGTTATAACGTATTACGTTTTATGGTATGACGTTATAACGTATTACGTTATGTGGGACGACGTTATAAAGTATTGCGTTACATGGGATGACGTTATAACGTATTACGTTATATGGGATGACGTTATAACGTAATAGGTTATATGGGATGACGTTATAACGTAATAGGTTATATGGTATAACGTCATAACGTATTACGTTATATGATATGACGTTATAACGTATTACGTTATATGGAATACCGCTATAACGTATTAGGTTATATGGTATGACGTTATAACGTATTACGTTATATGGGATGACGTTATAACGTATTACGTTTTATGGTATGACGTTATAACGTATTACGTTATATGGGATGACGTTATAACGTATTAGGTTATATGGGATGACGTTATAACGTAATAGGTTATATGGTATAACGTCATAACGTATTACGTTATATGGTATGACGTTATAACGTAATAGCTTATACGGTATGACGTTATAACGTAATACGTTATGTGCTATGACGATATGACGTATTACGTAATATGGGACGACGTTATAACGCATTACGTCATATGGGATGACGTTATAACGTATTACGTTGTATGGAATACCGTTATAACGTATCAGGTTATATGGTATGACGTTATAACGTATTACATTATATGGGATGACGTTATAACGTATTACGTAATATGGGATGACGTTATAACGTAATAGGTTATATGGTATAACGTTATAACGTATTACGTTATATGGTATGACGTTATAATGTAATAGGTTATATGGCATGACGTTATAACGGATTACGTTATATGGGTTGACGTTATAACGTATTTCGCTGTATGGGATGACGTTATAACGTATTACGTAATATGGGATGACGTTATAACGTATTACGTAATATGGGATGACGTTATAACGTAATAGGTTATTTGGTATAACGTTATAACGTATTACGTTATATGGTATGACGTTATAACGTAATAGGTTATATGGTATGACGTTATAACGTAATACGTCATATGGTATGACGTTATAACGTAAATAGGTTATATGGTATGACGTTATACCGTATTACGTTATATGGGATTACGTTATAACGCATTACGTTATATGGGATGACGTTATAACGTATTACGTTATGTGGGACGACGTTATAACGTATTTCGTTATATGGGATGACGTTATAACGTATTACGTAATATGGGATGACGTTATAACGTATTACGTTATGTGGGACGACGTTATAACGTTTTGCGTTATATGGTATGACGTTATAACGTATTACGTTATATGGTATGACGTTATAACGTAATAGGTTATATGGCATGACGTTATAACGGATTACGTTATATGGGATGACGTTATAACGTATTTCGCTGTATGGGATGACGTTATAACGTATTACGTAATATGCGATGACGTTATAACGTATTACGTAATATGGGATGACGTTATAACGTAATAGGTTACATGGCATAACGTCATAACGTATTACGTTATATGGTATGACGTCATAACGTAATAGGTTATACGGTATGACGTTATAACGTAATACGTTATATGGTATGACGTTATAACGTATTACGTTATGTGGGATGACGTTATAACGTATTACGTTATATGGGATGACGTTATAACGTAATAGGTTATACGGTATGACGTTATAACGTATTACGTAATATGGGTGACGTTATAACGTAATAGGTTATATGGTACAACGTTATAACGTATTACGTTATATGGTATGACGTTATAACATAATAGGTTATATGGTATGACGTTATAACGTAATACGTTATACGGTATGACGTTATAACTTAATACGTTATATGGTATGACGTTATAACGTATTACGTAATATGGGACGACGTTATAACGCATTACGTAATATGGGATGACGTTATAACGTATTTCCTTATATTTGATGACGTTATAACGTATTACGTAATATGGGATGACGTTATAACGTATTACGTAATATGGGACGACGTTATAACGCATTACGTAATATGGGATGACGTTATAACGTATTACGTTATATGGTATTACGTTATAACGTATTACGTTATATGGGATGACGTTATAACGTATTACGTTATATGGGATGACGTTATAACGTATTACGTTATATGGGATGACGTTATAACGTATTACGTTATATGGGATGACGTTATAACGTATTACGTTATATGGTATGACGTTATAACGTATTACGTTATATGGGATGACGTTATAACGTATTACGTTATATGGGATGACGTTATAACGTATTACGTTATATGGGATGACGTTATAACGTAATAGGTTATATGGTATAACGTCATAACGTATTACGTTATATGGTATAACGTTATAACGTATTACGTAATATGGGACGACGTTATAACGCATTACGTTATATGGGATGACGTTATAACGCATTACGTAATATGGGATGACGTTATAACGTATTACGTTATATGGTATGACGTTATAACGTATTACGTTATGTGGGACGACGTTATAACGTATTGCGTTACATGGGATGACGTTATAACGTATTACGTTATATGGGATGACGTTATAACGTAATAGGTTATATGGGATGACGTTATAACGTAATAGGTTATATGGTATAACGTCATAACGTATTACGTTATATGATATGACGTTATAACGTATTACGTTATATGGAATACCGCTATAACGTATTAGGTTATATGGTATGACGTTATAACGTATTACGTTATATGGGATGACGTTATAACGTATTACGTTTTATGGTATGACGTTATAACGTATTACGTTATATGGGATGACGTTATAACGTATTAGGTTATATGGGATGACGTTATAACGTAATAGGTTATATGGTATAACGTCATAACGTATTACGTTATATGGTATGACGTTATAACGTAATAGCTTATACGGTATGACGTTATAACGTAATACGTTATGTGCTATGACGATATGACGTATTACGTAATATGGGACGACGTTATAACGCATTACGTCATATGGGATGACGTTATAACGTATTACGTTGTATGGAATACCGTTATAACGTATCAGGTTATATGGTATGACGTTATAACGTATTACATTATATGGGATGACGTTATAACGTATTACGTAATATGGGATGACGTTATAACGTAATAGGTTATATGGTATAACGTTATAACGTATTACGTTATATGGTATGACGTTATAATGTAATAGGTTATATGGTATGACGTTATAACGTAATACGTCATATGGTATGACGTTATAACGTAAATAGGTTATATGGTATGACGTTATACCGTATTACGTTATATGGGATTACGTTATAACGCATTACGTTATATGGGATGACGTTATAACGTATTACGTTATGTGGGACGACGTTATAACGTATTTCGTTATATGGGATGACGTTATAACGTATTACGTAATATGGGATGACGTTATAACGTATTACGTTATGTGGGACGACGTTATAACGTTTTGCGTTATATGGTATGACGTTATAACGTATTACGTTATATGGTATGACGTTATAACGTAATAGGTTATATGGCATGACGTTATAACGGATTACGTTATATGGGTTGACGTTATAACGTATTTCGCTGTATGGGATGACGTTATAACGTATTACGTAATATGGGATGACGTTATAACGTATTACGTAATATGGGATGACGTTATAACGTAATAGGTTATTTGGTATAACGTTATAACGTATTACGTTATATGGTATGACGTTATAACGTAATAGGTTATATGGTATGACGTTATAACGTAATACGTCATATGGTATGACGTTATAACGTAAATAGGTTATATGGTATGACGTTATACCGTATTACGTTATATGGGATTACGTTATAACGCATTACGTTATATGGGATGACGTTATAACGTATTACGTTATGTGGGACGACGTTATAACGTATTTCGTTATATGGGATGACGTTATAACGTATTACGTAATATGGGATGACGTTATAACGTATTACGTTATGTGGGACGACGTTATAACGTTTTGCGTTATATGGTATGACGTTATAACGTATTACGTTATATGGTATGACGTTATAACGTAATAGGTTATATGGCATGACGTTATAACGGATTACGTTATATGGGATGACGTTATAACGTATTTCGCTGTATGGGATGACGTTATAACGTATTACGTAATATGCGATGACGTTATAACGTATTACGTAATATGGGATGACGTTATAACGTAATAGGTTATTTGGTATAACGTTATAACGTATTACGTTATATGGTATGACGTTATAACGTAATAGGTTATATGGCATGACGTTATAACGCATTACGTTATATGGGATGACGTTATAACGTATTACGTTATATGGAATACCGTTATAACGTATTAGGTTATATGGTATGACGTTATAACGTATTACGTTATATGGGATGACGTTATAACGTATTACGTTATATGGGATGACGTTATAACGTATTACGTTATATGGGATGACGTTATAACGTAATAGGTTATATGGTATAACGTCATAACGTATTACGTTATATGGTATAACGTTATAACGTATTACGTAATATGGGACGACGTTATAACGCATAACGTTATATGGGATGACGTTATAACGTATTACGTTATATGGGATGACGTTATAACGTATTTCGCTGTATGGCATGACGTTATAACGTATTACGTAATATGGGATGACGTTATAACGTATTACGTAATATGGGATGACGTTATAACGTATTAGGTTATATGGTATGACGTTATAACGTATTACGTTATATGGGATGACGTTATAACGTATTACGTTATATGGGATGACGTTATAACGTATTACGTCATATGGTATGACGTTATAACGTAAATAGTTTATATGGTATGACGTTATACCCTATTACGTTATATGGGATTACGTTATAACGCATTACGTTATATGGGATGACGTTATAACGTATTACGTTATGTGGGACGACGTTATAACGTATTTCGTTATATGGGATGACGTTATAACGTATTACGTAATATGGGATGACGTTATAACGTATTACGTTATGTGGGACGACGTTATAACGTTTTGCGTTATATGGTATGACGTTATAACGTATTACGTTATATGGTATGACGTTATAACGTAATAGGTTATATGGCATGACGTTATAACGGATTACGTTATATGGGATGACGTTATAACGTATTTCGCTGTATGGGATGACGTTATAACGTATTACGTAATATGGGATGACGTTATAACGTATTACGTAATATGGGATGACGTTATAACGTAATAGGTTATTTGGTATAACGTTATAACGTATTACGTTATATGGTATGACGTTATAACGTAATAGGTTATATGGTATGACGTTATAACGTAATACGTCATATGGTATGACGTTATAACGTAAATAGGTTATATGGTATGACGTTATACCATATTACGTTATATGGGATTACGTTATAACGCATTACGTTATATGGGATGACGTTATAACGTATTACGTTATGTGGGACGACGTTATAACGTATTTCGTTATATCGGATGACGTTATAACGTATTACGTAATATGGGATGACGTTATAACGTATTACGTTATGTGGGACGACGTTATAACGTTTTGCGTTATATGGTATGACGTTATAACGTATTACGTTATATGGTATGACGTTATAACGTAATAGGTTATATGGCATGACGTTATAACGGATTACGTTATATGGGATGACGTTATAACGTATTTCGCTGTATGGGATGACGTTATAACGTATTACGTAATATGGGATGACGTTATAACGTATTACGTAATATGGGATGACGTTATAACGTAATAGGTTATTTGGTATAACGTTATAACGTATTACGTTATATGGTATGACGTTATAACGTAATAGGTTATATGGCATGACGTTATAACGCATTACGTTATATGGGATGACGTTATAACGTATTACGTTATATGGAATACCGTTATAACGTATTAGGTTATATGGTATGACGTTATAACGTATTACGTTATATGGGATGACGTTATAACGTATTACGTAATATGGGATGACGCTATAACGTATTACGTTATATGGTATGACGTTATAACGTATTACGTTATGTGGGGCGACGTTATAACGTATTGCGTTATATGGGATGACGTTATAACGTAATACGTTATATGGTGTAACCTTATAACGTATTACGTAATATGGGACGACGTTATAACGTATTACGTTATATGGAATACCGTTATAACGTATTAGGTTATATGGTATGACGTTATAACGTATTACGTTATATGGGATGACGTTATAACGTAATAGGTTATATGGGATGACGTTATAACGTAATAGGTTATATGGTATAACGTCATAACGTATTACGTTATATGGGATGACGTTATAACGTAATAGGTTATATGGTATGACGTCATAACGTATTACGTTATATGGTATGACGTTATAACGTAATAGGTTATACGGTATGACGTTATAACGTAATACGTTATATGGTATGACGTTATAACGTAATAGGTTATATGGCATGACGTTATAACGCATTACGTTATATGGGATGACGTTATAACGTATTACGTTATATGGAATACCGTTATAACGTATTAGGTTATATGGTATGACGTTATAACGTATTACGTTATATGGGATGACGTTATAACGTATTACGTTATATGGGATGACGTTATAACGTATTACGTTATATGGGATGACGTTATAACGTAATAGGTTATATGGTATAACGTCATAACGTATTACGTTATATGGTATAACGTTATAACGTATTACGTAATATGGGACGACGTTATAACGCATAACGTTATATGGGATGACGTTATAACGTATTACGTTATATGGGATGACGTTATAACGTATTTCGCTGTATGGGATGACGTTATAACGTATTACGTAATATGGGATGACGTTATAACGTATTACGTAATATGGGATGACGTTATAACGTAATAGGTTATATGGGATGACGTTGTAACGCATTACGTAATATGGGATGACGCTATAACGTATTACGTTATATGGTATGACGTTATAACGTATTACGTTATGTGGGGCGACGTTATAACGTATTGCGTTATATGGGATGACGTTATAACGTAATACGTTATATGGTATAACCTTATAACGTATTACGTAATATGGGACGACGTTATAACGTATTACGTTATATGGAATACCGTTATAACGTATTAGGTTATATGGTATAACGTTATAACGTATTACGTTATATGGGATGACGTTATAACGTAATAGGTTATATGGGATGACGTTATAACGTAATAGGTTATATGGTATAACGTCATAACGTATTACGTTATATGGGATGACGTTATAACGTAATAGGTTATATGGTATGACGTCATAACGTATTACGTTATATGGTATGACGTTATAACGTAATAGGTTATACGGTATGACGTTATAACGTAATACGTTATATGGTATAACGTTATAACGTATTACGTAATATGGGACGACGTTATAACGTATTACGTTATATGGGATGACGTTATAACGTATTACGTTTTATGGTATGACGTTATAACGTATTACGTTATATGGGATGACGTTATAACGTATTACGTTATATGGGATGACGTTATAACGTATTACGTTATATGGGATGACGTTATAACGTAATTGGTTATATGGTATAACGTCATAACGTATTACGTTATATGGTATAACGTTATAACGTATTACGTAATATGGGACGACGTTATAACGCATTACGTTATATGGGATGACGTTATAACGCATTACGTAATATGGGATGACGTTATAACGTATTACGTTATATGGGATGACGTTATAACGTATTACGTTATATGGGATGACGTTATAACGTATTACGTTATATGGGATGACGTTATAACGTATTACGTTATATGGTATGACGTTATAACGTATTACGTTATATGGGATGACGTTATAACGTATTACGTTATATGGGATGACGTTATAACGTATTACGTTATATGGGATGACGTTATAACGTAATAGGTTATATGGTATAACGTCATAACGTATTACGTTATATGGTATAACGTTATAACGTATTACGTAATATGGGACGACGTTATAACGCATTACGTTATATGGGATGACGTTATAACGCATTACGTAATATGGGATGACGTTATAACGTATTACGTTATATGGTATGACGTTATAACGTATTACGTTATGTGGGACGACGTTATAACGTATTGCGTTACATGGGATGACGTTATAACGTATTACGTTATATGGGATGACGTTATAACGTAATAGGTTATATGGGATGACGTTATAACGTAATAGGTTATATGGTATAACGTCATAACGTATTACGTTATATGATATGACGTTATAACGTATTACGTTATATGGAATACCGCTATAACGTATTAGGTTATATGGTATGACGTTATAACGTATTACGTTATATGGGATGACGTTATAACGTATTACGTTTTATGGTATGACGTTATAACGTATTACGTTATATGGGATGACGTTATAACGTATTAGGTTATATGGGATGACGTTATAACGTAATAGGTTATATGGTATAACGTCATAACGTATTACGTTATATGGTATGACGTTATAACGTAATAGCTTATACGGTATGACGTTATAACGTAATACGTTATGTGCTATGACGATATGACGTATTACGTAATATGGGACGACGTTATAACGCATTACGTCATATGGGATGACGTTATAACGTATTACGTTGTATGGAATACCGTTATAACGTATCAGGTTATATGGTATGACGTTATAACGTATTACATTATATGGGATGACGTTATAACGTATTACGTAATATGGGATGACGTTATAACGTAATAGGTTATATGGTATAACGTTATAACGTATTACGTTATATGGTATGACGTTATAATGTAATAGGTTATATGGTATGACGTTATAACGTAATACGTCATATGGTATGACGTTATAACGTAAATAGGTTATATGGTATGACGCTATACCGTATTACGTTATATGGGATTACGTTATAACGCATTACGTTATATGGGATGACGTTATAACGTATTACGTTATGTGGGACGACGTTATAACGTATTTCGTTATATGGGATGACGTTATAACGTATTACGTAATATGGGATGACGTTATAACGTATTACGTTATGTGGGACGACGTTATAACGTTTTGCGTTATATGGTATGACGTTATAACGTATTACGTTATATGGTATGACGTTATAACGTAATAGGTTATATGGCATGACGTTATAACGGATTACGTTATATGGGTTGACGTTATAACGTATTTCGCTGTATGGGATGACGTTATAACGTATTACGTAATATGGGATGACGTTATAACGTATTACGTAATATGGGATGACGTTATAACGTAATAGGTTATTTGGTATAACGTTATAACGTATTACGTTATATGGTATGACGTTATAACGTAATAGGTTATATGGTATGACGTTATAACGTAATACGTTATATGGTATGACGTTATAACGTAAATAGGTTATATGGTATGACGTTATACCGTATTACGTTATATGGGATTACGTTATAACGCATTACGTTATATGGGATGACGTTATAACGTATTACGTTATGTGGGACGACGTTATAACGTATTTCGTTATATGGGATGACGTTATAACGTATTACGTAATATGGGATGACGTTATAACGTATTACGTTATGTGGGACGACGTTATAACGTTTTGCGTTATATGGTATGACGTTATAACGTATTACGTTATATGGTATGACGTTATAACGTAATAGGTTATATGGCATGCCGTTATAACGGATTACGTTATATGGGATGACGTTATAACGTATTTCGCTGTATGGGATGACGTTATAACGTATTACGTAATATGCGATGACGTTATAACGTATTACGTAATATGGGATGACGTTATAACGTAATAGGTTATTTGGTATAACGTTATAACGTATTACGTTATATGGTATGACGTTATAACGTAATAGGTTATATGGCATGACGTTATAACGCATTACGTTATATGGGATGACGTTATAACGTATTACGTTATATGGAGTACCGTTATAACGTATTAGGTTATATGGTATGACGTTATAACGTATTACGTTATATGGGATGACGTTATAACGTATTACGTTATATGGGATGACGTTATAACGTATTACGTTATATGGGATGACGTTATAACGTAATAGGTTATATGGTATAACGTCATAACGTATTACGTTATATGGTATAACGTTATAACGTATTACGTAATATGGGACGACGTTATAACGCATAACGTTATATGGGATGACGTTATAACGTATTACGTTATATGGGATGACGTTATAACGTATTTCGCTGTATGGCATGACGTTATAACGTATTACGTAATGTGGGATGACGTTATAACGTATTACGTAATATGGGATGACGTTATAACGTATTAGGTTATATGGTATGACGTTATAACGTATTACGTTATATGGGATGACGTTATAACGTATTACGTTATATGGGATGACGTTATAACGTATTACGTCATATGGTATGACGTTATAACGTAAATAGTTTATATGGTATGACGTTATACCCTATTACGTTATATGGGATTACGTTATAACGCATTACGTTATATGGGATGACGTTATAACGTATTACGTTATGTGGGACGACGTTATAACGTATTTCGTTATATGGGATGACGTTATAACGTATTACGTAATATGGGATGACGTTATAACGTATTACGTTATGTGGGACGACGTTATAACGTTTTGCGTTATATGGTATGACGTCATAACGTATTACGTTATATGGTATGACGTTATAACGTAATAGGTTATATGGCATGACGTTATAACGGATTACGTTATATGGGATGACGTTATAACGTATTTCGCTGTATGGGATGACGTTATAACGTATTACGTAATATGGGATGACGTTATAACGTATTACGTAATATGGGATGACGTTATAACGTAATAGGTTATTTGGTATAACGTTATAACGTATTACGTTATATGGTATGACGTTATAACGTAATAGGTTATATGGTATGACGTTATAACGTAATACGTCATATGGTATGACGTTATAACGTAAATAGGTTATATGGTATGACGTTATACCGTATTACGTTATATGGGATTACGTTATAACGCATTACGTTATATGGGATGACGTTATAACGTATTACGTTATGTGGGACGACGTTATAACGTATTTCGTTATATCGGATGACGTTATAACGTATTACGTAATATGGGATGACGTTATAACGTATTACGTTATGTGGGACGACGTTATAACGTTTTGCGTTATATGGTATGACGTTATAACGTATTACGTTATATGGTATGACGTTATAACGTAATAGGTTATATGGCATGACGTTATAACGGATTACGTTATATGGGATGACGTTATAACGTATTTCGCTGTATGGGATGACGTTATAACGTATTACGTAATATGGGATGACGTTATAACGTATTACGTAATATGGGATGACGTTATAACGTAATAGGTTATTTGGTATAACGTTATAACGTATTACGTTATATGGTATGACGTTATAACGTAATAGGTTATATGGCATGACGTTATAACGCATTACGTTATATGGGATGACGTTATAACGTATTACGTTATATGGAATACCGTTATAACGTATTAGGTTATATGGTATGACGTTATAACGTATTACGTTATATGGGATGACGTTATAACGTATTACGTAATATGGGATGACGCTATAACGTATTACGTTATATGGTATGACGTTATAACGTATTACGTTATGTGGGGCGACGTTATAACGTATTGCGTTATATGGGATGACGTTATAACGTAATACGTTATATGGTATAACCTTATAACGTATTACGTAATATGGGACGACGTTATAACGTATTACGTTATATGGAATACCGTTATAACGTATTAGGTTATATGGTATGACGTTATAACGTATTACGTTATATGGGATGACGTTATAACGTAATAGGTTATATGGGATGACGTTATAACGTAATAGGTTATATGGTATAACGTCATAACGTATTACGTTATATGGGATGACGTTATAACGTAATAGGTTATATGGTATGACGTCATAACGTATTACGTTATATGGTATGACGTTATAACGTAATAGGTTATACGGTATGACGTTATAACGTAATACGTTATATGGTATGACGTTATAACGTAATAGGTTATATGGCATGACGTTATAACGCATTACGTTATATGGGATGACGTTATAACGTATTACGTTATATGGAATACCGTTATAACGTATTAGGTTATATGGTATGACGTTATAACGTATTACGTTATATGGGATGACGTTATAACGTATTACGTTATATGGGATGACGTTATAACGTATTACGTTATATGGGATGACGTTATAACGTAATAGGTTATATGGTATAACGTCATAACGTATTACGTTATATGGTATAACGTTATAACGTATTACGTAATATGGGACGACGTTATAACGCATAACGTTATATGGGATGACGTTATAACGTATTACGTTATATGGGATGACGTTATAACGTATTTCGCTGTATGGGATGACGTTATAACGTATTACGTAATATGGGATGACGTTATAACGTATTACGTAATATGGGATGACGTTATAACGTAATAGGTTATATGGGATGACGTTGTAACGCATTACGTAATATGGGATGACGCTATAACGTATTACGTTATATGGTATGACGTTATAACGTATTACGTTATGTGGGGCGACGTTATAACGTATTGCGTTATATGGGATGACGTTATAACGTAATACGTTATATGGTATAACCTTATAACGTATTACGTAATATGGGACGACGTTATAACGTATTACGTTATATGGAATACCGTTATAACGTATTAGGTTATATGGTATGACGTTATAACGTATTACGTTATATGGGATGACGTTATAACGTAATAGGTTATATGGGATGACGTTATAACGTAATAGGTTATATGGTATAACGTCATAACGTATTACGTTATATGGGATGACGTTATAACGTAATAGGTTATATGGTATGACGTCATAACGTATTACGTTATATGGTATGACGTTATAACGTAATAGGTTATACGGTATGACGTTATAACGTAATACGTTATATGGTATAACGTTATAACGTATTACGTAATATGGGACGACGTTATAACGTATTACGTTATATGATATGACGTTATAACGTAATACGTTATACGGTATGACGTTATAACGTAATACGTTATACGGTAAGACGTTATAACGTAATACGTTATATGGTATAACGTTATAACGTATTACGTAATATGGGACGACGTTATAACGTATTACGTTATATGGAATACCGTTATAACGTATTAGGTTATATGGTATGACGTTATAACGTATTACGTTATATGGGATGACGTTATAACGTAATAGGTTATATGGGATGACGTTATAACGTAATAGGTTATATGGTATAACGTCATAACGTATTACGTTATATGGGATGACGTTATAACGTAATAGGTTATATGGTATGACGTCATAACGTATTACGTTATATGGTATGACGTTATAACGTAATAGGTTATACGGTATGACGTTATAACGTATTACGTTATATGACATGACGTTATAACGTAATACGTTATACGGTATGACGTTATAACGTAATACGTTATACGGTAAGACGTTATAACGTAATACGTTATATGGTATAACGTTATAACGTATTACGTAATATGGGACGACGTTATAACGTATTACGTTATATGGAATACCGTTATAACGTATTAGGTTATATGGTATGACGTTATAACGTATTACGTTATATGGGATGACGTTATAACGTAATAGGTTATATGGGATGACGTTATAACGTAATAGGTTATATGGTACAACGTCATAACCTATTACGTTATATGGTATGACGTTATAACGTAATACGTTATACGGTATGACGTTATAACGTATTACGTTATATGGGATGACGTTATAACGTAATAGGTTATATGATATAACGTCATAACGTATTACGTTATATGGTATGACGTCATAACGTAATAGGTTATACGGTATGACGTTATAACGTAATACGTTATATGGTATGACGTTATAACGTATTACGTTATGTGGGATGACGTTATAACGTATTACGTTATATGGTATGACGTTATAACGTATTACGTTATGTGGGACGACGTTATAACGTATTGCGTTATATGGTACGACGTAATAACGTATTACGTTATGTGGGACGACGTTATAACGTATTGCGTTATATGATATGACTTTATAACGTAATAGGTTATACGGTATGACGTTATAATGTAATACGTTATATGGTATGACGTTATAACATAATAGGTTATATGGTATGACGTTATAACGTAATACGTTATGTGGGATGACGTTATAACGTATTACGTTATGTGGGATGACGTTATAACGTATTACGTTATATGGGATGACGTTATAACGTAATAGGTTATACGGTATGACGTTATAACGTATTACGTAATATGGGTGACGTTATAACGTAATAGGTTATATGGTACAACGTTATAACGTATTACGTTATATGGTATGACGTTATAACATAATAGGTTATATGGTATGACGTTATAACGTAATACGTTATACGGTATGACGTTATAACTTAATACGTTATATGGTATGACGTTATAACGTATTACGTAATATGGGACGACGTTATAACGCATTACGTAATATGGGATGACGTTATAACGTATTTCCTTATATTTGATGACGTTATAACGTATTACGTAATATGGGATGACGTTATAACGTATTACGTTATGTGGGACGACGTTATAACGTATTGCGTTATATGGGATGACGTTATAACGTAATACGTTACATGGTATGACGTTATAACGTATTAGGTTATATGGTATGACGTTATAACGTATTACGTTATATGGTATGACGTTATAACGTATTACGTTATGTGGGACGACGTTATAACGTATTGCGTTATATGGTACGACGTAATAACGTATTACGTAATATGGGATGACGTTATAACGTATTACGTTATATGGTATGACGTTATAACGTATTACGTTATGTGGGACGACGTTATAACGTATTGCGTTATATGGTACGACGTAATAACGTATTACGTTATGTGGGACGACGTTATAACGTATTGCGTTATATGGGATGACGTTATAACGTATTACGTTATATGCGATGACGTTATAACGTAATACGTTATACGGTATGACGTTATAACGCAATACGTTACATGGTATGACGTTATAACGTATTTCCTTATATTTGATGACGTTATAACGTATTACGTAATATGGGATGACGTTATAACGTATTACGTTATGTGGGACGACGTTATAACGTATTGCGTTATATGGGATGACGTTATAACGTAATACGTTACATTGTATGACGTTATAACGTATTACGTTATATGGAATACCGTTATAACGTATTAGGTTATATGGTATGACGTTATAACGTATTACGTTATATGGGATGACGTTATAACGTATTACGTTATATGGTATTACGTTATAACGTATTACGTTATATGGGATGACGTTATAACGTATTACGTTATATGGGATGACGTTATAACGTATTACGTTATATGGGATGACGTTATAACGTATTACGTTATATGGGATGACGTTATAACGTATTACGTTATATGGTATGACGTTATAACGTATTACGTTATATGGGATGACGTTATAACGTATTACGTTATATGGGATGACGTTATAACGTATTACGTTATATGGGATGACGTTATAACGTAATAGGTTATATGGTATAACGTCATAACGTATTACGTTATAAGGTATAACGTTATAACGTATTACGTAATATGGGACGACGTTATAACGCATTACGTTATATGGGATGACGTTATAACGCATTACGTAATATGGGATGACGTTATAACGTATTACGTTATATGGTATGACGTTATAACGTATTACGTTATGTGGGACGACGTTATAACGTATTGCGTTACATGGGATGACGTTATAACGTATTACGTTATATGGGATGACGTTATAACGTAATAGGTTATATGGGATGACGTTATAACGTAATAGGTTATATGGTATAACGTCATAACGTATTACGTTATATGATATGACGTTATAACGTATTACGTTATATGGAATACCGCTATAACGTATTAGGTTATATGGTATGACGTTATAACGTATTACGTTATATGGGATGACGTTATAACGTATTACGTTTTATGGTATGACGTTATAACGTATTACGTTATATGGGATGACGTTATAACGTATTACGTTATATGGGATGACGTTATAACGTAATAGGTTATATGGTATAACGTCATAACGTATTACGTTATATGGTATGACGTTATAACGTAATAGCTTATACGGTATGACGTTATAACGTAATACGTTATGTGCTATGACGATATAACGTATTACGTAATATGGGACGACGTTATAACGCATTACGTCATATGGGATGACGTTATAACGTATTACGTTGTATGGAATACCGTTATAACGTATCAGGTTATATGGTATGACGTTATAACGTATTACATTATATGGGATGACGTTATAACGTATTACGTAATATGGGATGACGTTATAACGTAATAGGTTATATGGTATAACGTTATAACGTATTACGTTATATGGTATGACGTTATAATGTAATAGGTTATATGGTATGACGTTATAACGTAATAAGTCATATGGTATGACGTTATAACGTAAATAGGTTATATGGTATGACGTTATACCGTATTACGTTATATGGGATTACGTTATAACGCATTACGTTATATGGGATGACGTTATAACGTATTACGTTATGTGGGACGACGTTATAACGTATTTCGTTATATGGGATGACGTTATAACGTATTACGTAATATGGGATGACGTTATAACGTATTACGTTATGTGGGACGACGTTATAACGTTTTGCGTTATATGGTATGACGTTATAACGTATTACGTTATATGGTATGACGTTATAACGTAATAGGTTATATGGCATGACGTTATAACGGATTACGTTATATGGGATGACGTTATAACGTATTTCGCTGTATGGGATGACGTTATAACGTATTACGTAATATGGGATGACGTTATAACGTAATAGGTTATTTGGTATAACGTTATAACGTAATAGGTTATTTGGTATAACGTTATAACGTATTACGTTATATGGTATGACGTTATAACGTAATAGGTTATATGGTATGACGTTATAACGTAATACGTCATATGGTATGACGTTATAACGTAAATAGGTTATATGGTATGACGTTATACCGTATTACGTTATATGGGATTACGTTATAACGCATTACGTTATGTGGGACGACGTTATAACGTATTTCGTTATATGGGATGACGTTATAACGTATTACGTAATATGGGATGACGTTATAACGTAATAGGTTATTTGGTATAACGTTATAACGTAATAGGTTATTTGGTATAACGTTATAACGTATTACGTTATATGGTATGACGTTATAACGTAATAGGTTATATGGTATGACGTTATAACGTAATACGTCATATGGTATGACATTATAACGTAAATAGGTTATATGGTATGACGTTATACCGTATTACGTTATATGGGATTACGTTATAACGCATTACGTTATATGGGATGACGTTATAACGTATTACGTTATGTGGGACGACGTTATAACGTATTTCGTTATATGGGATGACGTTATAACGTATTACGTAATATGGGATGACGTTATAACGTATTACGTTATGTGGGACGACGTTATAACGTTTTGCGTTATATGGTATGACGTTATAACGTATTACGTTATATGGTATGACGTTATAACGTAATAGGTTATATGGCATGACGTTATAACGGATTACGTTATATGGGATGACGTTATAACGTATTTCGCTGTATGGGATGACGTTATAACGTATTACGTAATATGCGATGACGTTATAACGTATTACGTAATATGGGATGACGTTATCACGTAATAGGTTATTTGGTATAACGTTATAACGTATTACGTTATATGGTATGACGTTATAACGTATTACGTTATATGGAATACCGTTATAACGTATTAGGTTATATGGTATGACGTTATAACGTATTACGTTATATGGGATGACGTTATAACGTATTACGTTATATGGGATGACGTTATAACGTATTACGTTATATGGGATGACGTTATAACGTAATAGGTTATATGGTATAACGTCATAACGTATTACGTTATATGGTATAACGTTATAACGTATTACGTAATATGGGACGACGTTATAACGCATAACGTTATATGGGATGACGTTATAACGTATTACGTTATATGGGATGACGTTATAACGTATTTCGCTGTATGGCATGACGTTATAACGTATTACGTAATATGGGATGACGTTATAACGTATTACGTAATATGGGATGACGTTATAACGTAATAGGTTATATGGGATGACGTTGTAACGCATTACGTAATATGGGATGACGCTATAACGTATAACGTTATATGGTATGACGTTATAACGTATTACGTTATGTGGGGCGACGTTATAACGTATTGCGTTATATGGGATGACGTTATAACGTAATACGTTATATGGTATAACCTTATAACGTATTACGTAATATGGGACGACGTTATAACGTATTGCGTTATATGGGATGACGTTATAACGTAATACGTTACATGGTATGACGTTATAACGTATTAGGTTATATGGTATGACGTTATAACGTATTACGTTATATGGTATGACGTTATAACGTATTACGTTATGTGGGACGACGTTATAACGTATTGCGTTATATGGTACGACGTAATAACGTATTACGTAATATGGGATGACGTTATAACGTATTACGTTATATGGTATGACGTTATAACGTATTACGTTATGTGGGACGACGTTATAACGTATTGCGTTATATGGTACGACGTTATAACGTATTAGGTTATATGGTATGACGTTATAACGTATTACGTTATATGGTATGACGTTATAACGTATTACGTTATGTGGGACGACGTTATAACGTATTGCGTTATATGGTACGACGTAATAACGTATTACGTTATGTGGGACGACGTTATAACGTATTGCGTTATATGGTATGACGTTATAACGTATTAGGTTATATGGTATGACGTTATAACGTATTACGTTATATGGTATGACGTTATAACGTATTACGTTATGTGGGACGACGTTATAACGTATTGCGTTATATGGGATGACGTTATAACGTATTACGTTATATGCGATGACGTTATAACGTAATACGTTATACGGTATGACGTTATAACGTAATACGTTATACGGTATGACGTTATAACGTAATACGTTACATGGTATGACGTTATAACGTATTAGGTTATATGGTATGACGTTATAACGTATTACGTTATATGGTATGACGTTATAACGTATTACGTTATGTGGGACGACGTTATAACGTATTGCGTTATATGGTACGACGTAATAACGTATTACGTTATGTGGGACGACGTTATAACGTATTGCGTTATATGGGATGACGTTATAACGTATTACGTTATATGGTATGACGTTATAACGTATTACGTAATATGGGATGACGTTATAACGTATTACGTTATGTGGGACGACGTTATAACGTATTGCGTTACATGGGATGACGTTATAACGTATTACGTTATATGGGATGACGTTATAACGTAATAGGTTATATGGGATGACGTTATAACGTAATAGGTTATATGGTATAACGTCATAACGTATTACGTTATATGATATGACGTTATAACGTATTACGTTATATGGAATACCGCTATAACGTATTAGGTTATATGGTATGACGTTATAACGTATTACGTTATATGGGATGACGTTATAACGTATTACGTTTTATGGTATGACGTTATAACGTATTACGTTATATGGGATGACGTTATAACGTATTACGTTATATGGGATGACGTTATAACGTAATAGGTTATATGGTATAACGTCATAACGTATTACGTTATATGGTATGACGTTATAACGTAATAGCTTATACGGTATGACGTTATAACGTAATACGTTATGTGCTATGACGATATAACGTATTACGTAATATGGGACGACGTTATAACGCATTACGTCATATGGGATGACGTTATAACGTATTACGTTGTATGGAGTACCGTTATAACGTATCAGGTTATATGGTATGACGTTATAACGTATTACATTATATGGGATGACGTTATAACGTATTACGTAATATGGGATGACGTTATAACGTAATAGGTTATATGGTATAACGTTATAACGTATTACGTTATATGGTATGACGTTATAATGTAATAGGTTATATGGTATGACGTTATAACGTAATACGTCATATGGTATGACGTTATAACGTAAATAGGTTATATGGTATGACGTTATACCGTATTACGTTATATGGGATTACGTTATAACGCATTACGTTATATGGGATGACGTTATAACGTATTACGTTATGTGGGACGACGTTATAACGTATTTCGTTATATGGGATGACGTTATAACGTATTTCGCTGTATGGGATGACGTTATAACGTATTACGTAATATGGGATGACGTTATAACGTAATAGGTTATTTGGTATAACGTTATAACGTAATAGGTTATTTGGTATAACGTTATAACGTATTACGTTATATGGTATGACGTTATAACGTAATAGGTTATATGGTATGACGTTATAACGTAATACGTTATGTGGGACGACGTTATAACGTATTTCGTTATATGGGATGACGTTATAACGTATTACGTTATATGGGATGACGTTATAACGTATTACGTTATATGGGATGACGTTATAACGTATTACGTTATATGGGATGACGTTATAACGTAATAGGTTATATGGTATAACGTCATAACGTATTACGTTATATGGTATAACGTTATAACGTATTACGTAATATGGGACGACGTTATAACGCATAACGTTATATGGGATGACGTTATAACGTATTACGTTATATGGGATGACGTTATAACGTATTTCGCTGTATGGCATGACGTTATAACGTATTACGTAATATGGGATGACGTTATAACGTATTACGTAATATGGGATGACGTTATAACGTAATAGGTTATATGGGATGACGTTGTAACGCATTACGTAATATGGGATGACGCTATAACGTATTACGTTATATGGTATGACGTTATAACGTATTACGTTATGTGGGGCGACGTTATAACGTATTGCGTTATATGGGATGACGTTATAACGTAATACGTTATATGGTATAACCTTATAACGTATTACGTAATATGGGACGACGTTATAACGTATTGCGTTATATGGGATGACGTTATAACGTAATACGTTACATGGTATGACGTTATAACGTATTAGGTTATATGGTATGACGTTATAACGTATTACGTTATATGGTATGACGTTATAACGTATTACGTTATGTGGGACGACGTTATAACGTATTGCGTTATATGGCACGACGTAATAACGTATTACGTAATATGGGATGACGTTATAACGTATTACGTTATATGGTATGACGTTATAACGTATTACGTTATGTGGGACGACGTTATAACGTATTGCGTTATATGGTACGACGTAATAACGTATTACGTTATGTGGGACGACGTTATAACGTATTGCGTTATATGGGATGACGTTATAACGTATTACGTTATATGCGATGACGTTATAACGTAATACGTTATACGGTATGACGTTATAACGTAATACGTTATACGGTATGACGTTATAACGTAATACGTTACATGGTATGACGTTATAACGTATTAGGTTATATGGTATGACGTTATAACGTATTACGTTATATGGTATGACGTTATAACGTATTACGTTATGTGGGACGACGTTATAACGTATTGCGTTATATGGTACGACGTAATAACGCATTACGTTATGTGGGACGACGTTATAACGTATTGCGTTATATGGGATGACGTTATAACGTATTACGTTATATGGTATGACGTTATAACGTATTACGTAATATGGGATGACGTTATAACGTATTACGTTATGTGGGACGACGTTATAACGTATTGCGTTATATGGGATGACGTTATAACGTAAATAGGTTATATGGTATGACGTTATACCGTATTACGTTATATGGGATTACGTTATAACGCATTACGTTATATGGGATGACGTTATAACGTATTACGTTATGTGGGACGACGTTATAACGTATTACGTTATATGGGATGACGTTATAACGTAATAGGTTATATGGTATAACGTCATAACGTATTACGTTATATGGGATGACGTTATAACGTATTACGTTATGTGGGACGACGTTATAACGTATTACGTTATATGGGATGACGTTATAACGTAATAGGTTATATGGTATAACGTCATAACGTATTACGTTATATGGGATGACGTTATAACGTATTACGTAATATGGGATGACGTTATAACGTAATAGGTTATTTGGTATAACGTTATAACGTATTACGTTATATGGTATGACGTTATAACGTAATAGGTTATATGGCATGACGTTATAACGCATTACGTTATATCGGATGACGTTATAACGTATTACGTTATATGGAATACCGTTATAACGTATTAGGTTATATGGTATGACGTTATAACGTATTACGTTATATGGGATGACGTTATAACGTATTACGTTATATGGGATGACGTTATAACGTATTACGTTATATGGGATGACGTTATAACGTAATAGGTTATATGGTATAACGTCATAACGTATTACGTTATATGGTATAACGTTATAACGTATTACGTAATATGGGATGACGTTATAACGCATTACGTAATATGGGATGACGTTATAACGTAATAGGTTATATGGGATGACGTTGTAACGCATTACGTAATATGGGATGACGCTATAACGTATTACGTTATATGGTATGACGTTATAACGTATTACGTTATGTGGGGCGACGTTATAACGTATTGCGTTATATGGGATGACGTTATAACGTAATACGTTATATGGTATAACCTTATAACGTATTACGTAATATGGGACGACGTTATAACGTATTACGTTATATGGAATACCGTTATAACGTATTAGGTTATATGGTATGACGTTATAACGTATTACGTTATATGGGATGACGTTATAACGTAATAGGTTATATGGGAAGACGTTATAACGTAATAGGTTATACGGTATAACGTCATAACGTATTACGTTATATGGGATGACGTTATAACGTAATAGGTTATATGGTATGACGTCATAACGTATTACGTTATATGGTATGACGTTATAACGTAATAGGTTATACGGTATGACGTTATAACGTAATACGTTATATGGTATGACGTTATAACGCATTACGTTATATGGGATGATGTTATAACGCATTACGTAATATGGGATGACGTTATAACGTATTACGTTATATGATATGACGTTATAACGTATTACGTTATGTGGGACGACGTTATAACGTATTGCGTTATATGGGATGACGTTATAACGTATTACGTTATATGGGATGACGTTATAACGTAATAGGTTATATGGGATGACGTTATAACGTAATAGGTTATATGGTATAACGTCATAACGTATTACGTTATATGATATGACGTTATAACGTAATACGTTATACGGTATGACGTTATAACGTAATACGTTATACGGTAAGACGTTATAACGTAATACGTTATATGGTATAACGTTATAACGTATTACGTAATATGGGACGACGTTATAACGTATTACGTTATATGGAATACCGTTATAACGTATTAGGTTATATGGTATGACGTTATAACGTATTACGTTATATGGGATGACGTTATAACGTAATAGGTTATATGGGATGACGTTATAACGTAATAGTTTATATGGTACAACGTCATAACGTATTACGTTATATGGTATGACGTTATAACGTAATACGTTATACGGTATGACGTTATAACGTATTACGTTATATGGGATGACGTTATAACGTATTACGTTATATGGGATGACGTTATAACGTAATAGGTTATATGGCATAACGTCATAACGTATTACGTTATATGGTACGACGTCATAACGTAATAGGTTATACGGTATGACGTTATAACGTAATACGTTATATGGTATGACGTTATAACGTATTACGTTATGTGGGATGACGTTATAACGTATTACGTTATATGGGATGACGTTATAACGTAATAGGTTATACGGTATGACGTTATAACGTATTACGTAATATGGGTGACGTTATAACGTAATAGGTTATATGGTACAACGTTATAACGTATTACGTTATATGGTATGACGTTATAACATAATAGGTTATATGGTATGACGTTATAACGTAATACGTTATACGGTATGACGTTATAACTTAATACGTTATATGGTATGACGTTATAACGTATTACGTAATATGGGACGACGTTATAACGCATTACGTAATATGGGATGACGTTATAACGTATTTCCTTATATTTGATGACGTTATAACGTATTACGTTATATAATATGACGTTATAACGTATTACGTTATGTGGGACGACGTTATAACGTATTGCGTTATATGGGATGACGTTATAACGTATTACGTTATATGGGATGACGTTATAACGTAATAGGTTATATGGGATGACGTTATAACGTAATAGGTTATATGGTATAACGTCATAACGTATTACGTTATATGATATGACGTTGTAACGTAATACGTTATACGGTATGACGTTATAACGTAATACGTTATACGGTAAGACGTTATAACGTAATACGTTATATGGTATAACGTTATAACGTATTACGTAATATGGGACGACGTTATAACGTATTACGTTATATGGAATACCGTTATAACGTATTAGGTTATATGGTATGACGTTATAACGTATTACGTTATATGGGATGACGTTATAACGTAATAGGTTATATGGGATGTCGTTATAACGTAATAGGTTATATGGTACAACGTCATAACGTATTACGTTATATGGTATGACGTTATAACGTAATACGTTATACGGTATGACGTTATAACGTATTACGTTATATGGGATGACGTTATAACGTATTACGTAATATGGGACTACGTTATAACGTATTACGTTATATGGAATACCGTTATAACGTATTAGGTTATATGGTATGACGTTATAACGTAATACGTTATACGGTAAGACGTTATAACGTAATACGTTATATGGTATAACCTTATAACGTATTACGTAATATGGGACGACGTTATAACGTATTACGTTATATGGAATACCGTTATAACGTATTAGGTTATATGGTATGACGTTATAACGTATTACGTTATATGGGATGACGTTATAACGTAATAGGTTATATGGGATGACGTTATAACGTAATACGTTATATGGTATAACGTTATAACGTATTACGTAATATGGGACGACGTTATAACGTATTACGTTATATGGAATACCGTTATAACGTATTACGTTATATGGTATGACGTTATAACGTATTACGTTATATGGGATGACGTTATAACGTATTACGTTATATGGTATGACGTTATAACGTAATACGTTATACGGTAAGACGTTATAACGTAATACGTTATATGGTATAACCTTATAACGTATTACGTAATATGGGACGACGTTATAACGTATTACGTTATATGGAATACCGTTATAACGTATTAGGTTATATGGTATGACGTTATAACGTATTACGTTATATGGGATGACGTTATAACGTAATAGGTTATATGGGATGACGTCATAACGTATTACGTTATATGGTATAACGTTATAACGTATTACGTAATATGGGACGACGTTATAACGCATTACGTTATATGGGATGACGTTATAACGCATTACGTAATATGGGATGACGTTATAACGTATTACGTTATATGGTATGACGTTATAACGTATTACGTTATGTGGGACGACGTTATAACGTATTGCGTTACATGGGATGACGTTATAACGTATTACGTTATATGGGATGACGTTATAACGTAATAGGATATATGGGATGACGTTATAACGTAATAGGTTATATGGTATAACGTCATAACGTATTACGTTATATGATATGACGTTATAACGTATTACGTTATATGGAATACCGCTATAACGTATTAGGTTATATGGTATGACGTTATAACGTATTACGTTATATGGGATGACGTTATAACGTATTACGTTTTATGGTATGACGTTATAACGTATTACGTTATATGGGATGACGTTATAACGTATTACGTTATATGGGATGACGTTATAACGTAATAGGTTATATGGTATAACGTCATAACGTATTACGTTATATGGTATGACGTTATAACGTAATAGCTTATACGGTATGACGTTATAACGTATTACGTTATATGGGATGACGTTATAACGTATTACGTAATATGGGACTACGTTATAACGTATTACGTTATATGGAATACCGTTATAACGTATTAGGTTATATGGTATGACGTTATAACGTAATACGTTATACGGTAAGACGTTATAACGTAATACGTTATATGGTATAACGTTATAACGTATTACGTAATATGGGACGACGTTATAACGTATTACGTTATATGGGATACCGTTATAACGTATTAGGTTATATGGTATGACGTTATAACGTATTACGTTATATGGGATGACGTTATAACGTAATAGGTTATATGGGATGACGTTATAACGTAATACGTTATATGGTATAACGTTATAACGTATTACGTAATATGGGACGACGTTATAACGTATTACGTTATATGGAATACCGTTATAACGTATTACGTTATATGGTATGACGTTATAACGTATTACGTTATATGGGATGACGTTATAACGTATTACGTTATATGGGATGACGTTATAACGTATTACGTTATATGGGATGACGTTATAACGTAATAGGTTATATGGTATAACGTCATAACGTATTACGTTATATGGTATAACGTTATAACGTATTACGTAATATGGGACGACGATATAACGCATTACGTTATATGGGATGACGTTATAACGCATTACGTAATATGGGATGACGTTATAACGTATTACGTTATATGTTATGACGTTATAACGTATTACGTTATGTGGGACGACGTTATAACGTATTGCGTTACATGGGATGACGTTATAACGTATTACGTTATATGGGATGACGTTATAACGTAATAGGTTATATGGGATGACGTTATAACGTAATAGGTTATATGGTATAACGTCATAACGTATTACGTTATATGATATGACGTTATAACGTATTACGTTATATGGAATACCGCTATAACGTATTAGGTTATATGGTATGACGTTATAACGTATTACGTTATATGGGATGACGTTATAACGTATTACGTTTTATGGTGTGACGTTATAACGTATTACGTTATATGGGATGACGTTATAACGTATTACGTTATATGGGATGACGTTATAACGTAATAGGTTATATGGTATAACGTCATAACGTATTACGTTATATGGTATGACGTTATAACGTAATAGCTTATACGGTATGACGTTATAACGTAATACGTTATGTGCTATGACGATATAACGTATTACGTAATATGGGACGACGTTATAACGCATTACGTCATATGGGATGACGTTATAACGTATTACGTTGTATGGAATACCGTTATAACGTATCAGGTTATATGGTATGACGTTATAACGTATTACATTATATGGGATGACGTTATAACGTATTACGTAATATGGGATGACGTTATAACGTAATAGGTTATATGGTATAACGTTATAACGTATTACGTTATATGGTATGACGTTATAATGTAATAGGTTATATGGTATGACGTTATAACGTAATACGTCATATGGTATGACGTTATAACGTAAATAGGTTATATGGTATGACGTTATACCGTATTACGTTATATGGGATTACGTTATAACGCATTACGTTATATGGGATGACGTTATAACGTATTACGTTATGTGGGACGACGTTATAACGTATTTCGTTATATGGGATGACGTTATAACGTATTACGTAATATGGGATGACGTTATAACGTATTGCGTTATGTGGGACGACGTTATAACGTTTTGCGTTATATGGTATGACGTTATAACGTATTACGTTATATGGTATGACGTTATAACGTAATAGGTTATATGGCATGACGTTATAACGGATTACGTTATATGGGATGACGTTATAACGTATTTCGCTGTATGGGATGACGTTATAACGTATTACGTTATATGGTATGACGTTATAACGTAATAGGTTTTATGGTATGACGTTATAACGTAATACGTCATATGGTATGACGTTATAACGTAAATAGGTTATATGGTATGACGTTATACCGTATTACGTTATATGGGATTACGTTATAACGCATTACGTTATATGGGATGACGTTATAACGTATTACGTTATGTGGGACGACGTTATAACGTATTTCGTTATATGGGATGACGTTATAACGTATTACGTAATATGGGATGACGTTATAACGTATTACGTTATGTGGGTCGACGTTACAACGTTTTGCGTTATATGGTATGACGTTATAACGTATTACGTTATATGGTATGACGTTATAACGTAATAGGTTATATGGCATGACGTTATAACGGATTACGTTATATGGGATGACGTTATAACGTATTTCGCTGTATGGGATGACGTTATAACGTATTACGTAATATGGGATGACGTTATAACGTATTACGTAATATGGGATGACGTTATAACGTAATAGGTTATTTGGTATAACGTTATAACGTATTACGTTATATGGTATGACGTTATAACGTAATAGGTTATATGGTATGACGTTATAACGTAATACGTCATATGGTATGACGTTATAACGTAAATAGGTTATATGGTATGACGTTATACCGTATTACGTTATATGGGATTACGTTATAACGCATTACGTTATATGGGATGACGTTATAACGTATTACGTTATGTGGGACGACGTTATAACGTATTTCGTTATATGGGATGACGTTATAACGTATTACGTAATATGGGATGACGTTATAACGTATTACGTTATGTGGGTCGACGTTACAACGTTTTGCGTTATATGGTATGACGTTATAACGTATTACGTTATATGGTATGACGTTATAACGTAATAGGTTATATGGCATGACGTTATAACGGATTACGTTATATGGGATGACGTTTTAACGTATTTCGCTGTGTGGGATGACGTTATAACGTATTACGTAATATGGGATGACGTTATAACGCATTACGTTATATGGGATGACGTTATAACGTATTACGTTATATGGAATACCGTTATAACGTATTAGGTTATATGGTATGACGTTATAACGTATTACGTTATATGGGATGACGTTATAACGTATTACGTTATATGGAATACCGTTATAACGTATTAGGTTATATGGTATGACGTTATAACGTATTACGTTATATGGGATGACGTTATAACGTATTACGTTATATGGAATACCGTTATAACGTATTAGGTTATATGGTATGACGTTATAACGTATTACGTAATATGGGATGACGTTATAACGTAATAGGTTATTTGGTATAACGTTATAACGTATTACGTTATATGGTATGACGTTATAACGTAATAGGTTATATGGCATGACGTTATAACGCATTACGTTATATGGGATGACGTTATAACGTATTACGTTATATGGAATACCGTTATAACGTATTAGGTTATATGGTATGACGTTATAACGTATTACGTTATATGGGATGACGTTATAACGTATTACGTTATATGAAATACCGTTATAACGTATTAGGTTATATGGTATGACGTTATAACGTATTACGTAATATGGGATGACGTTATAACGTAATAGGTTATATGGGATGACGTTGTAACGCATTACGTAATATGGGATGACGCTATAACGTATTACGTTATATGGTATGACGTTATAACTTATTACGTTATGTGGGGCGACGTTATAACGTATTGCGTTATATGGGATGACGTTATAACGTAATACGTTATATGGTATAACCTTATAACGTATTACGTAATATGGGACGACGTTATAACGTATTACGTTATATGGAATACCGTTATAACGTATTAGGTTATATGGTATGACGTTATAACGTATTACGTTATATGGGATGACGTTATAACGTAATAGGTTATATGGGATGACGTTATAACGTAATAGGTTATATGGTATAACGTCATAACGTATTACGTTATATGGGATGACGTTATAACGTAATAGGTTATATGGTATGACGTCATAACGTATTACGTTATATGGTATGACGTTATAACGTAATAGGTTATACGGTATGACGTTATAACGTAATACGTTATATGGTATGACGTTATAACGCATTACGTTATATGGGATGATGTTATAACGCATTACGTAATATGGGATGACGTTATAACGTATTACGTTATATGATATGACGTTATAACGTATTACGTTATGTGGGACGACGTTATAACGTATTGCGTTATATGGGATGACGTTATAACGTATTACGTTATATGGGATGACGTTATAACGTAATAGGTTATATGGGATAACGTTATAACGTAATAGGTTATATGGTATAACGTCATAACGTATTACGTTATATGATATGACGTTATAACGTAATACGTTATACGGTATGACGTTATAACGTAATACGTTATACGGTAAGACGCTATAACGTAATACGTTATATGGTATAACGTTATAACGTATTACGTAATATGGGACGACGTTATAACGTATTACGTTATATGGAATACCGTTATAACGTATTAGGTTATATGGTATGACGTTATAACGTATTACGTTATATGGGATGACGTTATAACGTAATAGCTTATATGGGATGACGTTATAACGTAATAGGTTATATGGTACAACGTCATAACGTATTACGTTATATGGTATGACGTTATAACGTAATACGTTATACGGTATGACGTTATAACGTATTACGTTATATGGGATGACGTTATAACGTATTACGTTATATGGGATGACGTTATAACGTAATAGGTTATATGGCATAACGTCATAACGTATTACGTTATATGGTATGACGTCATAACGTAATAGGTTATACGGTATGACGTTATAACGTAATACGTTATATGGTATGACGTTATAACGTATTACGTTATGTGGGATGACGTTATAACGTATTACGTTATATGGGATGACGTTATAACGTAATAGGTTATACGGTATGACGTTATAACGTATTACGTAATATGGGTGACGTTATAACGTAATAGGTTATATGGTACAACGTTATAACGTATTACGTTATATGGTATGACGTTATAACATAATAGGTTATATGGTATGACGTTATAACGTAATACGTTATACCGTATGACGTTATAACTTAATACGTTATATGGTATGACGTTATAACGTATTACGTAATATGGGACGACGTTATAACGCATTACGTAATATGGGATGACGTTATAACGTATTTCCTTATATTTGATGACGTTATAACGTATTACGTAATATGGGATGACGTTATAACGTATTACGTTATGTGGGACGACGTTATAACGTATTGCGTTATATGGGATGACGTTATAACATAATACGTTACATGGTATGACGTTATAACGTATTAGGTTATATGGTATGACGTTATAACGTATTACGTTATATGGTATGACGTTATAACGTATTACGTTATGTGGGACGACGTTATAACGTATTGCGTTATATGGTACGACGTAATAACGTATTACGTAATATGGGATGACGTTATAACGTATTACGTTATATGGTATGACGTTATAACGTATTACGTTATGTGGGACGACGTTATAACGTATTGCGTTATATGGTACGACGTAATAACGTATTACGTTTTGTGGGACGACGTTATAACGTATTGCGTTATATGGGATGACGTTATAACGTATTACGTTATATGCGATGACGTTATAACGTAATACGTTATACGGTATGACGTTATAACGCAATACGTTACATGGTATGACGTTATAACGTATTTCCTTATATTTGATGACGTTATAACGTATTACGTAATATGGGATGACGTTATAACGTATTACGTTATGTGGGACGACGTTATAACGTATTGCGTTATATGGGATGACGTTATAACGTAAATAGGTTATATGGTATGACGTTATACCGTATTACGTTATGTGGGATTACGTTATAACGCATTACGTTATATGGGATGACGTTATAACGTATTACGTTATGTGGGACGACGTTATAACGTAGTTCGTTATATGGGATGACGTTATAACGTATTACGTAATATGGGATGACGTTATAACGTATTACGTTATGTGGGACGACGTTATAACGTTTTGCGTTATATGGTATGACGTTATAACGTATTACGTTATGTGGGACGACGTTATAACGTTTTGCGTTATATGGTATGACGTTATAACGTATTACGTTATATGGTATGACGTTATAACGTAATAGGTTATATGGCATGACGTTATAACGGATTACGTTATATGGGATGACGTTATAACGTATTTCGCTGTATGGGATGACGTTATAACGTATTACGTAATATGGGATGACGTTATAACGTATTACGTAATATGGGATGACGTTATAACGTAATAGGTTATTTGGTATAACGTTATAACGTATTACGTTATATGGTATGACGTTATAACGTAATAGGTTATATGGTATGACGTTATAACGTAATACGTCATATGGTATGACGTTATAACGTAAATAGGTTATATGGTATGACGTTATACCGTATTACGTTATATGGGATTACGTTATAACGCATTACGTTATATGGGATGACGTTATAACGTATTACGTTATGTGGGACGACGTTATAACGTATTTCGTTATATGGGATGACGTTATAACGTATTACGTAATATGGGATGACGTTATAACGTATTACGTTATGTGGGACGACGTTATAACGTTTTGCGTTATATGGTATGACGTTATAACGTATTACGTTATATGGTATGACGTTATAACGTAATAGGTTATATGGCACGACGTTATAACGGATTACGTTATATGGGATGACGTTATAACGTATTTCGCTGTATGGGATGACGTTATAACGTATTACGTAATATGGGATGACGTTATAACGTATTACGTAATATGGGATGACGTTATAACGTAATAGGTTATTTGGTATAACGTTATAACGTATTACGTTATATGGTATGACGTTATAACGTAATAGGTTATATGGTATGACGTTATAACGTAATACGTCATATGGTATGACGTTATAACGTAAATAGGTTATATGGTATGACGTTATACCGTATTACGTTATATGGGATTACGTTATAACGCATTACGTTATATGGGATGACGTTATAACGTATTACGTTATGTGGGACGACGTTATAACGTATTTCGTTATATGGGATGACGTTATAACGTATTACGTAATATGGGATGACGTTATAACGTATTACGTTATGTGGGACGACGTTATAACGTTTTGCGTTATATGGTATGACGTTATAACGTATTACGTTATATGGTATGACGTTATAACGTAATAGGTTATATGGCATGACGTTATACCGGATTACGTTATATGGGATGACGTTATAACGTATTTCGCTGTATGGGATGACGTTATAACGTATTACGTAATATGGGATGACGTTATAACGTATTACGTAATATGGGAAGACGTTATAACGTAAATAGGTTATATGGTATGACGTTATAACGTATTACGTAATATGGGATGACGTTATAACGTAATAGGTTATTTGGTATAACGTTATAACGTATTACGTTATATGGTATGACGTTATAACGTAATAGGTTATATGGTATGACGTTATAACGTAATACGTCATATGGTATGACGTTATAACGTAAATAGGTTATATGGTATGACGTTATACCGTAATACGTTATATGGGATTACGTTATAACGCATTACGTTATATGGGATGACGTTATAACGTATTACGTTATGTGGGACGACGTTATAACGTATTGCGTTATATGGGATGACGTTATAACGTATTACGTTATATGGTATGACGTTATAACGTAATAGGTTATATGGCATGACGTTATAACGCATTACGTTATATGGGATGACGTTATAACGTATTACGTTATATGGAATACCGTTATAACGTATTAGGTTATATGGTATGACGTTATAACGTATTACGTTATATGGGATGACGTTATAACGTATTACGTTATATGGGATGACGTTATAACGTATTACGTTATATGGGATGACGTTATAACGTAATAGGTTATATGGTATGACGTTATAACGTAATACGTCATATGGTATGACGTTATAACGTAAATAGGTTATATGGTATGACGTTATACCGTATTACGTTATATGGGATTACGTTATAACGCATTACGTTATATGGGATGACGTTATAACGTATTACGTTATGTGGGACGACGTTATAACGTATTGCGTTATATGGGATGACGTTATAACGTATTACGTTATATGGTATGACGTTATAACGTAATAGGTTATATGGCATGACGTTATAACGCATTACGTTATATGGGATGACGTTATAACGTATTACGTTATATGGAATACCGTTATAACGTATTAGGTTATATGGTATGACGTTATAACGTATTACGTTATATGGGATGACGTTATAACGTATTACGTTATATGGGATGACGTTATAACGTATTACGTTATATGGAATACCGTTATAACGTATTAGGTTATATGGTATGACGTTATAACGTATTACGTTATATGGGATGACGTTATAACGTATTACGTTATATGGGATGACGTTATAACGTAATAGGTTATATGGTATAACGTCATAACGTATTACGTTATATGGTATAACGTTATAACGTATTACGTAATATGGGACGACGTTATAACGCATAACGTTATATGGGATGACGTTATAACGTATTACGTTATATGGGATGACGTTATAACGTATTTCGCTGTATGGGATGACGTTATAACGTATTACGTAATATGGGATGACGTTATAACGCATTACGTAATATGGGATGACGTTATAACGTAATAGGTTATATGGGATGACGTTGTAACGCATTACGTAATATGGGATGACGCTATAACGTATTACGTTATATGGTATGACGTTATAACGTATTACGTTATGTGGGGCGACGTTATAACGTATTGCGTTATATGGGATGACCTTATAACGTAATACGTTATATGGTATAACCTTATAACGTATTACGTAATATGGGACGACGTTATAACGTATTACGTTATATGGAATACCGTTATAACGTAATAGGTTATATGGGATGACGTTATAACGTAATAGGTTATATGGTATAACGTCATAACGTATTACGTTATATGATATGACGTTATAACGTAATACGTTATACGGTATGACGTTATAACGTAATACGTTATCCGGTAAGACGTTATAACGTAATACGTTATATGGTATAACGTTATAACGTATTACGTAATATGGGACGACGTTATAACGTATTACGTTATATGGAATACCGTTATAACGTATTAGGTTATATGGTATGACGTTATAACGTATTACGTTATATGGGATGACGTTATAACGTAATAGGTTAAATGGGATGACGTTATAACGTAATAGGTTATATGGTACAACGTCATAACGTATTACGTTATATGGTATGACGTTATAACGTAATACGTTATACGGTATGACGTTATAACGTATTACGTTATATGGGATGACGTTATAACGTATTACGTTATATGGGATGACGTTATAACGTAATAGGTTATATGGCATAACGTCATAACGTATTACGTTATATGGTATGACGTCATAACGTAATAGGTTATACGGTATGACGTTATAACGTAATACGTTATATGGTATGACGTTATAACGTATTACGTTATGTGGGATGACGTTATAACGTATTACGTTATATGGGATGACTTAATAACGTAATAGGTTATACGGTATGACGTTATAACGTATTACGTAATATGGGTGACGTTATAACGTATTACGTAATATGGGACGACGTTATAACGCATTACGTAATATAGGATGACGTTATAACGTATTTCCTTATATTTGATGACGTTATAACGTATTACGTAATATGGGATGACGTTATAACGTATTACGTTATGTGGGACGACGTTATAACGTATTGCGTTATATGGGATGACGTTATAACGTATTACGTTATATGGGATGACGTTATAACGTAATAGGTTATATGGGATGACGTTATAACGTAATAGGTTATATGGTACAACGTCATAACGTATTACGTTATATGGGATGACGTTATAACGTAATACGTTATACGGTATGACGTTATAACGTAATACGTTATACGGTAAGACGTTATAACGTAATACGTTATATGGTATAACGTTATAACGTATTACGTAATATGGGACGACGTTATAACGTATTACGTTATATGGAATACCGTTATAACGTATTAGGTTATATGGTATGACGTTATAACGTATTACGTTATATGGGATGACGTTATAACGTAATAGGTTATATGGGATGACGTTATAACGTAATAGGTTATATGGTACAACGTCATAACGTATTACGTTATATGGTATGACGTTATAACGTAATACGTTATACGGTATGACGTTATAACGTATTACGTTATATGGGATGACGTTATAACGTATTACGTTATATGGGATGACGTTATAACGTAATAGGTTATATGGCATAACGTCATAACGTATTACGTTATATGGTATGACGTCATAACGTAATAGGTTATACGGTATGACGTTATAACGTAATACGTTATATGGTATGACGTTATAACGTATTACGTTATGTGGGATGACGTTATAACGTATTACGTTATATGGGATGACGTTATAACGTAATAGGTTATACGGTATGACGTTATAACGTATTACGTAATATGGGTGACGTTATAACGTAATAGGTTATATGGTACAACGTTATAACGTATTACGTTATATGGTATGACGTTATAACATAATAGGTTATATGGTATGACGTTATAACGTAATACGTTATACCGTATGACGTTATAACTTAATACGTTATATGGTATGACGTTATAACGTATTACGTAATATGGGACGACGTTATAACGCATTACGTAATATGGGATGACGTTATAACGTATTTCCTTATATTTGATGACGTTATAACGTATTACGTAATATGGGATGACGTTATAACGTATTACGTTATGTGGGACGACGTTATAACGTATTGCGTTATATGGTACGACGTAATAACGTATTACGTAATATGGGATGACGTTATAACGTATTACGTTATATGGTATGACGTTATAACGTATTACGTTATGTGGGACGACGTTATAACGTATTGCGTTATATGGTACGACGTAATAACGTATTACGTTTTGTGGGACGACGTTATAACGTATTGCGTCATTTGGTACGACGTAATAACGTATTACGTAATATGGGATGACGTTATAACGTATTACGTTATATGGTATGACGTTATAACGTATTACGTTATGTGGGACGACGTTATAACGTATTGCGTTATATGGTACGACGTAATAACGTATTACGTTTTGTGGGACGACGTTATAACGTATTGCGTTATATGGGATGACGTTATAACATAATACGTTACATGGTATGACGTTATAACGTATTAGGTTATATGGTATGACGTTATAACGTATAACGTTATATGGTATGACGTTATAACGTATTACGTTATGTGGGACGACGTTATAACGTATTGCGTTATATGGTACGACGTAATAACGTATTACGTAATATGGGATGACGTTATAACGTATTACGTTATATGGTATGACGTTATAACGTATTACGTTATGTGGGACGACGTTATAACGTATTGCGTTATATGGTACGACGTAATAACGTATTACGTTTTGTGGGACGACGTTATAACGTATTGCGTTATATGGGATGACGTTATAACGTATTACGTTATATGCGATGACGTTATAACGTAATACGTTATACGGTATGACGTTATAACGCAATACGTTACATGGTATGACGTTATAACGTATTTCCTTATATTTGATGACGTTATAACGTATTACGTAATATGGGATGACGTTATAACGTATTACGTTATGTGGGACGACGTTATAACGTATTGCGTTATATGGGATGACGTTATAACGTAAATAGGTTATATGGTATGACGTTATACCGTATTACGTTATGTGGGATTACGTTATAACGCATTACGTTATATGGGATGACGTTATAACGTATTACGTTATGTGGGACGACGTTATAACGTAGTTCGTTATATGGGATGACGTTATAACGTATTACGTAATATGGGATGACGTTATAACGTATTACGTTATGTGGGACGACGTTATAACGTTTTGCGTTATATGGTATGACGTTATAACGTATTACGTTATGTGGGACGACGTTATAACGTTTTGCGTTATATGGTATGACGTTATAACGTATTACGTTATATGGTATGACGTTATAACGTAATAGGTTATATGGCATGACGTTATAACGGATTACGTTATATGGGATGACGTTATAACGTATTTCGCTGTATGGGATGACGTTATAACGTATTACGTAATATGGGATGACGTTATAACGTATTACGTAATATGGGATGACGTTATAACGTAATAGGTTATTTGGTATAACGTTATAACGTATTACGTTATATGGTATGACGTTATAACGTAATAGGTTATATGGTATGACGTTATAACGTAATACGTCATATGGTATGACGTTATAACGTAAATAGGTTATATGGTATGACGTTATACCGTATTACGTTATATGGGATTACGTTATAACGCATTACGTTATATGGGATGACGTTATAACGTATTACGTTATGTGGGACGACGTTATAACGTATTTCGTTATATGGGATGACGTTATAACGTATTACGTAATATGGGATGACGTTATAACGTATTACGTTATGTGGGACGACGTTATAACGTTTTGCGTTATATGGTATGACGTTATAACGTATTACGTTATATGGTATGACGTTATAACGTAATAGGTTATATGGCATGACGTTATAACGGATTACGTTATATGGGATGACGTTATAACGTATTTCGCTGTATGGGATGACGTTATAACGTATTACGTAATATGGGATGACGTTATAACGTATTACGTAATATGGGATGACGTTATAACGTAATAGGTTATTTGGTATAACGTTATAACGTATTACGTTATATGGTATGACGTTATAACGTAATAGGTTATATGGTATGACGTTATAACGTAATACGTCATATGGTATGACGTTATAACGTAAATAGGTTATATGGTATGACGTTATACCGTATTACGTTATATGGGATTACGTTATAACGCATTACGTTATATGGGATGACGTTATAACGTATTACGTTATGTGGGACGACGTTATAACGTATTTCGTTATATGGGATGACGTTATAACGTATTACGTAATATGGGATGACGTTATAACGTATTACGTTATGTGGGACGACGTTATAACGTTTTGCGTTATATGGTATGACGTTATAACGTATTACGTTATATGGTATGACGTTATAACGTAATAGGTTATATGGCATGACGTTATACCGGATTACGTTATATGGGATGACGTTATAACGTATTTCGCTGTATGGGATGACGTTATAACGTATTACGTAATATGGGATGACGTTATAACGTATTACGTAATATGGGATGACGTTATAACGTAAATAGGTTATATGGTATGACGTTATAACGTATTACGTAATATGGGATGACGTTATAACGTAATAGGTTATTTGGTATAACGTTATAACGTATTACGTTATATGGTATGACGTTATAACGTAATAGGTTATATGGTATGACGTTATAACGTAATACGTCATATGGTATGACGTTATAACGTAAATAGGTTATATGGTATGACGTTATACCGTATTACGTTATATGGGATTACGTTATAACGCATTACGTTATATGGGATGACGTTATAACATATTACGTTATGTGGGACGACGTTATAACGTATTTCGTTATATGGGATGACGTTATAACGTATTACGTTATATGGTATGACGTTATAACGTAATAGGTTATATGGCATGACGTTATAACGCATTACGTTATATGGGATGACGTTATAACGTATTACGTTATATGGAATACCGTTATAACGTATTAGGTTATATGGTATGACGTTATAACGTATTACGTTATATGGGATGACGTTATAACGTATTACGTTATATGGGATGACGTTATAACGTATTACGTTATATGGGATGACGTTATAACGTAATAGGTTATATGGTATGACGTTATAACGTAATACGTCATATGGTATGACGTTATAACGTAAATAGGTTATATGGTATGACGTTATACCGTATTACGTTATATGGGATTACGTTATAACGCATTACGTTATATGGGATGACGTTATAACGTATTACGTTATGTGGGACGACGTTATAACGTATTTCGTTATATGGGATGACGTTATAACGTATTACGTTATATGGTATGACGTTATAACGTAATAGGTTATATGGCATGACGTTATAACGCATTACGTTATATGGGATGACGTTATAACGTATTACGTTATATGGAATACCGTTATAACGTATTAGGTTATATGGTATGACGTTATAACGTATTACGTTATATGGGATGACGTTATAACGTATTACGTTATATGGGATGACGTTATAACGTATTACGTTATATGGGATGACGTTATAACGTAATAGGTTATATGGTATAACGTCATAACGTATTACGTTATATGGTATAACGTTATAACGTATTACGTAATATGGGACGACGTTATAACGCATAACGTTATATGGGATGACGTTATAACGTATTACGTTATATGGGATGACGTTATAACGTATTTCGCTGTATGGGATGACGTTATAACGTATTACGTAATATGGGATGACGTTATAACGCATTACGTAATATGGGATGACGTTATAACGTAATAGGTTATATGGGATGACGTTGTAACGCATTACGTAATATGGGATGACGCTATAACGTATTACGTTATATGGTATGACGTTATAACGTATTACGTTATGTGGGGCGACGTTATAACGTATTGCGTTATATGGGATGACCTTATAACGTAATACGTTATATGGTATAACCTTATAACGTATTACGTAATATGGGACGACGTTATAACGTATTACGTTATATGGAATACCGTTATAACGTAATAGGTTATATGGGATGACGTTATAACGTAATAGGTTATATGGTATAACGTCATAACGTATTACGTTATATGATATGACGTTATAACGTAATACGTTATACGGTATGACGTTATAACGTAATACGTTATCCGGTAAGACGTTATAACGTAATACGTTATATGGTATAACGTTATAACGTATTACGTAATATGGGACGACGTTATAACGTATTACGATATATGGAATACCGTTATAACGTATTAGGTTATATGGTATGACGTTATAACGTATTACGTTATATGGGATGACGTTATAACGTAATAGGTTAAATGGGATGACGTTATAACGTAATAGGTTATATGGTACAACGTCATAACGTATTACGTTATATGGTATGACGTTATAACGTAATACGTTATACGGTATGACGTTATAACGTAATACGTTATATGGTATGACGTTATAACGTATTACGTTATGTGGGATGACGTTATAACGTATTACGTTATATGGGATGACTTAATAACGTAATAGGTTATACGGTATGACGTTATAACGTATTACGTAATATGGGTGACGTTATAACGTATTACGTAATATGGGACGACGTTATAACGCATTACGTAATATGGGATGACGTTATAACGTATTTCCTTATATTTGATGACGTTATAACGTATTACGTAATATGGGATGACGTTATAACGTATTACGTTATGTGGGACGACGTTATAACGTATTGCGTTATATGGGATGACGTTATAACGTATTACGTTATATGGGATGACGTTATAACGTAATAGGTTAAATGGGATGACGTTATAACGTAATAGGTTATATGGTACAACGTCATAACGTATTACGTTATATGGGATGACGTTATAACGTAATAGGTTATATAGTATAACGTCATAACGTATTACGTTATATGGGATGACGTTATAACGTAATAGGTTATATGGTATGACGTCATAACGTATTACGTTATATGGTATGACGTTATAACGTAATAGGTTATACGGTATGACGTTATAACGTAATACGTTATATGGTATGACGTTATAACGCATTACGTTATATGGGATGATGTTATAACGCATTACGTAATATGGGATGACGTTATAACGTATTACGTTATATGATATGACGTTATAACGTATTACGTTATGTGGGACGACGTTATAACGTATTGCGTTATATGGGATGACGTTATAACGTATTACGTTATATGGGATGACGTTATAACGTAATAGGTTATATGGTATGACGTTATAACGTAATACGTTATACGGTATGACGTTATAACTTAATACGTTATATGGTATGACGTTATAACGTATTACGTTATGTGGGACGACGTTATAACGTATTGCGTTATATGGTACGACGTAATAACGTATTACGATATGTGGGACGACGTTATAACGTATTGCGTTATATGGGATGACGTTATAACGTATTACGTTATATGCGATGACGTTATAACGTAATACGTTATACGGTATGACGTTATAACGTAATACGTTATATGGTATGACGTTATAACGCATTACGTTATATGGGATGATGTTATAACGCATTACGTAATATGGGATGACGTTATAACGTATTACGTTATATGATATGACGTTATAACGCATTACGTTATATGGGATGATGTTATAACGCATTACGTAATATGGGATGACGTTATAACGTATTACGTTATATGGGATGACGTTATAACGTAATAGGTTATACGGTATGACGTTATAACGTATTACGTAATATGGGTGACGTTATAACGTAATAGGTTATATGGTACAACGTTATAACGTATTACGTTATATGGTATGACGTTATAACATAATAGGTTATATGGTATGACGTTATAACGTAATACGTTATACGGTATGACGTTATAACTTAATACGTTATATGGTATGACGTTATAACGTATTACGTTATGTGGGACGACGTTATAACGTATTGCGTTATATGGTACGACGTAATAACGTATTACGATATGTGGGACGACGTTATAACGTATTGCGTTATATGGGATGACGTTATAACGTATTACGTTATATGCGATGACGTTATAACGTAATACGTTATACGGTATGACGTTATAACGCAATACGTTACATGGTATGACGTTATAACGTATTTCCTTATATTTGATGACGTTATAACGTATTACGTAATATGGGATGACGTTATAACGTATTACGTTATGTGGGACGACGTTATAACGTATTGCGTTATATGGGATGACGTTATAACGTAATACGTTACATGGTATGACGTTATAACGTATTACGTTATATGGAATACCGTTATAACGTATTAGGTTATATGGTATGACGTTATAACGTATTACGTTATATGGGATGACGTTATAACGTATTACGTTATATGGTATTACGTTATAACGTATTACGTTATATGGGATGACGTTATAACGTATTACGTTATATGGTATGACGCTATAACGTATTACGTTATATGGGATGACGTTATAACGTATTACGTTATATGGGATGACGTTATAACGTATTACGTTATATGGGATGACGTTATAACGTAATAGGTTATATGGTATAACGTCATAACGTATTACGTTATATGGTATAACGTTATAACGTATTACGTAATATGGGACGACGTTATAACGCATTACGTTATATGGGATGACGTTATAACGCATTACGTAATATGGGATGACGTTATAACGTATTACGTTATATGGTATGACGTTATAACGTATTACGTTATGTGGGACGACGTTATAACGTATTGCGTTACATGGGATGACGTTATAACGTATTACGTTATATGGGATGACGTTATAACGTAATAGGTTATATGGGATGACGTTATAACGTAATAGGTTATATGGTATAACGTCATAACGTATTACGTTATATGATATGACGTTATAACGTATTACGTTATATGGAATACCGCTATAACGTATTAGGTTATATGGTATGACGTTATAACGTATTACGTTATATGGGATGACGTTATAACGTATTACGTTTTATGGTATGACGTTATAACGTATTACGTTATATGGGATGACGTTATAACGTATTACGTTATATGGGATGACGTTATAACGTAATAGGTTATATGGTATAACGTCATAACGTATCACGTTATATGGTATGACGTTATAACGTAATAGCTTATACGGTATGACGTTATAACGTAATACGTTATGTGGTATGACGATATAACGTATTACGTAATATGGGACGACGTTATAACGCATTACGTCATATGGGATGACGTTATAACGTATTACGTTGTATGGAATACCGTTATAACGTATCAGGTTATATGGTATGACGTTATAACGTATTACATTATATGGGATGACGTTCTAACGTATTACGTAATATGGGATGACGTTATAACGTAATAGGTTATATGGTATAACGTTATAACGTATTACGTTATATGGTATGACGTTATAATGTAATAGGTTATATGGTATGACGTTATAACGTAATACGTCATATGGTATGACGTTATAACGTAAATAGGTTATATGGTATGACGTTATACCGTATTACGTTATATGGGATGACGTTATAACGTATTACGTTTTATGGTATGACGTTATAACGTATTACGTTATATGGGATGACGTTATAACGTATTACGTTATATGGGATGACGTTATAACGTAATAGGTTATATGGTATAACGTCATAACGTATCACGTTATATGGTATGACGTTATAACGTAATAGCTTATACGGTATGACGTTATAACGTAATACGTTATGTGGTATGACGATATAACGTATTACGTAATATGGGACGACGTTATAACGCATTACGTCATATGGGATGACGTTATAACGTATTACGTTGTATGGAATACCGTTATAACGTATCAGGTTATATGGTATGACGTTATAACGTATTACATTATATGGGATGACGTTCTAACGTATTACGTAATATGGGATGACGTTATAACGTAATAGGTTATATGGGATGACGTTATAACGTATTACGTTATATGGGATGACGTTATAACGTATTACGTTATATGGGATGACGTTATAACGTATTACGTTATGTGGGACGACGTTATAACGTATTGCGTTATATGGGATGACGTTATAACGTATTACGTTATATGGGATGACGTTATAACGTAATAGGTTATATGGGATGACGTTATAACGTAATAGGTTATATGGTATAACGTCATAACGTATTACGTTATATGATATGACGTTATAACGTAATACGTTATACGGTATGACGTTATAACGTAATACGTTATCCGGTAAGACGTTATAACGTAATACGTTATATGGTATAACGTTATAACGTATTACGTAATATGGGACGACGTTATAACGTATTACGTTATATGGAATACCGTTATAACGTATTAGGTTATATGGTATGACGTTATAACGTATTACGTTATATGGGATGACGTCATAACGTAATAGGTTATACGGTATGACGTTATAACGTAATACGTTATATGGTATGACGTTATAACGTATTACGTTATGTGGGATGACGTTATAACGTATTACGTTATATAGGATGACGTTATAACGTATTTCCTTATATTTGATGACGTTATAACGTATTACGTAATATGGGATGACGTTATAACGTATTACGTTATGTGGGACGACGTTATAACGTATTGCGTTATATGGGATGACGTTATAACGTATTACGTTATATGGGATGACGTTATAACGTAATAGGTTATATGGGATGACGTTATAACGTAATAGGTTATATGGTACAACGTCATAACGTATTACGTTATATGGGATGACGTTATAACGTAATACGTTATACGGTATGACGTTATAACGTAATACGTTATACGGTAAGACGTTATAACGTAATACGTTATATGGTATAACGTTATAACGTATTACGTAATATGGGACGACGTTATAACGTATTACGTTATATGGAATACCGTTATAACGTATTAGGTTATATGGTATGACGTTATAACGTATTACGTTATATGGGATGACGTTATAACGTAATAGGTTATATGGGATGACGTTATAACGTAATAGGTTATATGGTACAACGTCATAACGTATTACGTTATATGGTATGACGTTATAACGTAATACGTTATACGGTATGACGTTATAACGTATTACGTTATATGGGATGACGTTATAACGTATTACGTTATATGGGATGACGTTATAACGTAATAGGTTATATGGCATAACGTCATAACGTATTACGTTATATGGTATGACGTCATAACGTAATAGGTTATACGGTATGACGTTATAACGTAATACGTTATATGGTATGACGTTATAACGTATTACGTTATGTGGGATGACGTTATAACGTATTACGTTATATGGGATGACGTTATAACGTAATAGGTTATACGGTATGACGTTATAACGTATTACGTAATATGGGTGACGTTATAACGTAATAGGTTATATGGTACAACGTTATAACGTATTACGTTATATGGTATGACGTTATAACATAATAGGTTATATGGTATGACGTTATAACGTAATACGTTATACCGTATGACGTTATAACTTAATACGTTATATGGTATGACGTTATAACGTATTACGTAATATGGGACGACGTTATAACGCATTACGTAATATGGGATGACGTTATAACGTATTTCCTTATATTTGATGACGTTATAACGTATTACGTAATATGGGATGACGTTATAACGTATTACGTTATGTGGGACGACGTTATAACGTATTGCGTTATATGGTACGACGTAATAACGTATTACGTAATATGGGATGACGTTATAACGTATTACGTTATATGGTATGACGTTATAACGTATTACGTTATGTGGGACGACGTTATAACGTATTGCGTTATATGGTACGACGTAATAACGTATTACGTTTTGTGGGACGACGTTATAACGTATTGCGTTATATGGTACGACGTAATAACGTATTACGTAATATGGGATGACGTTATAACGTATTACGTTATATGGTATGACGTTATAACGTATTACGTTATGTGGGACGACGTTATAACGTATTGCGTTATATGGTACGACGTAATAACGTATTACGTTTTGTGGGACGACGTTATAACGTATTGCGTTATATGGGATGACGTTATAACATAATACGTTACATGGTATGACGTTATAACGTATTAGGTTATATGGTATGACGTTATAACGTATAACGTTATATGGTATGACGTTATAACGTATTACGTTATGTGGGACGACGTTATAACGTATTGCGTTATATGGTACGACGTAATAACGTATTACGTAATATGGGATGACGTTATAACGTATTACGTTATATGGTATGACGTTATAACGTATTACGTTATGTGGGACGACGTTATAACGTATTGCGTTATATGGTACGACGTAATAACGTATTACGTTTTGTGGGACGACGTTATAACGTATTGCGTTATATGGGATGACGTTATAACGTATTACGTTATATGCGATGACGTTATAACGTAATACGTTATACGGTATGACGTTATAACGCAATACGTTACATGGTATGACGTTATAACGTATTTCCTTATATTTGATGACGTTATAACGTATTACGTAATATGGGATGACGTTATAACGTATTACGTTATGTGGGACGACGTTATAACGTATTGCGTTATATGGGATGACGTTATAACGTAAATAGGTTATATGGTATGACGTTATACCGTATTACGTTATGTGGGATTACGTTATAACGCATTACGTTATATGGGATGACGTTATAACGTATTACGTTATGTGGGACGACGTTATAACGTAGTTCGTTATATGGGATGACGTTATAACGTATTACGTAATATGGGATGACGTTATAACGTATTACGTTATGTGGGACGACGTTATAACGTTTTGCGTTATATGGTATGACGTTATAACGTATTACGTTATGTGGGACGACGTTATAACGTTTTGCGTTATATGGTATGACGTTATAACGTATTACGTTATATGGTATGACGTTATAACGTAATAGGTTATATGGCATGACGTTATAACGGATTACGTTATATGGGATGACGTTATAACGTATTTCGCTGTATGGGATGACGTTATAACGTATTACGTAATATGGGATGACGTTATAACGTATTACGTAATATGGGATGACGTTATAACGTAATAGGTTATTTGGTATAACGTTATAACGTATTACGTTATATGGTATGACGTTATAACGTAATAGGTTATATGGTATGACGTTATAACGTAATACGTCATATGGTATGACGTTATAACGTAAATAGGTTATATGGTATGACGTTATACCGTATTACGTTATATGGGATTACGTTATAACGCATTACGTTATATGGGATGACGTTATAACGTATTACGTTATGTGGGACGACGTTATAACGTATTTCGTTATATGGGATGACGTTATAACGTATTACGTAATATGGGATGACGTTATAACGTATTACGTTATGTGGGACGACGTTATAACGTTTTGCGTTATATGGTATGACGTTATAACGTATTACGTTATATGGTATGACGTTATAACGTAATAGGTTATATGGCATGACGTTATAACGGATTACGTTATATGGGATGACGTTATAACGTATTTCGCTGTATGGGATGACGTTATAACGTATTACGTAATATGGGATGACGTTATAACGTATTACGTAATATGGGATGACGTTATAACGTAATAGGTTATTTGGTATAACGTTATAACGTATTACGTTATATGGTATGACGTTATAACGTAATAGGTTATATGGTATGACGTTATAACGTAATACGTCATATGGTATGACGTTATAACGTAAATAGGTTATATGGTATGACGTTATACCGTATTACGTTATATGGGATTACGTTATAACGCATTACGTTATATGGGATGACGTTATAACGTATTACGTTATGTGGGACGACGTTATAACGTATTTCGTTATATGGGATGACGTTATAACGTATTACGTAATATGGGATGACGTTATAACGTATTACGTTATGTGGGACGACGTTATAACGTTTTGCGTTATATGGTATGACGTTATAACGTATTACGTTATATGGTATGACGTTATAACGTAATAGGTTATATGGCATGACGTTATACCGGATTACGTTATATGGGATGACGTTATAACGTATTTCGCTGTATGGGATGACGTTATAACGTATTACGTAATATGGGATGACGTTATAACGTATTACGTAATATGGGATGACGTTATAACGTAAATAGGTTATATGGTATGACGTTATAACGTATTACGTAATATGGGATGACGTTATAACGTAATAGGTTATTTGGTATAACGTTATAACGTATTACGTTATATGGTATGACGTTATAACGTAATAGGTTATATGGTATGACGTTATAACGTAATACGTCATATGGTATGACGTTATAACGTAAATAGGTTATATGGTATGACGTTATACCGTATTACGTTATATGGGATTACGTTATAACGCATTACGTTATATGGGATGACGTTATAACATATTACGTTATGTGGGACGACGTTATAACGTATTTCGTTATATGGGATGACGTTATAACGTATTACGTTATATGGTATGACGTTATAACGTAATAGGTTATATGGCATGACGTTATAACGCATTACGTTATATGGGATGACGTTATAACGTATTACGTTATATGGAATACCGTTATAACGTATTAGGTTATATGGTATGACGTTATAACGTATTACGTTATATGGGATGACGTTATAACGTATTACGTTATATGGGATGACGTTATAACGTATTACGTTATATGGGATGACGTTATAACGTAATAGGTTATATGGTATGACGTTATAACGTAATACGTCATATGGTATGACGTTATAACGTAAATAGGTTATATGGTATGACGTTATACCGTATTACGTTATATGGGATTACGTTATAACGCATTACGTTATATGGGATGACGTTATAACGTATTACGTTATGTGGGACGACGTTATAACGTATTTCGTTTTATGGGATGACGTTATAACGTATTACGTTATATGGTATGACGTTATAACGTAATAGGTTATATGGCATGACGTTATAACGCATTACGTTATATGGGATGACGTTATAACGTATTACGTTATATGGAATACCGTTATAACGTATTAGGTTATATGGTATGACGTTATAACGTATTACGTTATATGGGATGACGTTATAACGTATTACGTTATATGGGATGACGTTATAACGTATTACGTTATATGGGATGACGTTATAACGTAATAGGTTATATGGTATAACGTCATAACGTATTACGTTATATGGTATAACGTTATAACGTATTACGTAATATGGGACGACGTTATAACGCATAACGTTATATGGGATGACGTTATAACGTATTACGTTATATGGGATGACGTTATAACGTATTTCGCTGTATGGGATGACGTTATAACGTATTACGTAATATGGGATGACGTTATAACGCATTACGTAATATGGGATGACGTTATAACGTAATAGGTTATATGGGATGACGTTGTAACGCATTACGTAATATGGGATGACGCTATAACGTATTACGTTATATGGTATGACGTTATAACGTATTACGTTATGTGGGGCGACGTTATAACGTATTGCGTTATATGGGATGACCTTATAACGTAATACGTTATATGGTATAACCTTATAACGTATTACGTAATATGGGACGACGTTATAACGTATTACGTTATATGGAATACCGTTATAACGTAATAGGTTATATGGGATGACGTTATAACGTAATAGGTTATATGGTATAACGTCATAACGTATTACGTTATATGATATGACGTTATAACGTAATACGTTATACGGTATGACGTTATAACGTAATACGTTATCCGGTAAGACGTTATAACGTAATACGTTATATGGTATAACGTTATAACGTATTACGTAATATGGGACGACGTTATAACGTATTACGATATATGGAATACCGTTATAACGTATTAGGTTATATGGTATGACGTTATAACGTATTACGTTATATGGGATGACGTTATAACGTAATAGGTTAAATGGGATGACGTTATAACGTAATAGGTTATATGGTACAACGTCATAACGTATTACGTTATATGGTATGACGTTATAACGTAATACGTTATACGGTATGACGTTATAACGTAATACGTTATATGGTATGACGTTATAACGTATTACGTTATGTGGGATGACGTTATAACGTATTACGTTATATGGGATGACTTAATAACGTAATAGGTTATACGGTATGACGTTATAACGTATTACGTAATATGGGTGACGTTATAACGTATTACGTAATATGGGACGACGTTATAACGCATTACGTAATATGGGATGACGTTATAACGTATTTCCTTATATTTGATGACGTTATAACGTATTACGTAATATGGGATGACGTTATAACGTATTACGTTATGTGGGACGACGTTATAACGTATTGCGTTATATGGGATGACGTTATAACGTATTACGTTATATGGGATGACGTTATAACGTAATAGGTTAAATGGGATGACGTTATAACGTAATAGGTTATATGGTACAACGTCATAACGTATTACGTTATATGGGATGACGTTATAACGTAATAGGTTATATAGTATAACGTCATAACGTATTACGTTATATGGGATGACGTTATAACGTAATAGGTTATATGGTATGACGTCATAACGTATTACGTTATATGGTATGACGTTATAACGTAATAGGTTATACGGTATGACGTTATAACGTAATACGTTATATGGTATGACGTTATAACGCATTACGTTATATGGGATGATGTTATAACGCATTACGTAATATGGGATGACGTTATAACGTATTACGTTATATGATATGACGTTATAACGTATTACGTTATGTGGGACGACGTTATAACGTATTGCGTTATATGGGATGACGTTATAACGTATTACGTTATATGGGATGACGTTATAACGTAATAGGTTATATGGTATGACGTTATAACGTAATACGTTATACGGTATGACGTTATAACTTAATACGTTATATGGTATGACGTTATAACGTATTACGTTATGTGGGACGACGTTATAACGTATTGCGTTATATGGTACGACGTAATAACGTATTACGATATGTGGGACGACGTTATAACGTATTGCGTTATATGGGATGACGTTATAACGTATTACGTTATATGCGATGACGTTATAACGTAATACGTTATACGGTATGACGTTATAACGTAATACGTTATATGGTATGACGTTATAACGCATTACGTTATATGGGATGATGTTATAACGCATTACGTAATATGGGATGACGTTATAACGTATTACGTTATATGATATGACGTTATAACGCATTACGTTATATGGGATGATGTTATAACGCATTACGTAATATGGGATGACGTTATAACGTATTACGTTATATGGGATGACGTTATAACGTAATAGGTTATACGGTATGACGTTATAACGTATTACGTAATATGGGTGACGTTATAACGTAATAGGTTATATGGTACAACGTTATAACGTATTACGTTATATGGTATGACGTTATAACATAATAGGTTATATGGTATGACGTTATAACGTAATACGTTATACGGTATGACGTTATAACTTAATACGTTATATGGTATGACGTTATAACGTATTACGTTATGTGGGACGACGTTATAACGTATTGCGTTATATGGTACGACGTAATAACGTATTACGATATGTGGGACGACGTTATAACGTATTGCGTTATATGGGATGACGTTATAACGTATTACGTTATATGCGATGACGTTATAACGTAATACGTTATACGGTATGACGTTATAACGCAATACGTTACATGGTATGACGTTATAACGTATTTCCTTATATTTGATGACGTTATAACGTATTACGTAATATGGGATGACGTTATAACGTATTACGTTATGTGGGACGACGTTATAACGTATTGCGTTATATGGGATGACGTTATAACGTAATACGTTACATGGTATGACGTTATAACGTATTACGTTATATGGAATACCGTTATAACGTATTAGGTTATATGGTATGACGTTATAACGTATTACGTTATATGGGATGACGTTATAACGTATTACGTTATATGGTATTACGTTATAACGTATTACGTTATATGGGATGACGTTATAACGTATTACGTTATATGGTATGACGCTATAACGTATTACGTTATATGGGATGACGTTATAACGTATTACGTTATATGGGATGACGTTATAACGTATTACGTTATATGGGATGACGTTATAACGTAATAGGTTATATGGTATAACGTCATAACGTATTACGTTATATGGTATAACGTTATAACGTATTACGTAATATGGGACGACGTTATAACGCATTACGTTATATGGGATGACGTTATAACGCATTACGTAATATGGGATGACGTTATAACGTATTACGTTATATGGTATGACGTTATAACGTATTACGTTATATGGTATGACGTTATAACGTAATAGCTTATACGGTATGACGTTATAACGTAATACGTTATGTGGTATGACGATATAACGTATTACGTAATATGGGACGACGTTATAACGCATTACGTCATATGGGATGACGTTATAACGTATTACGTTGTATGGAATACCGTTATAACGTATCAGGTTATATGGTATGACGTTATAACGTATTACATTATATGGGATGACGTTCTAACGTATTACGTAATATGGGATGACGTTATAACGTAATAGGTTATATGGTATAACGTTATAACGTATTACGTTATATGGTATGACGTTATAATGTAATAGGTTATATGGTATGACGTTATAACGTAATACGTCATATGGTATGACGTTATAACGTAAATAGGTTATATGGTATGACGTTATACCGTATTACGTTATATGGGATGACGTTATAACGTATTACGTTTTATGGTATGACGTTATAACGTATTACGTTATATGGGATGACGTTATAACGTATTACGTTATATGGGATGACGTTATAACGTAATAGGTTATATGGTATAACGTCATAACGTATCACGTTATATGGTATGACGTTATAACGTAATAGCTTATACGGTATGACGTTATAACGTAATACGTTATGTGGTATGACGATATAACGTATTACGTAATATGGGACGACGTTATAACGCATTACGTCATATGGGATGACGTTATAACGTATTACGTTGTATGGAATACCGTTATAACGTATCAGGTTATATGGTATGACGTTATAACGTATTACATTATATGGGATGACGTTCTAACGTATTACGTAATATGGGATGACGTTATAACGTAATAGGTTATATGGGATGACGTTATAACGTATTACGTTATATGGGATGACGTTATAACGTATTACGTTATATGGGATGACGTTATAACGTATTACGTTATGTGGGACGACGTTATAACGTATTGCGTTATATGGGATGACGTTATAACGTATTACGTTATATGGGATGACGTTATAACGTAATAGGTTATATGGGATGACGTTATAACGTAATAGGTTATATGGTATAACGTCATAACGTATTACGTTATATGATATGACGTTATAACGTAATACGTTATACGGTATGACGTTATAACGTAATACGTTATCCGGTAAGACGTTATAACGTAATACGTTATATGGTATAACGTTATAACGTATTACGTAATATGGGACGACGTTATAACGTATTACGTTATATGGAATACCGTTATAACGTATTAGGTTATATGGTATGACGTTATAACGTATTACGTTATATGGGATGACGTTATAACGTAATAGGTTAAATGGGATGACGTTATAACGTAATAGGTTATATGGTACAACGTCATAACGTATTACGTTATATGGTATGACGTTATAACGTAATACGTTATACGGTATGACGTTATAACGTATTACGTTATATGGGATGACGTTATAACGTATTACGTTATATGGGATGACGTTATAACGTAATAGGTTATATGGCATAACGTCATAACGTATTACGTTATATGGTATGACGTCATAACGTAATAGGTTATACGGTATGACGTTATAACGTAATACGTTATATGGTATGACGTTATAACGTATTACGTTATGTCGGATGACGTTATAACGTATTACGTTATATGGGATGACGTTATAACGTAATAGGTTATACGGTATGACGTTATAACGTATTACGTAATATGGGTGACGTTATAACGTAATAGGTTATATGGTACAACGTTATAACGTATTACGTTATATGGTATGACGTTATAACATAATAGGTTATATGGTATGACGTTATAACGTAATACGTTATACGGTATGACGTTATAACTTAATACGTTATATGGTATGACGTTATAACGTATTACGTTATGTGGGACGACGTTATAACGTATTGCGTTATATGGTACGACGTAATAACGTATTACGATATGTGGGACGACGTTATAACGTATTGCGTTATATGGGATGACGTTATAACGTATTACGTTATATGCGATGACGTTATAACGTAATACGTTATACGGTATGACGTTATAACGCAATACGTTACATGGTATGACGTTATAACGTATTTCCTTATATTTGATGACGTTATAACGTATTACGTAATATGGGATGACGTTATAACGTATTACGTTATGTGGGACGACGTTATAACGTATTGCGTTATATGGGATGACGTTATAACGTAATACGTTACATGGTATGACGTTATAACGTATTACGTTATATGGAATACCGTTATAACGTATTAGGTTATATGGTATGACGTTATAACGTATTACGTTATATGGGATGACGTTATAACGTATTACGTTATATGGTATTACGTTATAACGTATTACGTTATATGGGATGACGTTATAACGTATTACGTTATATGGGATGACGTTATAACGTATTACGTTATATGGGATGACGTTATAACGTATTACGTTATATGGGATGACGTTATAACGTATTACGTTATATGGGATGACGTTATAACGTATTACGTTATATGGTATGACGCTATAACGTATTACGTTATATGGGATGACGTTATAACGTATTACGTTATATGGGATGACGTTATAACGTATTACGTTATATGGGATGACGTTATAACGTAATAGGTTATATGGTATAACGTCATAACGTATTACGTTATATGGTATAACGTTATAACGTATTACGTAATATGGGACGACGTTATAACGCATTACGTTATATGGGATGACGTTATAACGCATTACGTAATATGGGATGACGTTATAACGTATTACGTTATATGGTATGACGTTATAACGTATTACGTTATGTGGGACGACGTTATAACGTATTGCGTTACATGGGATGACGTTATAACGTATTACGTTATATGGGATGACGTTATAACGTAATAGGTTATATGGGATGACGTTATAACGTAATAGGTTATATGGTATAACGTCATAACGTATTACGTTATATGATATGACGTTATAACGTATTACGTTATATGGAATACCGCTATAACGTATTAGGTTATATGGTATGACGTTATAACGTATTACGTTATATGGGATGACGTTATAACGTATTACGTTTTATGGTATGACGTTATAACGTATTACGTTATATGGGATGACGTTATAACGTATTACGTTATATGGGATGACGTTATAACGTAATAGGTTATATGGTATAACGTCATAACGTATCACGTTATATGGTATGACGTTATAACGTAATAGCTTATACGGTATGACGTTATAACGTAATACGTTATGTGGTATGACGATATAACGTATTACGTAATATGGGACGACGTTATAACGCATTACGTCATATGGGATGACGTTATAACGTATTACGTTGTATGGAATACCGTTATAACGTATCAGGTTATATGGTATGACGTTATAACGTATTACATTATATGGGATGACGTTCTAACGTATTACGTAATATGGGATGACGTTATAACGTAATAGGTTATATGGTATAACGTTATAACGTATTACGTTATATGGTATGACGTTATAATGTAATAGGTTATATGGTATGACGTTATAACGTAATACGTCATATGGTATGACGTTATAACGTAAATAGGTTATATGGTATGACGTTATACCGTATTACGTTATATGGGATGACGTTATAACGTATTACGTTTTATGGTATGACGTTATAACGTATTACGTTATATGGGATGACGTTATAACGTATTACGTTATATGGGATGACGTTATAACGCAATAGGTTATATGGTATAACGTCATAACGTATCACGTTATATGGTATGACGTTATAACGTAATAGCTTATACGGTATGACGTTATAACGTAATACGTTATGTGGTATGACGATATAACGTATTACGTAATATGGGACGACGTTATAACGCATTACGTCATATGGGATGACGTTATAACGTATTACGTTGTATGGAATACCGTTATAACGTATCAGGTTATATGGTATGACGTTATAACGTATTACATTATATGGGATGACGTTCTAACGTATTACGTAATATGGGATGACGTTATAACGTAATAGGTTATATGGTATAACGTTATAACGTATTACGTTATATGGTATGACGTTATAATGTAATAGGTTATATGGTATGACGTTATAACGTAATACGTCATATGGTATGACGTTATAACGTAAATAGGTTATATGGTATGACGTTATACCGTATTACGTTATATGGGATTACGTTATAACGCATTACGTTATATGGGATGACGTTATAACGTATTACGTTATGTGGGACGACGTTATAACGTATTTCGTTATATGGGATGACGTTATAACGTATTACGTAATATGGGATGACGTTATAACGTATTACGTTATGTGGGACGACGTTATAACGTTTTGCGTTATATGGTATGACGTTATAACGTATTACGTTATATGGTATGACGTTATAACGTAATAGGTTATATGGCATGACGTTATAACGGATTACGTTATATGGGATGACGTTATAACGTATTTCGCTGTATGGGATGACGTTATAACGTATTACGTAATATAGGATGACGTTATAACGTATTACGTAATATGGGATGACGTTATAACGTAATAGGTTATTTGGTATAACGTTATAACGTATTACGTTATATGGTATGACGTTATAACGTAATAGGTTATATGGTATGACGTTATAACGTAATACGTCATATGGTATGACGTTATAACGTAAATAGGTTATATGGTATGACGTTATACCGTATTACGTTATATGGGATTACGTTATAACGCATTACGTTATGTGGGATGACGTTATAACGTATTACGTTATGTGGAATACCGTTATAACGTATTAGGTTATATGGTATGACGTTATAACGTATTACGTTATATGGGATGACGTTATAACGTATTACGTTATATGGGATGACGTTATAACGTATTACGTTATATGGGATGACGTTATAACGTAATAGGTTATATGGTATAACGTCATAACGTATTACGTTATATGGTATAACGTTATAACGTATTACGTAATATGGGACGACGTTATAACGCATAACGTTATATGGGATGACGTTATAACGTATTACGTTATATGGGATGACGTTATAACGTATTTCGCTGTATGGGATGACGTTATAACGTATTACGTAATATGGGATGACGTTATAACGCATTACGTAATATGGGATGACGTTATAACGTAATAGGTTATATGGGATGACGTTGTAACGCATTACGTAATATGGGATTACGTTATAACGCATTACGTTATATGGGATGACGTTATAACGTATTACGTTATGTGGGACGACGTTATAACGTATTTCGTTATATGGGATGACGTTATAACGTATTACGTTATATGGTATGACGTTATAACGTAATAGGTTATATGGCATGACGTTATAACGCATTACGTTATATGGGATGACGTTATAACGTATTACGTTATATGGAATACCGTTATAACGTATTAGGTTATATGGTATGACGTTATAACGTATTACGTTATATGGGATGACGTTATAACGTATTACGTTATATGGGATGACGTTATAACGTATTACGTTATATGGGATGACGTTATAACGTAATAGGTTATATGGTATGACGTTATAACGTAATACGTCATATGGTATGACGTTATAACGTAAATAGGTTATATGGTATGACGTTATAACGTATTACGTTATATGGGATGACGTTATAACGTATTACGTTATATGGGATGACGTTATAACGTATTACGTTATATGGGATGACGTTATAACGTAATAGGTTATATGGTATAACGTCATAACGTATTACGTTATATGGTATAACGTTATAACGTATTACGTAATATGGGACGACGTTATAACGCATAACGTTATATGGGATGACGTTATAACGTATTACGTTATATGGGATGACGTTATAACGTATTTCGCTGTATGGGATGACGTTATAACGTATTACGTAATATGGGATGACGTTATAACGCATTACGTAATATGGGATGACGTTATAACGTAATAGGTTATATGGGATGACGTTGTAACGCATTACGTAATATGGGATGACGCTATAACGTATTACGTTATATGGTATGACGTTATAACGTATTACGTTATGTGGGGCGACGTTATAACGTATTGCGTTATATGGGATGACGTTATAACGTAATACGTTATATGGTATAACCTTATAACGTATTACGTAATATGGGACGACGTTATAACGTATTACGTTATATGGAATACCGTTATAACGTAATAGGTTATATGGGATGACGTTATAACGTAATAGGTTATATGGTATAACGTCATAACGTATTACGTTATATGATATGACGTTATAACGTAATACGTTATACGGTATGACGTTATAACGTATTACGTTATATGGGATGACGTTATAACGTATTACGTTATATGGGATGACGTTATAACGTAATAGGTTATATGGCATAACGTCATAACGTATTACGTTATATGGTATGACGTCATAACGTAATAGGTTATACGGTATGACGTTATAACGTAATACGTTATATGGTATGACGTTATAACGTATTACGTTATGTGGGATGACGTTATAACGTATTACGTTATATGGGATGACTTTATAACGTAATAGGTTATACGGTATGACGTTATAACGTATTACGTAATATGGGTGACGTTATAACGTATTACGTAATATGGGACGACGTTATAACGCATTACGTAATATGGGATGACGTTATAACGTATTTCCTTATATTTGATGACGTTATAACGTATTACGTAATATGGGATGACGTTATAACGTATTACGTTATGTGGGACGACGTTATAACGTATTGCGTTATATGGGATGACGTTATAACGTATTACGTTATATGGGATGACGTTATAACGTAATAGGTTAAATGGGATGACGTTATAACGTAATAGGTTATATGGTACAACGTCATAACGTATTACGTTATATGGGATGACGTTATAACGTAATAGGTTATATAGTATAACGTCATAACGTATTACGTTATATGGGATGACGTTATAACGTAATAGGTTATATGGTATGACGTCATAACGTATTACGTTATATGGTATGACGTTATAACGTAATAGGTTATACGGTATGACGTTATAACGTAATACGTTATATGGTATGACGTTATAACGCATTACGTTATATGGGATGATGTTATAACGCATTACGTAATATGGGATGACGTTATAACGTATTACGTTATATGATATGACGTTATAACGTATTACGTTATGTGGGACGACGTTATAACGTATTGCGTTATATGGGATGACGTTATAACGTATTACGTTATATGGGATGACGTTATAACGTAATAGGTTATATGGGACGACGTTATAACGTAATAGGTTATATGGTATAACGTCATAACGTATTACGTTATATGATATGACGTTATAACGTAATACGTTATACGGTATGACGTTATAACGTAATACGTTATCCGGTAAGACGTTATAACGTAATACGTTATATGGTATAACGTTATAACGTATTACGTAATATGGGACGACGTTATAACGTATTACGTTATATGGAATACCGTTATAACGTATTAGGTTATATGGTATGACGTTATAACGTATTACGTTATATGGGATGACGTTATAACGTAATAGGTTAAATGGGATGACGTTATAACGTAATAGGTTATATGGTACAACGTCATAACGTATTACGTTATATGGTATGACGTTATAACGTAATACGTTATACGGTATGACGTTATAACGTATTACGTTATATGGGATGACGTTACAACGTATTACGTTATATGGGATGACGTTATAACGTAATAGGTTATATGGCATAACGTCATAACGTATTACGTTATATGGTATGACGTCATAACGTAATAGGTTATACGGTATGACGTTATAACGTAATACGTTATATGGTATGACGTTATAACGTATTACGTTATGTCGGATGACGTTATAACGTATTACGTTATATGGGATGACGTTATAACGTAATAGGTTATACGGTATGACGTTATAACGTATTACGTAATATGGGTGACGTTATAACGTAATAGGTTATATGGTACAACGTTATAACGTATTACGTTATATGGTATGACGTTATAACATAATAGGTTATATGGTATGACGTTATAACGTAATACGTTATACGGTATGACGTTATAACTTAATACGTTATATGGTATGACGTTATAACGTATTACGTTATGTGGGACGACGTTATAACGTATTGCGTTATATGGTACGACGTAATAACGTATTACGTTATGTGGGACGACGTTATAACGTATTGCGTTATATGGGATGACGTTATAACGTATTACGTTATATGCGATGACGTTATAACGTAATACGTTATACGGTATGACGTTATAACGCAATACGTTACATGGTATGACGTTATAACGTATTTCCTTATATTTGATGACGTTATAACGTATTACGTAATATGGGATGACGTTATAACGTATTACGTTATGTGGGACGACGTTATAACGTATTGCGTTATATGGGATGACGTTATAACGTAATACGTTACATGGTATGACGTTATAACGTATTATGTTATATGGAATACCGTTATAACGTATTAGGTTATATGGTATGACGTTATAACGTATTACGTTATATGGGATGACGTTATAACGTATTACGTTATATGGTATTACGTTATAACGTATTACGTTATATGGGATGACGTTATAACGTATTACGTTATATGGAATGACGTTATAACGTATTACGTTATATGGGATGACGTTATAACGTATTACGTTATATGGGATGACGTTATAACGTATTACGTTATATGGTATGACGCTATAACGTATTACGTTATATGGGATGACGTTATAACGTATTACGTTATATGGGATGACGTTATAACGTATTACGTTATATGGGATGACGTTATAACGTAATAGGTTATATGGTATGACGTTATAACGTATTTCGCTGTATGGGATGACGTTATAACGTATTACGTAATATGGGATGACGTTATAACGTATTACGTAATATGGGATGACGTTATAACGTAATAGGTTATATGGGATGACGTTGTAACGCATTACGTAATATGGGATGACGCTATAACGTATTACGTTATATGGTATGACGTTATAACGTATTACGTTATGTGGGGCGACGTTATAACGTATTGCGTTTTATGGGATGACGTTATAACGTAATGCGTTATATGGTATAACCTTATAACGTATTACGTAATATGGGACGACGTTATAACGTATTATGTTATATGGAATACCGTTATAACGTATTAGGTTATATGGTATCACGTTATAACGTATTACGTTATATGGGATGACGTTATAACGTAATAGGTTATATGGGATGACGTTATAACGTAATAGGTTATATGGTATAACGTCATAACGTATTACGTTATATGGGATGACGTTATAACGTAATAGGTTATATGGTATGACGTCATAACGTATTACGTTATATGGTATGACGTTATAACGTAATAGGTTATACGGTATGACGTTATAACGTAATACGTTATATGGTATGACGTTATAACGCATTACGTTATATGGGATGATGTTATAACGCATTACGTAATATGGGATGACGTTATAACGTATTACGTTATATGATATGACGTTATAACGTATTACGTTATGTGGGACGACGTTATAACGTATTGCGTTATATGGGATGACGTTATAACGTATTACGTTATATGGGATGACGTTATAACGTAATAGGTTATATGGGATGACGTTATAACGTAATAGGTTATATGGTATAACGTCATAACGTATTGCGTTATATGATATGACGTTGTAACGTAATACGTTATACGGTATTACGTTATAACGTAATACGTTATACGGTAAGACGTTATAACGTAATACGTTATATGGTATAACGTTATAACGTATTACGTAATATGGGACGACGTTATAACGTATTACGTTATATGGAATACCGTTATAACGTATTAGGTTATATGGTATGACGTTATAACGTATTACGTTATATGGGATGACGTTATAACGTAATAGGTTATATGGGATGACGTTATAACGTAATAGGTTATATGGTACAACGTCATAACGTATTACGTTATATGGTATGACGTTATAACGTAATACGTTATACGGTATGACGTTATAACGTATTACGTTATATGGGATGACGTTATAACGTATTACGTAATATGGGACGACGTTATAACGTATTATGTTATATGGAATACCGTTATAACGTATTAGGTTATATGGTATGACGTTATAACGTAATACGTTATACGGTAAGACGTTATAACGTAATACGTTATATGGTATAACGTTATAACGTATTACGTAATATGGGACGACGTTATAACGTATTACGTTATATGGAATACCGTTATAACGTATTAGGTTATATGGTATGACGTTATAACGTATTACGTTATATGGGATGACGTTATAACGTAATAGGTTATATGGAATGACGTTGTAACGTAATAGGTTATATGGTACAACGTCATAACGTAATACGTTATACGGTATGACGTTATAACGTAATACGTTATATGGTATAACGTTATAACGTATTACGTAATATGGGACGACGTTATAACGTATTACGTTATATGGAATACCGTTATAACGTAATACGTTATATGGTATGACGTTATAACGTATTACGTTATATGGGATGACGTTATAACGTATTTCCTTATATTTGATGACGTTATAACGTATTACGTAATATGGGATGACGTTATAACGTATTACGTTATGTGGGACGACGTTATAACGTATTGCGTTATATGGGATGACGTTATAGCGTAATACGTTACATGGTATGACGTTATAACGTATTAGGTTATTTGGTATGACGTTATAACGTATTACGTTATATGGTATGACGTTATAACGTATTACGTTATGTGGGACGACGTTATAACGTATTGCGTTATATGGTACGACGTAATAACGTATTACGTAATATGGGATGACGTTGTAACGTATTACGTTATATGGTATGACGTTATAACGTATTACGTTATGTGGGACGACGTTATAACGTATTGCGTTATATGGTACGACGTAATAACGTATTACGTTATGTGGGACGACGTTATAACGTATTGCGTTATATGGGATGACGTTATAACGTATTACGTTATATGCGATGACGTTATAACGTAATACGTTATACGGTATGACGTTATAACGCAATACGTTACATGGTATGACGTTATAACGTATTTCCTTATATTTGATGACGTTATAACGTATTACGTAATATGGGATGACGTTATAACGTATTACGTTATGTGGGACGACGTTATAACGTATTGCGTTATATGGGATGACGTTATAACGTAATACGTTACATGGTATGACGTTATAACGTATTACGTTATATGGAATACCGTTATAACGTATTAGGTTATATGGTATGACGTTATAACGTATTACGTTATATGGGATGACGTTATAACGTATTACGTTATATGGTATTACGTTATAACGTATTACGTTATATGGGATGACGTTATAACGTATTACGTTATATGGGATGACGTTATAACGTATTACGTTATATGGGATGACGTTATAACGTATTACGTTATATGGGATGACGTTATAACGTATTACGTTATATGGTATGACGTTATAACGTATTACGTTATATGGGAAGGCGTTATAACGTATTACGTAATATGGGACGACGTTATAACGTATTATGTTATATGGAATACCGTTATAACGTATTAGGTTATATGGTATGACGTTATAACGTAATACGTTATACGGTAGGACGTTATAACGTAATACGTTATATGGTATAACGTTATAACGTATTACGTAATATGGGACGACGTTATAACGTATTACGTTATATGGAATACCGTTATAACGTATTAGGTTATATGGTATGACGTTATAACGTATTACGTTATATGGGATGACGTTATAACGTAATAGGTTATATGGAATGACGTTGTAACGTAATAGGTTATATGGTACAACGTCATAACGTAATACGTTATACGGTATGACGTTATAACGTAATACGTTATATGGTATAACGTTATAACGTATTACGTAATATGGGACGACGTTATAACGTATTACGTTATATGGAATACCGTTATAACGTAATACGTTATATGGTATGACGTTATAACGTATTACGTTATATGGGATGACGTTATAACGTATTTCCTTATATTTGATGACGTTATAACGTATTACGTAATATGGGATGACGTTATAACGTATTACGTTATGTGGGACGACGTTATAACGTATTGCGTTATATGGGATGACGTTATAACGTAATACGTTACATGGTATGACGTTATAACGTATTAGGTTATTTGGTATGACGTTATAACGTATTACGTTATATGGTATGACGTTATAACGTATTACGTTATGTGGGACGACGTTATAACGTATTGCGTTATATGGTACGACGTAATAACGTATTACGTAATATGGGATGACGTTGTAACGTATTACGTTATATGGTATGACGTTATAACGTATTACGTTATGTGGGACGACGTTATAACGTATTGCGTTATATGGTACGACGTAATAACGTATTACGTTATGTGGGACGACGTTATAACGTATTGCGTTATATGGGATGACGTTATAACGTATTACGTTATATGCGATGACGTTATAACGTAATACGTTATACGGTATGACGTTATAACGCAATACGTTACATGGTATGACGTTATAACGTATTTCCTTATATTTGATGACGTTATAACGTATTACGTAATATGGGATGACGTTATAACGTATTACGTTATGTGGGACGACGTTATAACGTATTACGTTATATGGAATACCGTTATAACGTATTAGGTTATATGGTATGACGTTATAACGTATTACGTTATATGGGATGACGTTATAACGTATTACGTTATATGGTATTACGTTATAACGTATTACGTTATATGGGATGACGTTATAACGTATTACGTTATATGGGATGACGTTATAACGTATTACGTTATATGGGATGACGTTATAACGTATTACGTTATATGGGATGACGTTATAACGTATTACGTTATATGGTATGACGTTATAACGTATTACGTTATATGGGATGACGTTATAACGTATTACGTTATATGGGATGACGTTATAACGTATTACGTTATATGGGATGACGTTATAACGTAATAGGTTATATGGTATAACGTCATAACGTATTACGTTATATGGTATAACGTTATAACGTATTACGTAATATGGGACGACGTTATAACGCATTACGTTATATGGGATGACGTTATAACGCATTACGTAATATGGGATGACGTTATAACGTATTACGTTATATGGTATGACGTTATAACGTATTACGTTATGTGGGACGACGTTATAACGTATTGCGTTACATGGGATGACGTTATAACGTATTACGTTATATGGGATGACGTTATAACGTAATAGGTTATATGGGATGACGTTATAACGTAATAGGTTATATGGTATAACGTCATAACGTATTACGTTATATGATATGACGTTATAACGTATTACGTTATATGGAATACCGCTATAACGTATTAGGTTATATGGTATGACGTTATAACGTATTACGTTATATGGGATGACGTTATAACGTATTACGTTTTATGGTATGACGTTATAACGTATTACGTTATATGGGATGACGTTATAACGTATTACGTTATATGGGATGACGTTATAACGTATTACGTTATATGGGATGACGTTATAACGTAATTGGTTATATGGTATAACGTCATAACGTATTACGTTATATGGTATAACGTTATAACGTATTACGTAATATGGGACGACGTTATAACGCATTACGTTATATGGGATGACGTTATAACGCATTACGTAATATGGGGTGACGTTATAACGTATTACGTTACATGGTATGACGTTATAACGTATTACGTTATGTGGGACGACGTTATAACGTATTGCGTTATATGGGATGATGTTATAACGTATTACGTTATATGGGATGACGTTATAACGTAATAGGTTATATGGTATAACGTCATAACCTATTACGTTATATGGTATGACGTTATAACGCATTACGTAATATGGGATGACGTTATAACTTATTACGTTATATGGTGTGACGTTATAACGTATTACGTTATGTGGGACGACGTTATAACGTATTGCGTTATATGGGATGACGTTATAACGTATTACGTTATATGGGATGACGTTATAACGTAATAGGTTATACGGTATGACGTTATAACGTAATACGTTATATGGTGTGACGTTATAACGTAATACGTTATATGGTACGACGTTATAACGTAAATAGGTTATATGGTATGACGTTATACCGTATTACGTTATATGGCATGACGTTATAACGTATTACGTTATATGGAATACCGTTACAACGTATTAGGTTATATGGTATGACGTTATAACGTATTACGTTATATGGGATGACGTTATAACGTATTACGTTATATGGGATGACGTTATAACGTATTACGTTATATGGGATGACGTTATAACGTAATAGGTTATATGGTATAACGTCATAACGTATTACGTTATATGATATGACTTTATAACGTAATAGGTTATACGGTATGACGTTATAATGTAATACGTTATATGGTATGACGTTATAACGTAAATAGGTTATATGGTATGACGTTGTACCGTATTACGTTATATGGGATGACGTTATAACGCATTACGTAATATGGGATGACGTTATAACGTATTACGTTATGTGGGACGACGTTATAACGTATTTCGTTATATGGGATGAGGTTATAACGTATTACGTAATATGGGATGACGTTATAACGTATTACGTTATGTGGGACGACGTTATAACGTTTTGCGTTATATGGGATGACGTTATAACGTATTACGTTATATGGGATGACGTTATAACGTATTACGTTATATGGAATACCGTTATAACGTATTAGGTTACATGGTATGACGTTATAACGCATTACGTAATATGGGATGACGTTATAACTTATTACGTTATATGGTGTGACGTTATAACGTATTACGTTATGTGGGATGACGTTATAACGTATTACGTTATATGGGATGACGTTATAACGTAATACGTTATACGGTATGACGTTATAACGTAATACGTTATATGGTATGACGTTATAACGTATTACGTTATATGGGATGACGTTATAACGTATTACGTTATATGGAATACCGTTATAACGTATTAGGTTACATGGTATGACGTTATAACGTATTACGTTATATGGGATGACGTTATAACGTATTACGTTATATGGGATGACGTTATAACGTATTACGTTATATGGCATGACGTTATAACGTATTACGTTATATGGGATGACGTTATAACGTAATAGGTTATATGGTATAACGTCATAACGTATTACGCTATATGGTATGACGTTATAACGTAATAGCTTATACGGTATGACGTTATAACGTAATACGTTATGTGGTATGACGATATAACTTATTACGTAATATTCGACGACGTTATAACGCATTACGTCATATGGGATGACGTTATAACGTATTACGTTGTATGGAATACCGTTATAACGTATCAGGTTATATGGTATGACGTTATAACGTATTACATTATATGGGATGACGTCATAACGTATTACGTAATATGGGATGACGTTATAACGTAATAGGTTATATGGTATAACGTTATAACGTATTACGTTATATGGTATGACGTTATAATGTAATAGGTTATATGGTATGACGTTATAACGTAATACGTCATATGGTATGACGTTATAACGTAAATAGGTTATATGGTATGACGTTATACCGTATTACGTTATATGGGATTACGTTATAACGCATTACGTTATATGGGATGACGTTATAACGTATTACGTTATGTGGGACGACGTTATAACGTATTTCGTTATATGGGATGAGGTTATAACGTATTACGTAATATGGGATGACGTTATAACGTATTACGTTATATGGGATGACGTTATAACGTATTACGTAATATGGGATGACGTTATAACGTAATAGGTTATATGGTATGACGTTATAACGTATTACGTTATATGGGACGACGTTATAACGTATTGCGTTATATGGGATGACGTTATAACGTATTACGTTATATGGGATGACGTTATAACGTATTACGTTATATGGAATACCGTTATAACGTAATAGGTTATATGGTATGACGTTATAACGTATTACGTTATATGGGATGACGTTATAACGTATTACGTTATATGGGATGACGTTATAACGTATTACGTTATATGGGATGACGTTATAACGTATTACGTAATATGGGATGACGTTATAACGTAATAGGTTATATGGGATGACGTTATAACGTAATAGGTTATATGGTATGACGTTATAACGTATTACGTTATATGGGATGACGTTATAACGTATTACGTTATATGGGATGACGTTATAACGTATTACGTTATATGGAATACCGTTATAACGCATTACGTAATATGGGATGACGTTATAACGTATTACGTTGTATGGTATGACGTTATAACGTATTACGTTATGTGGGACGACCTTATAACGTATTGCGTTATATGGTACGACGTAATAACGTATTACGTTATGTGGGACGACGTTATAACGTATTGCGTTATATGGGATGACGTTATAACGTATTACGTTATATGGGATGACGTTATAACGTAATACGTTATACGGTATGACGTTATAACGTAATACGTTATATGGTATGACGTTATAACGTATTACGTTATATGGGATGACGTTATAACGTATTACGTTATATGGAATACCGTTATAACGTATTAGGTTACATGGTATGACGTTATAACGTATTACGTTATATGGGATGACATTATAACGTATTACGTTATATGGGATGACGTTATAACGTATTATGTTATATGGGATGACGTTATAACGTATTACGTTATATGGGATGACGTTATAACGTAATAGGTTATATGGTATAACGTCATAACGTATTACGTTATATGGTATGACGTTATAACGTAATAGCTTATACGGTATGACGTTATAACGTAATACGTTATGTGGTATGACGATATAACGTATTACGTAGTATGGGACGACGTTATAACGCATTACGTCATATGGGATGACGTTATAACGTATTACGTTGTATGGAATACCGTTATAACGTATCAGGTTATATGGTATGACGTTATAACGTATTACATTATATGGGATGACGTTATAACGTATTACGTAATATGGGATGACGTTATAACGTAATAGGTTATATGGTATAACGTTATAACGTATTACGTTATATGGTATGACGTTATAATGTAATAGGTTATATGGTATGACGTTATAACGTAATACGTCATATGGTATGACGTTATAACGTAAATAGGTTATATGGAATACCGTTATAACGCATTACGTAATATGGGATGACGTTATAACGTATTACGTTGTATGGTATGACGTTATAACGTATTACGTTATGTGGGACGACGTTATAACGTATTGCGTTATATGGTACGACGTAATAACGTATTACGTTATGTGGGACGACGTTATAACGTATTGCGTTATATGGGATGACGTTATAACGTATTACGTTATATGGGATGACGTTATAACGTAATACGTTATACGGTATGACGTTATAACGTATTAGGTTACATGGTATGACGTTATAACGTATTACGTTATATGGGATGACATTATAACGTATTACGTTATATGGGATGACGTTATAACGTATTATGTTATATGGGATGACGTTATAACGTATTACGTTATATGGGATGACGTTATAACGTATTACGTTATATGGAATACCGTTATAACGTATTAGGTTACATGGTATGACGTTATAACGTATTACGTTATATGGGATGACGTTATAACGTATTACGTTATATGGGATGACGTTATAACGTATTACGTTATATGGGATGACGTTATAACGTATTACGTTATATGGGATGACGTTATAACGTAATAGGTTATATGGTATAACGTCATAACGTATTACGCTATATGGTATGACGTTATAACGTAATAGCTTATACGGTATGACGTTATAACGTAATACGTTATGTGGTATGACGATATAACTTATTACGTAATATTCGACGACGTTATAACGCATTACGTCATATGGGATGACGTTATAACGTATTACGTTGTATGGAATACCGTTATAACGTATCAGGTTATATGGTATGACGTTATAACGTATTACATTATATGGGATGACGTTATAACGTATTACGTAATATGGGATGACGTTATAACGTAATAGGTTATATGGTATAACGTTATAACGTATTACGTTATATGGTATGACGTTATAATGTAATAGGTTATATGGTATGACGTTATAACGTAATACGTCATATGGTATGACGTTATAACGTAAATAGGTTATATGGTATGACGTTATACCGTATTACGTTATATGGGATTACGTTATAACGCATTACGTTATATGGGATGACGTTATAACGTATTACGTTATGTGGGACGACGTTATAACGTATTTCGTTATATGGGATGAGGTTATAACGTATTACGTAATATGGGATGACGTTATAACGTATTACGTTATATGGGATGACGTTATAACGTATTACGTAATATGGGATGACGTTATAACGTAATAGGTTATATGGTATGACGTTATAACGTATTACGTTATATGGGACGACGTTATAACGTATTGCGTTATATGGGATGACGTTATAACCTATTACGTTATATGGGATGACGTTATAACGTATTACGTTATATGGAATACCGTTATAACGTAATAGGTTATATGGTATGACGTTATAACGTATTACGTTATATGGGATGACGTTATAACGTATTACGTTATATGGGATGACGTTATAACGTATTACGTTATATGGGATGACGTTATAACGTATTACGTAATATGGGATGACGTTATAACGTAATAGGTTATATGGGATGACGTTATAACGTAATAGGTTATATGGTATGACGTTATAACGTATTACGTTATATGGGATGACGTTATAACGTATTACGTTATATGGGATGACGTTATAACGTATTACGTTATATGGAATACCGTTATAACGCATTACGTAATATGGGATGACGTTATAACGTATTACGTTGTATGGTATGACGTTATAACGTATTACGTAATATGGGATGACGTTATAACGTAATAGGTTATATGGTATGACGTTATAACGTATTACGTTATATGGGACGACGTTATAACGTAAATAGGTTATATGGTATGACGTTATACCGTATTACGTTATATGGGATTACGTTATAACGCATTACGTTATATGGGATGACGTTATAACGTATTACGTTATATGGGATGACGTTATAACGTATTACGTTATATGGAATACCGTTATAACGCATTACGTAATATGGGATGACGTTATAACGTATTACGTTGTATGGTATGACGTTATAACGTATTACGTAATATGGGATGACGTTATAACGTATTATGTTATATGGGATGACGTTATAACGTATTACGTTATATGGGATGACGTTATAACGTATTACGTTATATGGAATACCGTTATAACGTATTAGGTTACATGGTATGACGTTATAACGTATTACGTAATATGGGATGACGTTATAACGTATTACGTTATATGGGATGACGTTATAACGTATTACGTTATATGGGATGACGTTATAACGTATTACGTTATATGGGATGACGTTATAACGTAATAGGTTATATGGTATAACGTCATAACGTATTACGCTATATGGTATGACGTTATAACGTAATAGCTTATACGGTATGACGTTATAACGTAATACGTTATGTGGTATGACGATATAACTTATTACGTAATATTCGACGACGTTATAACGCATTACGTCATATGGGATGACGTTATAACGTATTACGTTGTATGGAATACCGTTATAACGTATCAGGTTATATGGTATGACGTTATAACGTATTACATTATATGGGATGACGTTATAACGTATTACGTAATATGGGATGACGTTATAACGTAATAGGTTATATGGTATAACGTTATAACGTATTACGTTATATGGTATGACGTTATAATGTAATAGGTTATATGGTATGACGTTATAACGTAATACGTCATATGGTATGACGTTATAACGTAAATAGGTTATATGGTATGACGTTATACCGTATTACGTTATATGGGATTACGTTATAACGCATTACGTTATATGGGATGACGTTATAACGTATTACGTTATGTGGGACGACGTTATAACGTATTTCGTTATATGGGATGAGGTTATAACGTATTACGTAATATGGGATGACGTTATAACGTATTACGTTATATGGGATGACGTTATAACGTATTACGTAATATGGGATGACGTTATAACGTAATAGGTTATATGGTATGACGTTATAACGTATTACGTTATATGGGACGACGTTATAACGTATTGCGTTATATGGGATGACGTTATAACCTATTACGTTATATGGGATGACGTTATAACGTATTACGTTATATGGAATACCGTTATAACGTAATAGGTTATATGGTATGACGTTATAACGTATTACGTTATATGGGATGACGTTATAACGTATTACGTTATATGGGATGACGTTATAACGTATTACGTTATATGGGATGACGTTATAACGTATTACGTAATATGGGATGACGTTATAACGTAATAGGTTATATGGGATGACGTTATAACGTAATAGGTTATATGGTATGACGTTATAACGTATTACGTTATATGGGATGACGTTATAACGTATTACGTTATATGGGATGACGTTATAACGTATTACGTTATATGGAATACCGTTATAACGCATTACGTAATATGGGATGACGTTATAACGTATTACGTTGTATGGTATGACGTTATAACGTATTACGTAATATGGGATGACGTTATAACGTAATAGGTTATATGGTATGACGTTATAACGTATTACGTTATATGGGACGACGTTATAACGTAAATAGGTTATATGGTATGACGTTATACCGTATTACGTTATATGGGATTACGTTATAACGCATTACGTTATATGGGATGACGTTATAACGTATTACGTTATATGGGATGACGTTATAACGTATTACGTTATATGGTATAACGTCATAACGTATTACGTTATATGGTATGACGTTATAACGTATTACGTTATATGGGATGACGTTATAACGTAATACGTTATACGGTATGACGTTATAACGTAATACGTTATATGGTATGACGTTATAACGTATTACGTTATATGGGATGACGTTATAACGTATTACGTTATATGGTATAACGTCATAACGTATTACGTTATATGGTATGACGTTATAACGTAATAGCTTATACGGTATGACGTTATAACGTAATACGTTATGTGGTATGACGATATAACGTATTACGTTATATGGGATGACGTTATAACGTATTACGTTATATGGGATGACGTTATAACGTATTACGTTATATGGAATACCGTTATAACGCATTACGTAATATGGGATGACGTTATAACGTATTACGTTGTATGGTATGACGTTATAACGTATTACGTAATATGGGACGACGTTATAACGTAAATAGGTTATATGGTATGACGTTATACCGTATTACGTTATATGGGATTACGTTATAACGCATTACGTTATATGGGATGACGTTATAACGTATTACGTAATATGGGATGACGTTATAACGTAATAGGTTATATGGTATGACGTTATAACGTATTACGTTATATGGGATGACGTTATAACGTATTACGTTATATGGGACGACGTTATAACGTATTGCGTTATATGGGATGACGTTATAACGTATTACGTTATATGGGATGACGTTATAACGTAATACGTTATACGGTATGACGTTATAACGTAATACGTTATATGGTATGACGTTATAACGTATTACGTTATATGGGATGACGTTATAACGTATTACGTTATATGGTATAACGTCATAACGTATTACGTTATATGGTATGACGTTATAACGTAATAGCTTATACGGTATGACGTTATAACGTAATACGTTATGTGGTATGACGATATAACGTATTACGTAGTATGGGACGACGTTATAACGCATTACGTCATATGGGATGACGTTATAACGTATTACGTTGTATGGAATACCGTTATAACGTATCAGGTTATATGGTATGACGTTATAACGTATTACATTATATGGGATGACGTTATAACGTATTACGTAATATGGGATGACGTTATAACGTAATAGGTTATATGGTATAACGTTATAACGTATTACGTTATATGGTATGACGTTATAATGTAATAGGTTATATGGTATGACGTTATAACGTAATACGTCATACGGTATGACGTTATAACGTAAATAGGTTATATGGTATGACGTTATACCGTATTACGTTATTTGGGATTACGTTATAACGCATTACGTTATATGGGATGACGTTATAACGTATTACGTTATGTGGGACGACGTTATAACGTATTTCGTTATATGGGATGAGGTTATAACGTATTACGTAATATGGGATGACGTTATAACGTATTACGTTATGTGGGACGACGTTATAACGTTTTGCGTTATATGGTATGACGTTATAACGTATTACGTTATATGGTATGAGGTTATAACGTAATAGGTTATATGGCATGACGTTATAACGGATTACGTTATATGGGATGACGTTATAACGTATTTCGCTGTATGGGATGACGTTATAACGTATTACGTAATATGGGATGACGTTATAACGTATTACGTAATATGGGATGACGTTATAGCGTAATAGGTTATTTGGTATAACGTTATAACGTATTACGTTATATGGTATGACGTTATAACGTAATAGGTTATATGGCGTGACGTTATAACGCATTACGTTATATGGGATGACGTTATAACGTATTACGTTATATGGAATACCGTTATAACGTATTAGGTTATATGGTATGAGGTTATAACGTATTACGTTATATGGGATGACGTTATAACGTATTACGTTATATGGGATGACGTTATAACGTATTACGTTATATGGGATGACGTTATAACGTAATAGGTTATATGGTATAACGTCATAACATATTACGTTATATGGTATAACGTTATAACGTATTACGTTATATGGGACGACGTTATAACGCATAACGTTATATGGGATGACGTTATAACGTATTACGTTATATGGGATGACGTTATAACGTATTTCGCTGTATGGGATGACGTTATAACGTATTACGTAATATGGGATGACGTTATAACGTATTACGTAATATGGGATGACGTTATAACGTAATAGGTTATATGGGATGACGTTGTAACGCATTACGTAATATGGGATGACGCTATAACGTATTACGTTATATGGTATGACGTTATAACGTATTACGTTATGTGGGGCGACGTTATAACGTATTGCGTTATATGGGATGACGTTATAACGTAATACGTTATATGGTATAACCTTATAACGTATTACGTAATATGGGACGACTTTATAACGTATTACGTTATATGGAATACCGTTATAACGTATTAGGTTATATGGTATGACGTTATAACGTATTACGTTATATGGGATGACGTTATAACGTAATAGGTTATATGGTATAACGTCATAACGTATTACGTTATATGGTATAACGTTATAACGTATTACGTAATATGGGACGACGTTATAACGCATTACGTAATATGGGATGACGTTATAACGTATTACGTTATATGGTATGACGTTATAACGTATTACGTTATGTGGGACGACGTTATAACGTATTGCGTTACATGGGATGACGTTATAACGTATTACGTTATATGGGATGACGTTATAACGTAATAGGTTATATGGGATGACGTTATAACGTAATAGGTTATATGGTATAACGTCATAACGTATTACGTTATATGATATGACGTTATAACGTATTACGTTATATGGAATACCGCTATAACGTATTAGGTTATATGGTATGACGTTATAACGTATTACGTTATATGGGATGACGTTATAACGTATTACGTTTTATGGTATGACGTTATAACGTATTACGTTATATGGGATGACGTTATAACGTATTACGTTATATGGGATGACGTTATAACGTAATAGGTTATATGGTATAACGTCATAACGTATTACGTTATATGGTATGACGTTATAAGGTAATAGCTTATACGGTATGACGTTATAACGTAATACGTTATGTGGTATGACGATATAACGTATTACGTAATATGGGACGACGTTATAACGCATTACGTCATATGGGATGACGTTATAACGTATTACGTTGTATGGAATACCGTTATAACGTATCAGGTTATATGGTATGACGTTATAACGTATTACATTATATGGGATGACGTTCTAACGTATTATGTAATATGGGATGACGTTATAACGTAATAGGTTATATGGTATAACGTTATAACGTATTACGTTATATGGTATGACGTTATAATGTAATAGGTTATATGGTATGACGTTATAACGTAATACGTCATATGGTATGACGTTATAACGTAAATAGGTTATATGGTATGACGTTATACCGTATTACGTTATATGGGATTACGTTATAACGCATTACGTTATATGGGATGACGTTATAACGTATTACGTTATGTGGGACGACGTTATAACGTATTTCGTTATATGGGATGACGTTATAACGTATTACGTAATATGGGATGACGTTATAACGTATTACGTTATGTGGGACGACGTTATAACGTTTTGCGTTATATGGTATGACGTTATAACGTATTACGTTATATGGTACGACGTAATAACGTATTACGTTATGTGGGACGACGTTATAACGTATTGCGTTATATGGGATGACGTTATAACGTATTACGTTATATGGGATGACGTTATAACGTAATACGTTATACGGTATGACGTTATAACGTATTAGGTTACATGGTATGACGTTATAACGTATTACGTTATATGGGATGACATTATAACGTATTACGTTATATGGGATGACGTTATAACGTATTATGTTATATGGGATGACGTTATAACGTATTACGTTATATGGGATGACGTTATAACGTATTACGTTATATGGAATACCGTTATAACGTATTAGGTTACATGGTATGACGTTATAACGTATTACGTTATATGGGATGACGTTATAACGTATTACGTTATATGGGATGACGTTATAACGTAATAGGTTATTTGGTATAACGTTATAACTTATTTCGCTGTATGGGATGACGTTATAACGTATTACGTAATATGGGATGACGTTATAACGTATTACGTAATATGGGATGACGTTATAACGTAATAGGTTATTTGGTATAACGTTATAACGTATTACGTTATATGGTATGACGTTATAACGTAATAGGTTATATGGTATGACGTTATAACGTAATACGTCATATGGTATGACGTTATAACGTAAATAGGTTATATGGTATGACGTTATACCGTATTACGTTATATGGGATTACGTTATAACGCATTACGTTATGTGGGATGACGTTATAACGTATTACGTTATGTGGGACGACGTTATAACGTATTTCGTTATATGAGATGACGTTATAACGTATTACGTAATATGGGATGACGTTATAACGTATTACGTTATGTGGGACGACGTTATAACGTTTTGCGTTATATGGTATGACATTATAACGTATTACGTTATATGGTATGACGTTATAACGTAATAGGTTATATGGCATGACGATATAACGGATTACGTTATATGGGATGACGTTATAACGTATTTCGCTGTTTGGGATGACGTTATAACGTATTACGTAATATGGGATGACGTTATAACGTATTACGTAATATGGGATGACGTTATAACGTAATAGGTTATTTGGTATAACGTTATAACGTATTACGTTATATGGTATGACGTTATAACGTAATAGGTTATATGGCATGACGTTATAACGCATTACGTTATATGGGATGACGTTATAACGTATTACGTTATATGGAATACCGTTATAACGTATTAGGTTATATGGTATGACGTTATAACGTATTACGTTATATGGGATGACGTTATAACGTATTACGTTATATGGGATGACGTTATAACGTATTACGTTATATGGGATGACGTTATAACGTAATAGGTTATATGGTATAACGTCATAACGTATTACGTTATATGGTATAACGTTATAACGTATTACGTAATATCGGACGACGTTATAACGCATAACGTTATATGGGATGACGTTATAACGTATTACGTAATATGGGATGACGTTATAACGTATTTCGCTGTATGGGATGACGTTATAACGTATTACGTAATATGGGATGACGTTATAACGTATTACGTAATATGGGATGACGTTATAACGTAATAGGTTATATGGGATGACGTTGTAACGCATTACGTAATATGGGATGACGCTATAACGTATTACGTTATATGGTAGGACGTTATAACGTATTACGTTATGTGGGGCGACGTTATAACGTATTGCGTTTTATGGGATGACGTTATAACGTAATACGTTATATGGTATAACCTTATAACGTATTACGTAATATGGGACGACGTTATAACGTATTACGTTATATGGAATACCGTTATAACGTATTAGGTTATATGGTATCACGTTATAACGTATTACGTTATATGGGATGACGTTATAACGTAATAGGTTATATGGGATGACGTTATAACGTAATAGGTTATATGGTATAACGTCATAACGTATTACGTTATATGGGATGACGTTATAACGTAATAGGTTATATGGTATGACGTCATAACGTATTACGTTATATGGTATGACGTTATAACGTAATAGGTTATACGGTATGACGTTATAACGTAATACGTTATATGGTATGACGTTATAACGCATTACGTTATATGGGATGATGTTATAGCGCATTACGTAATATGGGATGACGTTATAACGTATTACTTTATATGATATGACGTTATAACGTATTACGTTATGTGGGACGACGTTATAACGTATTACGTTATGTGGGACGACGTTATAACGTATTTCGTTATATGGGATGACGTTATAACGTATTACGTAATATGGGATGACGTTATAACGTATTACGTTATGTGGGACGACGTTATAACGTTTTGCGTTATATGGTATGACGTTATAACGTAATAGGTTATATGGCATGACGTTATAACGGATTACGTTATATGGGATGACGTTATAACGTATTTCGCTGTATGGGATGACGTTATAACGTTTTGCGTTATATGGTATGACGTTATAACGTAATAGGTTATATGGCATGACGTTATAACGGATTACGTTATATGGGATGACGTTATAACGTATTTCGCTGTATGGGATGACGTTATAACGTATTACGTAATATGGGATGACGTTATAACGTATTACGTTATATGGTATGACGTTATAACGTAATAGGTTATATGGTACAACGTCATAACGTATTACGTTATACGGTAAGACGTTATAACGTAATACGTTATATGGTATAACGTTATAACGTATTACGTAATATGGGACGACGTTATAACGTATTACGTTATATGGAATACCGTTATAACGTATTAGGTTATATGGTATGACGTTATAACGTATTACGTTATATGGGATGACGTTATAACGTAATAGGTTATATGGAATGACGTTATAACGTAATAGGTTATATGGTACAACGTCATAACGTAATACGTTATACGGTATGACGTTATAACGTAATACGTTATATGGTATAACGTTATAACGTATTACGTAATATGGGACGACGTTATAACGTATTACGTTATATGGAATACCGTTATAACGTAATACGTTATATGGTATGACGTTATAACGTATTACGTTATGTGGGACGACGTTATAACGTATTGCGTTATATGGTACGACGTAATAACGTATTACGTTATGTGGGACGACGTTATAACGTATTGCGTTATATGGGATGACGTTATAACGTATTACGTTATATGCGATGACGTTATAACGTAATACGTAATATGGGATGACGCTATAACGTATTACGTTATGTGGGACGACGTTATAACGTATTGCGTTATATGGGATGACGTTATAACGTAATACGTTACATGGTATGACGTTATAACTTATTAGGTTATATGGTATGACGTTATAACGTATTACGTTATATGGTATGACGTTATAACGTATTACGTTATGTGGAACGACGTTATAACGTATTGCGTTATATGGTACGGCGTAATAACGTATTACGTAATATGGGATGACGTTGTAACGTATTACGTTATATGGTATGACGTTATAACGTATTACGTTATGTGGGACGACGTTATAACGTATTGCGTTATATGGTACGACGTAATAACGTATTACGTTATGTGGGACGACGTTATAACGTATTGCGTTATATGGGATGACGTTATAACGTATTACGTTATATGCGATGACGTTATAACGTAATACGTTATACGGTATGACGTTATAACGCAATACGTTACATGGTATGACGTTATAACGTATTTCCTTATATTTGATGACGTTATAACGTATTACGTAATATGGGATGACGTTATAACGTATTACGTTATGTGGGACGACGTTATAACGTATTGCGTTATATGGGATGACGTTATAACGTAATACGTTACATGGTATGACGATATAACGTATTACGTTATATGGAATACCGTTATAACGTATTAGGTTATATGGTATGACGTTATAACGTATTACGTTATATGGGATGACGTTATAACGTATTACGTTATATGGTATTACGTTATAACGTATTACGTTATATGGGATGACGTTATAACGTATTACGTTATATGGGATGACGTTATAACGTATTACGTTATATGGGATGACGTTATAACGTATTACGTTATATGGGATGACGTTATAACGTATTACGTTATATGGTATGACGTTATAACGTATTACGTTATATGGGATGACGTTATAACGTATTACGTTATATGGGATGACGTTATAACGTATTACGTTATATGGGATGACGTTATAACGTAATAGGTTATATGGTATAACGTCATAACGTATTACGTTATATGGTATAACGTTATAACGTATTACGTAATATGGGACGACGTTATAACGCATTACGTTATATGGGATGACGTTATAACGTATTACGTTATATGGTATGACGTTATAACGTATTACGTTATGTGGGACGACGTTATAACGTATTGCGTTACATGGGATGACGTTATAACGTATTACGTTATATGGGATGACGTTATAACGTAATAGGTTATATGGGATGACGTTATAACGTAATAGGTTATATGGTATAACGTCATAACGTATTACGTTATATGATATGACGTTATAACGTATTACGTTATATGGAATACCGCTATAACGTATTAGGTTATATGGTATGACGTTATAACGTATTACGTTATATGGGATGACGTTATAACGTATTACGTTTTATGGTATGACGTTATAACGTATTACGTTATATGGGATGACGTTATAACGTATTACGTTATATGGGATGACGTTATAACGTAATAGGTTATATGGTATAACGTCATAACGTATTACGTTATATGGTATGACGTTATAAGGTAATAGCTTATACGGTATGACGTTATAACGTAATACGTTATGTGGTATGACGATATAACGTATTACGTAATATGGGACGACGTTATAACGCATTACGTCATATGGGATGACGTTATAACGTATTACGTTGTATGGAATACCGTTATAACGTATCAGGTTATATGGTATGACGTTATAACGTATTACATTATATGGGATGACGTTCTAACGTATTATGTAATATGGGATGACGTTATAACGTAATAGGTTATATGGTATAACGTTATAACGTATTACGTTATATGGTATGACGTTATAATGTAATAGGTTATATGGTATGACGTTATAACGTAATACGTCATATGGTATGACGTTATAACGTAAATAGGTTATATGGTATGACGTTATACCGTATTACGTTATATGGGATTACGTTATAACGCATTACGTTATATGGGATGACGTTATAACGTATTACGTTATGTGGGACGACGTTATAACGTATTTCGTTATATGGGATGACGTTATAACGTATTACGTAATATGGGATGACGTTATAACGTATTACGTTATGTGGGACGACGTTATAACGTTTTGCGTTATATGGTATGACGTTATAACGTATTACGTTATATGGTATGACGTTATAACGTAATAGGTTATATGGCATGACGTTATAACGGATTACGTTATATGGGATGACGTTATAACTTATTTCGCTGTATGGGATGACGTTATAACGTATTACGTAATATGGGATGACGTTATAACGTATTACGTAATATGGGATGACGTTATAACGTAATAGGTTATTTGGTATAACGTTATAACGTATTACGTTATATGGTATGACGTTATAACGTAATAGGTTATATGGTATGACGTTATAACGTAATACGTCATATGGTATGACGTTATAACGTAAATAGGTTATATGGTATGACGTTATACCGTATTACGTTATATGGGATTACGTTATACCGTATTACGTTATATGGGATTACGTTATAACGCATTACGTTATGTGGGATGACGTTATAACGTATTACGTTATGTGGGACGACGTTATAACGTATTTCGTTATATGAGATGACGTTATAACGTATTACGTAATATGGGATGACGTTATAACGTATTACGTTATGTGGGACGACGTTATAACGTTTTGCGTTATATGGTATGACATTATAACGTATTACGTTATATGGTATGACGTTATAACGTAATAGGTTATATGGCATGACGATATAACGGATTACGTTATATGGGATGACGTTATAACGTATTTCGCTGTTTGGGATGACGTTATAACGTATTACGTAATATGGGATGACGTTATAACGTATTACGTAATATGGGATGACGTTATAACGTAATAGGTTATTTGGTATAACGTTATAACGTATTACGTTATATGGTATGACGTTATAACGTAATAGGTTATATGGCATGACGTTATAACGCATTACGTTATATGGGATGACGTTATAACGTATTACGTTATATGGAATACCGTTATAACGTATTAGGTTATATGGTATGACGTTATAACGTATTACGTTATATGGGATGACGTTATAACGTATTACGTTATATGGGATGACGTTATAACGTATTACGTTATATGGGATGACGTTATAACGTAATAGGTTATATGGTATAACGTCATAACGTATTACGTAATATGGGATGACGTTATAACGTATTTCGCTGTATGGGATGACGTTATAACGTATTACGTAATATGGGATGACGTTATAACGTATTACGTAATATGGGATGACGTTATAACGTAATAGGTTATATGGGATGACGTTGTAACGCATTACGTAATATGGGATGACGCTATAACGTATTACGTTATATGGTAGGACGTTATAACGTATTACGTTATGTGGGGCGACGTTATAACGTATTGCGTTTTATGGGATGACGTTATAACGTAATACGTTATATGGTATAACCTTATAACGTATTACGTAATATGGGACGACGTTATAACGTATTACGTTATATGGAATACCGTTATAACGTATTAGGTTATATGGTATCACGTTATAACGTATTACGTTATATGGGATGACGTTATAACGTAATAGGTTATATGGGATGACGTTATAACGTAATAGGTTATATGGTATAACGTCATAACGTATTACGTTAGATGGGATGACGTTATAACGTAATAGGTTATATGGTATGACGTCATAACGTATTACGTTATATGGTATGACGTTATAACGTAATAGGTTATACGGTATGACGTTATAACGTAATACGTTATATGGTATGACGTTATAACGCATTACGTTATATGGGATGATGTTATAGCGCATTACGTAATATGGGATGACGTTATAACGTATTACTTTATATGATATGACGTTATAACGTATTACGTTATGTGGGACGACGTTATAACGTATTACGTTATGTGGGACGACGTTATAACGTATTTCGTTATATGGGATGACGTTATAACGTATTACGTAATATGGGATGACGTTATAACGTATTACGTTATGTGGGACGACGTTATAACGTTTTGCGTTATATGGTATGACGTTATAACGTAATAGGTTATATGGCATGACGTTATAACGGATTACGTTATATGGGATGACGTTATAACGTATTTCGCTGTATGGGATGACGTTATAACGTATTACGTAATATGGGATGACGTTATAACGTATTACGTTATATGGTATGACGTTATAACGTAATAGGTTATATGGTACAACGTCATAACGTATTACGTTATATGGTATGACGTTATAACGTAATACGTTATACGGTATGACGTTATAACGTATTACGTTATATGGGATGACGTTATAACGTATTACGTAATATGGGACGACGTTATAACGTATTACGTTATATGGAATACCGTTATAACGTATTAGGTTATATGGTATGACGTTATAACGTAATACGTTATACGGTAAGACGTTATAACGTAATACGTTATATGGTATAACGTTATAACGTATTACGTAATATGGGACGACGTTATAACGTATTACGTTATATGGAATACCGTTATAACGTATTAGGTTATATGGTATGACGTTATAACGTATTACGTTATATGGGATGACGTTATAACGTAATAGGTTATATGGAATGACGTTATAACGTAATAGGTTATATGGTACAACGTCATAACGTAATACGTTATACGGTATGACGTTATAACGTAATACGTTATATGGTATAACGTTATAACGTATTACGTAATATGGGACGACGTTATAACGTATTACGTTATATGGAATACCGTTATAACGTAATACGTTATATGGTATGACGTTATAACGTATTACGTTATGTGGGACGACGTTATAACGTATTGCGTTATATGGTACGACGTAATAACGTATTACGTTATGTGGGACGACGTTATAACGTATTGCGTTATATGGGATGACGTTATAACGTATTACGTTATATGCGATGACGTTATAACGTAATACGTAATATGGGATGACGCTATAACGTATTACGTTATGTGGGACGACGTTATAACGTATTGCGTTATATGGGATGACGTTATAACGTAATACGTTACATGGTATGACGTTATAACGTATTAGGTTATATGGTATGACGTTATAACGTATTACGTTATATGGTATGACGTTATAACGTATTACGTTATGTGGGACGACGTTATAACGTATTGCGTTATATGGTACGGCGTAATAACGTATTACGTAATATGGGATGACGTTGTAACGTATTACGTTATATGGTATGACGTTATAACGTATTACGTTATGTGGGACGACGTTATAACGTATTGCGTTATATGGTACGACGTAATAACGTATTACGTTATGTGGGACGACGTTATAACGTATTGCGTTATATGGGATGACGTTATAACGTATTACGTTATATGCGATGACGTTATAACGTAATACGTTATACGGTATGACGTTATAACGCAATACGTTACATGGTATGACGTTATAACGTATTTCCTTATATTTGATGACGTTATAACGTATTACGTAATATGGGATGACGTTATAACGTATTACGTTATGTGGGACGACGTTATAACGTATTGCGTTATATGGGATGACGTTATAACGTAATACGTTACATGGTATGACGATATAACGTATTACGTTATATGGAATACCGTTATAACGTATTAGGTTATATGGTATGACGTTATAACGTATTACGTTATATGGGATGACGTTATAACGTATTACGTTATATGGTATTACGTTATAACGTATTACGTTATATGGGATGACGTTATAACGTATTACGTTATATGGGATGACGTTATAACGTATTACGTTATATGGGATGACGTTATAACGTATTACGTTATATGGGATGACGTTATAACGTATTACGTTATATGGTATGACGTTATAACGTATTACGTTATATGGGATGACGTTATAACGTATTACGTTATATGGGATGACGTTATAACGTATTACGTTATATGGGATGACGTTATAACGTAATAGGTTATATGGTATAACGTCATAACGTATTACGTTATATGGTATAACGTTATAACGTATTACGTAATATGGGACGACGTTATAACGCATTACGTTATATGGGATGACGTTATAACGCATTACGTAATATGGGATGACGTTATAACGTATTACGTTATATGGTATGACGTTATAACTTATTACGTTATGTGGGACGACGTTATAACGTATTGCGTTACATGGGATGACGTTATAACGTATTACGTTATATGGGATGACGTTATAACGTAATAGGTTATATGGGATGACGTTATAACGTAATAGGTTATATGGTATAACGTCATAACGTATTACGTTATATGATATGACGTTATAACGTATTACGTTATATGGAATACCGCTATAACGTATTAGGTTATATGGTATGACGTTATAACGTATTACGTTATATGGGATGACGTTATAACGTATTACGTTTTATGGTATGACGTTATAACGTATTACGTTATATGGGATGACGTTATAACGTATTACGTTATATGGGATGACGTTATAACGTATTACGTTATATGGGATGACGTTATAACGTAATTGGTTATATGGTATAACGTCATAACGTATTACGTTATATGGTATAACGTTATAACGTATTACGTAATATGGGACGACGTTATAACGCATTACGTTATATGGGATGACGTTATAACGCATTACGTAATATGGGATGACGTTATAACGTATTACGTTATATGGTATGACGTTATAACGTATTACGTTATGTGGGACGACGTTATAACGTATTGCGTTATATGGGATGATGTTATAACGTATTACGTTATATGGGATGACGTTATAACGTAATAGGTTATATGGTATAACGTCATAACCTATTACGTTATATGGTATGATGTTATAACGCATTACGTAATATGGGATGACGTTATAACTTATTACGTTATATGGTGTGACGTTATAACGTATTACGTTATGTGGGACGACGTTATAACGTATTGCGTTATATGGGATGACGTTATAACGTATTACGTTATATGGGATGACGTTATAACGTATTACGTTATATGGGATGACGTTATAACGTATTACGTAATATGGGATGACGTTATAACGTAATAGGTTATATGGTATGACGTTATAAGGTATTACGTTATATGGGATGACGTTATAACGCATTACGTAATATGGGATGACGTTATAACGTATTACGTTGTATGGTATGACGTTATAACGTATTACGTTATGTGGGACGACGTTATAACGTATTGCGTTATATGGTACGACGTAATAACGTATTACGTTATGTGGGACGACGTTATAACGTATTGCGTTATATGGGATGACGTTATAACGTATTACGTTATATGGGATGACGTTATAACGTAATACGTTATACGGTATGACGTTATAACGTAATACGTTATATGGTATGACGTTATAACGTATTACGTTATATGGGATGACGTTATAACGTATTACGTTATATGGAATACCGTTATAACGTATTAGGTTACATGGTATGACGTTATAACGTATTACGTTATATGGGATGACATTATAACGTATTACGTTATATGGGATGACGTTATAACGTATTACGTTATATGGGATGACGTTATAACGTATTACGTTATATGGGATGACGTTATAACGTAATAGGTTATATGGTATAACGTCATAACGTATTACGTTATATGGTATGACGTTATAACGTAATAGCTTATACGGTATGACGTTATAACGTAATACGTTATGTGGTATGACGATATAACGTATTACGTAGTATGGGACGACGTTATAATGCATTACGTCATATGGGATGACGTTATAACGTATTACGTTGTATGGAATACCGTTATAACGTATCAGGTTATATGGTATGACGTTATAACGTATTACATTATATGGGATGACGTTATAACGTATTACGTAATATGGGATGACGTTATAACGTAATAGGTTATATGGTATAACGTTATAACGTATTACGTTATATGGTATGACGTTATAATGTAATAGGTTATATGGTATGACGTTATAACGTAATACGTCATATGGTATGACGTTATAACGTAAATAGGTTATATGGTATGACGTTATACCGTATTACGTTATATGGGATTACGTTATAACGCATTACGTTATATGGGATGACGTTATAACGTATTACGTTATGTGGGACGACGTTATAACGTATTTCGTTATATGGGATGAGGTTATAACGTATTACGTAATATGGGATGACGTTATAACGTATTACGTTATGTGGGACGACGTTATAACGTTTTGCGTTATATGGTATGACGTTATAACGTATTACGTTATATGGTATGAGGTTATAACGTAATAGGTTATATGGCATGACGTTATAACGGATTACGTTATATGGGATGACGTTATAACGTATTTCGCTGTATGGGATGACGTTATAACGTATTACGTAATATGGGATGACGTTATAACGTATTACGTAATATGGGATGACGTTATAACGTAATAGGTTATATGGGATGACGTTGTAACGCATTACGTAATATGGGATGACGCTATAACGTATTACGTTATATGGTATGACGTTATAACGTATTACGTTATGTGGGGCGACGTTATAACGTATTGCGTTATATGGGATGACGTTATAACGTAATACGTTATATGGTATAACCTTATAACGTATTACGTAATATGGGACGACTTTATAACGTATTACGTTATATGGAATACCGTTATAACGTATTAGGTTATATGGTATGACGTTATAACGTATTACGTTATATGGGATGACGTTATAACGTAATAGGTTATATGGGATGACGTTATAACGTAATAGGTTATATGGTATAACGTCATAACGTATTACGTTATATGGTATAACGTTATAACGTATTACGTAATATGGGACGACGTTATAACGCATTACGTTATATGGGATGACGTTATAACGCATTACGTAATATGGGATGACGTTATAACGTATTACGTTATATGGTATGACGTTATAACGTATTACGTTATGTGGGACGACGTTATAACGTATTGCGTTACATGGGATGACGTTATAACGTATTACGTTATATGGGATGACGTTATAACGTAATAGGTTATATGGGATGACGTTATAACGTAATAGGTTATATGGTATAACGTCATAACGTATTACGTTATATGATATGACGTTATAACGTATTACGTTATATGGAATACCGCTATAACGTATTAGGTTATATGGTATGACGTTATAACGTATTACGTTATATGGGATGACGTTATAACGTATTACGTTTTATGGTATGACGTTATAACGTAATAGGTTATTTGGTATAACGTTATAACGTATTACGTTATATGGTATGACGTTATAACGTAATAGGTTATATGGTATGACGTTATAACGTAATACGTCATATGGTATGACGTTATAACGTAAATAGGTTATATGGTATGACGTTATACCGTATTACGTTATATGGGATTACGTTATAACGCATTACGTTATGTGGGATGACGTTATAACGTATTACGTTATGTGGGACGACGTTATAACGTATTTCGTTATATGAGATGACGTTATAACGTATTACGTAATATGGGATGACGTTATAACGTATTACGTTATGTGGGACGACGTTATAACGTTTTGCGTTATATGGTATGACATTATAACGTATTACGTTATATGGTATGACGTTATAACGTAATAGGTTATATGGCATGACGTTATAACGGATTACGTTATATGGGATGACGTTATAACGTATTTCGCTGTATGGGATGACGTTATAACGTATTACGTAATATGGGATGACGTTATAACGTATTACGTAATATGGGATGACGTTATAACGTAATAGGTTATTTGGTATAACGTTATAACGTATTACGTTATATGGTATGACGTTATAACGTATTACGTTATATGGTATGACGTTATAACGTATTACGTTATGTGGGGCGACGTTATAACGTATTACGTTATGTGGGACGACGTTATAACGTATTTCGTTATATGAGATGACGTTATAACGTATTACGTAATATGGGATGACGTTATAACGTATTACGTTATGTGGGACGACGTTATAACGTTTTGCGTTATATGGTATGACATTATAACGTATTACGTTATATGGTATGACGTTATAACGTAATAGGTTATATGGCATGACGTTATAACGGATTACGTTATATGGGATGACGTTATAACGTATTTCGCTGTATGGGATGACGTTATAACGTATTACGTAATATGGGATGACGTTATAACGTATTACGTAATATGGGATGACGTTATAACGTAATAGGTTATTTGGTATAACGTTATAACGTATTACGTTATATGGTATGACGTTATAACGTAATAGGTTATATGGCATGACGTTATAACGCATTACGTTATATGGGATGACGTTATAACGTATTACGTTATATGGAATACCGTTATAACGTATTAGGTTATATGGTATGACGTTATAACGTATTACGTTACATGGGATGACGTTATAACGTATTACGTTATATGGGATGACGTTATAACGTATTACGTTATATGGGATGACGTTATAACGTAATAGGTTATATGGTATAACGTCATAACGTATTACGTTATATGGTATAACGTTATAACGTATTACGTAATATCGGACGACGTTATAACGCATAACGTTATATGGGATGACGTTATAACGTATTACGTAATATGGGATGACGTTATAACGTATTTCGCTGTATGGGATGACGTTATAACGTATTACGTAATATGGGATGACGTTATAACGTATTACGTAATATGGGATGACGTTATAACGTAATAGGTTATATGGGATGACGTTGTAACGCATTACGTAATATGGGATGACGCTATAACGTATTACGTTATATGGTAGGACGTTATAACGTATTACATTATGTGGGGCGACGTTATAACGTATTGCGTTTTATGGGATGACGTTATAACGTAATACGTTATATGGTATAACCTTATAACGTATTACGTAATATGGGACGACGTTATAACGTATTACGTTATATGGAATACCGTTATAACGTATTAGGTTATATGGTATCACGTTATAACGTATTACGTTATATGGGATGACGTTATAACGTAATAGGTTATATGGGATGACGTTATAACGTAATAGGTTATATGGTATAACGTCATAACGTATTACGTTATATGGGATGACGTTATAACGTAATAGGTTATATGGTATGACGTCATAACGTATTACGTTATATGGTATGACGTTATAACGTAATACGTTATACGGTATGACGTTATAACGTATTACGTTATATGGGATGACGTTATAACGTATTACGTAATATGGGACGACGTTATAACGTATTACGTTATATGGAATACCGTTATAACGTATTAGGTTATATGGTATGACGTTATAACGTAATACGTTATACGGTAAGACGTTATAACGTAATACGTTATATGGTATAACGTTATAACGTATTACGTAATATGGGACGACGTTATAACGTATTACGTTATATGGAATACCGTTATAACGTATTAGGTTATATGGTATGACGTTATAACGTATTACGTTATATGGGATGACGTTATAACGTAATAGGTTATATGGAATGACGTTATAACGTAATAGGTTATATGGTACAACGTCATAACGTAATACGTTATACGGTATGACGTTATAACGTAATACGTTATATGGTATAACGTTATAACGTATTACGTAATATGGGACGACGTTATAACGTATTACGTTATATGGAATACCGTTATAACGTAATACGTTATATGGTATGACGTTATAACGTATTACGTTATGTGGGACGACGTTATAACGTATTGCGTAATATGGGATGACGTTGTAACGTATTACGTTATATGGTATGAGGTTATAACGTATTACGTTACGTGGGACGACGTTATAACGTATTGCGTTATATGGTACGACGTAATAACGTATTACGTTATGTGGGACGACGTTATAACGTATTGCGTTATATGGGATGACGTTATAACGTAATACGTTATATGGTATAACGTTATAACGTATTACGTAATATGGGACGACGTTATAACGTATTACGTTATATGGAATACCGTTATAACGTATTAGGTTATATGGTATGACGTTATAACGTATTACGTTATATGGGATGACGTTATAACGTAATAGGTTATATGGAATGACGTTATAACGTAATAGGTTATATGGTACAACGTCATAACGTAATACGTTATACGGTATGACGTTATAACGTAATACGTTATATGGTATAACGTTATAACGTATTACGTAATATGGGACGACGTTATAACGTATTACGTTATATGGAATACCGTTATAACGTAATACGTTATATGGTATGACGTTATAACGTATTACGTTATGTGGGACGACGTTATAACGTATTGCGTAATATGGGATGACGTTGTAACGTATTACGTTATATGGTATGAGGTTATAACGTATTACGTTATGTGGGACGACGTTATAACGTATTGCGTTATATGGGATGACGTTATAACGTATTACGTCATATGCGATGACGTTATAACGTAATACGTAATATGGGATGACGCTATAACGTATTACGTTATGTGGGACGACGTTATAACGTATTGCGTTATATGGGATGACGTTATAACGTAATACGTTACATGGTATGACGTTATAACGTATTAGGTTATATGGTATGACGTTATAACGTATTACGTTATATGGTATGACGTTATAACGTATTACGTTATGTGGGACGACGTTATAACGTATTGCGTTATATGGTACGGCGTAATAACGTATTACGTAATATGGGATGACGTTATAACGTATTACGTTATGTGGGACGACGTTATAACGTATTGCGTTATATGGGATGACGTTATAACGTAATACGTTACATGGTATGACGATATAACGTATTACGTTATATGGAATACCGTTATAACGTATTAGGTTATATGGTATGACGCTATAACGTATTACGTTATATGGGATGACGTTATAACGTATTACGTTATATGGTATTACGTTATAACGTATTACGTTATATGGGATGACGTTATAACGTATTACGTTATATGGGATGACGTTATAACGTATTACGTTATATGGGATGACGTTATAACGTATTACGTTATATGGGATGACGTTATAACGTATTACGTTATATGGTATGACGTTATAACGTATTACGTTATATGGGATGACGTTATAACGTATTACGTTATATGGGATGACGTTATAACGTATTACGTTATATGGGATGACGTTATAACGTAATAGGTTATATGGTATAACGTCATAACGTATTACGTTATATGGTATAACGTTATAACGTATTACGTAATATGGGACGACGTTATAACGCATTACGTTATATGGGATGACGTTATAACGCATTACGTAATATGGGATGACGTTATAACGTATTACGTTATATGGTATGACGTTATAACGTATTACGTTATGTGGGACGACGTTATAACGTATTGCGTTACATGGGATGACGTTATAACGTATTACGTTATATGGGATGACGTTATAACGTAATAGGTTATATGGGATGACGTTATAACGTAATAGGTTATATGGTATAACGTCATAACGTATTACGTTATATGATATGACGTTATAACGTATTACGTTATATGGAATACCGCTATAACGTATTAGGTTATATGGTATGACGTTATAACGTATTACGTTATATGGGATGACGTTATAACGTATTACGTTTTATGGTATGACGTTATAACGTATTACGTTATATGGGACGACGTTATAACGCATTACGTTATATGGGATGACGTTATAACGCATTACGTAATATGGGATGACGTTATAACGTATTACGTTATATGGTATGACGTTATAACGTATTACGTTATGTGGGACGACGTTATAACGTATTGCGTTACATGGGATGACGTTATAACGTATTACGTAATATGGGACGACGTTATAACGCATTACGTTATATGGGATGACGTTATAACGCATTACGTAATATGGGATGACGTTATAACGTATTACGTAATATGGGACGACGTTATAACGTATTACGTTATATGGAATACCGTTATAACGTATTAGGTTATATGGTATGACGTTATAACGTATTACGTTATGTGGGATGACGTTATAACGTATTGCGTTATATGGGATGATGTTATAACGTATTACGTTATATGGGATGACGTTATAACGTAATAGGTTATATGGTATAACGTCATAACCTATTACGTTATATGGTATGACGTTATAACGCATTACGTAATATGGGATGACGTTATAACTTATTACGTTATATGGTGTGACGTTATAACGTATTACGTTATGTGGGACGACGTTATAACGTATTGCGTTATATGGGATGACGTTATAACGTATTACGTTATATGGGATGACGTTATAACGTATTACGTTATATGGGATGACGTTATAACGTATTACGTAATATGGGATGACGTTATAACGTAATAGGTTATATGGTATGACGTTATAACGTATTACGTTATATGGGACGACGTTATAACGTATTGCGTTATATGGGATGACGTTATAACGTATTACGTTATATGGGATGACGTTATAACGTATTACGTTATATGGAATACCGTTATAACGTAATAGGTTATATGGTATGACGTTATAACGTATTACGTTATATGGGATGACGTTATAACGTATTACGTTATATGGGATGACGTTATAACGTATTCCGTTATATGGGATGACGTTATAACGTAATAGGTTATATGGTATAACGTCATAACGTATTACGTTATATGATATGACTTTATAACGTAATAGGTTATACGGTATGACGTTATAACGTAATACGTTATATGGTATGACGTTATAACGTAAATAGGTTATATGGTATGACGTTGTACCGTATTACGTTATATGGGATGACGTTATAACGCATTACGTAATATGGGATGACGTTATAACGTATTACGTTGTATGGTATGACGTTATAACGTATTACGTTATGTGGGACGACGTTATAACGTATTGCGTTATATGGTACGACGTAATAACGTATTACGTTATGTGGGACGACGTTATAACGTATTGCGTTATATGGGATGACGTTATAACGTATTACGTTATATGGGATGACGTTATAACGTAATACGTTATACGGTATGACGTTATAACGTAATACGTTATATGGTATGACGTTATAACGTATTACGTTATATGGGATGACGTTATAACGTATTACGTTATATGGAATACCGTTATAACGTATTAGGTTACATGGTATGACGTTATAACGTATTACGTTATATGGGATGACATTATAACGTATTACGTTATATGGGATGACGTTATAACGTATTACGTTATATGGGATGACGTTATAACGTATTACGTTATATGGGATGACGTTATAACGTAATAGGTTATATGGTATAACGTCATAACGTATTACGTTATATGGTATGACGTTATAACGTAATAGCTTATACGGTATGACGTTATAACGTAATACGTTATGTGGTATGACGATATAACGTATTACGTAGTATGGGACGACGTTATAACGCATTACGTCATATGGGATGACGTTATAACGTATTACGTTGTATGGAATACCGTTATAACGTATCAGGTTATATGGTATGACGTTATAACGTATTACATTATATGGGATGACGTTATAACGTATTACGTAATATGGGATGACGTTATAACGTAATAGGTTATATGGTATAACGTTATAACGTATTACGTTATATGGTATGACGTTATAATGTAATAGGTTATATGGTATGACGTTATAACGTAATACGTCATATGGTATGACGTTATAACGTAAATAGGTTATATGGTATGACGTTATACCGTATTACGTTATATGGGATTACGTTATAACGCATTACGTTATATGGGATGACGTTATAACGTATTACGTTATGTGGGACGACGTTATAACGTATTTCGTTATATGGGATGAGGTTATAACGTATTACGTAATATGGGATGACGTTATAACGTATTACGTTATGTGGGACGACGTTATAACGTTTTGCGTTATATGGTATGACGTTATAACGTATTACGTTATATGGTATGAGGTTATAACGTAATAGGTTATATGGCATGACCTTATAACGGATTACGTTATATGGGATGACGTTATAACGTATTTCGCTGTATGGGATGACGTTATAACGTATTACGTAATATGGGATGACGTTATAACGTATTACGTAATATGGGATGACGTTATAACGTAATAGGTTATTTGGTATAACGTTATAACGTATTACGTTATATGGTATGACGTTATAACGTAATAGGTTATATGGCGTGACGTTATAACGCATTACGTTATATGGGATGACGTTATAACGTATTACGTTATATGGAATACCGTTATAACGTATTAGGTTATATGGTATGACGTTATAACGTATTACGTTATATGGGATGACGTTATAACGTATTACGTTATATGGGATGACGTTATAACGTATTACGTTGTATGGGATGACGTTATAACGTAATAGGTTATATGGTATAACGTCATAACATATTACGTTATATGGTATAACGTTATAACGTATTACGTAATATGGGACGACGTTATAACGCATAACGTTATATGGGATGACGTTATAACGTATTACGTTATATGGGATGACGTTATAACGTATTTCGCTGTATGGGATGACGTTATAACGTATTACGTAATATGGGATGACGTTATAACGTATTACGTAATATGGGATGACGTTATAACGTAATAGGTTATATGGGATGACGTTGTAACGCATTACGTAATATGGGATGACGCTATAACGTATTACGTTATATGGTATGACGTTACAACGTATTACGTTATGTGGGGCGACGTTATAACGTATTGCGTTATATGGGATGACGTTATAACGTAATACGTTATATGGTATAACCTTATAACGTATTACGTAATATGGGACGACTTTATAACGTATTACGTTATATGGAATACCGTTATAACGTATTAGGTTATATGGTATGACGTTATAACGTATTACGTTATATGGGATGACGTTATAACGTAATAGGTTATATGGGATGACGTTATAACGTAATAGGTTATATGGTATAACGTCATAACGTATTACGTTATATGGTATAACGTTATAACGTATTACGTAATATGGGACGACGTTATAACGCATTACGTTATATGGGATGACGTTATAACGCATTACGTAATATGGGATGACGTTATAACGTATTACGTTATATGGTATGACGTTATAACGTATTACGTTATGTGGGACGACGTTATAACGTATTGCGTTACATGGGATGACGTTATAACGTATTACGTTATATGGGATGACGTTATAACGTAATAGGTTATATGGGATGACGTTATAACGTAATAGGTTATATGGTATAACGTCATAACGTATTACGTTATATGATATGACGTTATAACGTATTACGTTATATGGAATACCGCTATAACGTATTAGGTTATATGGTATGACGTTATAACGTATTACGTTATATGGGATGACGTTATAACGTATTACGTTTTATGGTATGACGTTATAACGTATTACGTTATATGGGATGACGTTATAACGTAATAGGTTATATGGTATAACGTCATAACGTATTACGTTATATGATATGACGTTATAACGTATTACGTTATATGGAATACCGCTATAACGTATTAGGTTATATGGTATGACGTTATAACGTATTACGTTATATGGAATACCGTTATAACGTATTAGGTTATATGGTATGACGTTATAACGTATTACGTTATATGGGATGACGTTATAACGTAATAGGTTATATGGGATGACGTTATAACGTAATAGGTTATATGGTATAACGTCATAACGTATTACGTTATATGGTATGACGTTATAACGTAATAGCTTATAAGGTATGACGTTATAACGTAATACGTTATGTGGTATGACGATATAACGTATTACGTAATATGGGACGACGTTATAACGCATTACGTCATATGGGATGACGTTATAACGTATTACGTTGTATGGAATACCGTTATAACGTATCAGGTTATATGGTATGACGTTATAACGTATTACATTATATGGGATGACGTTCTAACGTATTACGTAATATGGGATGACGTTATAACGTAATAGGTTATATGGTATAACGTTATAACGTATTACGTTATATGGTATGACGTTATAATGTAATAGGTTATATGGTATGACGTTATAACGTAATACGTCATATGGTATGACGTTATAACGTAAATAGGTTATATGGTATGACGTTATACCGTATTACGTTATATGGGATTACGTTATAACGCATTACGTTATATGGGATGACGTTATAACGTATTACGTTATGTGGGACGACGTTATAACGTATTTCGTTATATGGGATGACGTTATAACGTATTACGTAATATGGGATGACGTTATAACGTATTACGTTATGTGGGACGACGTTATAACGTTTTGCGTTATATGGTATGACGTTATAACGTATTACGTTATATGGTATGACGTTATAACGTAATAGGTTATATGGCATGACGTTATAACGGATTACGTTATATGGGATAACGTTATAACGTATTTCGCTGTATGGGATGACGTTATAACGTATTACGTAATATGGGATGACGTTATAACGTATTACGTAATATGGGATGACGTTATAACGTAATAGGTTATTTGGTATAACGTTATAACGTATTACGTTATATGGTATGACGTTATAACGTAATAGGTTATATGGTATGACGTTATAACGTAATACGTCATATGGTATGACGTTATAACGTAAATAGGTTATATGGTATGACGTTATACCGTATTACGTTATATGGGATTACGTTATAACGCATTACGTTATGTGGGATGACGTTATAACGTATTACGTTATGTGGGACGACGTTATAACGTATTTCGTTATATGAGATGACGTTATAACGTATTACGTAATATGGGATGACGTTATAACGTATTACGTTATGTGGGACGACGTTATAACGTTTTGCGTTATATGGTATGACATTATAACGTATTACGTTATATGGTATGACGTTATAACGTAATAGGTTATATGGCATGACGTTATAACGGATTACGTTATATGGGATGACGTTATAACGTATTTCGCTGTATGGGATGACGTTATAACGTATTACGTAATATGGGATGACGTTATAACGTATTACGTAATATGGGATGACGTTATAACGTAATAGGTTATTTGGTATAACGTTATAACGTATTACGTTATATGGTATGACGTTATAACGTAATAGGTTATATGGCATGACGTTATAACGCATTACGTTATATGGGATGACGTTATAACGTATTACGTTATATGGAATACCGTTATAACGTATTAGGTTATATGGTATGACGTTATAACGTATTACGTTATATGGGATGACGTTATAACGTATTACGTTATATGGGATGACGTTATAACGTATTACGTTATATGGGATGACGTTATAACGTAATAGGTTATATGGTATAACGTCATAACGTATTACGTTATATGGTATAACGTTATAACGTATTACGTAATATCGGACGACGTTATAACGCATAACGTTATATGGGATGACGTTATAACGTATTACGTAATATGGGATGACGTTATAACGTATTTCGCTGTATGGGATGACGTTATAACGTATTACGTAATATGGGATGACGTTATAACGTATTACGTAATATGGGATGACGTTATAACGTAATAGGTTATATGGGATGACGTTGTAACGCATTACGTAATATGGGATGACGCTATAACGTATTACGTTATATGGTATGACGTTATAACGTATTACGTTATGTGGGGCGACGTTATAACGTATTGCGTTTTATGGGATGACGTTATAACGTAATACGTTATATGGTATAACCTTATAACGTATTACGTAATATGGGACGACGTTATAACGTATTACGTTATATGGAATACCGTTATAACGTATTAGGTTATATGGTATCACGTTATAACGTATTACGTTATATGGGATGACGTTATAACGTAATAGGTTATATGGGATGACGTTATAACGTAATAGGTTATATGGTATAACGTCATAACGTATTACGTTATATGGGATGACGTTATAACGTAATAGGTTATATGGTATGACGTCATAACGTATTACGTTATATGGTATGACGTTATAACGTAATAGGTTATACGGTATGACGTTATAACGTAATACGTTATATGGTATGACGTTATAACGCATTACGTTATATGGGATGATGTTATAGCGCATTACGTAATATGGGATGACGTTATAACGTATTACGTTATATGATATGACGTTATAACGTATTACGTTATGTGGGACGACGTTATAACGTATTACGTTATGTGGGACGACGTTATAACGTATTTCGTTATATGGGATGACGTTATAACGTATTACGTAATATGGGATGACGTTATAACGTATTACGTTATGTGGGACGACGTTATAACGTTTTGCGTTATATGGTATGACGTTATAACGTATTACGTTATATGGTATGACGTTATAACGTAATAGGTTATATGGCATGACGTTATAACGGATTACGTTATATGGGATGACGTTATAACGTATTTCGCTGTATGGGATGACGTTATAACGTATTACGTAATATGGGATGACGTTATAACGTATTACGTTATATGGTATGACGTTATAACGTAATAGGTTATATGGTACAACGTCATAACGTATTACGTTATATGGTATGACGTTATAACGTAATACGTTATACGGTATGACGTTATAACGTATTACGTTATATGGGATGACGTTATAACGTATTACGTAATATGGGACGACGTTATAACGTATTACGTTATATGGAATACCGTTATAACGTATTAGGTTATATGGTATGACGTTATAACGTATTACGTTATATGGGATGACGTTATAACGTAATAGGTTATATGGAATGACGTTATAACGTAATAGGTTATATGGTACAACGTCATAACGTAATACGTTATACGGTATGACGTTATAACGTAATACGTTATATGGTATAACGTTATAACGTATTACGTAATATGGGACGACGTTATAACGTATTACGTTATATGGAATACCGTTATAACGTAATACGTTATATGGTATGACGTTATAACGTATTACGTTATATGGGATGACGTTATAACGTATTTCCTTATATTTGATGACGTTATAACGTATTACGTAATATGGGATGACGTTATAACGTATTACGTTATGTGGGACGACGTTATAACGTATTGCGTTATATGGGATGACGTTATAACGTAATACGTTACATGGTATGACGTTATAACGTATTAGGTTATATGGTATGACGTTATAACGTATTACGTTATATGGTATGACGTTATAACGTATTACGTTATGTGGGACGACGTTATAACGTATTGCGTTATATGGTACGGCGTAATAACGTATTACGTAATATGGGATGACGTTGTAACGTATTACGTTATATGGTATGACGTTATAACGTATTACGTTATGTGGGACGACGTTATAACGTATTGCGTTATATGGTACGACGTAATAACGTATTACGTTATGTGGGACGACGTTATAACGTATTGCGTTATATGGGATGACGTTATAACGTATTACGTTATATGCGATGACGTTATAACGTAATACGTTATACGGTATGACGTTATAACGCAATACGTTACATGGTATGACGTTATAACGTATTTCCTTATATTTGATGACGTTATAACGTATTACGTAATATGGGATGACGTTATAACGTATTACGTTATGTGGGACGACGTTATAACGTATTGCGTTATATGGGATGACGTTATAACGTAATACGTTACATGGTATGACGTTATAACGTATTACGTTATATGGAATACCGTTATAACGTATTAGGTTATATGGTATGACGTTATAACGTATTACGTTATATGGGATGACGTTATAACGTATTACGTTATATGGTATTACGTTATAACGTATTACGTTATATGGGATGACGTTATAACGTATTACGTTATATGGGATGACGTTATAACGTATTACGTTATATGGGATGACGTTATAACGTATTACGTTATATGGGATGACGTTATAACGTATTACGTTATATGGTATGACGTTATAACGTATTACGTTATATGGGATGACGTTATAACGTATTACGTTATATGGGATGACGTTATAACGTATTACGTTATATGGGATGACGTTATAACGTAATAGGTTATATGGTATAACGTCATAACGTATTACGTTATATGGTATAACGTTATAACGTATTACGTAGTATGGGACGACGTTATAACGCATTACGTTATATGGGATGACGTTATAACGCATTACGTAATATGGGATGACGTTATAACGTATTACGTTATATGGTATGACGTTATAACGTATTACGTTATGTGGGACGACGTTATAACGTATTGCGTTACATGGGATGACGTTATAACGTATTACGTTATATGGGATGACGTTATAACGTTATAGGTTATATGGGATGACGTTATAACGTAATAGGTTATATGGTATAACGTCATAACGTATTACGTTATATGATATGACGTTATAACGTATTACGTTATATGGAATACCGCTATAACGTATTAGGTTATATGGTATGACGTTATAACGTATTACGTTATATGGGATGACGTTATAACGTATTACGTTTTATGGTATGACGTTATAACGTATTACGTTATATGGGATGACGTTATAACGTATTACGTTATATGGGATGACGTTATAACGTATTACGTTATATGGGATGACGTTATAACGTAATTGGTTATATGGTATAACGTCATAACGTATTACGTTATATGGTATAACGTTATAACGTATTACGTAATATGGGACGACGTTATAACGCATTACGTTATATGGGATGACGTTATAACGCATTACGTAATATGGGATGACGTTATAACGTATTACGTTATATGGTATGACGTTATAACGTATTACGTTATGTGGGACGACGTTATAACGTATTGCGTTATATGGGATGATGTTATAACGTATTACGTTATATGGGATGACGTTATAACGTAATAGGTTATATGGTATAACGTCATAACCTATTACGTTATATGGTATGACGTTATAACGCATTACGTAATATGGGATGACGTTATAATGTAATAGGTTATATGGTATGACGTTATAACGTAATACGTCATATGGTATGACGTTATAACGTAAATAGGTTATATGGTATGACGTTATACCGTATTACGTTATATGGGATTACGTTATAACGCATTACGTAATATAGGATGACGTTATAACGTATTACGTTATGTGGGACGACGTTATAACGTATTTCGTTATATGGGATGAGGTTATAACGTATTACGTAATATGGGATGACGTTATAACGTATTACGTTATATGGGATGACGTTATAACGTATTACGTAATATGGGATGACGTTATAACGTAATAGGTTATATGGTATGACGTTATAACGTATTACGTTGTATGGGACGACGTTATAACGTATTGCGTTATATGGGATGACGTTATAACGTATTACGTTATATGGGATGACGTTATAACGTATTACGTTATATGGAATACCGTTATAACGTAATAGGTTATATGGTATGACGTTATAACGTATTACGTTATATGGGATGACGTTATAACGTATTACGTTATATGGGATGACGTTATAACGTATTACGTTATATGGGATGACGTTATAACGTATTACGTAATATGGGATGACGTTATAACGTAATAGGTTATATGGTATGACGTTATAACGTATTAAGTTATATGGGACGACGTTATAACGTATTGCGTTATATGGGATGACGTTATAACGTATTACGTTATATGGGATGACGTTATAACGTATTACGTTATATGGAATACCGTTATAACGTAATAGGTTATATGGTATGACGTTATAACGTATTACGTTATATGGGATGACGTTATAACGTATTACGTTATATGGGATGACGTTATAACGTATTACGTTATATTGGATGACGTTATAACGTAATAGGTTATATGGTATAACGTCATAACGTATTACGTTATATGATATGACTTTATAACGTAATAGGTTATACGGTATGACGTTATAACGTAATACGTTATATGGTATGACGTTATAACGTAAATAGGTTATATGGTATGACGTTGTACCGTATTACGTTATATGGGATGACGTTATAACGCATTACGTAATATGGGATGACGTTATAACGTATTACGTTATATGGGATGACGTTATAACGTATTACGTAATATGGGATGACGTTATAACGTAATAGGTTATATGGTATGACGTTATAACGTATTACGTTGTATGGGACGACGTTATAACGTATTGCGTTATATGGTATGACGTTATAATGTAATAGGTTATATGGTATGACGTTATAACGTAATACGTCATATGGTATGACGTTATAACGTAAATAGGTTATATGGTATGACGTTATACCGTATTACGTTATATGGGATTACGTTATAACGCATTACGTTATATAGGATGACGTTATAACGTATTACGTTATGTGGGACGACGTTATAACGTATTTCGTTATATGGGATGAGGTTATAACGTATTACGTAATATGGGATGACGTTATAACGTATTACGTTATATGGGATGACGTTATAACGTATTACGTAATATGGGATGACGTTATAACGTAATAGGTTATATGGTATGACGTTATAACGTATTACGTTGTATGGGACGACGTAATAACGTATTGCGTTATATGGGATGACGTTATAACGTATTACGTTATATGGGATGACGTTATAACGTATTACGTTATATGGAATACCGTTATAACGTAATAGGTTATATGGTATGACGTTATAACGTATTACGTTATATGGGATGACGTTATAACGTATTACGTTATATGGGATGACGTTATAACGTATTACGTTATATGGGATGACGTTATAACGTATTACGTAATATGGGATGACGTTATAACGTAATAGGTTATATGGTATGACGTTATAACGTATTAAGTTATATGGGACGACGTTATAACGTATTGCGTTATATGGGATGACGTTATAACGTATTACGTTATATGGGATGACGTTATAACGTATTACGTTATATGGAATACCGTTATAACGTAATAGGTTATATGGTATGACGTTATAACGTATTACGTTATATGGGATGACGTTATAACGTATTACGTTATATGGGATGACGTTATAACGTAATAGGTTATATGGTATAACGTCATAACGTATTACGTTATATGATATGACTTTATAACGTAATAGGTTATACGGTATGACGTTATAACGTAATACGTTATATGGTATGACGTTATAACGTAAATAGGTTATATGGTATGACGTTGTACCGTATTACGTTATATGGGATGACGTTATAACGCATTACGTAATATGGGATGACGTTATAACGTATTACGTTATATGGGATGACGTTATAACGTATTACGTAATATGGGATGACGTTATAACGTAATAGGTTATATGGTATGACGTTATAACGTATTACGTTGTATGGGACGACGTTATAACGTATTGCGTTATATGGGATGACGTTATAACGTATTACGTTATGTGGGACGACGTTATAACGTATTGCGTTATATGGGATGACGTTATAACGTATTACGTTATATGGGATGACGTTATAACGTAATACGTTATACGGTATGACGTTATAACGTAATACGTTATATGGTATGACGTTATAACGTATTACGTTATATGGGATGACGTTATAACGTATTACGTTATATGGAATACCGTTATAACCTATTAGGTTACATGGTATGACGTTATAACGTATTACGTTATATGGGATGACATTATAACGTATTACGTTATATGGGATGACGTTATAACGTATTACGTTATATGGTATGACGTTATAACGTATTACGTTATATGGGATGACGTTATAACGTAATAGGTTATATGGTATAACGTCATAACGTATTACGTTATATGGTATGACGTTATAACGTAATAGCTTATACGGTATGACGTTATAACGTAATACGTTATGTGGTATGACGATATAACGTATTACGTAGTATGGGACGACGTTATAACGCATTACGTCATATGGGATGACGTTATAACGTATTACGTTGTATGGAATACCGTTATAAAGTATCAGGTTATATGGTATGACGTTATAACGTATTACATTATATGGGATGACGTTATAACGTATTACGTAATATGGGATGACGTTATAACGTAATAGGTTATATGTTATAACGTTATAACGTATTACGTTATATGGTATGACGTTATAATGTAATAGGTTATATGGTATGACGTTATAACGTAATACGTCATATGGTATGACGTTATAACGTAAATAGGTTATATGGTATGACGTTATACCGTACTACGTTATATGGGATTACGTTATAACGCATTACGTTATATGGGATGACGTTATAACGTATTACGTTATGTGGGACGACGTTATAACGTATTTCGTTATATGGGATGAGGTTATAACGTATTACGTAATATGGGATGACGTTATAACGTATTACGTTATGTGGGACGACGTTATAACGTTTTGCGTTATATGGTATGACGTTATAACGTATTACGTTATATGGTATGAGGTTATAACGTAATAGGTTATATGGCATGACGTTATAACGGATTACGTTATATGGGATGACGTTATAACGTATTTCGCTGTATGGGATGACGTTATAACGTATTACGTAATATGGGATGACGTTATAACGTATTACGTAATATGGGATGACGTTATAACGTATTACGTAATATGGGATGACGTTATAACGTAATAGGTTATTTGGTATAACGTTATAACGTATTACGTTATATGGTATGACGTTATAACGTAATAGGTTATATGGCATGACGTTATAACGCATTACGTTATATGGGATGACGTTATAACGTAATAGGTTATTTGGTATAACGTTATAACGTATTACGTTATATGGGATGACGTTATAACGTATTACGTTATATGGGATGACGTTATAACGTATTACGTTATATGGGATGACGTTATAACGTAATAGGTTATATGGTATAACGTCATAACATATTACGTTATATGGTATAACGTTATAACGTATTACGTAATATGGGACGACGTTATAACGCATAACGTTATATGGGATGACGTTATAACGTATTACGTTATATGGGATGACGTTATAACGTATTTCGCTGTATGGAATGACGTTATAACGTATTGCGTAACATGGGATGACGTTATAACGTATTACGTAATATGGGATGACGTTATAACGTAATAGGTTATATGGGATGACGTTGTAACGCATTACGTAATATGGGATGACGCTATAACGTATTACGTTATATGGTATGACGTTATAACGTATTACGTTATGTGGGGCGACGTTATAACGTATTGCGTTATATGGGATGACGTTATAACGTAATACGTTATATGGTATAACCTTATAACGTATTACGTTATATGGGACGACTTTATAACGTATTACGTTATATGGAATACCGTTATAACGTATTAGGTTATATGGTATGACGTTATAACGTATTACGTTATATGGGATGACGTTATAACGTAATAGGTTATATGGGATGACGTTATAACGTAATAGGTTATATGGTATAACGTCATAACGTATTACGTTATATGGGATGACGTTATAACGTAATAGGTTATATGGTATGACGTCATAACGTATTACGTTATATGGTATGACGTTATAACGTAATAGGTTATACGGTATGACGTTATAACGTAATACGTTATATGGTATGACGTTATAACGTATTACGTTATATGGGATGATGTTATAACGCATTACGTGATATGGGATGACGTTATAACGTATTACGTTATATGGTATGACGTTATAACGTATTACGTTATGTGGGACGACGTTATAACGTATTGCGTTATATGGGATGACGTTATAACGTATTACGTTATATGGGATGACGTTATAACGTAATAGGTTATATGGGATGACGTTATAACGTAATAGGTTATATGGTATAACGTCATAACGTATTACGTTATATGATATGACGTTATAACGTAATACGTTATACGGTATGACGTTATAACGTAATACGTTATACGGTAAGACGTTATAACGTAATACGTTATATGGTATAACGTTATAACGTATTACGTAATATGTGACGACGTTATAACGTATTACGTTATATGGAATACCGTTATAACGTATTAGGTTATATGGTATGACGTTATAACGTATTACGTTATATGGGATGACGTTATAACGTAATAGGTTATATGGGATGACGTTATAACGTAATAGGTTATATGGTACAACGTCATAACGTATTACGTTATATGGTATGACGTTATAACGTAATACGTTATACGGTATGACGTTATAACGTATTACGTTATATGCGATGACGTTATAACGTATTACGTTATATGATATGACGTTATAACGTAATACGTTATACGGTATGACGTTATAACGTAATAGGTTATATGGTATAACGTTATAACGTATTACGTTATATGGTATGACGTTATAATGTAATAGGTTATATGGTATGACGTTATAACGTAATACGTTATGTGGGATGACGTTATAACGTATTACGTTATATGGGATGATGTTATAACGCATTACGTAATATGGGATGACGTTATAACGTATTACGTTATATGGTATGACGATATAACGTATTACGTAATATGGGACGACGTTATAACGCATTACGTCATATGGGATGACGTTATAACGCATTACGTAATATGGAATACCGTTATAACGTATCAGGTTATATGGTATGACGTTATAACGTATTACATTATATGGGATGACGTTATAACGTATTACGTAATATGGGATGACGTTATAACGTAATAGGTTATATGGTATAACGTTATAACGTATTACGTTATAAGGTATGACGTTATAATGTAATAGGTTATATGGTATGACGTTATAACGTAATACGTCATATGGTATGACGTTATAACGTAAATAGGTTATATGGTATGACGTTATACCGTATTACGTTATATGGGATTACGTTATAACGCATTACGTTATATGGGATGACGTTATAACGTATTACGTTATGTGGGACGACGTTATAACGTATTTCGTTATATGGGATGACGTTATAACGTATTACGTAATATGGGATGACGTTATAACGTATTACGTTATGTGGGACGACGTTATAACGTTTTGCGTTATATGGTATGACGTTATAACGTATTACGTTATATGGTATGACGTTATAACGTAATAGGTTATATGGCATGACGTTATAACGGATTACGTTATATGGGATGACGTTATAACGTATTTCGCTGTATGGGATGACGTTATAACGAATTACGTAATATGGGATGACGTTATAACGTATTACGTAATATGGGATGACGTTATAACGTAATAGGTTATTTGGTATAACGTTATAACGTATTACGTTATATGGTATGACGTTATAACGTAATAGGTTATATGGTATGACGTTATAACGTAATACGTCATATGGTATGACGTTATAACGTAAATGGGTTATATGGTATGACGTTATACCGTATTACGTTATATGGGATTACGTTATAACGTATTACGTTATGTGGGATGACGTTATAACGTATTACGTTATATGGGATGACGTTATAACGTAATAGGTTATACGGTATGACGTTATAACGTATTACGTTATATGGGTGACGTTATAACGTAATAGGTTATATGGTACAACGTTATAACGTATTACGTTATATGGTATGACGTTATAACATAATAGGTTATATGGTATGACGTTATAACGTAATACGTTATACGGTATGACGTTATAACTTAATACGTTATATGGTATGACGTTATAACGTATTACGTAATATGGGACGACGTTATAACGCATTACGTAATATGGGATGACGTTATAACGTATTTCCTTATATTTGATGACGTTATAACGTATTACGTAATATGGGATGACGTTATAACGTATTACGTTATGTGGGACGACGTTATAACGTATTGCGTTATATGGGATGGGTATTTCCTTATATTTGATGACGTTATAACGTATTACGTAATATGGGATGACGTTATAACGTATTACGTTATGTGGGACGACGTTATAACGTATTGCGTTATATGGGATGACGTTATAACGTAATACGTTACATGGTATGACGTTATAACGTATTACGTTATATGGTATGACGTTATAACGTATTTCGCTGTATGGGATGACGTTATAACGTATTACGTTATATGGGATGACGTTATAACGTAATAGGTTATATGGGATGACGTTATAACGTAATAGGTTATATAGGATGACGTTATAACGTAATAGGTTATATGATATGACGTTATAACGCATTACGTTATATGGGATGATGTTATAACGCATTACGTAATATGGGATGACGTTATAACGTATTACGTTATATGATATGACGTTATAACGTATTACGTTATGTGGGACGACGTTATAACGTATTGCGTTATATGGGATGACGTTATAACGTATTACGTTATATGGGATGACGTTATAACGTAATAGGTTATATGGGATGACGTTATAACGTAATAGGTTATATAGGATGACGTTATAACGTAATAGGTTATATGATATGACGTTATAACGTAATACGTTATACGGTATGACGTTATAACGTATTACGTTATATGGTATGACGTTATAACGTATTACGTTATGTGGGGCGACGTTATAACGTATTGCGTTATATGGGATGACGTTATAACGTAATACGTTATATGGTATAACCTTATAACGTATTACGTAATATGGGACGACGCTATAACGTATTACGTTATATGGAATACCGTTATAACGTATTAGGTTATATGGTATGACGTTATAACGTATTACGTTATATGGGATGACGTTATAACGTAATAGGTTATATGGGATGACGTTATAACGTAATAGGTTATATGGTATAACGTCATAACGTATTACGTTATATGGGATGACGTTATAACGTAATAGGTTATATGGTATGACGTTATAACGTATTACGTAATATGGGACGACGTTATAACGCATTACGTAATATGGGATGACGTTATAACGTATTTCCTTATATTTGATGACGTTATAACGTATTACGTAATATGGGATGACGTTATAACGTATTACGTTATGTGGGACGACGTTATAACGTATTGCGTTATATGGGATGACGTTATAACGTAATACGTTACATGGTATGACGTTATAACGTATTACGTTATATGGTATGACGTTATAACGTATTACGTTATGTGGGACGACGTTATAACGTATTGCGTTATATGGTACGACGTAATAACGTATTACGTAATATGGGATGACGTTATAACGTATTACGTTATATGGTATGACGATATAACGTATTACGTAATATGGGACGACGTTATAACGCATTACGTCATATGGGATGACGTTATAACGCATTACGTAATATGGAATACCGTTATAACGTATCAGGTTATATGGTATGACGTTATAACGTATTACATTATATGGGATGACGTTATAACGTATTACGTAATATGGGATGACGTTATAACGTAATAGGTTATATGGTATAACGTTATAACGTATTACGTTATAAGGTATGACGTTATAATGTAATAGGTTATATGGTATGACGTTATAACGTAATACGTCATATGGTATGACGTTATAACGTAAATAGGTTATATGGTATGACGTTATACCGTATTACGTTATATGGGATTACGTTATAACGCATTACGTTATATGGGATGACGTTATAACGTATTACGTTATGTGGGACGACGTTATAACGTATTTCGTTATATGGGATGACGTTATAACGTATTACGTAATATGGGATGACGTTATAACGTATTACGTTATGTGGGACGACGTTATAACGTTTTGCGTTATATGGTATGACGTTATAACGTATTACGTTATATGGTATGACGTTATAACGTAATAGGTTATATGGCATGACGTTATAACGGATTACGTTATATGGGATGACGTTATAACGTATTTCGCTGTATGGGATGACGTTATAACGAATTACGTAATATGGGATGACGTTATAACGTATTACGTAATATGGGATGACGTTATAACGTAATAGGTTATTTGGTATAACGTTATAACGTATTACGTTATATGGTATGACGTTATAACGTAATAGGTTATATGGTATGACGTTATAACGTAATACGTCATATGGTATGACGTTATAACGTAAATGGGTTATATGGTATGACGTTATACCGTATTACGTTATATGGGATTACGTTATAACGCATTACGTTATATGGGATGACGTTATAACGTATTACGTTATGTGGGACGACGTTATAACGTATTTCGTTATATGGGATGACGTTATAACGTATTACGTAATATGGGATGACGTTATAACGTATTACGTTATGTGGGACGACGTTATAACGTTTTGCGTTATATGGTATGACGTTATAACGTATTACGTTATATGGTATGACGTTATAACGTAATAGGTTATATGGCATGACGTTATAACGGATTGCGTTATATGGGATGACGTTATAACGTATTTCGCTGTATGGGATGACGTTATAACGTATTACGTAATATGGGATGACGTTATAACGTATTACGTAATATGGGATGACGTTATAACGTAATAGGTTATTTGGTATAACGTTATAACGTATTACGTTATATGGTATGACGTTATAACGTAATAGGTTATATGGCATGACGTTATAACGCATTACGTTATATGGGATGACGTTATAACGTATTACGTTATATGGAATACCGTTATAACGTATTAGGTTATATGGTATGACGTTATAACGTATTACGTTATATGGGATGACGTTATAACGTATTACGTTATATGGGATGACGTTATAACGTATTACGTTATATGGGATGACGTTATAACGTAATAGGTTATATGGTATATCGTCATAACGTATTACGTTATATGGTATAACGTTATAACGTATTACGTAATATGGGACGACGTTATAACGCATAACGTTATATGGGATGACGTTATAACGTATTACGTTATATGGGATGACGTTATAACGTATTTCGCTGTATGGGATGACGTTATAACGTATTACGTAATATGGGATGACGTTATGACGTATTACGAAATATGGGATGACGTTATAACGTAATAGGTTATATGGGATGACGTTGTAATGCATTACGTAATATGGGATGACGCTATAACGTATTACGTTATATGGTATGACGTTATAACGTATTACGTTATGTGGGGCGACGTTATAACGTATTGCGTTATATGGGATGACGTTATAACGTAATACGTTATATGGTATAACCTTATAACGTATTACGTAATATGGGACGACGCTATAACGTATTACGTTATATGGAATACCGTTATAACGTATTAGGTTATATGGTATGACGTTATAACGTATTACGTTATATGGGATGACGTTATAACGTAATAGGTTATATGGGATGACGTTATAACGTAATAGGTTATATGGTATAACGTCATAACGTATTACGTTATATGGGATGACGTTATAACGTAATAGGTTATATGGTATGACGTCATAACGTATTACGTTATAAGGTATCACGTTATAACGTAATAGGTTATACGGTATGACGTTATAACGTAATACGTTATATGGTATGACGTTATAACGCATTACGTTATATGGGATGATGTTATAACGCATTACGTAATATGGGATGACGTTATAACGTATTACGTTATATGATATGACGTTATAACGTATTACGTTATGTGGGACGACGTTATAACGTATTGCGTTATATGGGATGACGTTATAACGTATTACGTTATATGGGATGACGTTATAACGTAATAGGTTATATGGGATGACGTTATAACGTAATAGGTTATATAGGATGACGTTATAACGTAATAGGTTATATGATATGACGTTATAACGTAATACGTTATACGGTATGACGTTATAACGTATTACGTTATATGGTATGACGTTATAACGTATTACGTTATGTGGGGCGACGTTATAACGTATTGCGTTATATGGGATGACGTTATAACGTAATACGTTATATGGTATAACCTTATAACGTATTACGTAATATGGGACGACGCTATAACGTATTACGTTATATGGAATACCGTTATAACGTATTAGGTTATATGGTATGACGTTATAACGTATTACGTTATATGGGATGACGTTATAACGTAATAGGTTATATGGGATGACGTTATAACGTAATAGGTTATATGGTATAACGTCATAACGTATTACGTTATATGGGATGACGTTATAACGTAATAGGTTATATGGTATGACGTCATAACGTATTACGTTATAAGGTATCACGTTATAACGTAATAGGTTATACGGTATGACGTTATAACGTAATACGTTATATGGTATGACGTTATAACGCATTACGTTATATGGGATGATGTTATAACGCATTACGTAATATGGGATGACGTTATAACGTATTACGTTATATGATATGACGTTATAACGTATTACGTTATGTGGGACGACGTTATAACGTATTGCGTTATATGGGATGACGTTATAACGTATTACGTTATATGGGATGACGTTATAACGTAATAGGTTATATGGGATGACGTTATAACGTAATAGGTTATATAGGATGACGTTATAACGTAATAGGTTATATGATATGACGTTATAACGTAATACGTTATACGGTATGACGTTATAACGTAATACGTTATACGGTATGACGTTATAACGTATTACGTTATATGGGATGACGTTATAACGTATTACGTTATATGGGATGACGTTATAACGTAATAGGTTATATGGCATAACGTCATAACGTATTACGTTATATGGTATGACGTCATAACGTAATAGGTTATACGGTATGACGTTATAACGTAATACGTTATGTGGGACGACGTTATAACGTATTGCGTTATATGGGATGACGTTATAACGTAATACGTTATACGGTATGACGTTATAACTTAATACGTTATATGGTATGACGTTATAACGTATTACGTAATATGGGACGACGTTATAACGCATTACGTAATATGGGATGACGTTATAACGTATTTCCTTATATTTGATGACGTTATAACGTATTACGTAATATGGGATGACGTTATAACTTATTACGTTATGTGGGACGACGTTATAACGTATTGCGTTATATGGGATGACGTTATAACGTAATACGTTACATGGTATGACGTTATAACGTATTAGGTTATATGGTATGACGTTATAACGTATTACGTTATATGGTATGACGTTATAACGTATTACGTTATGTGGGACGACGTTATAACGTATTGCGTTATATGGTACGACGTAATAACGTATTACGTAATATGGGATGACGTTATAACGTATTACGTTATATGGTATGACGTTATAACGTATTACGTTATGTGGGACGACGTTATAACGTATTGCGTTATATGGAACGACGAAATAACGTATTACGTTATGTGGGACGACGTTATAACGTATTGCGTTATATGGGATGACGTAATAACGTATTACGTTTTATGCGATGACGTTATAACGTAATACGTTATACGGTATGACGTTATAACGCAATACGTTACATGGTATGACGTTATAACGTATTTCCTTATATTTGATGACGTTATAACGTATTACGTAATATGGGATGACGTTATAACGTATTACGTTATGTGGGACGACGTTATAACGTATTGCGTTATATGGGATGACGTTATAACGTAATACGTTACATGGTATGACGTTATAACGTATTACGTTATATGGAATACCGTTATAACGTATTAGGTTATATGATATGACGTTATAACGTATTACGTTATATGGGATGACGTTATAACGTATTACGTTATATGGTATTACGTTATAACGTATTACGTTATATGGGATGACGTTATAACGTATTACGTTATATGGGATGACGTTATAACGTATTACGTTATATGGGATGACGTTATAACGTAATAGGTTATATGGTATAACGTCATAACGTATTACGTTATATGGTATAACGTTATAACGTATTACGTAATATGGGACGACGTTATAACGCATTACGTTATATGGGATGACGTTATAACGCATTACGTAATATGGGATGACGTTATAACGTAATAGGTTATATGGGATGACGTTATAACGTAATAGGTTATATGGTATAACGTCATAACGTATTACGTTATATGGGATGACGTTATAACGTAATAGGTTATATGGTATGACGTCATAACGTATTACGTTATAAGGTATGACGTTATAACGTAATAGGTTATACGGTATGACGTTATAACGTAATACGTTATATGGTATGACGTTATAACGCATTACGTTATATGGGATGATGTTATAACGCATTACGTAATATGGGATGACGTTATAACGTATTACGTTATATGATATGACGTTATAACGTATTACGTTATGTGGGACGACGTTATAACGTATTGCGTTATATGGGATGACGTTATAACGTATTACGTTATATGGGATGACGTTATAACGTAATAGGTTATATGGGATGACGTTATAACGTAATAGGCTATATGGGATGACGTTATAACGTAATAGGTTATATGATATGACGTTATAACGTAATACGTTATACGGTATGACATTATAACGTAATACGTTATACGGTATGACGTTATAACGTATTACGTTATATGGGATGACGTTATAACGTATTACGTTATATGGGATGACGTTATAACGTAATAGGTTATATGGCATAACGTCATAACGTATTACGTTATATGGTATGACGTCATAACGTAATAGGTTATACGGTATGACGTTATAACGTAATACGTTATATGGTATGACGTTATAACGTATTACGTTATGTGGGATGACGTTATAACGTATTACGTTATATGGGATGACGTTATAACGTAATAGGTTATACGGTATGACGTTATAACGTATTACGTTATATGGGTGACGTTATAACGTAATAGGTTATATGGTACAACGTTATAACGTATTACGTTATATGGTATGACGTTATAACATAATAGGTTATATGGTATGACGTTATAACGTAATACGTTATACGGTATGACGTTATAACTTAATACGTTATATGGTATGACGTTATAACGTATTACGTAATATGGGACGACGTTATAACGCATTACGTAATATGGGATGACGTTATAACGTATTTCCTTATATTTGATGACGTTATAACGTATTACGTAATATGGGATGACGTTATAACGTATTACGTTATGTGGGACGACGTTATAACGTATTGCGTTATATGGGATGACGTTATAACGTAATACGTTACATGGTATGACGTTATAACGTATTACGTTATATGGTATGACGTTATAACGTATTACGTTATGTGGGACGACGTTATAACGTATTGCGTTATATGGTACGACGTAATAACGTATTACGTAATATGGGATGACGTTATAACGTATTACGTTATATGGTATGACGTTATAACGTATTACGTTATGTGGGACGACGTTATAACGTATTGCGTTATATGGAACGACGTAATAACGTATTACGTTATGTGGGACGACGTTATAACGTATTGCGTTACATGGGATGACGTAATAACGTAATACGTTATATGCGATGACGTTATAACGTAATACGTTATACGGTATGACGTTATAACGCCATACGTTACATGGTATGACGTTATAACGTATTTCCTTATATTTGATGACGTTATAACGTATTACGTAATATGGGATGACGTTATAACGTATTACGTTATGTGGGACGACGTTATAACGTATTGCGTTATATGGGATGACGTTATAACGTAATACGTTACATGGTATGACGTTATAACGTATTACGTTATATGGAATACCGTTATAACGTATTAGGTTATATGGTATGACGTTATAACGTATTACGTTATATGGGATGACGTTATAACGTATTACGTTATATGGTATTACGTTATAACGTATTACGTTATATGGGATGACGTTATAACGTATTACGTTATATGGGATGAGGTTATAACGTATTACGTTATATGGGATGACGTTATAACGTAATAGGTTATATGGTATAACGTCATAACGTATTACGTTATATGGTATAACGTTATAACGTATTACGTAATATGGGACGACGTTATAACGCATTACGTTATATGGGATGACGTTATAACGCATTACGTAATATGGGACGACGTTATAACGTATTGCGTTACATGGGATGACGTTATAACGTATTACGTTATATGGGATGACGTTATAACGTAATAGGTTATATGGGATGACGTTATAACGTAATAGGTTATATGGTATAACGTCATAACGTATTACGTTATATGATATGACGTTATAACGTATTACGTTATATGGAATACCGCTATAACGTATTAGGTTATATGGTATGACGTTATAACGTATTACGTTATATGGGATGACGTTATAACGTATTACGTTTTATGGTATGACGTTATAACGTATTTCGTTATATGGGATGACGTTATAACGTATTACGTTATATGGGATGACGTTATAACGTATTACGTTATATGGGATGACGTTATAACGTAATAGGTTATATGGTATAACGTCATAACGTATTACGTTATATGGTATAACGTTATAACGTATTACGTAATATGGGACGACGTTATAACGCATTACGTTATATGGGATGACGTTATAACGCATTACGTAATATGGGATGACGTTATAACTTATTACGTTATATGGTATGACGTTATAACGTATTACGTTATGTGGGACGACGTTATAACGTATTGCGTTATATGGGATGACGTTATAACGTATTACGTTATATGGGATGACGTTATAACGTAATAGGTTATACGGTATGACGTTATAACGTAATACGTTATATGGTGTGACGTTATAACGTAATACGTTATATGGTACGACGTTATAACGTAAATAGGTTATATGGTATGACGTTATACCGTATTACGTTATATGGCATGACGTTATAACGTATTACGTTATATGGAATACCGTTACAACGTACTAGGTTATATGGTATGACGTTATAACGTATTACGTTATATGGGATGACGTTATAACGTATTACGTTATATGGGATGACGTTATAACGTATTACGTTATATGGGATGACGTTATAACGTAATAGGTTATATGGTATAACGTCATAACGTATTACGTTATATGATATGACTTTATAACGTAATAGGTTATACGGTATGACGTTATAATGTAATACGTTATATGGTATGACGTTATAACGTAAATAGGTTATATGGTATGACGTTGTACCGTATTACGTTATATGGGATGACTTTATAACGCATTACGTAATATGGGATGACGTTATAACGTATTACGTTATGTGGGACGACGTTATAACGTATTTCGTTATATGGGATAACGTTATAACGTATTACGTAATATGGGATGACGTTATAACGTATTACGTTATGTGGGACGACGTTATAACGTTTTGCGTTATATGGTATGACGTTATAACGTATTACGTTATATGGTATGACGTTATAACGTAATAGGTTATATGGCATGACGTTATAACGGATTACGTTATATGGGATGACGTTATAACGTATTTCGCTGTATGGGATGACGTTATAACGGATTACGTAATATGGGATGACGTTATAACGTATTACGTAATATGGGATGACGTTATAACGTAATAGGTTATTTGGTATAACGTTATAACGTATTGCGTTATATGGTATGACGTTATAACGTAATAGGTTATATGGCATGACGTTATAACGCATTACGTTATATGGGATGACGTTATAACGTATTACGTTATATGGGAAGACGTTATAACGTATTACGTTATATGGGATGACGTTATAACGTATTACGTAATATGGGATGACGTTATAACGTAATAGGTTATATGGTATGACGTTATAACGTATTACGTTATATGGGACGACGTTATAACGTATTGCGTTATATGGGATGACGTTATAACGTATTACGTTATATGGGATGACGTTATAACGTATTACGTTATATGGAATACCGTTATAACGTAATAGGTTATATGGTATGACGTTATAACGTATTACGTTATATGGGATGACGTTATAACGTATTACGTTATATGGGATGACGTTATAACGTATTACGTTATATGGGATGACGTTATAACGTAATAGGTTATATGGTATAACGTCATAACGTATTACGTTATATGATATGACTTTATAACGTAATAGGTTATACGGTATGACGTTATAACGTAATACGTTATATGGTATGACGTTATAACGTAAATAGGTTATATGGTATGACGTTGTACCGTATTACGTTATATGGGATGACGTTATAACGCATTACGTAATATGGGATGACGTTATAACGTATTACGTTGTATGGTATGACGTTATAACGTATTACGTTATGTGGGACGACGTTATAACGTATTGCGTTATATGGTACGACGTAATAACGTATTACGTTATGTGGGACGACGTTATAACGTATTGCGTTATATGGGATGACGTTATAACGTATTACGTTATACGGGATGACGTTATAACGTAATACGTTATACGGTATGACGTTATAACGTAATACGTTATATGGTATGACGTTATAACGTATTACGTTATATGGAATACCGTTACAACGTATTAGGTTATATGGTATGACGTTATAACGTATTACGTTATATGGGATGACGTTATAACGCATTACGTAATATGGGATGACGTTATAACGTATTACGTTATGTGGGACGACGTTATAACGTATTTCGTTATATGGGATGACGTTATAACGTATTACGTAATATGGGATGACGTTATAACGTATTACGTTATGTGGGACGACGTTATAACGTTTTGCGTTATATGGTATGACGTTATAACGTATTACGTTATATGGTATGACGTTATAACGTAATAGGTTATATGGCATGACGTTATAACGGATTACGTTATATGGGATGACGTTATAACGTATTTCGCTGTATGGGATGACGTTATAACGGATTACGTAATATGGGATGACGTTATAACGTATTACGTAATATGGGATGACGTTATAACGTAATAGGTTATTTGGTATAACGTTATAACGTATTACGTTATATGGTATGACGTTATAACGTAATAGGTTATATGGCATGACGTTATAACGCATTACGTTATATGGGATGACGTTATAACGTATTACGTTATATGGAATACCGTTATAACGTATTAGGTTATATGGTATGACGTTATAACGTATTACGTTATATGGGATGACGTTATAACGTATTACGTTATATGGGATGACGTTATAACGTATTACGTTATATGGGATGACGTTATAACGTAATAGGTTATATGGTATAACGTCATAACATATTACGTTATATGGTATAACGTTATAACGTATTACGTAATATGGGACGACGTTATAACGCATAACGTTATATGGGATGACGTTATAACGTATTACGTTATATGGGATGACGTTATAACGTATTTCGCTGTATGGGATGACGTTATAACGTATTACGTTATGTGGGGCGACGTTATAACGTATTGCGTTATATGGGATGACGTTATAACGTAATAGGTTATATGGTATGACGTCATAACGTATTACGTTATATGGTATGACGTTATAACGTAATAGGTTATACGGTATGACGTTATAACGTAATACGTTATATGGTATGACGTTATAACGTATTACGTTATATGGGATGATGTTATAACGCATTACGTAATATGGGATGACGTTATAACGTAATAGGTTATATGGGATGACGTTGTAACGCATTACGTAATATGGGATGACGCTATAACGTATTACGTTATATGGTATGACGTTATAACGTATTACGTTATGTGGGGCGACGTTATAACGTATTGCGTTATATGGGATGACGTTATAACGTAATACGTTATATGGTATAACCTTATAACGTATTACGTAATATGGGACGACTTTATAACGTATTACGTTATATGGAATACCGTTATAACGTATTAGGTTATATGGTATGACGTTATAACGTATTACGTTATATGGGATGACGTTATAACGTAATAGGTTATATGGGATGACGTTATAACGTAATAGGTTATATGGTATAACGTCATAACGTATTACGTTATATGGGATGACGTTATAACGTAATAGGTTATATGGTATGACGTCATAACGTATTACGTTATATGGTATGACGTTATAACGTAATAGGTTATACGGTATGACGTTATAACGTAATACGTTATATGGTATGACGTTATAACGTATTACGTTATATGGGATGATGTTATAACGCATTACGTAATATGGGATGACGTTATAACGTATTACGTTATATGGTATGACGTTATAACGTATTACGTTATGTGGGACGACGTTATAACGTATTGCGTTATATGGGATGACGTTATAACGTATTACGTTATATGGGATGACGTTATAACGTAATAGGTTATATGGGATGACGTTATAACGTAATAGGTTATATGGTATAACGTCATAACGTATTTCGTTATATGATATGACGTTATAACGTAATACGTTATACGGTATGACGTTATAACGTAATACGTTATACGGTAAGACGTTATAACGTAATACGTTATATGGTATAACGTTATAACGTATTACGTAATATGGGACGACGTTATAACGTATTACGTTATATGGAATACCGTTATAACGTATTAGGTTATATGGTATGACGTTATAACGTATTACGTTATATGGGATGACGTTATAACGTAATAGGTTGTATGGGATGACGTTATAACGTAATAGGTTATATGGTACAACGTCATAACGTATTACGTTATATGGTATGACGTTATAACGTAATACGTTATACGGTATGACGTTATAACGTATTACGTTATATGGGATGACGTTATAACGTATTACGTTATATGATATGACGTTATAACGTAATACGTTATACGGTATGACGTTATAACGTATTACGTTATATGGAATACCGTTATAACGTATTAGGTTATATGGTATTACGTTATAACGTATTACGTTAAATGGGATGACGTTATAACGTAATAGGTTATATGGGATGACGTTATAACGTAATAGGTTATATGATATAACGTAATAACGTATTACGTTATATGGGATGACGTTATAACGTAATAGGTTATATGGTATGACGTCATAACGTATTACGTTATATGGTATGACGTTATAACGTAATAGGTTATACGGTATGACGTTATAACGTAATACGTTATATGGTATGACGTTATAACGCATTACGTTATATGGGATGACGTTATAACGTAATAGGTTATATGGGATGACGTTATAACGTAATAGGTTATATGGTACAACGTCATAACGTATTACGTTATATGATATGACGTTATAACGTAATACGTTATACGGTATGACGTTATAACGTAATACGTTATACGGTAAGACGTTATAACGTAATACGTTATATGGTATGACGTTATAACGCATTACGTTATATGGGATGACGTTATAACGTATTACGTTATATGGGATGACGTTATAACGTATTACGTAATATGGGATGACGTTATAACGTATTACGTTATATGGGATGACGTTATAACGTATTACGTTATATGATATGACGTTATAACGTAATACGTTATACGGTATGACGTTATAACGTAATACGTTATATGGTATGACGTTATAACGCATTACGTTATATGGGATGACGTTATAACGTAATGGGTTATATGGGATGACGTTATAACGTAATAGGTTATATGGTATAACGTTATAACGTATTACGTTATATGGTATGACGTTATAACGTAATACGTTATACGGTATGACGTTATAACGTATTACGTTATATGGGATGACGTTATAACGTATTACGTTATATGATATGACGTTATAACGTAATACGTTATACGGTATGACGTTATAACGTAATACGTTATATGGTATGACGTTATAACGCATTACGTTATATGGGATGACGTTATAACGTAATGGGTTATATGGGATGACGTTATAACGTAATAGGTTATATGGTATAACGTTATAACGTATTACGTAATATGGGACGACGTTATAACGTATTACGTTATATGGAATACCGTTATAACGTATTAGGTTATATGGTATGACGTTATAACGTATTACGTTAAATGGGATGACGTTATAACGTAATAGGTTATATGGGATGACGTTATAACGTAATAGGTTATATGATATAACGTAATAACGTATTACGTTATATGGTATGACGTTATAACGTAATACGTTATACGGTATGACGTTATAACGTATTACGTTATATGGGATGACGTTATAACGTATTACGTTATATGATATGACGTTATAACGTAATACGTTATACGGTATGACGTTATAACGTAATACGTTATATGGTATGACGTTATAACGCATTACGTTATATGGGATGACGTTATAACGTAATGGGTTATATGGGATGACGTTATAACGTAATAGGTTATATGGTATAACGTTATAACGTATTACGTAATATGGGACGACGTTATAACGTATTACGTTATATGGAATACCGTTATAACGTATTAGGTTATATGGTATGACGTTATAACGTATTACGTTATATGGAATGACGTTATAACGTAATAGGTTATATGGGATGACGTTATAACGTAATAGGTTATATGGTACAACGTCATAACGTATTACGTTATATGATATGACGTTATAACGTAATACCTTATACGGTATGACGTTATAACGTAATACGTTATACGGTAAGACGTTATAACGTAATACGTTATATGGTATAACGTTATAACGTACTACGTAATATGGGACGACGTTATAACGTATTACGTTATATGGAATACCGTTATAACGTATTAGGTTATATGGTATGACGTTATAACGTATTACGTTATATGGGATGACGTTATAACGTAATAGGTTATATGGGATGACGTTATAACGTAATAGGTTATATGGTACAACGTCATAACGTATTACGTTATATGGTATGACGTTATAACGTAATACGTTATACGGTATGACGTTATAACGTATTACGTTATATGGGATGACGTTATAACGTATTACGTTATATGGGATGACGTTATAACGTAATAGGTTATGTGGCATAACGTCATAACGTATTACGTTATATGGTACAACGTCATAACGTATTACGTTATATGGGATGACGCTATAACGTATTACGTTATATGGGATGACGTTATAACGTAATAGGTTATGTGGCATAACGTCATAACGTATTACGTTATATGGTATGACGTCATAACGTAATAGGTTATACGGTATGACGTTATAACGTAATACGTTTTATGGTATGACGTTATAACGTATTACGTTATATGGGATGACGTTATAACGTATTACGTAATATGGGATGACGTTATAACGTATTACGTTATGTGGGACGACGTAATAACGTTTTGCGTTATATGGTATGACGTTATAACGTATTACGTTATATGGTATGACGTTATAACGCATTACGTTATATGGGATGACGTTATAACGTATTACGTTATATGGGATGACGTTATAACGTATTACGTTATATGGGATGACGTTATAACGTATTACGTTATATGGGATGACGTTATAACGTATTACGTTATATGGGATGACGTTATAACGTAATAGGTTATATGGTATAACGTCATAACGTATTACGTTACATGATATGACTTTATAACGTAATAGGTTATACGGTATGACGTTATAATGTAATACGTTATATGGTATGACGTTATAACGTAAATAGGTTATATGGTATGACGTTGTACCGTATTACGTTATATGGGATGACGTTATAACGCATTACGTAATATGGGATGACGTTATAACGTATTACGTTATGTGGGACGACGTTATAACGTATTTCGTTATATGGGATGACGTTATAACGTATTACGTAATATGGGATGACGTTATAACGTATTACGTTATGTGGGACGACGTTATAACGTTTTGCGTTATATGGTATGACGTTATAACGTATTACGTTATATGGTATGACGTTATAACGAAATAGGTTATATGGCATGACGTTATAACGGATTACGTTATATGGGATGACGTTATAACGTATTTCGCTGTATGGGATGACGTTATAACGGATTACGTAATATGGGATGACGTTATAACGTATTACGTAATATGGGATGACGTTATAACGTAATAGGTTATTTGGTATAACGTTATAACGTATTGCGTTATATGGTATGACGTTATAACGTAATAGGTTATATGGCATGACGTTATAACGCATTACGTTATATGGGATGACGTTATAACGTATTACGTTATATGGGATGACGTTATAACGTATTACGTTATATGGGATGACGTTATAACGTATTACGTAATATGGGATGACGTTATAACGTAATAGGTTATATGGTATGACGTTATAACGTATTACGTTATATGGGACGACGTTATAACGTATTGCGTTATATGGGATGACGTTATAACGTATTACGTTATATGGGATGACGTTATAACGTATTACGTTATATGGAATACCGTTATAACGTAATAGGTTATATGGTATGACGTTATAACGTATTACGTTATATGGGATGACGTTATAACGTATTACGTTATATGGGATGACGTTATAACGTATTACGTTATATGGGATGACGTTATAACGTAATAGGTTATATGGTATAACGTCATAACGTATTACGTTATATGATATGACTTTATAACGTAATAGGTTATACGGTATGACGTTATAACGTAATACGTTATATGGTATGACGTTATAACGTAAATAGGTTATATGGTATGACGTTGTACCGTATTACGTTATATGGGATGACGTTATAACGCATTACGTAATATGGGATGACGTTATAACGTATTACGTTGTATGGTATGACGTTATAACGTATTACGTTATGTGGGACGACGTTATAACGTATTGCGTTATATGGTACGACGTAATAACGTATTACGTTATGTGGGACGACGTTACAACGTATTGCGTTATATGGGATGACGTTATAACGTATTACGTTATACGGGATGACGTTATAACGTAATACGTTATACGGTATGACGTTATAACGTAATACGTTATATGGTATGACGTTATAACGTATTACGTTATATGGAATACCGTTACAACGTATTAGGTTATATGGTATGACGTTATAACGTATTACGTTATATGGGATGACGTTATAACGCATTACGTAATATGGGATGACGTTATAACGTATTACGTTATGTGGGACGACGTTATAACGTATTTCGTTATACGGGATGACGTTATAACGTATTACGTAATATGGGATGACGTTATAACGTATTACGTTATGTGGGACGACGTTATAACGTTTTGCGTTATATGGTATGACGTTATAACGTATTACGTTATATGGTATGACGTTATAACGTAATATGTTATATGGCATGACGTTATAACGGATTACGTTATATGGGATGACGTTATAACGTATTTCGCTGTATGGGATGACGTTATAACGGATTACGTAATATGGGATGACGTTATAACGTATTACGTTATATGGAATACCGTTATAACGTATTAGGTTATATGGTATGACGTTATAACGTATTACGTTATATGGGATGACGTTATAACGTAATAGGTTATATGGGATGACGTTATAACGTAATAGGTTATATGGTATAACGTCATAACGTATTACGTTATATGGGATGACGTTATAACGTAATAGGTTATATGGTATGACGTCATAACGTATTACGTTATATGGTATGACGTTATAACGTAATAGGTTATACGGTATGACTTTATAACGTAATACGTTATATGGTATGACGTTATAACGTATTACGTTATATGGGATGATGTTATAACGCATTACGTAATATGGGATGACGTTATAACGTATTACGTTATATGGGATGACGTTATAACGTATTACGTTATATGGGATGACGTTATAACGTAATAGGTTATATGGTATAACGTCATAACATATTACGTTATATGGTATAACGTTATAACGTATTACGTAATATGGGACGACGTTATAACGCATAACGTTATATGGGATGACGTTATAACGTATTACGTTATATGGGATGACGTTATAACGTATTTCGCTGTATGGGATGACGTTATAACGTATTACGTTATGTGGGGCGACGTTATAACGTATTGCGTTATATGGGATGACGTTATAACGTAATACGTTATATGGTACAACCTTATAACGTATTACGTTATATGGGATGACGTTATAACGTATTACGTTATATGGAATACCGTTATAACGTATTAGGTTATATGGTATGACGTTATAACGTATTACGTTATATGGGATGACGTTATAACGTATTACGTTATATGGTATAACGTTATAACGTATTACGTAATATGGGACGACGTTATAACGCATAACGTTATATGGGATGACGTTATAACGTATTACGTTATATGGGATGACGTTATAACGTATTTCGCTGTATGGGATGACGTTATAACGTAATAGGTTATTTGGTATAACGTTATAACGTATTACGTTATATGGTATGACGTTATAACGTAATAGGTTATATGGCATGACGTTATAACGCATTACGTTATATGGGATGACGTTATAACGTATTACGTTATATGGAATACCGTTATAACGTATTAGGTTATATGGTATGACGTTATAACGTATTACGTTATATGGGATGACGTTATAACGTATTACGTTATATGGGATGACGTTATAACGTATTACGTTATATGGGATGACGTTATAACGTAATAGGTTATATGGTATAACGTCATAACATATTACGTTATATGGTATAACGTTATAACGTATTACGTAATATGGGACGACGTTATAACGCATAACGTTATATGGGATGACGTTATAACGTATTACGTTATATGGGATGACGTTATAACGTATTTCGCTGTATGGGATGACGTTATAACGTATTACGTTATGTGGGGCGACGTTATAACGTATTGCGTTATATGGGATGACGTTATAACGTAATACGTTATATGGTATAACCTTATAACGTATTACGTTATATGGGATGACGTTATAACGTAATAGGTTATATGGTATGACGACATAACGTATTACGTTATATGGTATGACGTTATAACGTAATAGGTTATACGGTATGACGTTATAACGTAATACGTTATATGGTATGACGTTATAACGTATTACGTTATATGGGATGATGTTATAACGCATTACGTAATATGGGATGACGTTATAACGTAATAGGTTATATGGGATGACGTTGTAACGCATTACGTAATATGGGATGACGCTATAACGCATTACGTTATATGGTATGACGTTATAACGTATTACGTTATGTGGGGCGACGTTATAACGTATTGCGTTATATGGGATGACGTTATAACGTAATACGTTATATGGTATAACCTTATAACGTATTACGTAATATGGGACGACTTTATAACGTATTACGTTATATGGAATACCGTTATAACGTATTAGGTTATATGGTATGACGTTATAACGTATTACGTTATATGGGATGACGTTATAACGTAATAGGTTATATGGGATGACGTTATAACGTAATAGGTTATATGGTATAACGTCATAACGTATTACGTTATATGGGATGACGTTATAACGTAATAGGTTATATGGTATGACGTCATAACGTATTACGTTATATGGTATGACGTTATAACGTAATAGGTTATACGGTATGACTTTATAACGTAATACGTTATATGGTATGACGTTATAACGTATTACGTTATATGGGATGATGTTATAACGCATTACGTAATATGGGATGACGTTATAACGTATTACGTTATATGGTATGACGCTATAACGTATTACGTTATGTGGGACGACGTTATAACGTATTGCGTTATATGGGATGACGTTATAACGTATTACGTTATATGGGATGACGTTATAACGTAATAGGTTATATGGGATGACGTTATAACGTAATAGGTTATATGGTATAACGTCATAACGTATTACGTTATATGATATGACGTTATAACGTAATACGTTATACGGTATGACGTTATAACGTAATACGTTATACGGTAAGACGTTATAACGTAATACGTTATATGGCATAACGTTATAACGTATTACGTAATATGGGACGACGTTATAACGTATTACGTTATATGGAATACCGTTATAACGTATTAGGTTATATGGTATGACGTTATAACGTATTACGTTATATGGGATGACGTTATAACGTAATAGGTTGTATGGGATGACGTTATAACGTAATAGGTTATATGGTACAACGTCATAACGTATTACGTTATATGGTATGACGTTATAACGTAATACGTTATACGGTATGACGTTATAACGTATTACGTTATATGGGATGACGTTATAACGTATTACGTTATATGATATGACGTTATAACGTAATACGTTATACGGTATGACGTTATAACGTATTACGTTATATGGAATACCGTTATAACGTATTAGGTTATATGGTATGACGTTATAACGTATTACGTTAAATGGGATGACGTTATAACGTAATAGGTTATATGGGATGACGTTATAACGTAATAGGTTATATGATATAACGTAATAACGTATTACGTTATATGGGATGACGTTATAACGTAATAGGTTATATGGTATGACGTCATAACGTATTACGTTATATGGTATGACGTTATAACGTAATAGGTTATACGGTATGACGTTATAACGTAATACGTTATATGGTATGACGTTATAACGCATTACGTTATATGGGATGATGTTATAACGCATTACGTAATATGGGGTGACGTTATAACGTATTACGTTATATGATATGACGTTATAACGTATTACGTTATGTGGGACGACGTTATAACGTATTGCGTTATATGGGATGACGTTATAACGTATTACGTTATATGGGATGACGTTATAACGTAATGGGTTATATGGGATGACGTTATAACGTAATAGGTTATATGGTATAACGTTATAACGTATTACGTAATATGGGACGACGTTATAACGTATTACGTTATATGGAATACCGTTATAACGTATTAGGTTATATGGTATGACGTTATAACGTATTACGTTATATGGGATGACGTTATAACGTAATAGGTTATATGGGATGACGTTATAACGTAATAGGTTATATGGTACAACGTCATAACGTATTACGTTATATGATATGACGTTATAACGTAATACGTTATACGGTATGACGTTATAACGTAATACGTTATACGGTAAGACGTTATAACGTAATACGTTATATGGTATAACGTTATAACGTACTACGTAATATGGGACGACGTTATAACGTATTACGTTATATGGAATACCGTTATAACGTATTAGGTTATATGGTATGACGTTGTAACGTATTACGTTATATGGGATGACGTTATAACGTAATAGGTTATATGGGATGACGTTATAACGTAATAGGTTATATGGTACAACGTCATAACGTATTACGTTATATGGTATGACGTTATAACGTAATACGTTATACGGTATGACGTTATAACGTATTACGTTATATGGGATGACGTTATAACGTATTACGTTATATGGGATGACGTTATAACGTAATAGGTTATGTGGCATAACGTCATAACGTATTACGTTATATGGTATGACGTCATAACGTAATAGGTTATACGGTATGACGTTATAACGTATTACGTTATATGGGATGACGTTATAACGTATTACGTAATATGGGATGACGTTATAACGTATTACGTTATGTGGGACGACGTAATAACGTTTTGCGTTATATGGTATGACGTTATAACGTATTACGTTATATGGTATGACGTTATAACGTAATAGGTTATATGGCATGACGTTATAACGGATTACGTTATATGGGATGACGTTATAACGTATTTCGCTGTATGGGATGACGTTATAACGTATTACGTAATATGGGATGACGTTATAACGTATTACGTAATATGGGATGACGTTATAACGTAATAGGTTATTTGGTATAACGTTATAACGTATTACGTTATATGGTATGACGTTATAACGTAATAGGTTATATGGCATGACGTTATAACGCATTACGTTATATGGGATGACGTTATAACGTATTACGTTATATGGAATACCGTTATAACGTATTAGGTTATATGGTATGACGTTATAACGCATTACGTTATATGGGATGACGTTATAACGTATTACGTTATATGGGATGACGTTATAACCTATTACGTTATATGGGATGACGTTATAACGTAATAGGTTATATGGTATAACGTCATAACGTATTTCGTTATATGGTATAACGTTATAACGTATTACGTAATATGGGACGACGTTATAACGCATAACGTTATATGGGATGACGTTATAACGTATTACGTTATATGGGATGACGTTATAACGTATTTCGCTGTATGGGATGACGTTATAACGTATTACGTAATATGGGATGACGTTATAACGTATTACGTAATATGGGATGACGTTATAACGTAATAGGTTATATGGGATGACGTTGTAACGCATTACGTAATATGGGATGACGCTATAACGTATTACGTTATATGGTATGACGTTATAACGTATTACGTTATGTGGGGCGACGTTATAACGTATTGCGTTATATGGGATGACGTTATAACGTAATACGTTATATGGTATAACCTTATAACGTATTACGTAATATGGGACGACGTTATAACGTATTACGTTATATGGAATACCGTTATAACGTATTAGGTTATATGGTATGACGTTATAACGTATTACGTTAAATGGGATGACGTTATAACGTAATAGGTTATATGGGATGACGTTATAACGTAATAGGTTATATGGTATAACGTCATAACGTATTACGTTATATGGGATGACGTTATAACGTAATAGGTTATATGGTATGACGTCATAACGTATTACGTTATATGGTATGACGTTATAACGTAATAGGTTATACGGTATGACGTTATAACGTAATACGTTATATGGTATGACGTTATAACGCATTACGTTATATGGGATGATGTTATAACGCATTACGTAATATGGGGTGACGTTATAACGTATTACGTTATATGATATGACGTTATAACGTATTACGTTATGTGGGACGACGTTATAACGTATTGCGTTATACGGGATGACGTTATAACGTATTATGTTATATGGGATGACGTTATAACGTAATAGGTTATATGGGATGACGTTATAACGTAATAGGTTATATGGTATAACGTTATAACGTATTACGTAATATGGGACGACGTTATAACGTATTACGTTATATGGAATACCGTTATAACGTATTAGGTTATATGGTATGACGTTATAACGTATTACGTTATATGGGATGACGTTATAACGTAATAGGTTATATGGGATGACGTTATAACGTAATAGGTTATATGGTACAACGTCATAACGTATTACGTTATATGATATGACGTTATAACGTAATACGTTATACGGTATGACGTTATAACGTAATACGTTATACGGTAAGACGTTATAACGTAATACGTCATATGGTATAACGTTATAACGTACTACGTAATATGGGACGACGTTATAACGTATTACGTTATATGGAATACCGTTATAACGTATTAGGTTATATGGTATGACGTTATAACGTATTACATTATATGGGATGACGTTATAACGTATTACGTAATATAGGATGACGTTATAACGTAATAGGTTATATGGTATAACGTTATAACGTATTACGTTATATGGTATGACGTTATAATGTAATACGTTATATGGTATAACGTTATAACGTATTACGTAATATGGGACGACGTTATAACGTATTACGTTATATGGAATACCGTTATAACGTATTAGGTTATATGGTATGACGTTATAACGTATTACGTTATATGGGATGACGTTATAACGTAATAGGTTATACGGTATGACGTTATAACGTAATACGTTATATGGTATGACGTTATAACGTAAATAGGTTATATGGTATGACGTTGTACCGTATTACGTTATATGGGATGACGTTATAACGCATTACGTAATATGGGATGACGTTATAACGAATTACGTTGTATGGTATGACGTTATAACGTATTACGTTATGTGGGACGACGTTATAACGTATTGCGTTATATGGTACGACGTAATAACGTATTACGTTATGTGGGACGACGTTATAACGTATTGCGTTATATGGGATGACGTTATAACGTATTACGTTATATGGGATGACGTTATAACGTAATACGTTATACGGTATGACGTTATAACGTAATACGTTATATGGTATGACGTTATAACGTATTACGTTATACGGGATGACGTTATAACGTATTACGTTATGTGGAATACCGTTATAACGTATTAGGTTACATGGTATGACGTTATAACGTATTACGTTATATGGGATGACGTTATAACGTATTACGTTATATGGGATGACGTTATAACGTATTACGTTATATGGGATGACGTTATAACGTATTACGTTATATGGGATGACGTTATAACGTAATAGGTTATATGGTATAACGTCATAACGTATTACGTTATATGGTATGACGTTATAACGTAATAGCTTATACGGTATGACGTTATAACGTAATACGTTATGTGGTATGACGATATAACGTATTACGTAATATGGGACGACGTTATAACGCATTACGTCATATGGGATGACGTTATAACGTATTACGTTGTATGGAATACCGTTATAACGTATCAGGTTATATGGTATGACGTTATAACGTATTACATTATATGGGATGACGTTATAACGTATTACGTAATATGGGATGACGTTATAACGTAATAGGTTATATGGTATAACGTTATAACGTATTACGTTATATGGTATGACGTTATAATGTAATAGGTTATATGGTATGACGTTATAACGTAATACGTCATATGGTATGACGTTATAACGTAAATAGGTTATATGGTATGACGTTATACCGTATTACGTTATATGGGATTACGTTATAACGCATTACGTTATATGGGATGACGTTATAACGTATTACGTAATATGGGATGACGTTATAACGTAATAGGTTATATGGTATAACGTTATAACGTATTACGTTATATGGTATGACGTTATAATGTAATAGGTTATATGGTATGACGTTATAACGTAATACATCATATGGTATGACGTTATAACGTAAATAGGTTATATGGTATGACGTTATACCGTATTACGTTATATGGGATTACGTTATAACGCATTACGTTATATGGGATGACGTTATAACGTATTACGTTATATGGGATGACGTTATAACGTATTACGTTATATGGGATGACGTTATAACGTAATAGGTTATATGGTATAACGTCATAACGTATTACGTTATATGGTATAACGTTATAACGTATTACGTAATATGGGACGACGTTATATCGCATTACGTTATATGGGATGACGTTATAACGCATTACGTAATATGGGATGACGTTATAACGTATTACGTTATATGGTATGACGTTATAACGTATTACGTTATGTGGGACGACGTTATAACGTATTGCGTTATATGGGATGATGTTATAACGTATTACGTTATATGGGATGACGTTATAACGTAATAGGTTATATGGTATAACGTCATAACCTATTACGTTATATGGTATGACGTTATAACGCAATACGTAATATGGGATGACGTTATAACTTATTACGTTATATGGTGTGACGTTATAACGTATTACGTTATGTGGGACGACGTTATAACGTATTGCGTTATATGGGATGACGTTATAACGTATTACGTTATATGGGATGACGTTATAACGTAATAGGTTATACGGTATGACGTTATAACGTAATACGTTATATGGTGTGACGTTATAACGTAATACGTTATATGGTACGACGTTATAACGTAAATAGGTTATATGGTATGACGTTATACCGTATTACGTTATATGGCATGACGTTATAACGTATTACGTTATATGGAATACCGTTACAACGTATTAGGTTATATGGTATGACGTTATAACGTATTACGTTATATGGGATGACGTTATAACGTATTACGTTATATGGGATGACGTTATAACGTATTACGTTATATGGGATGACGTTATAACGTAATAGGTTATATGGTATAACGTCATAACGTATTACGTTATATGATATGACTTTATAACGTAATAGGTTATACGGTATGACGTTATAATGTAATACGTTATATGGTATGACGTTATAACGTAAATAGGTTATATGGTATGACGCTGTACCGTATTACGTTATATGGGATGACGTTATAACGCATTACGTAATACGGGATGACGTTATAACGTATTACGTTATGTGGGACGACGTTATCACGTTTTGCGTTATATGGTATGACGTTATAACGTATTACGTTATATGGTATGACGTTATAACGTAATAGGTTATATGGCATGACGTTATAACGGATTACGTTATATGGGATGACGTTATAACGTATATCGCTGTATGGGATGACGTTATAACGGATTACGTAATATGGGATGACGTTATAACGTATTACGTAATATGGGATGACGTTATAACGTAATAGGTTATTTGGTATAACGTTATAACGTATTGCGTTATATGGTATGACGTTATAACGTAATAGGTTATATGGCATGACGTTATAACGCATTACGTTATATGGGATGACGTTATAACGTATTACGTTATATGGGATGACGTTATAACGTATTACGTTATATGGGATGACGTTATAACGTATTACGTAATATGGGATGACGTTATAACGTAATAGGTTATATGGTATGACGTTATAACGTACTACGTTATATGGGACGACGTTATAACGTATTGCGTTATATGGGATGACGTTATAACGTATTACGTTATATGGGATGACGTTATAACGTATTACGTTATATGGAATACCGTTATAACGTAATAGGTTATATGGTATGACGTTATAACGTATTACGTTATATGGGATGACGTTATAACGTATTACGTTATATGGGATGACGTTATAACGTATTACGTTATATGGGATGACGTTATAACGTAATAGGTTATATGGTATAACGTCATAACGTATTACGTTATATGGTATGACGTTATAACGTATTACATTATATGGGATGACGTTATAACGTATTACGTAATATAGGATGACGTTATAACGTAATAGGTTATATGGTATAACGTTATAACGTATTACGTTATATGGTATGACGTTATAATGTAATACGTTATATGGTATAACGTTATAACGTATTACGTAATATGGGACGACGTTATAACGTATTACGTTATATGGAATACCGTTATAACGTATTAGGTTATATGGTATGACGTTATAACGTATTACGTTATATGGGATGACGTTATAACGTAATAGGTTATACGGTATGACGTTATAACGTAATACGTTATATGGTATGACGTTATAACGTAAATAGGTTATATGGTATGACGTTGTACCGTATTACGTTATATGGGATGACGTTATAACGCATTACGTAATATGGGATGACGTTATAACGAATTACGTTGTATGGTATGACGTTATAACGTATTACGTTATGTGGGACGACGTTATAACGTATTGCGTTATATGGTACGACGTAATAACGTATTACGTTATGTGGGACGACGTTATAACGTATTGCGTTATATGGGATGACGTTATAACGTATTACGTTATATGGGATGACGTTATAACGTAATACGTTATACGGTATGACGTTATAACGTAATACGTTATATGGTATGACGTTATAACGTATTACGTTATACGGGATGACGTTATAACGTATTACGTTATGTGGAATACCGTTATAACGTATTAGGTTACATGGTATGACGTTATAACGTATTACGTTATATGGGATGACGTTATAACGTATTACGTTATATGGGATGACGTTATAACGTATTACGTTATATGGGATGACGTTATAACGTATTACGTTATATGGGATGACGTTATAACGTAATAGGTTATATGGTATAACGTCATAACGTATTACGTTATATGGTATGACGTTATAACGTAATAGCTTATACGGTATGACGTTATAACGTAATACGTTATGTGGTATGACGATATAACGTATTACGTAATATGGGACGACGTTATAACGCATTACGTCATATGGGATGACGTTATAACGTATTACGTTGTATGGAATACCGTTATAACGTATCAGGTTATATGGTATGACGTTATAACGTATTACATTATATGGGATGACGTTATAACGTATTACGTAATATGGGATGACGTTATAACGTAATAGGTTATATGGTATAACGTTATAACGTATTACGTTATATGGTATGACGTTATAATGTAATAGGTTATATGGTATGACGTTATAACGTAATACGTCATATGGTATGACGTTATAACGTAAATAGGTTATATGGTATGACGTTATACCGTATTACGTTATATGGGATTACGTTATAACGCATTACGTTATATGGGATGACGTTATAACGTATTACGTAATATGGGATGACGTTATAACGTAATAGGTTATATGGTATAACGTTATAACGTATTACGTTATATGGTATGACGTTATAATGTAATAGGTTATATGGTATGACGTTATAACGTAATACGTCATATGGTATGACGTTATAACGTAAATAGGTTATATGGTATGACGTTATACCGTATTACGTTATATGGGATTACGTTATAACGCATTACGTTATATGGGATGACGTTATAACGTATTACGTTATGTGGGACGACGTTATAACGTATTACGTTATATGGAATACCGTTATAACGTATTAGGTTATATGGTATGACGTTATAACGTATTACGTTATATGGGATGACGTTATAACGTATTACGTTTTATGGTATGACGTTATAACGTATTACGTTATATGGGATGACGTTATAACGTATTACGTTATATGGGATGACGTTATAACGTAATAGGTTATATGGTATAACGTCATAACGTATTACGTTATATGGTATAACGTTATAACGTATTACGTAATATGGGACGACGTTATAACGCATTACGTCATATGGGATGACGTTATAACGTAATACGTTATACGGTATGACGTTATAACGTAATACGTTATATGGTATGACGTTATAACGTATTACGTTATACGGGATGACGTTATAACGTATTACGTTATGTGGAATACCGTTATAACGTATTAGGTTACATGGTATGACGTTATAACGTATTACGTTATATGGGATGACGTTATAACGTATTACGTTATATGGGATGACGTTATAACGTATTACGTTATATGGGATGACGTTATAACGTATTACGTTATATGGGATGACGTTATAACGTAATAGGTTATATGGTATAACGTCATAACGTATTACGTTATATGGTATGACGTTATAACGTAATAGCTTATACGGTATGACGTTATAACGTAATACGTTATGTGGTATGACGATATAACGTATTACGTAATATGGGACGACGTTATAACGCATTACGTCATATGGGATGACGTTATAACGTATTACGTTGTATGGAATACCGTTATAACGTATCAGGTTATATGGTATGACGTTATAACGTATTACATTATATGGGATGACGTTATAACGTATTACGTAATATGGGATGACGTTATAACGTAATAGGTTATATGGTATAACGTTATAACGTATTACGTTATATGGTATGACGTTATAATGTAATAGGTTATATGGTATGACGTTATAACGTAATACGTCATATGGTATGACGTTATAACGTAAATAGGTTATATGGTATGACGTTATACCGTATTACGTTATATGGGATTACGTTATAACGCATTACGTTATATGGGATGACGTTATAACGTATTACGTAATATGGGATGACGTTATAACGTAATAGGTTATATGGTATAACGTTATAACGTATTACGTTATATGGTATGACGTTATAATGTAATAGGTTATATGGTATGACGTTATAACGTAATACGTCATATGGTATGACGTTATAACGTAAATAGGTTATATGGTATGACGTTATACCGTATTACGTTATATGGGATTACGTTATAACGCATTACGTTATATGGGATGACGTTATAACGTGTTACGTTATGTGGGACGACGTTATAACGTATTTCGTTATATGGGATGAGGTTATAACGTAATACGTTATACGGTATGACGTTATAACGTAATACGTTATACGGTAAGACGTTATAACGTAATACGTTATATGGTATAACGTTATAACGTATTACGTAATATGGGACGACGTTATAACGTATTACGTTATATGGAATACCGTTATAACGTATTAGGTTATATGGTATGACGTTATAACGTATTACGTTATATGGGATGACGTTATAACGTATTACGTTTTATGGAATGACGTTATAACGTATTACGTTATATGGGATGACGTTATAACGTATTACGTTATATGGGATGACGTTATAACGTATTACGTTATATGGGATGACGTTATAACGTAATAGGTTATATGGTATAACGTCATAACGTATTACGTTATATGGGATGACGTTATAACGTAATAGGTTATATGGTATAACGTCATAACGTATTACGTTATATGGTATAACGTTATAACGTATTACGTAATATGGGACGACGTTATAACGCATTACGTCATATGGGATGACGTTATAACGTATTACGTTGTATGGTATGACGTTATAACGTATTACGTTATGTGGGACGACGTTATAACGTATTGCGTTATATGGTACGACGTAATAACGTATTACGTTATGTGGGACGACGTTATAACGTATTGCGTTATATGGGATGACGTTATATCGTATTACGTTATATGGGATGACGTTATAACGTAATACGTTATACGGTATGACGTTATAACGTAATACGTTATATGGTATGACGTTATAACGTATTACGTTATATGGGATGACGTTATAACGTATTACGTTATATGGAATACCGTTATAACGTATTACATTATATGGGATGACGTTATAACGTATTACGTAATATGGGATGACGTTATAACGTAATAGGTTATATGGTATAACGTTATAACGTATTACGTTATATGGTATGACGTTATAATGTAATAGGTTATATGGTATGACGTTATAACGTAATACGTCATATGGTATGACGTTATAACGTAAATAGGTTATATGGTATGACGTTATACCGTATTACGTTATATGGGATTACGTTATAACGCATTACGTTATATGGGATGACGTTATAACGTATTACGTTATGTGGGACGACGTTATAACGTATTTCGTTATATGGGATGAGGTTATAACGTATTACGTAATATGGGATGACGTTATAACGTAATAGGTTATTTGGTATGACGTTATAACGTATTACGTTATATGGGATGACGTTATAACGTATTACGTTATATGGGATGACGTTATAACGTATTACGTTATATGGGATGACGTTATAACGTAATAGGTTATATGGTATAACGTCATAACGTATTACGTTATATGATATGACTTTATAACGTAATAGGTTATACGGTATGACGTTATAACGTAATACGTTATATGGTATGACGTTATAACGTAAATAGGTTATATGGTATGACGTTGTACCGTATTACGTTATATGGGACGACGTTATAACGTTTTGCGTTATATGGTATGACGTTATAACGTATTACGTTATATGGTATGACGTTATAACGTAATAGGTTATATGGCATGACGTTATAACGGATTACGTTATATGGGATGACGTTATAACGTATTTCGCTGTATGGGATGACGTTATAACGTATTACGTAATATGGGATGACGCTATAACGCATTACGTTATATGGTATGACGTTATAACGTATTACGTTATGTGGGGCGACGTTATAACGTATTGCGTTATATGGGATGACGTTATAACGTAATACGTTATATGGTATAACCTTATAACGTATTACGTAATATGGGACGACTTTATAACGTATTACGTTATATGGAATACCGTTATAACGTATTAGGTTATATGGTATGACGTTATAACGTATTACGTTATATGGGATGACGTTATAACGTAATAGGTTATATGGGATGACGTTATAACGTAATAGGTTATATGGTATAACGTCATAACGTATTACGTTATATGGGATGACGTTATAACGTAATAGGTTATATGGTATGACGTCATAACGTATTACGTTATATGGTATGACGTTATAACGTAATAGGTTATACGGTATGACTTTATAACGTAATACGTTATATGGTATGACGTTATAACGTATTACGTTATATGGGATGATGTTATAACGCATTACGTAATATGGGATGACGTTATAACGTATTACGTTATATGGTATGACGCTATAACGTATTACGTTATGTGGGACGACGTTATAACGTATTGCGTTATATGGGATGACGTTATAACGTATTACGTTATATGGGATGACGTTATAACGTAATAGGTTATATGGGATGACGTTATAACGTAATAGGTTATATGGTATAACGTCATAACGTATTACGTTATATGATATGACGTTATAACGTAATACGTTATACGGTATGACGTTATAACGTAATACGTTATACGGTAAGACGTTATAACGTAATACGTTATATGGCATAACGTTATAACGTATTACGTAATATGGGACGACGTTATAACGTATTACGTTATATGGAATACCGTTATAACGTATTAGGTTATATGGTATGACGTTATAACGTATTACGTTATATGGGATGACGTTATAACGTAATAGGTTGTATGGGATGACGTTATAACGTAATAGGTTATATGGTACAACGTCATAACGTATTACGTTATATGGTATGACGTTATAACGTAATACGTTATACGGTATGACGTTATAACGTATTACGTTATATGGGATGACGTTATAACGTATTACGTTATATGATATGACGTTATAACGTAATACGTTATACGGTATGACGTTATAACGTATTACGTTATATGGAATACCGTTATAACGTATTAGGTTATATGGTATGACGTTATAACGTATTACGTTAAATGGGATGACGTTATAACGTAATAGGTTATATGGGATGACGTTATAACGTAATAGGTTATATGATATAACGTAATAACGTATTACGTTATATGGGATGACGTTATAACGTAATAGGTTATATGGTATGACGTCATAACGTATTACGTTATATGGTATGACGTTATAACGTAATAGGTTATACGGTATGACGTTATAACGTAATACGTTATATGGTATGACGTTATAACGCATTACGTTATATGGGATGATGTTATAACGCATTACGTAATATGGGGTGACGTTATAACGTATTACGTTATATGATATGACGTTATAACGTATTACGTTATGTGGGACGACGTTATAACGTATTGCGTTATATGGGATGACGTTATAACGTATTACGTTATATGGGATGACGTTATAACGTAATGGGTTATATGGGATGACGTTATAACGTAATAGGTTATATGGTATAACGTTATAACGTATTACGTAATATGGGACGACGTTATAACGTATTACGTTATATGGAATACCGTTATAACGTATTAGGTTATATGGTATGACGTTATAACGTATTACGTTATATGGGATGACGTTATAACGTAATAGGTTATATGGGATGACGTTATAACGTAATAGGTTATATGGTACAACGTCATAACGTATTACGTTATATGATATGACGTTATAACGTAATACGTTATACGGTATGACGTTATAACGTAATACGTTATACGGTAAGACGTTATAACGTAATACGTTATATGGTATAACGTTATAACGTACTACGTAATATGGGACGACGTTATAACGTATTACGTTATATGGAATACCGTTATAACGTATTAGGTTATATGGTATGACGTTGTAACGTATTACGTTATATGGGATGACGTTATAACGTAATAGGTTATATGGGATGACGTTATAACGTAATAGGTTATATGGTACAACGTCATAACGTATTACGTTATATGGTATGACGTTATAACGTAATACGTTATACGGTATGACGTTATAACGTATTACGTTATATGGGATGACGTTATAACGTATTACGTTATATGGGATGACGTTATAACGTAATAGGTTATGTGGCATAACGTCATAACGTATTACGTTATATGGTACAACGTCATAACGTATTACGTTATATGGGATGACGCTATAACGTATTACGTTATATGGGATGACGTTATAACGTAATAGGTTATGTGGCCTAACGTCATAACGTATTACGTTATATGGTATGACGTCATAACGTAATAGGTTATACGGTATGACGTTATAACGTATTACGTTATATGGGATGACGTTATAACGTATTACGTAATATGGGATGACGTTATAACGTATTACGTTATGTGGGACGACGTAATAACGTTTTGCGTTATATGGTATGACGTTATAACGTATTACGTTATATGGTATGACGTTATAACGTAATAGGTTATATGGCATGACGTTATAACGGATTACGTTATATGGGATGACGTTATAACGTATTTCGCTGTATGGGATGACGTTATAACGTATTACGTAATATGGGATGACGTTATAACGTATTACGTAATATGGGATGACGTTATAACGTAATAGGTTATTTGGTATAACGTTATAACGTATTACGTTATATGGTATGACGTTATAACGTAATAGGTTATATGGCATGACGTTATAACGCATTACGTTATATGGGATGACGTTATAACGTATTACGTTATATGGAATACCGTTATAACGTATTAGGTTATATGGTATGACGTTATAACGCATTACGTTATATGGGATGACGTTATAACGTATTACGTTATATGGGATGACGTTATAACCTATTACGTTATATGGGATGACGTTATAACGTAATAGGTTATATGGTATAACGTCATAACGTATTTCGTTATATGGTATAACGTTATAACGTATTACGTAATATGGGACGACGTTATAACGCATAACGTTATATGGGATGACGTTATAACGTATTACGTTATATGGGATGACGTTATAACGTATTTCGCTGTATGGGATGACGTTATAACGTACTACGTAATATGGGATGACGTTATAACGTATTACGTAATATGGGATGACGTTATAACGTAATAGGTTATATGGGATGACGTTGTAACGCATTACGTAATATGGGATGACGCTATAACGTATTACGTTATATGGTATGACGTTATAACGTATTACGTTATGTGGGGCGACGTTATAACGTATTGCGTTATATGGGATGACGTTATAACGTAATACGTTATATGGTATAACCTTATAACGTATTACGTAATATGGGACGACGTTATAACGTATTACGTTATATGGAATACCGTTATAACGTATTAGGTTATATGGTATGACGTTATAACGTATTACGTTAAATGGGATGACGTTATAACGTAATAGGTTATATGGGATGACGTTATAACGTAATAGGTTATATGGTATAACGTCATAACGTATTACGTTATATGGGATGACGTTATAACGTAATAGGTTATATGGTATGACGTCATAACGTATTACGTTATATGGTATGACGTTATAACGTAATAGGTTATACGGTATGACGTTATAACGTAATACGTTATATGGTATGACGTTATAACGCATTACGTTATATGGGATGATGTTATAACGCATTACGTAATATGGGGTGACGTTATAACGTATTACGTTATATGATATGACGTTATAACGTATTACGTTATGTGGGACGACGTTATAACGTATTGCGTTATACGGGATGACGTTATAACGTATTATGTTATATGGGATGACGTTATAACGTATTACGTTATATGGGATGACGTTATAACGTAATAGGTTATATGGGATGACGTTATAACGTAATAGGTTATATGGTACAACGTCATAACGTATTACGTTATATGATATGACGTTATAACGTAATACGTTATACGGTATGACGTTATAACGTAATACGTTATACGGTAAGACGTTATAACGTAATACGTCATATGGTATAACGTTATAACGTATTTCCTTATATTTGATGACGTTATAACGTATTACGTAACATGGGATGACGTTATAACGTATTACGTTATGTGGGACGACGTTATAACGTATTGCGTTATATGGGATGACGTTATAACGTAATACGTTACATGGTATGACGTTATAACGTATTAGGTTATATGGTATGACGTTATAACGTATTACGTTATATGGTATGACGTTATAACGTATTACGTTATGTGGGACGACGTTATAACGTATTGCGTTATATGGTACGACGTAATAACGTATTACGTAATATGGGATGACGTTATAACGTATTACGTTATATGGTATGACGTTATAACGTATTACGTTATGTGGGACGACGTTATAACGTATTGCGTTATATGGTACGACGTAATAACGTATTACGTTATGTGGGACGACGTTATAACGTATTGCGTTATATGGGATGACGTTATAACGTATTACGTTATATGCGATGACGTTATAACGTAATACGTTATACGGTATGACGTTATAACGCAATACGTTACATGGTATGACGTTATAACGTATTTCCTTATATTTGATGACGTTATAACGTATTACGTAATATGGGATGACGTTATAACGTATTACGTTATGTGGGACGACGTTATAACGTATTGCGTTATATGGGATGACGTTATAACGTAATACGTTACATGGTATGACGTTATAACGTATTACGTTATATGGAATACCGTTATAACGTATTAGGTTATATGGTATGACGTTATAACGTATTACGTTATATGGGATGACGTTATAACGTATTACGTTATATGGTATTACGTTATAACGTATTACGTTATATGGGATGACGTTATAACGTATTACGTTATATGGGATGACGTTATAACGTATTACGTTATATGGGATGACGTTATAACGTATTACGTTATATGGGATGACGTTATAACGTATTACGTTATATGGTATGACGTTATAACGTATTACGTTATATGGGATGACGTTATAACGTATTACGTTATATGGGATGACGTTATAACGTATGACGTTATATGGGATGACGTTATAACGTAATAGGTTATATGGTATAACGTCATAACGTATTACGTTATATGGTATAACGTTATAACGTATTACGTAATATGGGACGACGTTATAACGCATTACGTTATATGGGATGACGTTATAACGCATTACGTAATATGGGATGACGTTATAACGTATTACGCTATGGTATGACGTTATAACGTATTACGTTATGTGGGACGACGTTATAACGTATTGCGTTACATGGGATGACGTTATAACGTATTACGTTATATGGGATGACGTTATAACCTATTACGTTATATGGGATGACGTTATAACGTAATAGGTTATATGGTATAACGTCATAACGTATTACGTTATATGATATGACGTTATAACGTATTACGTTATATGGAATACCGCTATAACGTATTAGGTTATATGGTATGACGTTATAACGTATTACGTTATATGGGATGACGTTATAACGTATTACGTTTTATGGTATGACGTTATAACGTATTACGTTATATGGGATGACGTTATAACGTATTACGTTATATGGGATGACGTTATAACGTATTACGTTATATGGGATGACGTTATAACGTAATAGGTTATATGGTATAACGTCATAACGTATTACGTTATATGGTATAACGTTATAACGTATTACGTAATATGGGACGACGTTATATCGCATTACGTTATATGGGATGACGTTATAACGCATTACGTAATATGGGATGACGTTATAACGTATTACGTTATATGGTATGACGTTATAACGTATTACGTTATGTGGGACGACGTTATAACGTATTGCGTTATATGGGATGATGTTATAACGTATTACGTTATATGGGATGACGTTATAACGTAATAGGTTATATGGTATAACGTCATAACCTATTACGTTATATGGTATGACGTTATAACGCAATACGTAATATGGGATGACGTTATAACTTATTACGTTATATGGTGTGACGTTATAACGTATTACGTTATGTGGGACGACGTTATAACGTATTGCGTTATATGGGATGACGTTATAACGTATTACGTTATATGGGATGACGTTATAACGTAATAGGTTATACGGTATGACGTTATAACGTAATACGTTATATGGTGTGACGTTATAACGTAATACGTTATATGGTACGACGTTATAACGTAAATAGGTTATATGGTATGACGTTATACCGTATTACGTTATATGGCATGACGTTATAACGTATTACGTTATATGGAATACCGTTACAACGTATTAGGTTATATGGTATGACGTTATAACGTATTACGTTATATGGGATGACGTTATAACGTATTACGTTATATGGGATGACGTTATAACGTATTACGTTATATGGGATGACGTTATAACGTAATAGGTTATATGGTATAACGTCATAACGTACTACGTTATATGATATGACTTTATAACGTAATAGGTTATACGGTATGACGTTATAATGTAATACGTTATATGGTATGACGTTATAACGTAAATAGGTTATATGGTATGACGCTGTACCGTATTACGTTATATGGGATGACGTTATAACGCATTACGTAATACGGGATGACGTTATAACGTATTACGTTATGTGGGACGACGTTATCACGTTTTGCGTTATATGGTATGACGTTATAACGTATTACGTTATATGGTATGACGTTATAACGTAATAGGTTATATGGCATGACGTTATAACGGATTACGTTATATGGGATGACGTTATAACGTATATCGCTGTATGGGATGACGTTATAACGGATTACGTAATACGGGATGACGTTATAACGTATTACGTAATATGGGATGACGTTATAACGTAATAGGTTATTTGGTATAACGTTATAACGTATTGCGTTATGTGGTATGACGTTATAACGTAATAGGTTATATGGCATGACGTTATAACGCATTACGTTATATGGGATGACGTTATAACGTATTACGTTATATGGGATGACGTTATAACGTATTACGTTATATGGGATGACGTTATAACGTATTACGTAATATGGGATGACGTTATAACGTAATAGGTTATATGGTATGACGTTATAACGTACTACGTTATATGGGACGACGTTATAACGTATTGCGTTATATGGGATGACGTTATAACGTATTACGTTATATGGGATGACGTTATAACGTATTACGTTATATGGAATACCGTTATAACGTAATAGGTTATATGGTATGACGTTATAACGTATTACGTTATATGGGATGACGTTATAACGTATTACGTTATATGGGATGACGTTATAACGTATTACGTTATATGGGATGACGTTATAACGTAATAGGTTATATGGTATAACGTCATAACGTATTACGTTATATGGTATGACGTTATAACGTATTACATTATATGGGATGACGTTATAACGTATTACGTAATATAGGATGACGTTATAACGTAATAGGTTATATGGTATAACGTTATAACGTATTACGTTATATGGTATGACGTTATAATGTAATACGTTATATGGTATAACGTTATAACGTATTACGTAATATGGGACGACGTTATAACGTATTACGTTATATGGAATACCGTTATAACGTATTAGGTTATATGGTATGACGTTATAACGTATTACGTTATATGGGATGACGTTATAACGTAATAGGTTATACGGTATGACGTTATAACGTAATACGTTATATGGTATGACGTTATAACGTAAATAGGTTATATGGTATGACGTTGTACCGTATTACGTTATATGGGATGACGTTATAACGCATTACGTAATATGGGATGACGTTATAACGAATTACGTTGTATGGTATGACGTTATAACGTATTACGTTATGTGGGACGACGTTATAACGTATTGCGTTATATGGTACGACGTAATAACGTATTACGTTATGTGGGACGACGTTATAACGTATTGCGTTATATGGGATGACGTTATAACGTATTACGTTATATGGGATGACGTTATAACGTAATACGTTATACGGTATGACGTTATAACGTAATACGTTATATGGTATGACGTTATAACGTATTACGTTATACGGGATGACGTTATAACGTATTACGTTATGTGGAATACCGTTATAACGTATTAGGTTACATGGTATGACGTTATAACGTATTACGTTATATGGGATGACGTTATAACGTATTACGTTATATGGGATGACGTTATAACGTATTACGTTATATGGGATGACGTTATAACGTATTACGTTATATGGGATGACGTTATAACGTAATAGGTTATATGGTATAACGTCATAACGTATTACGTTATATGGTATGACGTTATAACGTAATAGCTTATACGGTATGACGTTATAACGTAATACGTTATGTGGTATGACGATATAACGTATTACGTAATATGGGACGACGTTATAACGCATTACGTCATATGGGATGACGTTATAACGTATTACGTTGTATGGAATACCGTTATAACGTATCAGGTTATATGGTATGACGTTATAACGTATTACATTATATGGGATGACGTTATAACGTATTACGTAATATGGGATGACGTTATAACGTAATAGGTTATATGGTATAACGTTATAACGTATTACGTTATATGGTATGACGTTATAATGTAATAGGTTATATGGTATGACGTTATAACGTAATACGTCATATGGTATGACGTTATAACGTAAATAGGTTATATGGTATGACGTTATACCGTATTACGTTATATGGGATTACGTTATAACGCATTACGTTATATGGGATGACGTTATAACGTATTACGTAATATGGGATGACGTTATAACGTAATAGGTTATATGGTATAACGTTATAACGTATTACGTTATATGGTATGACGTTATAATGTAATAGGTTATATGGTATGACGTTATAACGTAATACGTCATATGGTATGACGTTATAACGTAAATAGGTTATATGGTATGACGTTATACCGTATTACGTTATATGGGATTACGTTATAACGCATTACGTTATATGGGATGACGTTATAACGTATTACGTTATATGGGATGACGTTATAACGTATTACGTTATATGGGATGACGTTATAACGTAATAGGTTATATGGTATAACGTCATAACGTATTACGTTATATGGTATAACGTTATAACGTATTACGTAATATGGGACGACGTTATATCGCATTACGTTATATGGGATGACGTTATAACGCATTACGTAATATGGGATGACGTTATAACGTATTACGTTATATGGTATGACGTTATAACGTATTACGTTATGTGGGACGACGTTATAACGTATTGCGTTATATGGGATGATGTTATAACGTATTACGTTATATGGGATGACGTTATAACGTAATAGGTTATATGGTATAACGTCATAACCTATTACGTTATATGGTATGACGTTATAACGCAATACGTAATATGGGATGACGTTATAACTTATTACGTTATATGGTGTGACGTTATAACGTATTACGTTATGTGGGACGACGTTATAACGTATTGCGTTATATGGGATGACGTTATAACGTATTACGTTATATGGGATGACGTTATAACGTAATAGGTTATACGGTATGACGTTATAACGTAATACGTTATATGGTGTGACGTTATAACGTAATACGTTATATGGTACGACGTTATAACGTAAATAGGTTATATGGTATGACGTTATACCGTATTACGTTATATGGCATGACGTTATAACGTATTACGTTATATGGAATACCGTTACAACGTATTAGGTTATATGGTATGACGTTATAACGTATTACGTTATATGGGATGACGTTATAACGTATTACGTTATATGGGATGACGTTATAACGTATTACGTTATATGGGATGACGTTATAACGTAATAGGTTATATGGTATAACGTCATAACGTATTACGTTATATGATATGACTTTATAACGTAATAGGTTATACGGTATGACGTTATAATGTAATACGTTATATGGTATGACGTTATAACGTAAATAGGTTATATGGTATGACGCTGTACCGTATTACGTTATATGGGATGACGTTATAACGCATTACGTAATACGGGATGACGTTATAACGTATTACGTTATGTGGGACGACGTTATCACGTTTTGCGTTATATGGTATGACGTTATAACGTATTACGTTATATGGTATGACGTTATAACGTAATAGGTTATATGGCATGACGTTATAACGGATTACGTTATATGGGATGACGTTATAACGTATATCGCTGTATGGGATGACGTTATAACGGATTACGTAATATGGGATGACGTTATAACGTATTACGTAATATGGGATGACGTTATAACGTAATAGGTTATTTGGTATAACGTTATAACGTATTGCGTTATATGGTATGACGTTATAACGTAATAGGTTATATGGCATGACGTTATAACGCATTACGTTATATGGGATGACGTTATAACGTATTACGTTATATGGGATGACGTTATAACGTATTACGTTATATGGGATGACGTTATAACGTATTACGTAATATGGGATGAGGTTATAACGTATTGCGTTATATGGTATGACGTTATAACGTAATAGGTTATATGGCATGACGTTATAACGCATTACGTTATATGGGATGACGTTATAACGTATTACGTTATATGGGATGACGTTATAACGTATTACGTTATGTGGGACGACGTTATAACGTATTTCGTTATATGGGATGAGGTTATAACGTAATACGTTATACGGTATGACGTTATAACGTAATACGTTATACGGTAAGACGTTATAACGTAATACGTTATATGGTATAACGTTATAACGTATTACGTAATATGGGACGACGTTATAACGTATTACGTTATATGGAATACCGTTATAACGTATTAGGTTATATGGTATGACGTTATAACGTATTACGTTATATGGGATGACGTTATAACGTATTACGTTTTATGGTATGACGTTATAACGTATTACGTTATATGGGATGACGTTATAACGTATTACGTTATATGGGATGACGTTATAACGTATTACGTTATATGGGATGACGTTATAACGTAATAGGTTATATGGTATAACGTCATAACGTATTACGTTATATGGGATGACGTTATAACGTAATAGGTTATATGGTATAACGTCATAACGTATTACGTTATATGGTATAACGTTATAACGTATTACGTAATATGGGACGACGTTATAACGCATTACGTCATATGGGATGACGTTATAACGTATTACGTTGTATGGTATGACGTTATAACGTATTACGTTATGTGGGACGACGTTATAACGTATTGCGTTATATGGTACGACGTAATAACGTATTACGTTATGTGGGACGACGTTATAACGTATTGCGTTATATGGGATGACGTTATAACGTATTACGTTATATGGGATGACGTTATAACGTAATACGTTATACGGTATGACGTTATAACGTAATACGTTATATGGTATGACGTTATAACGTATTACGTTATATGGGATGACGTTATAACGTATTACGTTATATGGAATACCGTTATAACGTATTACATTATATGGGATGACGTTATAACGTATTACGTAATATGGGATGACGTTATAACGTAATAGGTTATATGGTATAACGTTATAACGTATTACGTTATATGGTATGACGTTATAATGTAATAGGTTATATGGTATGACGTTATAACGTAATACGTCATATGGTATGACGTTATAACGTAAATAGGTTATATGGTATGACGTTATACCGTATTACGTTATATGGGATTACGTTATAACGCATTACGTTATATGGGATGACGTTATAACGTATTACGTTATGTGGGACGACGTTATAACGTATTTCGTTATATGGGATGAGGTTATAACGTATTACGTAATATGGGATGACGTTATAACGTAATAGGTTATTTGGTATGACGTTATAACGTATTACGTTATATGGGATGACGTTATAACGTATTACGTTATATGGGATGACGTTATAACGTATTACGTTATATGGGATGACGTTATAACGTAATAGGTTATATGGTATAACGTCATAACGTATTACGTTATATGATATGACTTTATAACGTAATAGGTTATACGGTATGACGTTATAACGTAATACGTTATATGGTATGACGTTATAACGTAAATAGGTTATATGGTATGACGTTGTACCGTATTACGTTATATGGGACGACGTTATAACGTTTTGCGTTATATGGTATGACGTTATAACGTATTACGTTATATGGTATGACGTTATAACGTAATAGGTTATATGGCATGACGTTATAACGGATTACCTTATATGGGATGACGTTATAACGTATTTCGCTGTATGGGATGACGTTATAACGTATTACGTAATATGGGATGACGTTATAACGTATTACGTAATGTGGGATGACGTTATAACGTAATAGGTTATTTGGTATAACGTTATAACGTATTACGTTATATGGTATGACGTTATAACGTAATAGGTTATATGGCATGACGTTATAACGCATTACGTTATATGGGATGACGTTATAACGTATTAAGTTATATGGAATACCGTTATAACGTACGAGGTTATATGGTATGACGTTATAACGTATTACGTTATATGGGATGACGTTATAACGTATTACGTTATATGGGATGACGTTATAACGTAATAGGTTATATGGTATAACGTCATAAGATATTACGTTATATGGTATAACGTTATAACGTATTACGTAATATGGGACGACGTTATAACGCATAACGTTATATGGGATGACGTTATAACGTATTACGTTATATGGGATGACGTTATAACGTATTTCGCTGTATGGGATGACGTTATAACGTATTACGTAATATGGGATGACGTTATAACGTATTACGTAATATGGGATGACGTTATAACGTAATAGGTTATATGGGATGACGTTGTAACGCATTACGTAATATGGGATGACGCTATAACGTATTACGTTATATGGTATGACGTTATAACGTATTACGTTATGTGGGGCGACGTTATAACGTATTGCGTTATATGGGATGACGTTATAACGTAATACGTTATATGGTATAACCTTATAACGTATTACGTAATATGGGACGACTTTATAACGTATTACGTTATATGGAATACCGTTATAACGTATTAGGTTATATGGTATGACGTTATAACGTATTACGTTATATGGGATGACGTTATAACGTAATAGGTTATATGGGATGACGTTATAACGTAATAGGTTATATGGTATAACGTCATAACGTATTACGTTATATGGGATGACGTTATAACGTAATAGGTTATATGGTATGACGTCATAACGTATTACGTTATATGGTATGACGTTATAACGTAATAGGTTATACGGTATGACGTTATAACGTAATACGTTATATGGTATGACGTTATAACGTATTACGTTATATGGGATGATGTTCTAACGCATTACGTAATATGGGATGACGTTATAACGTATTACGTTATATGGTATGACGTTATAACGTATTACGTTATGTGGGACGACGTTATAACGTATTGCGTTATATGGGATGACGTTATAACGTATTACGTTATATGGGATGACGTTATAACGTAATAGGTTATATGGGATGACGTTATAACGTAATAGGTTATATGGTATAACGTCATAACGTATTACGTTATATGATATGACGTTATAACGTAATACGTTATACGGTATGACGTTATAACGTAATACGTTTTACGGTAAGACGTTATAACGTAATACGTTATATGGTATAACGTTATAACGTATTACGTAATATGGGACGACGTTATAACGTATTACGTTATATGGAATACCGTTATAACGTATTAGGTTATATGGTATGACGTTATAACGTATTACGTTATATGGAATGACGTTATAACGTAATAGGTTATATGGGATGACGTTATAACGTAATAGGTTATATGGTACAACGTCATAACGTATTACGTTATATGGTATGACGTTATAACGTAATACGTTATACGGTATGACGTTATAACGTATTACGTTATATGGGATGACGTTATAACGTATTACGTTATATGGGATGACGTTATAACGTAATAGGGTATATGGCATAACGTCATAACGTATTACGTTATATGGGATGACGTTATAACGTAATAGGTTATACGGTATGACGTTGTAACGTATTACGTAATATGGGTGACGTTATAACGTAATAGGTTATATGGTACAACGTTATAACGTATTACGTTATATGGTATGACGTTATAACGTAATAGGTTATATGGTATGACGTTATAACGTAATACGTTATACGGTATGACGTTATAACTTAATACGTTATATGGTATGACGTTATAACGTATTACGTAATATGGGACGACGTTATAACGCATTACGTAATATGGGATGACGTTATAACGTATTTCCTTATATGGGATGACGTTATAACGTATTACGTAATATGGGATGACGTTATAACGTATTACGTTATGTGGGACGACGTTATAACGTATTGCGTTATATGGGATGACGTTATAACGTATTACGTTATATGGGATGACGTTATAACGTAATAGGTTATACGGTATGACGTTATAACGTATTACGTAATATGGGTGACGTTATAACGTAATAGGTTGTATGGTACAACGTTATAACGTAATACGTTACATGGTATGACGTTATAACGTATTAGGTTATATGGTATGACGTTATAACGTATTACGTTATATGGTATGACGTTATAACGTATTACGTTATATGGGATGACGTTATAACGTAATACGTTATATGGTATAACGTTATAACGTATTACGTAATATGGGACGACGTTATAACGTATTACGTTATATGGAATACCGTTATAACGTATTAGGTTATATGGTATGACGTTATAACGTATTACGTTATATGGAATGACGTTATAACGTAATAGGTTATATGGGATGACGTTATAACGTAATAGGTTATATGGTACAACGTCTTAACGTATTACGTTATATGGTATGACGTTATAACGTAATACGTTATACGGTATGACGTTATAACGTATTACGTTATATGGGATGACGTTATAACGTATTACGTTATATGGGATGACGTTATAACGTAATAGGTTATATGGCATAACGTCATAACGTATTACGTTATATGGTATGACGTTATAACGTAATAGGTTATACGGTATGACGTTATAACGTAATACGTTATATGGTATGACGTTATAACGTATTACGTTATGTGGGATGACGTTATAACGTATTACGTTATATGGGATGACGTTATAACGTAATAGGTTATACGGTATGACGTTATAACGTATTACGTAATATGGGTGACGTTATAACGTAATAGGTTATATGGTACAACGTTATAACGTATTACGTTATATGGTATGACGTTATAACGTAATAGGTTATATGGTATGACGTTATAACGTAATACGTTATACGGTATGACGTTATAACTTAATACGTTATATGGTATGACGTTATAACGTATTACGTAATATGGGACGACGTTATAACGCATTACGTAATATGGGATGACGTTATAACGTATTTCCTTATATGGGATGACGTTATAACGTATTACGTAATATGGGATGACGTTATAACGTATTACGTTATGTGGGACGACGTTATAACGTATTGCGTTATATGGGATGACGTTATAACGTATTACGTTATATGGGATGACGTTATAACGTAATAGGTTATACGGTATGACGTTATAACGTATTACGTAATATGGGTGACGTTATAACGTAATAGGTTATATGGTACAACGTTATAACGTAATACGTTACATGGTATGACGTTATAACGTATTAGGTTATATGGTATGACGTTATAACGTATTACGTTATATGGTATGACGTTATAACGTATTACGTTATATGGGATGACGTTATAACGTATTACGTTATATGGGATAACGTTATAACGTATTACGTTATATGGGATGACGTTATAACGTATTACGTTATATGGTATGACGTTATAACGTATTACGTTATATGGGATGACGTTATAACGTATTACGTTATATGGGATGACGTTATAACGTATTACGTTATATGGGATGACGTTATAACGTAATAGGTTATATGGTATAACGTCATAACGTATTACGTTATGTGGGACGACGTTATAACGTATTGCGTTATATGGTACGACGTAATAACGTATTACGTTATGTGGGACGACGTTATAACGTATTGCGTTATATGGGATGACGTTATAACGTATTACGTTATATGGGATGACGTTATAACGTAATACGTTATACGGTATGACGTTATAACGCAATACGTTACATGGTATGACGTTATAACGTATTACGTTATATGGGATGACGTTATAACGTATTACGTTATATGGGATGACGTTATAACGTATTACGTTATATGGTATGACGTTATAACGTATTACGTTATATGGAATACCGTTATAACGTATTAGGTTATATGGTATGACGTTATAACGTATTACGTTATATGGAATACCGTTATAACGTATTAGGTTATATGGTATGACGTTATAACGTATTACGATATATGGGATGACGTTATAACGTATTACGTTATATGGTATGACGTTATAACGTATTACGTTATATGGGATGACGTTATAACGCAATACGTTACATGGTATGACGTTATAACGTATTACGTTATATGGGATGACGTTATAACGTATTACGTTATATGGTATGACGTTATAACGTATTACGTTATATGGTATGACGTTATAACGTATTACGTTATATGGAATACCGTTATAACGTATTAGGTTATATGGTATGACGTTATAACGTATTACGTTATATGGGATGACGTTATAACGTAATAGGTTATATGGGATGACGTTATAACGTAATAGGTTATATGGTATAACGTCATAACGTATTACGTTATATGGTATGACGTTATAACGTATTACGTTATATGGTATGACGTTATAACGTATTACGTTATATGGAATACCGTTATAACGTATTAGGTTATATGGTATGACGTTATAACGTATTGCGTTATATGGGATGACGTTATAACGTATTACGTTATATGGGATGACGTTATAACGTAATACGTTATACGGTATGACGTTATAACGCAATACGTTACATGGTATGACGTTATAACGTATTACGTTATATGGGATGACGTTATAACGTATTACGTTATATGGTATGACGTTATAACGTATTACGTTATATGGTATGACGTTATAACGTATTACGTTATATGGAATACCGTTATAACGTATTAGGTTATACGGTATGACGTTATAACGTATTACGTTATATGGGATGACGTTATAACGTAATAGGTTATATGGGATGACGTTATAACGTAATAGGTTATATGGTATAACGTCATAACGTATTACGTTATATGGGATGACGTTATAACGTAATAGGTTATATGGTATGACGTCATAACGTATTACGTTATATGGTATGACGTTATAACGTAATAGGTTATACGGTATGACGTTATAACGTAATACGTTATATGGTATGACGTTATAACGTATTACGTTATATGGGATGATGTTCTAACGCATTACGTAATATGGGATGACGCTATAACGTATTACGTTATATGGTATGACGTTATAACGTATTACGTTATGTGGGACGACGTTATAACGTATTGCGTTATATGGGATGACGTTATAACGTATTACGTTATATGGGATGACGTTATACCGTAATAGGTTATATGGGATGACGTTATAACGTAATAGGTTATATGGTATAACGTCATAACGTATTACGTTATATGATATGACGTTATAACGTAATACGTTATACGGTATGACGTTATAACGTAATACGTTATACGGTAAGACGTTATAACGTAATACGTTATATGGTATAACGTTATAACGTATTACGTAATATGGGACGACGTTATAACGTATTACGTTATATGGAATACCGTTATAACGTATTAGGTTATATGGTACGACGTTATAACGTATTACGTTATATGGAATGACGTTATAACGTAATAGGTTATATGGGATGACGTTATAACGTAATAGGTTATATGGTACAACGTCATAACGTATTACGTTATATGGTATGACGTTATAACGTAATACGTTATATGGTATAACGTTATAACGTATTACGTAATATGGGACGACGTTATAACGTATTACGTTATATGGAATACCGTTATAACGTATTAGGTTATATGGTACGACGTTATAACGTATTACGTTATATGGGATGACGTTATAACTTAATACGTTATATGGTATGACGTTATAACGTATTACGTAATATGGGACGACGTTATAACGCATTACGTAATATGGGATGACGTTATAACGTATTTCCTTATATGGGATGACGTTATAACGTATTACGTAATATGGGATGACGTTATAACGTATTACGTTATGTGGGACGACGTTATAACGTATTGCGTTATATGGGATGACGTTATAACGTATTACGTTATATGGGATGACGTTATAACGTAATAGGTTATACGGTATGACGTTATAACGTATTACGTAATATGGGTGACGTTATAACGTAATAGGTTGTATGGTACAACGTTATAACGTAATACGTTACATGGTATGACGTTATAACGTATTAGGTTATATGGTATGACGTTATAACGTATTACGTTATATGGTATGACGTTATAACGTATTACGTTATATGGGATGACGTTATAACGTAATACGTTATATGGTATAACGTTATAACGTATTACGTAATATGGGACGACGTTATAACGTATTACGTTATATGGAATACCGTTATAACGTATTAGGTTATATGGTATGACGTTATAACGTATTACGTTATATGGAATGACGTTATAACGTAATAGGTTATATGGGATGACGTTATAACGTAATAGGTTATATGGTACAACGTCATAACGTATTACGTTATATGGTATGACGTTATAACGTAATACGTTATACGGTATGACGTTATAACGTATTACGTTATATGGGATGACGTTATAACGTATTACGTTATATGGTATGACGTTATAACGTATTACGTTATATGGGATGACGTTATAACGTATTACGTTATATGGGATGACGTTATAACGTATTACGTTATATGGGATGACGTTATAACGTAATAGGTTATATGGTATAACGTCATAACGTATTACGTTATGTGGGCCGACGTTATAACGTATTGCGTTATATGGTACGACGTAATAACGTATTACGTTATGTGGGACGACGTTATAACGTATTGCGTTATATGGGATGACGTTATAACGTATTACGTTATATGGGATGACGTTATAACGTAATACGTTATACGGTATGACGTTATAACGCAATACGTTACATGGTATGACGTTATAACGTATTACGTTATATGGGATGACGTTATAACGTATTACGTTATATGGGATGACGTTATAACGTATTACGTTATATGGTATGACGTTATAACGTATTACGTTATATGGAATACCGTTATAACGTATTAGGTTATATGGTATGACGTTATAACGTATTACGTTATATGGAATACCGTTATAACGTATTAGGTTATATGGTATGACGTTATAACGTATTACGATATATGGGATGACGTTATAACGTATTACGTTATATGGTATGACGTTATAACGTAATACGTTATACGGTATGACGTTATAACGCAATACGTTACATGGTATGACGTTATAACGTATTACGTTATATGGGATGACGTTATAACGTATTACGTTATATGGTATGACGTTATAACGTATTACGTTATATGGTATGACGTTATAACGTATTACGTTATATGGAATACCGTTATAACGTATTAGGTTATACGGTATGACGTTATAACGTATTACGTTATATGGGATGACGTTATAACGTAATAGGTTATATGGGATGACGTTATAACGTAATAGGTTATATGGTATAACGTCATAACGTATTACGTTATATGGGATGACGTTATAACGTAATAGGTTATATGGTATGACGTCATAACGTATTACGTTATATGGTATGACGTTATAACGTAATAGGTTATACGGTATGACGTTATAACGTAATACGTTATATGGTATGACGTTATAACGTATTACGTTATATGGGATGATGTTCTAACGCATTACGTAATATGGGATGACGTTATAACGTATTACGTTATATGGTATGACGTTATAACGTATTACGTTATGTGGGACGACGTTATAACGTATTGCGTTATATGGGATGACGTTATAACGTATTACGTTATATGGGATGACGTTATACCGTAATTGGTTATATGGGATGACGTTATAACGTAATAGGTTATATGGTATAACGTCATAACGTATTACGTTATATGATATGACGTTATAACGTAATACGTTATACGGTATGACGTTATAACGTAATACGTTATACGGTAAGACGTTATAACGTAATACGTTATATGGTATAACGTTATAACGTATTACGTAATATGGGACGACGTTATAACGTATTACGTTATATGGAATACCGTTATAACGTATTAGGTTATATGGTATGACGTTATAACGTATTACGTTATATGGAATGACGTTATAACGTAATAGGTTATATGGGATGACGTTATAACGTAATAGGTTATATGGTACAACGTCATAACGTATTACGTTATATGGTATGACGTTATAACGTAATACGTTATACGGTATGACGTTATAACGTATTACGTTATATGGGATGACGTTATAACGTATTACGTTATATGGGATGACGTTATAACGTAATAGGGTATGTGCATTAACGTCATAACGTATTACGTTATATGGTATGACGTTATAACGTAATAGGTTATACGGTATGACGTTATAACGTAATACGTTATATGGTATGACGTTATAACGTATTACGTTATGTGGGATGACGTTATAACGTATTACGTTATATGGGATGACGTTATAACGTAATAGGTTATACGGTATGACGTTATAACGTATTACGTAATATGGGTGACGTTATAACGTAATAGGTTATATGGTACAACGTTATAACGTATTACGTTATATGGTATGACGTTATAACGTAATAGGTTATATGGTATGACGTTATAACGTAATACGTTATACGGTATGACGTTATAACTTAATACGTTATATGGTATGACGTTATAACGTATTACGTAATATGGGACGACGTTATAACGCATTACGTAATATGGGATGACGTTATAACGTATTTCCTTATATGGGATGACGTTATAACGTATTACGTAATATGGGATGACGTTATAACGTATTACGTTATGTGGGACGACGTTATAACGTATTGCGTTATATGGGATGACGTTATAACGTATTACGTTATATGGGATGACGTTATAACGTAATAGGTTATACGGTATGACGTTATAACGTATTACGTAATATGGGTGACGTTATAACGTAATAGGTTGTATGGTACAACGTTATAACGTAATACGTTACATGGTATGACGTTATAACGTATTAGGTTATATGGTATGACGTTATAACGTATTACGTTATATGGTATGACGTTATAACGTATTACGTTATATGGGATGACGTTATAACGTAATACGTTATATGGTATAACGTTATAACGTATTACGTAATATGGGACGACGTTATAACGTATTACGTTATATGGAATACCGTTATAACGTATTAGGTTATATGGTATGACGTTATAACGTATTACGTTATATGGAATGACGTTATAACGTAATAGGTTATATGGGATGACGTTATAACGTAATAGGTTATATGGTACAACGTCATAACGTATTACGTTATATGGTATGACGTTATAACGTAATACGTTATACGGTATGACGTTATAACGTATTACGTTATATGGGATGACGTTATAACGTATTACGTTATATGGGATGACGTTATAACGTAATAGGTTATATGGCATAACGTCATAACGTATTACGTTATATGGTATGACGTTATAACGTAATAGGTTATACGGTATGACGTTATAACGTAATACGTTATATGGTATGACGTTATAACGTATTACGTTATGTGGGATGACGTTATAACGTATTACGTTATATGGGATGACGTTATAACGTAATAGGTTTTACGGTATGACGTTATAACGTATTACGTAATATGGGTGACGTTATAACGTAATAGGTTATATGGTACAACGTTATAACGTATTACGTTATATGGTATGACGTTATAACGTAATAGGTTATATGGTATGACGTTATAACGTAATACGTTATACGGTATGACGTTATAACTTAATACGTTATATGGTATGACGTTATAACGTATTACGTAATATGGGACGACGTTATAACGCATTACGTAATATGGGATGACGTTATAACGTATTTCCTTATATGGGATGACGTTATAACGTATTACGTAATATGGGATGACGTTATAACGTATTACGTTATGTGGGACGACGTTATAACGTATTGCGTTATATGGGATGACGTTATAACGTATTACGTTATATGGGATGACGTTATAACGTAATAGGTTATACGGTATGACGTTATAACGTATTACGTAATATGGGAGACGTTATAACGTAATAGGTTATATGGTACAACGTTATAACGTAATACGTTACATGGTATGACGTTATAACGTATTAGGTTATATGGTATGACGTTATAACGTATTACGTTATATGGTATGACGTTATAACGTATTACGTTATATGGGATGACGTTATAACGTATTACGTTATATGGGATGACGTTATAACGTATTACGTTATATGGGATGACGTTATAACGTATTACGTTATATGGTATGACGTTATAACGTATTACGTTATATGGGATGACGTTATAACGTATTACGTTATACGGTATGACGTTATAACTTAATACGTTATATGGTATGACGTTATAACGTATTACGTAATATGGGACGACGTTATAACGCATTACGTAATATGGGATGACGTTATAACGTATTTCCTTATATGGGATGACGTTATAACGTATTACGTAATATGGGATGACGTTATAACGTATTACGTTATGTGGGACGACGTTATAACGTATTGCGTTATATGGGATGACGTTATAACGTATTACGTTATATGGGATGACGTTATAACGTAATAGGTTATACGGTATGACGTTATAACGTATTACGTAATATGGGAGACGTTATAACGTAATAGGTTATATGGTACAACGTTATAACGTAATACGTTACATGGTATGACGTTATAACGTATTAGGTTATATGGTATGACGTTATAACGTATTACGTTATATGGTATGACGTTATAACGTATTACGTTATATGGGATGACGTTATAACGTATTACGTTATATGGGATGACGTTATAACGTATTACGTTATATGGGATGACGTTATAACGTATTACGTTATATGGTATGACGTTATAACGTATTACGTTATATGGGATGACGTTATAACGTATTACGTTATATGGGATGACGTTATAACGTATTACGTTATATGGGATGACGTTATAACGTAATAGGTTATATGGTATAACGTCATAACGTATTACGTTATGTGGGACGACGTTATAACGTATTGCGTTATATGGTACGACGAAATAACGTATTACGTTATGTGGGACGACGTTATAACGTATTGCGTTATATGGGATGACGTTATAACGTATTACGTTATATGGGATGACGTTATAACGTAATACGTTATACGGTATGACGTTATAACGCAATACGTTACATGGTATGACGTTATAACGTATTACGTTATATGGGATGACGTTATAACGTATTACGTTATATGGGATGACGTTATAACGTAATAGGTTATATGGGATGACGTTATAACGTAATAGGTTATATGGTATAACGTCATAACGTATTACGTTATATGATATGACGTTATAACGTATTACGTTATATGGAATACCGTTATAACGTATTAGGTTATATGGTATGACGTTATAACGTATTACGATATATGGGATGACGTTATAACGTATTACGTTATATGGTATGATGTTATAACGTATTACGTTATATGGGATGACGTTATAACGTATTACGTTATATGGGATGGCGTTATAACGTATTACGTTATATGGGATGACGTTATAACGTATTACGTTATATGGGATGACGTTATAACGTATTACGTTATATGGTATGACGTTATAACGTATTACGTTATATGGGATGACGTTATAACGTATTACGTTATATGGGATGACGTTATAACGTATTACGTTATATGGGATGACGTTATAACGTAATAGGTTATATGGTATAACGTCATAACGTATTACGTTATATGGTATAACGTTATAACGTATTACGTAATATGGGACGACGTTATAACGCATTACGTTATATGGGATGACGTTATAACGCATTACGTAATATGGGATGACGTTATAACGTATTACGTTATATGGGATGACGTTATAACGTATTACGTTATATGGGATGACGTTATAACGTAATAGGTTATATGGGACGACGTTATAACGTATTACGTTATATGGGATGACGTTATAACGTAATAGGTTATATGGTATAACGTCATAACGTATTACGTTATATGATATGACGTTATAACGTATTACGTTATATGGAATACCGTTATAACGTATTAGGTTATATGGTATGACGTTATAACGTATTATGTTATATGGGATGACGTTATAACGTATTACGTTTTATGGTATGACGTTATAACGTATTACGTTATATGGGATGACGTTATAACGTATTACGTTATATGGGATGACGTTATAACGTATTACGTTATATGGGATGACGTTATAACGTAATAGGTTATATGGTATAACGTCATAACGTATTACGTTATATGGTATAACGTTATAACGTATTACGTAATATGGGACGACGTTATAACGCATTACGTTATATGGGATGACGTTATAACGCATTACGTAATATGGGATGACGTTATAACGTATTACGTTATATGGTATGACGTTATAACGTATTACGTTATGTGGGACGACGTTATAACGTATTGCGTTATATGGGATGATGTTATAACGTATTACATTATATGGGATGACGTTATAACGTAATAGGTTACATGGTATAACGTCATAACCTATTACGTTATATGGTATGACGTTATAACGCATTACGTAATATGGGATGACGTTATAACTTATTACGTTATATGGTGTGACGTTATAACGTATTACGTTATGTGGGACGACGTTATAACGTATTGCGTTATATGGGATGACGTTATAACGTATTACGTTATATGGGATGACGTTATAACGTAATAGGTTATACGGTATGACGTTATAACGTAATACGTTATATGGTGTGACGTTATAACGTAATACGTTATATGGTATGACGTTGTAACGTAAATAGGTTATATGGTATGACGTTATACCGTATTACGTTATATGGCATGACGTTATAACGTATTACGTTATATGGAATACCGTTACAACGTATTAGGTTATATGGTATGACGTTATAACGTATTACGTTATATGGGATGACGTTATAACGTATTACGTTATATGGGATGACGTTATAACGTATTACGTTATATGGGATGACGTTTTAACGTAATAGGTTATATGGTATAACGTCATAACGTATTACGTTATATGATATGACTTTATAACGTAATAGGTTATACGGTATGACGTTATAATGTAATACGTTATATGGTATGACGTTATAACGTAAATAGGTTATATGGTATGACGTTGTACCGTATTACGTTATATGGAATAACGTTATAACGCATTACGTAATATGGGATGACGTTATAACGTATTACGTTATGTGGGACGAGGTTATAACGTTTTGCGTTATATGGTATGACGTTATAACGTATTACGTTATATGGTATGACGTTATAACGTATTACGTTATATGGGATGACGTTATAACGTATTACGTTATATGGGATGACGTTATAACGTATTACGTTATATGGGATGACGTTATAACGTAATAGGTTATATGGTATAACGTCATAACGTATTACGTTATATGGTATAACGTTATAACGTATTACGTAATATGGGACGACGTTATAACGCATTACGTTATATGGGATGACGTTATAACTCATTACGTAATATGGGATGACGTTATAACGTATTACGTTATATGGTATGACGTTATAACGTATTACGTTATGTGGGACGACGTTATAACGTATTGCGTTATATGGGATGACGTTATAACGTATTACGTTATATGGGATGACGTTATAACGTAATAGGTTATATGGGATGACGTTATAACGTAATAGGTTATATGGTATAACGTCATAACGTATTACGTTATATGATATGACGTTATAACGTAATACGTTATACGGTATGACGTTATAACGTAATACGTTATACGGTAAGACGTTATAACGTAATACGTTATATGGTATAACGTTATAACGTATTACGTAATATGGGACGACGTTATAACGTATTACGTTATATGGAATACCGTTATAACGTATTAGGTTATATGGTATGACGTTATAACGTATTACGTTATATGGGATGACGTTATAACGTATTACGTTATATGGGATGACGTTATAACGTATTACGTTATATGGGATGACGTTATAACGTAATAGGTTATATGGTATAACGTCATAACGTATTACGTTATATGATATGACTTTATAACGTAATAGGTTATACGGTATGACGTTATAACGTAATACGTTATATGGTATGACGTTATAACGTAAATAGGTTATATGGTATGACGTTGTACCGTATTACGTTATATGGGACGACGTTATAACGCATTACGTAATATGGGATGACGTTATAACGTAATAGGTTATATGGTATAACGTTATAACGTATTACGTTATATGGTATGACGTTATAATGTAATAGGTTATATGGTATAACGTTATAACGTAATACGTCATATGGTACGACGTTATAACGTAAATAGGTTATATGGTATGACGTTATACCGTATTACGTTATACGGGATGACGTTATAACGCATTACGTTATATGGGATGACGTTATAACGTATTACGTTATGTGGGACGACGTTATAACGTATTGCGTTATATGGGATGACGTTATAACGTATTACGTTATATGGGATGACGTTATAACGTAATACGTTATACGGTATGACGTTATAACGTAATACGTTATATGGTATGACGTTATAACGTATTACGTTATATGGGATGACGTTATAACGTATTACGTTATATGGAATACCGTTATAACGTATTAGGTTACATGGTATGACGTTATAACGTATTAGGTTATATGGGATGACGTTATAACGTATTACGCTATATGGGATGACGTTATAACGTAATAGGTTATATGGTATAACGTCATAACGTATTACGTTATATGGTATGACGTTATAACGTAATAGCTTATACGGTATGACGTTATAACGTAATACGTTATGTGGTATTACGATATAACGTATTACGTAATATGGGACGACGTTATAACTCATTACGTCATATGGGATGACGTTATAACGTATTACGTTGTATGGAATACCGTTATAACGTATCAGGTTATATGGTATGACGTTATAACGTATTACATTATATGGGATGACGTTATAACGTATTACGTAATATGGGATGACGTTATAACGTAATAGGTTTTATGGTATAACGTTATAACGTATTACGTTATATGGTATGACGTTATAATGTAATAGGTTATATGGTATGACGTTATAACGTAATACGTCATATGGTATGACGTTATAACGTAAATAGGTTATATGGTATGACGTTATACCGTATTACGTTATTTGGGATGACGTTATAACGCATTACGTTATATGGGATGACGTTATAACGTATTACGTTATGTGGGACGACGTTATAACGTATTTCGTTATATGGGATGACGTTATAACGTATTACGTAATATGGGATGACGTTATAACGTATTACGTTATGTGGGACGACGTTATAACGTTTTGCGTTATATGGTATGACGTTATAACGTATTACGTTATATGGTATGACGTTATAACGTAATAGGTTATATGGCATGACGTTATAACGTATTACGTAATATGGGATGACGTTATAACGTATTACGTAATATGGGATGACGTTATAACGTAATAGGTTATATGGGATGACGTTTTAACGCATTACGTAATATGGGATGACGTTATAACGTATTACGTAATATGGGACGACGTTATAACGCATTACGTTATATGGAATACCGTTATAACGTATTAGGTTAGATGGTATGACGTTATAACGTATTACGTTATATGGGATGACGTTATAACGTAATAGGTTATATGGGATGACGTTATAACGTAATAGGTTATATGGTATAACGTCATAACGTATTACGTTATATGGGATGACGTTATAACGTAATAGGTTATATGGTATGACGTCATAACGTATTACGTTATATGGTATGACGTTATAACGTAATAGGTTATATGGTATAACGTCATAACGTATTACGTTATATGGGATGACGTTATAACGTAATAGGTTATATGGTATGACGTCATAACGTATTACGTTATATGGTATGACGTTATAACGTAATAGGTTATATGGCATGACGTTATAACGTATTACGTTATATGGTATGACGTTATAACGTATTACGTTATGTGGGGCGACGTTATAACGTATTGCGTTATATGGGATGACGTTATAACGTAATACGTTATATGGTATAACGTTATAACGTATTACGTAATATGGGACGACGTTATAACGCATTACGTTATATGGAATACCGTTATAACGTATTAGGTTAGATGGTATGACGTTATAACGTATTACGTTATATGGGATGACGTTATAACGTAATAGGTTATATGGGATGACGTTATAACGTAATAGGTTATATGGTATAACGTCATAACGTATTACGTTATATGGGATGACGTTATAACGTAATAGGTTATATGGTATGACGTCATAACGTATTACGTTATATGGTATGACGTTATAACGTAATAGGTTATACGGTATGACGTTATAACGTAATACGTTATATGGTATGACGTTATAACGTATTACGTTATATGGGATGATGTTATAACGCATTACGTAATATGGGATGACGTTATAACGTATTACGTTATATGGTATTACGTTATAACGTATTACGTTATGTGGGACGACGTTATAACGTATTGCGTTATATGGGATGACGTTATAACGTATTACGTTATATGGGATGACGTTATAACGTAATAGGTTATATGGGATGACGTTATAACGTAATAGGTTATGTGGTATAACGTCATAACGTATTACGTTATATGATATGACGTTATAACGTAATACGTTATACGGTATGACGTTATAACGTAATACGTTATACGGTAAGACGTTATAACGTAATACGTTATATGGTATAACGTTATAACGTATTACGTAATATGGGACGACGTTATAACGTATTACGTTATATGGAATACCGTTATAACGTATTAGGTTATATGGTATGACGTTATAACGCATTACGTTATATGGGATGACGTTATAACGTATTACGTTATATGGAATACCGTTATATCGTATTAGGTTATATGGTATGACGTTATAACGTATTACGTTATATGGGATGACGATATAACGTATTACGTTATATGGGATGACGTTATAACGTATTACGTTATATGGGATGACGTTATAACGTAATAGGTTATATGGTATAACGTCATAACGTATTACGTTATATGGTATAACGTTATAACGTATTACGTAATATGGGACGACGTCATAACGCATAACGTTATATGGGATGACGTTATAACGTATTACGTTATATGGTATGACGTTATAACGTAATAGGTTATATGGCACGACGTTATAACGGATTACGTTATATGGGATGACGTTATAACGTATTTCGATGTATGGGATGACGTTATAACGTATTACGTAATATGGGATGACGTTATAACGTATTACGTTATATGGAATACCGTTATATCGTATTAGGTTATATGGTATGACGTTATAACGTATTACGTTATATGGGATGACGATATAACGTATTACGTTATATGGGATGACGTTATAACGTATTACGTTATATGGGATGACGTTATAACGTAATAGGTTATATGGTATAACGTCATAACGTATTACGTTATATGGTATAACGTTATAACGTATTACGTAATATGGGACGACGTTATAACGCATAACGTTATATGGGATGACGTTATAACGTATTACGTTATATGGTATGACGTTATAACGTAATAGGTTATATGGCATGACGTTATAACGGATTACGTTATATGGGATGACGTTATAACGTATTTCGATGTATGGGATGACGTTATAACGTATTACGTAATATGGGATGACGTTATAACGTATTACGTAATATGGGATGACGTTATAACGTAATAGGTTATTTGGTATAACGTTATAACGTATTACGTTATATGGTATGACGTTATAATGTAATAGGTTATATGGTATGACGTTATAACGTAATAGGTTATATGGCATGACGTTATAACGTATTACGTAATATGGGATGACGTTATAACGTATTACGTAATATGGGATGACGTTATAACGTAATAGGTTATATGGGATGACGTTTTAACGCATTACGTTATATGGGATGACGTTATAACGTATTACGTTATATGGAATACCGTTATAACGTATTAGGTTACATGGTATGACGTTATAACGTATTACGTAATATGGGATGACGTTATAACGTATTACGTAATATGGGATGACGTTATAACGTAATAGGTTATTTGGTATAACGTTATAACGTATTACGTTATATGGTATGACGTTATAATGTAATAGGTTATATGGTATGACGTTATAACGTAATAGGTTATATGGCATGACGTTATAACGTATTACGTAATATGGGATGACGTTATAACGTATTACGTTATATGGGATGACGTTATAACGTAATAGGTTATATGGGATGACGTTATAGCGTAATAGGTTATGTGGTATAACGTCATAACGTATTACGTTATATGATATGACGTTATAACGTAATACGTTATACGGTATGACGTTATAATGTAATACGTTATACGGTAAGACGTTATAACGTAATACGTTATATGGTATAACGTTATAACGTATTACGTAATATGGGACGACGTTATAACGTATTACGTTATATGGAATACCGTTATAACGTATTAGGTTATATGGTATGACGTTATAACGCATTACGTTATATGGGATGACGTTATAACGTATTACGTTATATGGAACACCGTTATATCGTATTAGGTTATATGGTATGACGTTATAACGTATTACGTTATATGGGATGACGATATAACGTATTACGTTATATGGGCTGACGTTATAACGTATTACGTTATATGGGATGACGTTATAACGTATTACGTTATATGGTATGACGTTATAACGTAATAGGTTATATGGCATGACGTTATAACGGATTACGTTATATGGGATGACGTTATAACGTATTTCGATGTATGGGATGACGTTATAACGTATTACGTAATATGGGATGACGTTATAACGTATTACGTTATATGGAATACCGTTATATCGTATTAGGTTATATGGTATGACGTTATAACGTATTACGTTATATGGGATGACTATATAACGTATTACGTTATATGGGATGACGTTATAACGTATTACGTTATATGGGATGACGTTATAACGTAATAGGTTATATGGTATAACGTCATAACGTATTACGTTATATGGTATAACGTTATAACGTATTACGTAATATGGGACGACGTTATAACGCATAACGTTATATGGGATGACGTTATAACGTATTACGTTATATGGGATGACGATATAACGTATTACGTTATATGGGATGACGTTATAACGTATTACGTTATATGGGATGACGTTATAACGTACTACGTTATATGGTATGACGTTATAACGTAATAGGTTATATGGCATGACGTTATAACGGATTACGTTATATGGGATGACGTTATAACGTATTTCGATGTATGGGATGACGTTATAACGTATTACGTAATATGGGATGACGTTATAACGTATTACGTTATATGGAATACCGTTATATCGTATTAGGTTATATGGTATGACGTTATAACGTATTACGTAATATGGGATGACGTTATAACGTATTACGTAATATGGGATGACGTTATAACGTAATAGGTTATATGGGATGACGTTTTAACGCATTACGTTATATGGGATGACGTTATAACGTATTACGTTATATGGAATACCGTTATAACGTATTAGGTTACATGGTATGACGTTATAACGTATTAGGTTATATGGGATGACGTTATGCGTTATATGGGATGACGTTATAACGTATTACGTTATGTGGGACGACGTTATAACGTATTGCGTTATATGGGATGACGTTATAACGTATTACGTTATATGGGATGACGTTATAACGTATTACGTTATATGGGATGACGTTATAACGTATTACGTTATATGGGATGACGTTATAACGTAATAGGTTATATGGTATAACGTCATAACGTATTACGTTATGTGGGATGAGGTTATAACGTATTGCGTTATATGGTACGACGTAATAACGTATTATGTTATGTGGGACGACGTTATAACGTATTGCGTTATATGGGATGACGTTATAACGTATTACGTTATATGGGATGACGTTATAACGTAATACGTTATACGGTATGACGTTATAACGCAATACGTTGCATGGTATGACGTTATAACGTATTACGTTATATGGGATGACGTTATAACGTATTACGTTATATGGGATGACGTTATAACGTAATAGGTTATATGGGATGACGTTATAACGTAATAGGTTATATGGTATAACGTCATAACGTATTACGTTATATGATATGACGTTATAACGTATTACGTTATATGGAATACCGTTATAACGTATTAGGTTATATGGTATGACGTTATAACGTATTACGATATATGGGATGACGTTATAACGTATTACGTTATATGGTATGACGTTATAACGTATTACGTTATATGGGATGACGTTATAACGTATTACGTTATATGGGATGACGTTATAACGTATTACGTTATATGGGATGACGTTATAACGTATTACGTTATATGGGATGACGTTATAACGTATTACGTTATATGGTATGACGTTATAACGTATTACGTTATATGGGATGACGTTATAACGTATTACGTTATATGGGATGACGTTATAACGTATTACGTTATATGGGATGACGTTATAACGTAATAGGTTATATGGTATAACGTCATAACGTATTACGTTATATGGTATAACGTTATAACGTATTACGTAATATGGGACGACGTTATAACGCATTACGTTATATGGGATGACGTTATAACGCATTACGTAATATGGGATGACGTTATAACGTATTACGTTATATGGGATGACGTTATAACGTATTACGTTATATGGGATGACGTTATAACGTTATAGGTTATATGGGATGACTTTATAACGTATTACGTTATATGGGATGACGTTATAACGTAATAGGTTATATGGTATAACGTTATAACGTAATAGGTTATATGGTATAACGTCATAACGTATTACGTTATATGATATGACGTTATAACGTATTACGTTATATGGAATACCGTTATAACGTAATAGGTTATATGGGATGACGTTATAACGTAATAGGTTATGTGGTATAACGTCATAACGTATTACGTTATATGATATGACGTTATAACGTAATACGTTATACGGTAAGACGTTATAACGTAATACGTTATATGGTATAACGTTATAACGTATTACGTAATATGGGACGACGTTATAACGTATTACGTTATATGGAATACCGTTATAACGTATTAGGTTATATGGTATGACGTTATAACGCATTACGTTATATGGGATGACGTTATAACGTATTACGTTATATGGAATACCGTTATATCGTATTAGGTTATATGGTATGACGTTATAACGTATTACGTTATATGGGATGACGATATAACGTATTACGTTATATGGGATGACGTTATAACGTATTACGTTATATGGGATGACGTTATAACGTAATAGGTTATATGGTATAACGTCATAACGTATTACGTTATATGGTATAACGTTATAACGTATTACGTAATATGGGACGACGTTATAACGCATAACGTTATATGGGATGACGTTATAACGTATTACGTTATATGGTATGACGTTATAACGTAATAGGTTATATGGCACGACGTTATAACGGATTACGTTATATGGGATGACGTTATAACGTATTTCGATGTATGGGATGACGTTATAACGTATTACGTAATATGGGATGACGTTATAACGTATTACGTAATATGGGATGACGTTATAACGTAATAGGTTATTTGGTATAACGTTATAACGTATTACGTTATATGGTATGACGTTATAATGTAATAGGTTATATGGTATGACGTTATAACGTAATAGGTTATATGGCATGACGTTATAACGTATTACGTAATATGGGATGACGTTATAACGTATTACGTAATATGGGATGACGTTATAACGTAATAGGTTATATGGGATGACGTTTTAACGCATTACGTTATATGGGATGACGTTATAACGTATTACGTTATATGGAATACCGTTATAACGTATTAGGTTACATGGTATGACGTTATAACGTATTAGGTTATATGGGATGACGTTATAACGTATTACGCTATATGGGATGACGTTATAACGTAATAGGTTATATGGTATAACGTCATAACGTAATAGGTTATATGGCATGACGTTATAACGTATTACGTAATATGGGATGACGTTATAACGTATTACGTAATATGGGATGACGTTATAACGTAATAGGTTATTTGGTATAACGTTATAACGTATTACGTTATATGGTATGACGTTATAATGTAATAGGTTATATGGTATGACGTTATAACGTAATAGGTTATATGGCATGACGTTATAACGTATTACGTAATATGGGATGACGTTATAACGTATTACGTTATATGGGATGACGTTATAACGTAATAGGTTATATGGGATGACGTTATAGCGTAATAGGTTATGTGGTATAACGTCATAACGTATTACGTTATATGATATGACGTTATAACGTAATACGTTATACGGTATGACGTTATAACGTAATACGTTATACGGTAAGACGTTATAACGTAATACGTTATATGGTATAACGTTATAACGTATTACGTAATATGGGACGACGTTATAACGTATTACGTTATATGGAATACCGTTATAACGTATTAGGTTATATGGTATGACGTTATAACGCATTACGTTATATGGGATGACGTTATAACGTATTACGTTATATGGAATACCGTTATATCGTATTAGGTTATATGGTATGACGTTATAACGTATTACGTTATATGGGATGACGATATAACGTATTACGTTATATGGGATGACGTTATAACGTATTACGTTATATGGGATGACGTTATAACGTATTACGTTATATGGTATGACGTTATAACGTAATAGGTTATATGGCATGACGTTATAACGGATTACGTTATATGGGATGACGTTATAACGTATTTCGATGTATGGGATGACGTTATAACGTATTACGTAATATGGGATGACGTTATAACGTATTACGTTATATGGAATACCGTTATATCGTATTAGGTTATATGGTATGACGTTATAACGTATTACGTTATATGGGATGACTATATAACGTATTACGTTATATGGGATGACGTTATAACGTATTACGTTATATGGGATGACGATATAACGTATTACGTTATATGGGATGACGTTATAACGTATTACGTTATATGGAATACCGTTATATCGTATTAGGTTATATGGTATGACGTTATAACGTATTACGTAATATGGGATGACGTTATAACGTATTACGTAATATGGGATGACGTTATAACGTAATAGGTTATATGGGATGACGTTTTAACGCATTACGTTATATGGGATGACGTTATAACGTATTACGTTATATGGAATACCGTTATAACGTATTAGGTTACATGGTATGACGTTATAACGTATTAGGTTATATGGGATGACGTTATGCGTTATATGGGATGACGTTATAACGTATTACGTTATGTGGGACGACGTTATAACGTATTGCGTTATATGGGATGACGTTATAACGTATTACGTTATATGGGATGACGTTATAACGTAATAGGTTATACGGTATGACGTTATAACGTATTACGTAATATGGGTGACGTTATAACGTAATAGGTTATATGGTACAACGTTATAACGTAATACGTTACATGGTATGACGTTGTAACGTATTAGGTTATATGGTATGACGTTATAACGTATTACGTTATATGGTATGACGTTCTAACGTATTACGTTATATGGGATGACGTTATAACGTATTACGTTATATGGGATGACGTTATAACGTATTACGTTATATGGGATGACGTTATAACGTATTACGTTATATGGTATGACGTTATAACGTATTACGTTATATGGGATGACGTTATAACGTATTACGTTATATGGGATGACGTTATAACGTATTACGTTATATGGGATGACGTTATAACGTAATAGGTTATATGGTATAACGTCATAACGTATTACGTTATGTGGGATGAGGTTATAACGTATTGCGTTATATGGTACGACGTAATAACGTATTATGTTATGTGGGACGACGTTATAACGTATTGCGTTATATGGGATGACGTTATAACGTATTACGTTATATGGGATGACGTTATAACGTAATACGTTATACGGTATGACGTTATAACGCAATACGTTACATGGTATGACGTTATAACGTATTACGTTATATGGGATGACGTTATAACGTATTACGTTATATGGGATGACGTTATAACGTAATAGGTTATATGGGATGACGTTATAACGTAATAGGTTATATGGTATAACGTCATAACGTATTACGTTATATGATATGACGTTATAACGTATTACGTTATATGGAATACCGTTATAACGTATTAGGTTATATGGTATGACGTTATAACGTATTACGATATATGGGATGACGTTATAACGTATTACGTTATATGGTATGACGTTATAACGTATTACGTTATATGGGATGACGTTATAACGTATTACGTTATATGGGATGACGTTATAACGTATTACGTTATATGGGATGACGTTATAACGTATTACGTTATATGGGATGACGTTATAACGTATTACGTTATATGGTATGACGTTATAACGTATTACGTTATATGGGATGACGTTATAACGTATTACGTTATATGGGATGACGTTATAACGTATTACGTTATATGGGATGACGTTATAACGTAATAGGTTATATGGTATAACGTCATAACGTATTACGTTATATGGTATAACGTTATAACGTATTACGTAATATGAGACGACGTTATAACGCATTACGTTATATGGGATGACGTTATAACGTAATAGGTTATATGGTATAACGTCATAACGTATTACGTTATATGATATGACGTTATAACGTATTACGTTATATGGAATACCGTTATAACGTAATAGGTTATATGGGATGACGTTATAACGTAATAGGTTATGTGGTATAACGTCATAACGTATTACGTTATATGATATGACGTTATATCGTAATACGTTATACGGTATGACGTTATAACGTAATACGTTATACGGTAAGACGTTATAACGTAATACGTTATATGGTATAACGTTATAACGTATTACGTAATATGGGACGACGTTATAACGTATTACGTTATATGGAATACCCTTATAACGTATTAGGTTATATGGTATGACGTTATAACGCATTACGTTATATGGGATGACGTTATAACGTATTACGTTATATGGAATACCGTTATATCGTATTAGGTTATATGGTATGACGTTATAACGTATTACGTTATATGGGATGACGATATAACGTATTACGTTATATGGGATGACGTTATAACGTATTACATTATATGGGATGACGTTATAACGTAATAGGTTATATGGTATAACGTCATAACGTATTACGTTATATGGTATAACGTTATAACGTATTACGTAATATGGGACGACGTTATAACGCATAACGTTATATGGGATGACGTTATAACGTAATAGGTTATATGGCATGACGTTATAACGGATTACGTTATATGGGATGACGTTATAACGTATTTCGATGTATGGGATGACGTTATAACGTATTACGTAATATGGGATGACGTTATAACGTATTACGTTTTATGGAATACCGTTATATCGTATTAGGTTATATGGTATGACGTTATAACGTATTACGTTATATGGGATGACGATATAACGTATTACGTTATATGGGATGACGTTATAACGTATTACATTATATGGGATGACGTTATAACGTAATAGGTTATATGGTATAACGTCATAACGTATTACGTTATATGGTATAACGTTATAACGTATTACGTAATATGGGACGACGTTATAACGCATAACGTTATATGGGATGACGTTATAACGTATTACGTTATATGGTATGACGTTATAACGTAATAGGTTATATGGCATGACGTTATAAAGGATTACGTTATATGGGATGACGTTATAACGTATTTCGATGTATGGGATGACGTTATAACGTATTACGTAATATGGGATGACGTTATAACGTATTACGTAATATGGGATGACGTTATAACGTAATAGGTTATTTGGTATAACGTTATAACGTATTACGTTATATGGTATGACGTTATAACGTAATAGGTTATATGGTATAACGTCATAACGTATTACGTTATATGGTATAACGTTATAACGTATTACGTAATATGGGACGACGTTATAACGCATAACGTTATATGGGATGACGTTATAACGTAATAGGTTATATGGCATGACGTTATAACGGATTACGTTATATGGGATGACGTTATAACGTATTTCGATGTATGGGATGACGTTATAACGTATTACGTAATATGGGATGACGTTATAACGTATTACGTTTTATGGAATACCGTTATATCGTATTAGGTTATATGGTATGACGTTATAACGTATTACGTTATATGGGATGACGATATAACGTATTACGTTATATGGGATGACGTTATAACGTATTACATTATATGGGATGACGTTATAACGTAATAGGTTATATGGTATAACGTCATAACGTATTACGTTATATGGTATAACGTTATAACGTATTACGTAATATGGGACGACGTTATAACGCATAACGTTATATGGGATGACGTTATAACGTATTACGTTATATGGTATGACGTTATAATGTAATAGGTTATATGGTATGACGTTATAACGTAATAGGTTATATGGCATGACGTTATAACGTATTACGTAATATGGGATGACGTTATAACGTATTACGTAATATGGGATGACGTTATAACGTAATAGGTTATATGGGATGACGTTTTAACGCATTACGTTATATGGGATGACGTTATAACGTATTACGTTATATGGAATACCGTTATAACGTATTAGGTTACATGGTATGACGTTATAACGTATTAGGTTATATGGGATGACGTTATAACGTATTACGCTATATGGGATGACGTTATAACGTAATAGGTTATATGGTATAACGTCATAACGTAATAGGTTATATGGCATGACGTTATAACGTATTACGTAATATGGGATGACGTTATAGCGTATTACGTAATATGGGATGACGTTATAACGTAATAGGTTATATGGGATGACGTTTTAACGCATTACGTTATATGGGATGACGTTATAACGTATTACGTTATATGGAATACCGTTATAACGTATTAGGTTACATGGTATGACGTTATAACGTATTAGGTTATATGGGACGACGTTATAACGCATAACGTTATATGGGATGACGTTATAACGTATTACGTTATGTGGGACGACGTTATAACGTATTGCGTTATATGGGATGACGTTATAACGTATTACGTTATGTGGGACGACGTTATAACGTATTGCGTTATATGGGATGACGTTATAACGTATTACGTTATATGGGATGACGTTATAATGTAATAGGTTATACGGTATGACGTTATAACGTATTACGTAATATGGGTGACGTTATAACGTAATAGGTTATATGGTACAACGTTATAACGTAATACGTTACATGGTATGACGTTGTAACGTATTAGGTTATATGGTATGACGTTATAACGTATTACGTTATATGGTATGACGTTATAACGTATTACGTTATATGGGATGACGTTATAACGTATTACGTTATATGGGATGACGTTATAACGTATTACGTTATATGGGATGACGTTATAACGTATTACGTTATATGGGATGACGTTATAACGTAATAGGTTATATGGTATAACGTCATAACGTATTACGTTATATGGTATAACGTTATAACGTATTACGTAATATGGGACGACGTTATAACGCATTACGTTATATGGGATGACGTTATAACGCATTACGTAATATGGGATGACGTTATAACTTATTACGTTATATGGTGTGACGTTATAACGTATTACGTTATGCGGGACGACGTTATAACGTATTGCGTTATATGGGATGACGTTATAACGTATTACGTTATATGGTATGACGTTATAACGTAAATAGGTTATATGGTATGACGTTGTACCGTATTACGTTATATGGGATGACGTTATAACGTAATAGGTTATATGGGATGACGTTATAACGTATTACGTTATATGGGATGACGTTATAACGTATTACGTTATATGGTATGACGTTATAACGTATTACGTTATATGGGATGACGTTATAACGTATTACGTTATATGGGATGACGTTATAACGTATTACGTTATATGGGATGACGTCATAACGTATTACGTTATATGGGATGACGTTATAACGTATTACGTTATATGGGATGACGTTATAACGTAATAGGTTATATGGTATAACGTCATAACGTATTACGTTATATGGTATAACGTTATAACGTATTACGTAATATGGGACGACGTTATAACGCATTACGTTATATGGGATGACGTTATTACGCATTACGTAATATGGGATGACGTTATAACGTATTACGTTATATGGTATGACGTTATAACGTATTACGTTATGTGGGACGACGTTATAACGTATTGCGTTATATGGGATGATGTTATAACGTATTACGTTATATGGGATGACGTTATAACGTAATAGGTTATATGGTATAACGTCATAACCTATTACGTTATATGGTATGACGTTATAACGCATTACGTAATATGGGATGACGTTATAACTTATTACGTTATATGGTGTGACGTTATAACGTATTACGTTATGCGGGACGACGTTATAACGTATTGCGTTATATGGGATGACGTTATAACGTATTACGTTATATGGGATGACGTTTTAACGTAATAGGTTATATGGTATAATGTCATAACGTATTACGTTATATGATATGACTTTATAACGTAATAGGTTATACGGTATGACGTTATAATGTAATACGTTATATGGTATGACGTTATAACGTAAATAGGTTATATGGTATGACGTTGTACCGTATTACGTTATATGGAATGACGTTATAACGCATTACGTAATATGGGATGACGTTATAACGTATTACGTTATATGGTATGACGTTATAACGTATTACGTTATGTGGGACGACGTTATAACGTATTGCGTTATATGGTACGACGTAATAACGTATTACGTTATGTGGGACGACGTTATAACGTATTGCGTTATATGGGATGACGTTATAACGTATTACGTTATATGGGATGACGTTATAACGTAATACGTTATACGGTATGACGTTATAACGTAATAGGTTATATGGTATAACGTCATAACGTATTATGTTATATGGTATGACGTTATAACGTAATAGCTTATACGGTATGACGTTATAACGTAATACGTTATGTGGTATGACGATATAACGTATTACGTAATATGGGACGACGTTATAACGCATTATGTCATATGGGATGACGTTATAACGTATTACGTTGTATGGATTACCGTTATAACGTATCAGGTTATATGGTATGACGTTATAACGTATTACATTATATGGGATGACGTTATAACGTATTACGTAATATGGGATGACGTTATAACGTAATAGGTTATATGGTATAACGTTATAACGTATTACGTTATATGGTATGACGTTATAATGTAATAGGTTATATGGTATAACGTTATAACGTAATACGTCATATGGTATGACGTTATAACGTAAATAGGTTATATGGTATGACGTTATACCGTATTACGTTATATGGGATGACGTTATAACGCATTACGTTATATGGGATGACGTTATAACGTATTACGTTATGTGGGACGACGTTATAACGTATTTCGTTATATGGGATAACGTTATAACGTATTACGTAATATGGGATGACGTTATAACGTATTACGTTATGTGGGACGAGGTTATAACGTTTTGCGTTATATGGTATGACGTTATAACGTATTACGTTATATGGTATGACGTTATAACGTATTACGTTATATGGGATGACGTTATAACGTATTACGTTATATGGGATGACGTTATAACGTATTACGTTATATGGGATGACGTTATAACGTAATAGGTTATATGGTATAACGTCATAACGTATTACGTTATATGGTATAACGTTATAACGTATTACGTAATATGGGACGACGTTATAACGCATTACGTTATATGGGATGACGTTATAACTCATTACGTAATATGGGATGACGTTATAACGTATTACGTTATATGGTATGACGTTATAACGTATTACGTTATGTGGGACGACGTTATAACGTATTGCGTTATATGGGATGACGTTATAACGTATTACTTTATATGGGATGACGTTATAACGTAATAGGTTATATGGGATGACGTTATAACGTAATAGGTTATATGGTATAACGTCATAACGTATTACGTTATATGATATGACGTTATAACGTAATACGTTATACGGTATGACGTTATAACGTAATACGTTATACGGTAAGACGTTATAACGTAATACGTTATATGGTATAACGTTATAACGTATTACGTAATATGGGACGACGTTATAACGTATTACGTTATATGGAATACCGTTATAACGTATTAGGTTATATGGTATGACGTTATAACGTATTACGTTATATGGGATGACGTTATAACGTATTACGTTATATGGGATGACGTTATAACGTATTACGTTATATGGGATGACGTTACAACGTAATAGGTTATATGGTATAACGTCATAACGTATTACGTTATATGATATGACTTTATAACGTAATAGGTTATACGGTATGACGTTATAACGTAATACGTTATATGGTATGACGTTATAACGTAAATAGGTTATATGGTATGACGTTGTACCGTATTACGTTATATGGGATGACGTTATAACGCATTACGTAATATGGGATGACGTTATAACGTAATAGGTTATATGGTATAACGTTATAACGTATTACGTTATATGGTATGACGTTATAATGTAATAGGTTATATGGTATAACGTTATAACGTAATACGTCATATGGTATGACGTTATAACGTAAATAGGTTATATGGTATGACGTTATACCGTATTACGTTATATGGGATGACGTTATAACGCATTACGTTATATGGGATGACGTTATAACGTATTACGTTATGTGGGACGACGTTATAACGTATTGCGTTATATGGGATGACGTTATAACGTATTACGTTATATGGGATGACGTTATAACGTAATACGTTATACGGTATGACGTTATAACGTAATACGTTATATGGTATGACGTTATAACGTATTACGTTATATGGGATGACGTTATAACGTATTACGTTATATGGAATACCGTTATAACGTATTAGGTTACATGGTATGACGTTATAACGTATTAGGTTATATGGGATGACGTTATAACGTATTACGCTATATGGGATGACGTTATAACGTAATAGGTTATATGGTATAACGTCATAACGTATTACGTTATATGGTATGACGTTATAACGTAATAGCTTATACGGTATGACGTTATAACGTAATACGTTATGTGGTATGACGATATAACGTATTACGTAATATGGGACGACGTTATAACTCATTACGTCATATGGGATGACGTTATAACGTATTACGTTGTATGGAATACCGTTATAACGTATCAGGTTATATGGTATGACGTTATAACGTATTACATTATATGGGATGACGTTATAACGTATTACGTAATATGGGATGACGTTATAACGTAATAGGTTTTATGGTATAACGTTATAACGTATTACGTTATATGGTATGACGTTATAATGTAATAGGTTATATGGTATGACGTTATAACGTAATACGTCATATGGTATGACGTTATAACGTAATAGGTTATATGGCATGACGTTATAACGTATTACGTAATATGGGATGACGTTATAACGTATTACGTAATATGGGATGACGTTATAACGCATTACGTTATATGGGATGACTTTATAACGTATTACGTTATGTGGGACGACGCTATAACGTATTTCGTTATATGGGATGACGTTATAACGTATTAAGTAATATGGGATGACGTTATAACGTATTACGTTATGTGGGACGACGTTATAACGTTTTGCGTTATATGGTATGACGTTATAACGTATTACGTTATATGGTATGACGTTATAACGTAATAGGTTATATGGCATGACGTTATAACGTATTACGTAATATGGGATGACGTTATAACGTATTACGTAATATGGGATGACGTTATAACGTAATAGGTTATATGGGATGACGTTTTAACGCATTACGTAATATGGGATGACGTTATAACGTATTACGTTATATGGTATGACGTTATAACGTATTACGTTATGTGGGGCGACGTTATAACGTATTGCGTTATATGGGACGACGTTATAACGTAATACGTTATATGGTATAACGTTATAACGTATTACGTAATATGGGACGACGTTATAACGCATTACGTTATATGGAATACCGTTATAACGTATTAGGTTATATGGTATGACGTTATAACGTATTACGTTATATGGGATGACGTTATAACGTAATAGGTTATATGGGATGACGTTATAACGTAATAGGTTATATGGTATAACGTCATAACGTATTACGTTATATGGGATGACGTTATAACGTAATAGGTTATATGGTATGACGTCATAACGTATTACGTTATATGGTATGACGTTATAACGTAATAGGTTATACGGTATGACGTTATAACGTAATACGTTATATGGTATGACGTTATAACGTATTACGTTATATGGGATGATGTTATAACGCATTACGTAATATGGGATGACGTTATAACGTATTACGTTATATGGTATTACGTTATAACGTATTACGTTATGTGGGACGACGTTATAACGTATTGCGTTATATGGGATGACGTTATAACGTATTACGTTATATGGGATGACGTTATAACGTAATAGGTTATATGGGATGACGTTATAACGTAATAGGTTATGTGGTATAACGTCATAACGTATTACGTTATATGATATGACGTTATAACGTAATACGTTATACGGTATGACGTTATAACGTAATACGTTATACGGTAAGACGTTATAACGTAATACGTTATATGGTATAACGTTATAACGTATTACGTAATATGGGACGACGTTATAACGTATTACGTTATATGGAATACCGTTATAACGTATTAGGTTATATGGTATGACGTTATAACGCATTACGTTATATGGGATGACGTTATAACGTATTACGTTATATGGAATACCGTTATATCGTATTAGGTTATATGGTATGACGTTATAACGTATTACGTTATATGGGATGACGATATAACGTATTACGTTATATGGGATGACGTTATAACGTATTACGTAATATGGGACGACGTTATAACGCATAACGTTATATGGGATGACGTTATAACGTATTACGTTATATGGTATGACGTTATAACGTAATAGGTTATATGGCATGACGTTATAACGGATTACGTTATATGGGATGACGTTATAACGTAATAGGTTATATGGGATGACGTTATAACGTAATAGGTTATATGGTATAACGTCATAACGTATTACGTTATATGATATGACGTTATAACGTAATACGTTATACGGTATGACGTTATAACGTAATACGTTATACGGTAAGACGTTATAACGTAATACGTTATATGGTATAACGTTATAACGTATTACGTAATATGGGACGACGTTATAACGTATTACGTTATATGGAATACCGTTATAACGTATTAGGTTATATGGTATGACGTTATAACGTATTACGTTATATGGGATGACGTTATAACGTATTACGTTATATGGGATGACGTTATAACGTATTACGTTATATGGGATGACGTTATAACGTAATAGGTTATATGGTATAACGTCATAACGTATTACGTTATATGATATGACTTTATAACGTAATAGGTTATACGGTATGACGTTATAACGTAATACGTTATATGGTATGACGTTATAACGTAAATAGGTTATATGGTATGACGTTGTACCGTATTACGTTATATGGGATGACGTTATAACGCATTACGTAATATGGGATGACGTTATAACGTAATAGGTTATATGGTATAACGTTATAACGTATTACGTTATATGGTATGACGTTATAATGTAATAGGTTATATGGTATAACGTTATAACGTAATACGTCATATGGTATGACGTTATAACGTAAATAGGTTATATGGTATGACGTTATACCGTATTACGCTATATGGGATGACGTTATAACGCATTACGTTATATGGGATGACGTTATAACGTATTACGTTATGTGGGTCGACGTTATAACGTATTGCGTTATATGGGATGACGTTATAACGTATTACGTTATATGGGATGACGTTATAACGTAATACGTTATACGGTATGACGTTATAACGTAATACGTTATATGGTATGACGTTATAACGTATTACGTTATATGGGATGACGTTATAACGTATTACGTTATATGGAATACCGTTATAACGTATTAGGTTACATGGTATGACGTTATAACGTATTAGGTTATATGGGATGACGTTATAACGTATTACGCTATATGGGATGACGTTATAACGTAATAGGTTATATGGTATAACGTCATAACGTATTACGTTATATGGTATGACGTTATAACGTAATAGCTTATACGGTATGACGTTATAACGTAATACGTTATGTGGTATGACGATATAACGTATTACGTAATATGGGACGACGTTATAACTCATTACGTCATATGGGATGACGTTATAACGTATTACGTTGTATGGAATACCGTTATAACGTATCAGGTTATATGGTATGACGTTATAACGTATTACATTATATGGGATGACGTTATAACGTATTACGTAATATGGGATGACGTTATAACGTAATAGGTTTTATGGTATAACGTTATAACGTATTACGTTATATGGTATGACGTTATAACGTAATAGGTTATATGGCATGACGTTATATCGTATTACGTAATATGGGATGACGTTATAACGTATTACGTAATATGGGATGACGTTATAACGTAATAGGTTATATGGGATGACGTTTTAACGCATTACGTAATATGGGATGACGTTATAACGTATTACGTTATATGGTATGACGTTATAACGTATTACGTTATGTGGGGCGACGTTATAACGTATTGCGTTATATGGGATGACGTTATAACGTAATACGTTATATGGTATAACGTTATAACGTATTACGTAATATGGGACGACGTTATAACGCATTACGTTATATGGAATACCGTTATAACGTATTAGGTTATATGGTATGACGTTATAACGTATTACGTTATATGGGATGGCGTTATAACGTAATAGGTTATATGGGATGACGTTATAACGTAATAGGTTATATGGTATAACGTCATAACGTATTACGTTATATGGGATGACGTTATAACGTAATAGGTTATATGGTATGACGTCATAACGTATTACGTTATATGGTATGACGTTATAACGTAATAGGTTATACGGTATGACGTTATAACGTAATACGTTATATGGTATAACGTTATAACGTATTACGTAATATGGGACGACGTTATAACGTATTACGTTATATGGAATACCGTTATAACGTATTAGGTTATATGGTATGACGTTATAACGTATTACGTTATATGGGATGACGTTATAACGTATTACGTTATATGGGATGACGTTATAACGTATTACGTTATATGGGATGACGTTACAACGTAATAGGTTATATGGTATAACGTCATAACGTATTACGTTATATGATATGACTTTATAACGTAATAGGTTATACGGTATGACGTTATAACGTAATACGTTATATGGTATGACGTTATAACGTAAATAGGTTATATGGTATGACGTTGTACCGTATTACGTTATATGGGATGACGTTATAACGCATTACGTAATATGGGATGACGTTATAACGTAATAGGTTATATGGTATAACGTTATAACGTATTACGTTATATGGTATGACGTTATAATGTAATAGGTTATATGGTATAACGTTATAACGTAATACGTCATATGGTATGACGTTATAACGTAAATAGGTTATATGGTATGACGTTATACCGTATTACGTTATATGGGATGACGTTATAACGCATTACGTTATATGGGATGACGTTATAACGTATTACGTTATGTGGGACGACGTTATAACGTATTGCGTTATATGGGATGACGTTATAACGTATTACGTTATATGGGATGACGTTATAACGTAATACGTTATACGGTATGACGTTATAACGTAATACGTTATATGGTATGACGTTATAACGTATTACGTTATATGGGATGACGTTATAACGTATTACGTTATATGGAATACCGTTATAACGTATTAGGTTACATGGTATGACGTTATAACGTATTAGGTTATATGGGATGACGTTATAACGTATTACGCTATATGGGATGACGTTATAACGTAATAGGTTATATGGTATAACGTCATAACGTATTACGTTATATGGTATGACGTTATAACGTAATAGCTTATACGGTATGACGTTATAACGTAATACGTTATGTGGTATGACGATATAACGTATTACGTAATATGGGACGACGTTATAACTCATTACGTCATATGGGATGACGTTATAACGTATTACGTTGTATGGAATACCGTTATAACGTATCAGGTTATATGGTATGACGTTATAACGTATTACATTATATGGGATGACGTTATAACGTATTACGTAATATGGGATGACGTTATAACGTAATAGGTTTTATGGTATAACGTTATAACGTATTACGTTATATGGTATGACGTTATAATGTAATAGGTTATATGGTATGACGTTATAACGTAATACGTCATATGGTATGACGTTATAACGTAATAGGTTATATGGCATGACGTTATAACGTATTACGTAATATGGGATGACGTTATAACGTATTACGTAATATGGGATGACGTTATAACGCATTACGTTATATGGGATGACTTTATAACGTATTACGTTATGTGGGACGACGTTATAACGTATTTCGTTATATGGGATGACGTTATAACGTATTAAGTAATATGGGATGACGTTATAACGTATTACGTTATGTGGGACGACGTTATAACGTTTTGCGTTATATGGTATGACGTTATAACGTATTACGTTATATGGTATGACGTTATAACGTAATAGGTTATATGGCATGACGTTATAACGTATTACGTAATATGGGATGACGTTATAACGTATTACGTAATATGGGATGACGTTATAACGTAATAGGTTATATGGGATGACGTTTTAACGCATTACGTAATATGGGATGACGTTATAACGTATTACGTTATATGGTATGACGTTATAACGTATTACGTTATGTGGGGCGACGTTATAACGTATTGCGTTATATGGGATGACGTTATAACGTAATACGTTATATGGTATAACGTTATAACGTATTACGTAATATGGGACGACGTTATAACGCATTACGTTATATGGAATACCGTTATAACGTATTAGGTTATATGGTATGACGTTATAACGTATTACGTTATATGGGATGACGTTATAACGTAATAGGTTATATGGGATGACGTTATAACGTAATAGGTTATATGGTATAACGTCATAACGTATTACGTTATATGGGATGACGTTATAACGTAATAGGTTATATGGTATGACGTCATAACGTATTACGTTATATGGTATGACGTTATAACGTAATAGGTTATACGGTATGACGTTATAACGTAATACGTTATATGGTATGACGTTATAACGTATTACGTTATATGGGATGATGTTATAACGCATTACGTAATATGGGATGACGTTATAACGTATTACGTTATATGGTATTACGTTATAACGTATTACGTTATGTGGGACGACGTTATAACGTATTGCGTTATATGGGATGACGTTATAACGTATTACGTTATATGGGATGACGTTATAACGTAATAGGTTATATGGGATGACGTTATAACGTAATAGGTTATGTGGTATAACGTCATAACGTATTACGTTATATGATATGACGTTATAACGTAATACGTTATACGGTATGACGTTATAACGTAATACGTTATACGGTAAGACGTTATAACGTAATACGTTATATGGTATAACGTTATAACGTATTACGTAATATGGGACGACGTTATAACGTATTACGTTATATGGAATACCGTTATAACGTATTAGGTTATATGGTATGACGTTATAACGCATTACGTTATATGGGATGACGTTATAACGTATTACGTTATATGGAATACCGTTATATCGTATTAGGTTATATGGTATGACGTTATAACGTATTACGTTATATGGGATGACGATATAACGTATTACGTTATATGGGATGACGTTATAACGTATTACGTTATATGGGATGACGTTATAACGTAATAGGTTATATGGTATAACGTCATAACGTATTACGTTATATGGTATAACGTTATAACGTATTACGTAATATGGGACGACGTTATAACGCATAACGTTATATGGGATGACGTTATAACGTATTACGTTATATGGTATGACGTTATAACGTAATAGGTTATATGGCATGACGTTATAACGGATTACGTTATATGGGATGACGTTATAACGTAATAGGTTATATGGGATGACGTTATAACGTAATAGGTTATATGGTATAACGTCATAACGTATTACGTTATATGATATGACGTTATAACGTAATACGTTATACGGTATGACGTTATAACGTAATACGTTATACGGTAAGACGTTATAACGTAATACGTTATATGGTATAACGTTATAACGTATTACGTAATATGGGACGACGTTATAACGTATTACGTTATATGGAATACCGTTATAACGTATTAGGTTATATGGTATGACGTTATAACGTATTACGTTATATGGGATGACGTTATAACGTATTACGTTATATGGGATGACGTTATAACGTATTACGTTATATGGGATGACGTTATAACGTAATAGGTTATATGGTATAACGTCATAACGTATTACGTTATATGATATGACTTTATAACGTAATAGGTTATACGGTATGACGTTATAACGTAATACGTTATATGGTATGACGTTATAACGTAAATAGGTTATATGGTATGACGTTGTACCGTATTACGTTATATGGGATGACGTTATAACGCATTACGTAATATGGGATGACGTTATAACGTAACAGGTTATATGGTATAACGTTATAACGTATTACGTTATATGGTATGACGTTATAATGTAATAGGTTATATGGTATAACGTTATAACGTAATACGTCATATGGTATGACGTTATAACGTAAATAGGTTATATGGTATGACGTTATACCGTATTACGCTATATGGGATGACGTTATAACGCATTACGTTATATGGGATGACGTTATAACGTATTACGTTATGTGGGTCGACGTTATAACGTATTGCGTTATATGGGATGACGTTATAACGTATTACGTTATATGGGATGACGTTATAACGTAATACGTTATACGGTATGACGTTATAACGTAATACGTTATATGGTATGACGTTATAACGTATTACGTTATATGGGATGACGTTATAACGTATTACGTTATATGGAATACCGTTATAACGTATTAGGTTACATGGTATGACGTTATAACGTATTAGGTTATATGGGATGACGTTATAACGTATTACGCTATATGGGATGACGTTATAACGTAATAGGTTATATGGTATAACGTCATAACGTATTACGTTATATGGTATGACGTTATAACGTAATAGCTTATACGGTATGACGTTATAACGTAATACGTTATGTGGTATGACGATATAACGTATTACGTAATATGGGACGACGTTATAACTCATTACGTCATATGGGATGACGTTATAACGTATTACGTTGTATGGAATACCGTTATAACGTATCAGGTTATATGGTATGACGTTATAACGTATTACATTATATGGGATGACGTTATAACGTATTACGTAATATGGGATGACGTTATAACGTAATAGGTTTTATGGTATAACGTTATAACGTATTACGTTATATGGTATGACGTTATAACGTAATAGGTTATATGGCATGACGTTATATCGTATTACGTAATATGGGATGACGTTATAACGTATTACGTAATATGGGATGACGTTATAACGTAATAGGTTATATGGGATGACGTTTTAACGCATTACGTAATATGGGATGACGTTATAACGTATTACGTTATATGGTATGACGTTATAACGTATTACGTTATGTGGGGCGACGTTATAACGTATTGCGTTATATGGGATGACGTTATAACGTAATACGTTATATGGTATAACGTTATAACGTATTACGTAATATGGGACGACGTTATAACGCATTACGTTATATGGAATACCGTTATAACGTATTAGGTTATATGGTATGACGTTATAACGTATTACGTTATATGGGATGGCGTTATAACGTAATAGGTTATATGGGATGACGTTATAACGTAATAGGTTATATGGTATAACGTCATAACGTATTACGTTATATGGGATGACGTTATAACGTAATAGGTTATATGGTATGACGTCATAACGTATTACGTTATATGGTATGACGTTATAACGTAATAGGTTATACGGTATGACGTTATAACGTAATACGTTATATGGTATGACGTTATAACGTATTACGTTATATGGGATGATGTTATAACGCATTACGTAATATGGGATGACGTTATAACGTATTACGTTATATGGTATTACGTTATAACGTATTACGTTATGTGGGACGACGTTATAACGTATTGCGTTATATGGGATGACGTTATAACGTATTACGTTATATGGGATGACGTTATAACGTAATAGGTTATATGGGATGACGTTATAACGTAATAGGTTATGTGGTATAACGTCATAACGTATTACGTTATATGATATGACGTTATAACGTAATACGTTATACGGTATGACGTTATAACGTAATACGTTATACGGTAAGACGTTATAACGTAATACGTTATATGGTATAACGTTATAACGTATTACGTAATATGGGACGACGTTATAACGTATTACGTTATATGGAATACCGTTATAACGTATTAGGTTATATGGTATGACGTTATAACGCATTACGTTATATGGGACGACGTTATAACGTATTACGTTATATGGAATACCGTTATATCGTATTAGGTTATATGGTATGACGTTATAACGTATTACGTTATATGGGATGACGATATAACGTATTACGTTATATGGGATGACGTTATAACGTATTACGTTATATGGGATGACGTTATAACGTAATAGGTTATATGGTATAACGTCATAACGTATTACGTTATATGGTATAACGTTATAACGTATTACGTAATATGGGACGACGTTATAACGCATAACGTTATATGGGATGACGTTATAACGTATTACGTTATATGGTATGACGTTATAACGTAATAGGTTATATGGCATGACGTTATAACGGATTACGTTATATGGGATGACGTTATAACGCATTACGTTATATGGGATGACGTTATAACGTATTACGTTATATGGAATACCGTTATATCGTATTAGGTTATATGGTATGACGTTATAACGTATTACGTTATATGGGATGACGATATAACGTATTAGGTTATATGGTATGACGTTATAACGTATTACGTTAGATGGGATGACGTTATAACGTATTACGTTATATGGGATGACGTTATAACGTATTACGTTATATGGGATGACGTTATAACGTAATAGGTTATATGGTATAACGTCATAACGTATTACGTTATATGATATGACTTTATAACGTAATAGGTTATACGGTATGACGTTATAACGTAATACGTTATATGGTATGACGTTATAACGTAAATAGGTTATATGGTATGACGTTGTACCGTATTACGTTATATGGGATGACGTTATAACGCATTACGTAATATGGGATGACGTTATAACGTAATAGGTTATATGGTATAACGTTATAACGTATTACGTTATATGGTATGACGTTATAATGTAATAGGTTATATGGTATAACGTTATAACGTAATACGTCATACGGTATGACGTTATAACGTAAATAGGTTATATGGTATGACGTTATACCGTATTACGTTATATGGGATGACGTTATAACGCATTACGTTATATGGGATGACGTTATAACGTATTACGTTATGTGGGACGACGTTATAACGTATTGCGTTATATGGGATGACGTTATAACGTATTACGTTATATGGGATGACGTTATAACGTAATACGTTATACGGTATGACGTTATAACGTAATACGTTATATGGTATGACGTTATAACGTATTACGTTATATGGGATGACGTTATAACGTATTACGTTATATGGAATACCGTTATAACGTATTAGGTTACATGGTATGACGTTATAACGTATTAGGTTATATGGGATGACGTTATAACGTATTACGCTATATGGGATGACGTTATAACGTAATAGGTTATATGGTATAACGTCATAACGTATTACGTTATATGGTATGACGTTATAACGTAATAGCTTATACGGTATGACGTTATAACGTAATACGTTATGTGGTATGACGATATAACGTATTACGTAATATGGGACGACGTTATAACTCATTACGTCATATGGGATGACGTTATAACGTATTACGTTGTATGGAATACCGTTATAACGTATCAGGTTATATGGTATGACGTTATAACGTATTACATTATATGGGATGACGTTATAACGTTTTACGTAATATGGGATGACGTTATAACGTAATAGGTTTTATGGTATAACGTTATAACGTATTACGTTATATGGTATGACGTTATAATGTAATAGGTTATATGGTATGACGTTATAACGTAATACGTCATATGGTATGACGTTATAACGTAAATAGGTTATATGGTATGACGTTATACCGTATTACGTTATTTGGGATGACGTTATAACGCATTACGTTATATGGGATGACGTTATAACGTATTACGTTATGTGGGACGACGTTATAACGTATTTCGTTATATGGGATGACGTTATAACGTATTACGTTATGTGGGACGACGTTATAACGTTTTGCGTTATATGGTATGACGTTATAACGTATTACGTTATATGGTATGACGTTATAACGTAATAGGTTATATGGCATGACGTTATAACGTATTACGTAATATGGGATGACGTTATAACGTATTACGTAATATGGGATGACGTTATAACGTAATAGGTTATATGGGATGACGTTTTAACGCATTACGTAATATGGGATGACGTTATAACGTATTACGTTATATGGTATGACGTTATAACGTATTACGTTATGTGGGGCGACGTTATAACGTATTGCGTTATATGGGATCACGTTATAACGTAATACGTTATATGGTATAACGTTATAACGTATTACGTAATATGGGACGACGTTATAACGCATTACGTTATATGGAATACCGTTATAACGTATTAGGTTATATGGTATGACGTTATAACGTATTACGTTATATGGGATGGCGTTATAACGTAATAGGTTATATGGGATGACGTTATAACGTAATAGGTTATATGGTATAACGTCATAACGTATTACGTTATATGGGATGACGTTATAACGTAATAGGTTATATGGTATGACGTCATAACGTATTACGTTATATGGTATGACGTTATAACGTAATAGGTTATACGGTATGGCGTTATAACGTAATACGTTATATGGTATGACGTTATAACGTATTATGTTATATGGGATGATGTTATAACGCATTACGTAATATGGGATGACGTTATAACGTATTACGTTATATGGTATTACGTTATAACGTATTACGTTATGTGGGACGACGTTATAACGTATTGCGTTATATGGGATGACGTTATAACGTATTACGTTATATGGGATGACGTTATAACGTAATAGGTTATATGGGATGACGTTATAACGTAATAGGTTATATGGTATAACGTCATAACGTATTACGTTATATGGGATGACGTTATAACGTAATAGGTTATATGGTATGACGTCATAACGTATTACGTTATATGGTATGACGTTATAACGTAATAGGTTATACGGTATGACGTTATAACGTAATACGTTATATGGTATGACGTTATAACGTATTACGTTATATGGGATGATGTTATAACGCATTACGTAATATGGGATGACGTTATAACGTATTACGTTATATGGTATTACGTTATAACGTATTACGTTATGTGGGACGACGTTATAACGTATTGCGTTATATGGGATGACGTTATAACGTATTACGTAATATGGGACGACGTTATAACGTATTACGTTATATGGAATACCGTTATAACGTATTAGGTTATATGGTATGACGTTATAACGCATTACGTTATATGGGATGACGTTATAACGTATTACGTTATATGGAATACCGTTATATCGTATTAGGTTATATGGTATGACGTTATAACGTATTACGTTATATGGGATGACGATATAACGTATTGCGTTATATGGGATGACGTTATAACGTATTACGTTATATGGGATGACGTTATAACGTAATAGGTTATATGGTATAACGTCATAACGTATTACGTTATATGGTATAACGTTATAACGTATTACGTAATATGGGACGACGTTATAACGCATAACGTTATATGGGATGACGTTATAACGTATTACGTTATATGGTATGACGTTATAACGTAATAGGTTATATGGCATGACGTTATAACGGATTACGTTATATGGGATGACGTTATAACGTATTACGTAATATGGGACGACGTTATAACGCATAACGTTATATGGGATGACGTTATAACGTATTACGTTATATGGTATGACGTTATAACGTAATAGGTTATATGGCATGACGTTATAACGGATTACGTTATATGGGATGACGTTATAACGTATTTCGATGTATGGGATGACGTTATAACGTATTACGTAATATGGGATGACGTTATAACGTATTACGTAATATGGGATGACGTTATAACGTAATAGGTTATTTGGTATAACGTTATAACGTATTACGTTATATTTTATGACGTTATAATGTAATAGGTTATATGGTATGACGTTATAACGTAATAGGTTATATGGCATGACGTTATAACGTATTACGTAATATGGGATGACGTTATAACGTATTACGTAATATGGGATGACGTTATAACGTAATAGGTTATATGGGATGACGTTTTAACGCATTACGTTATATGGGATGACGTTATAACGTATTACGTTATATGGAATACCGTTATAACGTATTAGGTTACATGGTATGACGTTATAACGTATTAGGTTATATGGGATGACGTTATAACGTATTACGCTATATGGGATGACGTTATAACGTAATAGGTTATATGGTATAACGTCATAACGTAATAGGTTATATGGCATGACGTTATAACGTATTACGTAATATGGGATGACGTTATAACGTATTAGGTTATATGGGACGACGTTATAACGCATAACGTTATATGGGATGACGTTATAACGTATTACGTTATGTGGGACGACGTTATAACGTATTAGGTTACATGGTATGACGTTATAACGTATTAGGTTATATGGGACGACGTTATAACGCATAACGTTATATGGGATGACGTTATAACGTATTACGTTATGTGGGACGACGTTATAACGTATTGCGTTATATGGGATGACGTTATAACGTATTACGTTATATGGGATGACGTTATAACGTAATACGTTATACGGTATGACGTTATAACGTAATACGTTATATGGTATGACGTTATAACGTATTACGTTATATGGGATGACGTTATAACGTATTACGTTATATGGAATACCGTTATAACGTATTAGGTTACATTTTATGACGTTATAACGTATTAGGTTATATGGGATGACGTTATAACGTATTACGCTATATGGGATGACGTTATAACGTAATAGGTTATATGGTATAAAGTCATAACGTATTACGTTATATGGTATGACGTTATAACGTAATAGCTTATACGGTATGACGTTATAACGTAATACGTTATGTGGTATGACGATATAACGTATTACGTAATATGGGACGACGTTATAACTCATTACGTCATATGGGATGACGTTATAACGTATTACGTTGTATGGAATACCGTTATAACGTATCAGGTTATATGGTATGACGTTATAACGTATTACATTATGTGGGATGACGTTATAACGTATTACGTAATATGGGATGACGTTATAACGTAATAGGTTATATGGTATAACGTTATAACGTATTACGTTATATGGTATGACGTTATAATGTAATAGGTTATATGGTATGACGTTATAACGTAATACGTCATATGGTATGACGTTATAACGTAAATAGGTTATATGGTATGACGTTATACCGTATTACGTTATTTGGGATGACGTTATAACGCATTACGTTATATGGGATGACGTTATAACGTATTACGTTATGTGGGACGACGTTATAACGTATTTCGTTATATGGGATGACGTTATAACGTATTACGTAATATGGGATGACGTTATAACGTATTACGTTATGTGGGTCGACGTTATAACGTTTTGCGTTATATGGTATGACGTTATAACGTATTACGTTATATGGTATGACGTTATAACGTAATAGGTTATATGGCATGACGTTATAACGTATTACGTAATATGGGATGACGTTATAACGTATTACGTAATATGGGATGACGTTATAACGTAATAGGTTATATGGGATGACGTTTTCACGCATTACGTAATATGGGATGACGTTATAACGTATTACGTTATATGGTATGACGTTATAACGTATTACGTTATGTGGGGCGACGTTATAACGTATTGCGTTATATGGGATGACGTTATAACGTAATACGTTATATGGTATAACGTTATAACGTATTACGTAATATGGGACGACGTTATAACGCATTACGTTATATGGAATACCGTTATAACGTATTAGGTTATATGGTATGACGTTATAACGTATTACGTTATATGGGATGACGTTATAACGTAATAGGTTATATGGGATGACGTTATAACGTAATAGGTTATATGGTATAACGTCATAACGTATTACGTTATATGGGATGACGTTATAACGTAATAGGTTATATGGTATGACGTCATAACGTATTACGTTATATGGTATGACGTTATAACGTAATAGGTTATACGGTATGACGTTATAACGTAATACGTTATATGGTATGACGTTATAACGTATTACGTTATATGGGATCATGTTATAACGCATTACGTAATATGGGATGACGTTATAACGTATTACGTTATATGGTATTACGTTATAACGTATTACGTTATGTGGGACGACGTTATAACGTATTGCGTTATATGGGATTACGTTATAACGTATTACGTTATATGGGATGACGTTATAACGTAATAGGTTATATGGGATGACGTTATAACGTAATAGGTTATATGGTATATCGTCATAACGTATTACGTTATATGATATGACGTTATAACGTAATACGTTATACGGTATGACGTTATAACGTAATACGTTATACGGTAAGACGTTATAACGTAATACGTTATATGGTATAACGTTATAACGTATTACGTAATATGGGACGACGTTATAACGTATTACGTTATATGGAATACCGTTATAACGTATTAGGTTATATGGTATGACGTTATAACGCATTACGTTATATGGGATGACGTTATAACGTATTACGTTATATGGAATACCGTTATATCGTATTAGGTTATATGGTATGACGTTATAACGTATTACGTTATATGGGATGACGATATAACGTATTACGTTATATGGGATGACGTTATAACGTATTACATTATATGGGATGACGTTATAACGTAATAGGTTATATGGTATAACGTCATAACGTATTACGTTATATGGTATAACGTTATAACGTATTACGTAATATGGGACGACGTTATAACGCATAACGTTATATGGGATGACGTTATAACGTATTACGTTATATGGTATGACGTTATAACGTAATAGGTTATATGGCATGACGTTATAACGGATTACGTTATATGGGATGACGTTATAACGTATTTCGATGTATGGGATGACGTTATAACGTATTACGTAATGTGGGATGACGTTATAACGTATTACGTAATATGGGATGACGTTATAACGTAATAGGTTATTTGGTATAACGTTATAACGTATTACGTTATATGGTATGACGTTATAACGTAATAGGTTATATGGCATGATGTTATAACGCATTACGTTATATGGGATGACGTTATAACGTATTACGTTATATGGAATACCGTTATATCCTATTAGGTTATATGGTATGACGTTATAACGTATTACGTTATATGGGATGACGTTATAACGTATTACGTTATATGGGATAACGTTATAACGTAATAGGTTATATGGTATAACGTCATAACGTATTACGTTATATGGTATAACGTTATAACGTATTACGTAATATGGGACGACGTTATAACGCATAACGTTATATGGGATGACGTTATAACGTATTACGTTATATGGGATGACGTTATAACGTATTTCGCTGTATGGGATGACGTTATAACGTATTACGTAATATGGGATGACGTTATAACGTATTACGTAATATGGAATACCGTTATATCGTATTAGGTTATATGGTATAACGTTATAACGTATTACGTAATATGGGACGACGTTATAACGCATAACGTTATATGGGATGACGTTATAACGTATTACGTTATATGGGATGACGTTATAACGTATTTCGCTGTATGGGATGACGTTATAACGTATTACGTTATATGGGATGACGTTATAACGTATTACGTTATATGGGATGACGTTATAACGTAATAGGTTATATGGTATAACGTCATAACGTATTACGTTATATGGTATGACGTTATAACGTAATAGCTTATACGGTATGACGTTATAACGTAATACGTTATGTGGTATGACGATATAACGTATTACGTAATATGGGACGACGTTATAACTCATTACGTCATATGGGATGACGTTATAACGTATTACGTTGTATGGAATACCGTTATAATTTATCAGGTTATATGGTATGACGTTATAACGTATTACATTATATGGGATGACGTTATAACGTATTACGTAATATGGGATGACGTTATAACGTAATAGGTTATATGGTATAACGTTATAACGTATTACGTTATATGGTATGACGTTATAATGTAATAGGTTATATGGTATGACGTTATAACGTAATACGTCATATGGTATGACGTTATAACGTAAATAGGTTATATGGTATGACGTTATACCGTATTACGTTATTTGGGATGACGTTATAACGCATTACGTTATATGGGATGACGTTATAACGTATTACGTTATGTGGGACGACGTTATAACGTATTTCGTTATATGGGATGACGTGATAACGTATTACGTAATATGGGATGACGTTATAACGTATTACGTTATGTGGGACGACGTTATAACGTTTTGCGTTATATGGCATGACGTTATAACGTATTACGTTATATGGTATGACGTTATAACGTAATAGGTTATATGGCATGACGTTATAACGTATTACGTAATATGGGATGACGTTATAACGTATTACGTAATATGGGATGACGTTATAACGTAATAGGTTATATGGGATGACGTTGTAACGCATTACGTAATATGGGATGACGCTATAACGTATTACGTTATATGGTATGACGTTATAACGTATTACGTTATGTGGGGCGACGTTATAACGTATTGCGTTATATGGGATGACGTTATAACGTAATACGTTATATGGTATAACGTTATAACGTATTACGTAATATGGGACGACGTTATAACGTATTACGTTATATGGAATACCGTTATAACGTATTAGGTTATATGGTATGACGTTATAACGTATTACGTTATATGGGATGACGTTATAACGTAATAAGTTATATGGGATGACGTTATAACGTAATAGGTTATATGGTATAACGTCATAACGTATTACGTTATATGGGATGACGTTATAACGTAATAGGTTATATGGTATGACGTCATAACGTATTACGTTATATGGTATGACGTTATAACGTAATAGGTTATACGGTATGACGTTATAACGTAATACGTTATATGGTATGACGTTATAACGTATTACGTTATATGGGATGATGTTATAACGCATTACGTAATATGGGATGTCGTTATAACGTATTACGTTATATGGTATGACGTTATAACGTATTACGTTATGTGGGACGACGTTATAACGTATTGCGTTATATGGGATGACGTTATAACGTATTACGTTATATGGGATGACGTTATAACGTAATAGGTTATATGGGATGACGTTATAACGTAATAGGTTATATGGTATAACGTCATAACGTATTACGTTATATGATATGACGTTATAACGTAATACGTTATACGGTATGACGTTATAACGTAATACGTTATACGGTAAGACGTTATAACGTAATACGTTATATGGTGTAACGTTATAACGTATTACGTAATATGGGACGACGTTATAACGTATTACGTTATATGGAATACCGTTATAACGTATTAGGTTATATGGTATGACGTTATAACGCATTACGTTACATGGGATGACGTTATAACGTATTACGTTATATGGAATACCGTTATATCGTATTAGGTTATATGGTATGACGTTATAACGTATTTCGATGTATGGGATGACGTTATAACGTATTACGTAATATGGGATGACGTTATAACGTATTACGTAATATGGTATGACGTTATAACGTAATAGGTTATTTGGTATAACGTTATAACGTATTACGTTATATGGTATGACGTTATAACGTAATAGGTTATATGGCATGACGTTATAACGCATTACGTTATATGGGATGACGTTATAACGTATTACGTTATATGGAATACCGTTATATCGTATTAGGTTATATGGTATGACGTTATAACGTATTACGTTATATGGGATGACGATATAACGTATTACGTTATATGGGATGACGTTATAACGTATTACGTTATATGGGATGACGTTATAACGTAATAGGTTATATGGTATAACGTCATAACGTATTACGTTATATGGTATAACGTTATAACGTATTACGTAATATGGGACGACGTTATAACGCATAACGTTATATGGGATGACGTTATAACGTATTACGTTATATGGGATGACGTTATAACGTATTTCGCTGTATGGGATGACGTTATAACGTATTACGTAATATGGGATGACGTTATAACGTATTACGTAATATGGGATGACGTTATAACGTATTACGTTATATGGTATGACGTTATAATGTAATAGGTTATATGGTATGACGTTATAACGTAATACGTCATATGGTATGACGTTATAACGTAAATAGGTTATATGGTATGACGTTATACCGTATTACGTTATTTGGGATGACGTTATAACGCATTACGTTATATGGGATGACGTTATAACGTATTACGTTATGTGGGACGACGTTATAACGTATTTCGTTATATGGGATGACGTGATAACGTATTACGTAATATGGGATGACGTTATAACGTATTACGTTATGTGGGACGACGTTATAACGTTTTGCGTTATATGGCATGACGTTATAACGTATTACGTTATATGGTATGACGTTATAACGTAATAGGTTATATGGCATGACGTTATAACGTATTACGTAATATGGGATGACGTTATAACGTATTACGTAATATGGGATGACGTTATAACGTAATAGGTTATATGGGATGACGTTGTAACGCATTACGTAATATGGGATGACGCTATAACGTATTACGTTATATGGTATGACGTTATAACGTATTACGTTATGTGGGGCGACGTTATAACGTATTGCGTTATATGGGATGACGTTATAACGTAATACGTTATATGGTATAACGTTATAACGTATTACGTAATATGGGACGACGTTATAACGTATTACGTTATATGGAATACCGTTATAACGTATTAGGTTATATGGTATGACGTTATAACGTATTACGTTATATGGGATGACGTTATAACGTAATAGGTTATATGGGATGACGTTATAACGTAATAGGTTATATGGTATAACGTCATAACGTATTACGTTATATGGGATGACGTTATAACGTAATAGGTTATATGGTATGACGTCATAACGTATTACGTTATATGGTATGACGTTATAACGTAATAGGTTATACGGTATGACGTTATAACGTAATACGTTATATGGTATGACGTTATAACGTATTACGTTATATGGGATGATGTTATAACGCATTACGTTATATGGGATGACGTTATAACGTAATAGGTTATATGGTATAACGTCATAACGTATTACGTTATATGGTATAACGTTATAACGTATTACGTAATATGGGACGACGTTATAACGCATAACGTTATATGGGATGACGTTATAACGTATTACGTTATATGGGATGACGTTATAACGTATTTCGCTGTATGGGATGACGTTATAACGTATTACGTAATATGGGATGACGTTATAACGTATTACGTAATATGGGATGACGTTATAACGTAATAGGTTATTTGGTATAACGTTATTACGTATTACGTTATATGGTATGACGTTATAACGTAATAGGTTATATGGCATGACGTTATAACGCATAACGTTATATGGGATGACGTTATAACGTATTACGTTATATGGGATGACGTTATAACGTATTTCGCTGTATGGGATGACGTTATAACGTATTACGTTATGTGGGACGACGTTATAACGTATTTCGTTATATGGGATGACGTTATAACGTATTACGTAATATGGGATGACGTTATAACGTATTACGTTATGTGGGACGACGTTATAACGTTTTGCGTTATATGGTATGACGTTATAACGTATTACGTTATATGGTATGATGTTACAACGTAATAGGTTATAAGGCATGACGTTATAACGGATTACGTTATATGGGATGACGTTATAACGTATTTCGATGTATGGGATGACGTTATAACGTATTACGTAATATGGGATGACGTTATAACGTATTACGTAATATGGGATGACGTTATAACGTAATAGGTTATTTGGTATAACGTCATAACGTATTACGTTATATGGTATGACGTTATAACGTATTACGTTATGTGGGGCGACGTTATAACGTATTGCGTTATATGGGATGACGTTATAACGTAATAGGTTATATGGCATGACGTTATAACGGATTACGTTATATGGGATGACGTTATAACGTATTTCGATGTATGGGATGACGTTATAACGTATTACGTAATATGGTATAACGTTATAAGGTATTACGTAATATGGGGCGACGTTATAACGCATAACGTTATATGGGATGACGTTATAACGTATTTCGTTATATGGGATGACGTTATAACGTATTACGTAATATGGGATGACGTTATAACGTATTACGTTATGTGGGACGACGTTATAACGTTTTGCGTTATATGGTATGACGTTATAACGTATTACGTTATATGGTATGACGTTATAACGTAATAGGTTATATGGCATGACGTTATAACGTATTACGTAATATGGGATGACGTTATAACGTATTACGTAATATGGGATGACGTTATAACGTAAGAGGTTATATGGGATGACGTTTTAACGCATTACGTAATATGGGATGACGTTATAACGTATTACGTTATATGGTATGACGTTATAACGTATTACGTTATGTGGGGCGACGTTATAACGTATTGCGTTATATGGGATGACGTTATAACGTAATACGTTATATGGTATAACGTTATAACGTATTACGTAATATGGGACGACGTTATAACGCATTACGTTATATGGAATACCGTTATAACGTATTAGGTTATATGGTATGACGTTATAACGTATTACGTTATATGGGATGACGTTATAACGTAATAGGTTATATGGGATGACGTTATAACGTAATAGGTTATATGGTATAACGTCATAACGTATTACGTTATATGGGATGACGTTATAACGTAATAGGTTATATGGTATGACGTCATAACGTATTACGTTATATGGTATGACGTTATAACGTAATAGGTTATACGGTATGACGTTATAACGTAATACGTTATATGGTATGACGTTATAACGTATTACGTTATATGGGATGATGTTATAACGCATTACGTAATATGGGATGACGTTATAACGTATTACGTTATATGGTATTACGTTATAACGTATTACGTTATGTGGGACGACGTTATAACGTATTGCGTTATATGGGATGACGTTATAACGTATTACGTTATATGGGATGACGTTATAACGTAATAGGTTATATGGGATGACGTTATAACGTAATAGGTTATATGGTATAACGTCATAACGTATTACGTTATATGATATGACGTTATAACGTAATACGTTATACGGTATGACGTTATAACGTAATACGTTATACGGTAAGACGTTATAACGTAATACGTTATGTGGTATAACGTTATAACGTATTACGTAATATGGGACGACGTTATAACGTATTACGTTATATGGAATACCGTTATAACGTATTAGGTTATATGGTATGACGTTATAACGCATTACGTTATATGGGATGACGTTATAACGTATTACGTTATATGGAATACCGTTATATCGTATTAGGTTATATGGTATGACGTTATAACGTATTACGTTATATGGGATGACGATATAACGTATTACGTTATATGGGATGACGTTATAACGTATTACGTTATATGGGATGACGTTATAACGTAATAGGTTATATGGTATAACGTCATAACGTATTACGTTATATGGTATAACGTTATAACGTATTACGTAATATGGGACGACGTTATAACGCATAACGTTATATGGGATGACGTTATAACGTATTACGTTATATGGTATGACGTTATAACGTAATAGGTTATATGGCATGACGTTATAACGGATTACGTTATATGGGATGACGTTATAACGTATTTCGATGTATGGGATGACGTTATAACGTATTACGTAATATGGGATGACGTTATAACGTATTACGTAATATGGGATGACGTTATAACGTAATAGGTTATTTGGTAAAACGTTATAACGTATTACGTTATATGGTATGACGTTATAACGTAATAGGTTATATGGCATGATGTTATAACGCATTACGTTATATGGGATGACGTTATAACGTATTACGTTATATGGAATACCGTTATATCGTATTAGGTTATATGGTATGACGTTATAACGTATTACGTTATATGGGATGACGATATAACGTATTACGTTATATGGGATGACGTTATAACGTATTACGTTATATGGGATAACGTTATAATGTAATAGGTTATATGGTATAACGTCATAACGTATTACGTTATATGGTATAACGTTATAACGTATTACGTAATATGGGACGACGTTATAACGCATAACGTTATATGGGATGACGTTATAACGTATTACGTTATATGGGATGACGTTATAACGTAATAGGTTATATGGTATAACGTCATAACGTATTACGTTATATGGGATGACGTTATAACGTAATAGGTTATATGGTATGACGTCATAACGTATTACGTTATATGGTATGACGTTATAACGTAATAGGTTATACGGTATGACGTTATAACGTAATACGTTATATGGTATGACGTTATAACGTATTACGTTATATGGGATGATGTTATAACGCATTACGTAATATGGGATGACGTTATAACGTATTACGTTATATGGTATTACGTTATAACGTATTACGTTATGTGGGACGACGTTATAACGTATTGCGTTATATGGGATGACGTTATAACGTATTACGTTATATGGGATGACGTTATAACGTAATAGGTTATATGGGATGACGTTATAACGTAATAGGTTATGTGGTATAACGTCATAACGTATTACGTTATATGATATGACGTTATAACGTAATACGTTATACGGTATGACGTTATAACGTAATACGTTATACGGTAAGACGTTATAACGTAATACGTTATATGGTATAACGTTATAACGTATTACGTAATATGGGACGACGTTATAACGTATTACGTTATATGGAATACCGTTATAACGTATTAGGTTATATGGTATGACGTTATAACGCATTACGTTATATGGGATGACGTTATAACGTATTACGTTATATGGAATACCGTTATATCGTATTAGGTTATATGGTATGACGTTATAACGTATTACGTTATATGGGATGACGATATAACGTATTACGTTATATGGGATGACGTTATAACGTATTACGTTATATGGGATGACGTTATAACGTAATAGGTTATATGGTATAACGTCATAACGTATTACGTTATATGGTATAACGTTATAACGTATTACGTAATATGGGACGACGTTATAACGCATAACGTTATATGGGATGACGTTATAACGTATTACGTTATATGGTATGACGTTATAACGTAATAGGTTATTTGGCATGACGTTATAACGGATTACGTTATATGGGATGACGTTATAACGTATTACGTAATATGGGACGACGTTATAACGCATAACGTTATATGGGATGACGTTATAACGTATTACGTTATATGGTATGACGTTATAACGTAATAGGTTATATGGCATGACGTTATAACGGATTACGTTATATGGGATGACGTTATAACGTATTTCGATGTATGGGATGACGTTATAACGTATAACGTAATATGGGATGACGTTATAACGTATTACGTAATATGGGATGACGTTATAACGTAATAGGTTATTTGGTATAACGTTATAACGTATTACGTTATATTTTATGACGTTATAATGTAATAGGTTATATGGTATGACGTTATAACGTAATAGGTTATATGGCATGACGTTATAACGTATTACGTAATATGGGATGACGTTATAACGTATTACGTAATATGGGATGACGTTATAACGTAATAGGTTATATGGGATGACGTTTTAACGCATTACGTTATATGGGATGACGTTATAACGTATTACGTTATATGGAATACCGTTATAACGTATTAGGTTACATGGTATGACGTTATAACGTATTAGGTTATATGGGATGACGTTATAACGTATTACGCTATATGGGATGACGTTATAACGTAATAGGTTATATGGTATAACGTCATAACGTAATAGGTTATATGGCATGACGTTATAACGTATTACGTAATATGGGATGACGTTATAACGTATTAGGTTATATGGGACGACGTTATAACGCATAACGTTATATGGGATGACGTTATAACGTATTACGTTATGTGGGACGACGTTATAACGTATTAGGTTACATGGTATGACGTTATAACGTATTAGGTTATATGGGACGACGTTATAACGCATAACGTTATATGGGATGACGTTATAACGTATTACGTTATGTGGGACGACGTTATAACGTATTGCGTTATATGGGATGACGTTATAACGTATTACGTTATATGGGATGACGTTATAACGTAATACGTTATACGGTATGACGTTATAACGTAATACGTTATATGGTATGACGTTATAACGTATTACGTTATATGGGATGACGTTATAACGTATTACGTTATATGGAATACCGTTATAACGTATTAGGTTACATGGTATGACGTTATAACGTATTAGGTTATATGGGATGACGTTATAACGTATTACGCTATATGGGATGACGTTATAACGTAATAGGTTATATGGTATAAAGTCATAACGTATTACGTTATATGGTATGACGTTATAACGTAATAGCTTATACGGTATGACGTTATAACGTAATACGTTATGTGGTATGACGATATAACGTATTACGTAATATGGGACGACGTTATAACTCATTACGTCATATGGGATGACGTTATAACGTATTACGTTGTATGGAATACCGTTATAACGTATCAGGTTATATGGTATGACGTTATAACGTATTACATTATGTGGGATGACGTTATAACGTATTACGTAATATGGGATGACGTTATAACGTAATAGGTTATATGGTATAACGTTATAACGTATTACGTTATATGGTATGACGTTATAATGTAATAGGTTATATGGTATGACGTTATAACGTAATACGTCATATGGTATGACGTTATAACGTAAATAGGTTATATGGTATGACGTTATACCGTATTACGTTATTTGGGATGACGTTATAACGCATTACGTTATATGGGATGACGTTATAACGTATTACGTTATGTGGGACGACGTTATAACGTATTTCGTTATATGGGATGACGTTATAACGTATTACGTAATATGGGATGACGTTATAACGTATTACGTTATGTGGGTCGACGTTATAACGTTTTGCGTTATATGGTATGACGTTATAACGTATTACGTTATATGGTATGACGTTATAACGTAATAGGTTATATGGCATGACGTTATAACGTATTACGTAATATGGGATGACGTTATAACGTATTACGTAATATGGGATGACGTTATAACGTAATAGGTTATATGGGATGACGTTTTAACGCATTACGTAATATGGGATGACGTTATAACGTATTACGTTATATGGTATGACGTTATAACGTATTACGTTATGTGGGGCGACGTTATAACGTATTGCGTTATATGGGATGACGTTATAACGTAATACGTTATATGGTATAACGTTATAACGTATTACGTAATATGGGACGACGTTATAACGCATTACGTTATATGGAATACCGTTATAACGTATTAGGTTATATGGTATGACGTTATAACGTATTACGTTATATGGGATGACGTTATAACGTAATAGGTTATATGGGATGACGTTATAACGTAATAGGTTATATGGTATAACGTCATAACGTATTACGTTATATGGGATGACGTTATAACGTAATAGGTTATATGGTATGACGTCATAACGTATTACGTTATATGGTATGACGTAATAACGTAATAGGTTATACGGTATGACGTTATAACGTAATACGTTATATGGTATGACGTTATAACGTATTACGTTATATGGGATGATGTTATAACGCATTACGTAATATGGGATGACGTTATAACGTATTACGTTATATGGTATTACGTTATAACGTATTACGTTATGTGGGACGACGTTATAACGTATTGCGTTATATGGGATGACGTTATAACGTATTACGTTATATGGGATGACGTTATAACGTAATAGGTTATATGGGATGACGTTATAACGTAATAGGTTATATGGTATAACGTCATAACGTATTACGTTATATGATATGACGTTATAACGTAATACGTTATACGGTATGACGTTATAACGTAATACGTTATACGGTAAGACGTTATAACGTAATACGTTATATGGTATAACGTTATAACGTATTACGTAATATGGGACGACGTTATAACGTATTACGTTATATGGAATACCGTTATAACGTATTAGGTTATATGGTATGACGTTATAACGCATTACGTTATATGGGATGACGTTATAACGTATTACGTTATATGGAATACCGTTATATCGTATTAGGTTATATGGTATGACGTTATAACGTATTACGTTATATGGGATGACGATATAACGTATTACGTTATATGGGATGACGTTATAACGTATTACGTTATATGGGATGACGTTATAACGTAATAGGTTATATGGTATAACGTCATAACGTATTACGTTATATGGTATAACGTTATAACGTATTACGTAATATGGGTCGACGTTATAACGCATAACGTTATATGGGATGACGTTATAACGTATTACGTTATATGGTATGACGTTATAACGTAATAGGTTATATGGCATGACGTTATAACGGATTACGTTATATGGGATGACGTTATAACGTATTTCGATGTATGGGATGACGTTATAACGTATTACGTAATGTGGGATGACGTTATAACGTATTACGTAATATGGGATGACTTTATAACGTAATAGGTTATTTGGTATAACGTTATAACGTATTACGTTATATGGTATGACGTTATAACGTAATAGGTTATATGGCATGATGTTATAACGCATTACGTTATATGGGATGACGTTATAACGTATTACGTTATATGGAATACCGTTATATCGTATTAGGTTATATGGTATGACGTTATAACGTATTACGTCATATGGGATGACGATATAACGTATTACGTTATATGGGATGACGTTATAACGTATTACGTTATATGGGATAACGTTATAACGTAATAGGTTATATGGTATAACGTCATAACGTATTACGTTATATGGTATAACGTTATAACGTATTACGTAATATGGGACGACGTTATAACGCATAACGTTATATGGGATGACGTTATAACGTATTACGTTATATGGGATGACGTTATAACGTATTACGTTATATGGGATGACGTTATAACGTAATAGGTTATATGGTATAACGTCATAACGTATTACGTTATATGGTATGACGTTATAACGTAATAGCTTATACGGTATGACGTTATAACGTAATACGTTATGTGGTATGACGATATAACGTATTACGTAATATGGGACGACGTTATAACTCATTACGTCATATGGGATGACGTTATAACGTATTACGTTGTATGGAATACCGTTATAACGTATCAGGTTATATGGTATGACGTTATAACGTATTACATTATATGGGATGACGTTATAACGTATTACGTAATATGGGATGACGTTATAACGTAATAGGTTATATGGTATAACGTTATAACGTATTACGTTATATGGTATGACGTTATAATGTAATAGGTTATATGGTATGACGTTATAACGTAATACGTCATATGGTATGACGTTATAACGTAAATAGGTTATATGGTATGACGTTATACCGTATTACGTTATTTGGGATGACGTTATAACGCATTACGTTATATGGGATGACGTTATAACGTATTACGTTATGTGGGACGACGTTATAACGTATTTCGTTATATGGGATGACGTGATAACGTATTACGTAATATGGGATGACGTTATAACGTATTACGTTATGTGGGACGACGTTATAACGTTTTGCGTTATATGGCATGACGTTATAACGTATTACGTTATATGGGATGACGTTATAACGTATTTCGCTGTATGGGATGACGTTATAACGTATTACGTAATATGGGATGACGTTATAACGTATTACGTAATATGGGATGACGTTATAACGTATTACGTTATATGGTATGACGTTATAATGTAATAGGTTATATGGTATGACGTTATAACGTAATACGTCATATGGTATGACGTTATAACGTAAATAGGTTATATGGTATGACGTTATACCGTATTACGTTATTTGGGATGACGTTATAACGCATTACGTTATATGGGATGACGTTATAACGTATTACGTTATGTGGGGCGACGTTATAACGTATTGCGTTATATGGGATGACGTTATAACGTAATACGTTATATGGTATAACGTTATAACGTATTACGTAATATGGGACGACGTTATAACGTATTACGTTATATGGAATACCGTTATAACGTATTAGGTTATATGGTATGACGTTATAACGTATTACGTTATATGGGATGACGTTATAACGTAATAGGTTATATGGGATGACGTTATAACGTAATAGGTTATATGGTATAACGTCATAACGTATTACGTTATATGGGATGACGTTATAACGTAATAGGTTATATGGTATGACGTCATAACGTATTACGTTATATGGTATGACGTTATAACGTAATAGGTTATACGGTATGACGTTATAACGTAATACGTTATATGGTATGACGTTATAACGTATTACGTTATATGGGATGATGTTATAACGCATTACGTAATATGGGATGACGTTATAACGTATTACGTTATATGGTATGACGTTATAACGTATTACGTTATGTGGGACGACGTTATAACGTATTGCGTTATATGGGATGACGTTATAACGTATTACGTTATATGGGATGACGTTATAACGTAATAGGTTATATGGGATGACGTTATAACGTAATAGGTTATATGGTATAACGTCATAACGTATTACGTTATATGATATGACGTTATAACGTAATACGTTATACGGTATGACGTTATAACGTAATACGTTATACGGTAAGACGTTATAACGTAATACGTTATATGGTGTAACGTTATAACGTATTACGTAATATGGGACGACGTTATAACGTATTACGTTATATGGAATACCGTTATAACGTATTAGGTTATATGGTATGACGTTATAACGCATTACGTTATATGGGATGACGTTATAACGTATTACGTTATATGGAATACCGTTATATCGTATTAGGTTATATGGTATGACGTTATAACGTATTACGTTATATGGGATGACGATATAACGTATTACGTTATATGGGATGACGTTATAACGTATTACGTTATATGGGATGACGTTATAACGTAATAGGTTATATGGTATAACGTCATAACGTATTACGTTATATGGTATAACGCTATAACGTATTACGTAATATGGGACGACGTTATAACGCATAACGTTATATGGGATGACGTTATAACGTATTACGTTATATGGTATGACGTTATAACGTAATATGTTATATGGCATGACGTTATAACGGATTACGTTATATGGGATGACGTTATAACGTATTTCGATGTATGGGATGACGTTATAACGTATTACGTAATATGGGATGACGTTATAACGTATTACGTAATATGGGATGACGTTATAACGTAATAGGTTATTTGGTATAACGTTATAACGTATTACGTTATATGGTATGACGTTATAACGTAATAGGTTATATGGCATGACGTTATAACGCATTACGTTATATGGGATGACGTTATAACGTATTACGTTATATGGAATACCGTTATATCGTATTAGGTTATATGGTATGACGTTATAACGTATCACGTTATATGGGATGACGATATAACGTATTACGTTATATGGGATGACGTTATAACGTATTACGTTATATGGGATGACGTTATAACGTAATAGGTTATATGGTATAACGTCATAACGTATTACGTTATATGGTATAACGTTATAACGTATTACGTAATATGGGACGACGTTATAACGCATAACGTTATATGGGATGACGTTATAACGTATTACGTTATATGGGATGACGTTATAACGTATTTCGCTGTATGGGATGACGTTATAACGTATTACGTAATATGGGATGACGTTATAACGTATTACGTAATATGGGATGACGTTATAACGTATTACGTTATATGGTATGACGTTATAATGTAATAGGTTATATGGTATGACGTTATAACGTAATACGTCATATGGTATGACGTTATAACGTAAATAGGTTATATGGTATGACGTTATACCGTATTACGTTATTTGGGATGACGTTATAACGCATTACGTTATATGGGATGACGTTATAACGTATTACGTTATGTGGGGCGACGTTATAACGTATTGCGTTATATGGGATGACGTTATAACGTAATACGTTATATGGTATAACGTTATAACGTATTACGTAATATGGGACGACGTTATAACGTATTACGTTATATGGAATACCGTTATAACGTATTAGGTTATATGGTATGACGTTATAACGTATTACGTTATATGGGATGACGTTATAACGTAATAGGTTATATGGGATGACGTTATAACGTAATAGGTTATATGGTATAACGTCATAACGTATTACGTTATATGGGATGACGTTATAACGTAATAGGTTATATGGTATGACGTCATAACGTATTACGTTATATGGTATGACGTTATAACGTAATAGGTTATACGGTATGACGTTATAACGTAATACGTTATATGGTATGACGTTATAACGTATTACGTTATATGGGATGATGTTATAACGCATTACGTAATATGGGATGACGTTATAACGTATTACGTTATATGGTATGACGTTATAACGTATTACGTTATGTGGGACGACGTTATAACGTATTGCGTTATATGGGATGACGTTATAACGTATTACGTTATATGGGATGACGTTATAACGTAATAGGTTATATGGGATGACGTTATAACGTAATAGGTTATATGGTATAACGTCATAACGTATTACGTTATATGATATGACGTTATAACGTAATACGTTATACGGTATGACGTTATAACGTAATACGTTATACGGTAAGACGTTATAACGTAATACGTTATATGGTGTAACGTTATAACGTATTACGTAATATGGGACGACGTTATAACGTATTACGTTATATGGAATACCGTTATAACGTATTAGGTTATATGGTATGACGTTATAACGCATTACGTTATATGGGATGACGTTATAACGTATTACGTTATATGGAATACCGTTATATCGTATTAGGTTATATGGTATGACGTTATAACGTATTACGTTATATGGGATGACGATATAACGTATTACGTTATATGGGATGACGTTATAACGTATTACGTTATATGGGATGACGTTATAACGTAATAGGTTATATGGTATAACGTCATAACGTATTACGTTATATGGTATAACGCTATAACGTATTACGTAATATGGGACGACGTTATAACGCATAACGTTATATGGGATGACGTTATAACGTATTACGTTATATGGTATGACGTTATAACGTAATATGTTATATGGCATGACGTTATAACGGATTACGTTATATGGGATGACGTTATAACGTATTTCGATGTATGGGATGACGTTATAACGTATTACGTAATATGGGATGACGTTATAACGTATTACGTAATATGGGATGACGTTATAACGTAATAGGTTATTTGGTATAACGTTATAACGTATTACGTTATATGGTATGACGTTATAACGTAATAGGTTATATGGCATGACGTTATAACGCATTACGTTATATGGGATGACGTTATAACGTATTACGTTATATGGAATACCGTTATATCGTATTAGGTTATATGGTATGACGTTATAACGTATTACGTTATATGGGATGACGATATAACGTATTACGTTATATGGGATGACGTTATAACGTATTACGTTATATGGGATGACGTTATAACGTAATAGGTTATATGGTATAACGTCATAACGTATTACGTTATATGGTATAACGTTATAACGTATTACGTAATATGGGACGACGTTATAACGCATAACGTTATATGGGATGACGTTATAACGTATTACGTTATATGGGATGACGTTATAACGTATTTCGCTGTATGGGATGACGTTATAACGTATTACGTAATATGGGATGACGTTATAACGTATTACGTAATATGGGATGACGTTATAACGTATTACGTTATATGGTATGACGTTATAATGTAATAGGTTATATGGTATGACGTTATAACGTAATACGTCATATGGTATGACGTTATAACGTAAATAGGTTATATGGTATGACGTTATACCGTATTACGTTATTTGGGATGACGTTATAACGCATTACGTTATATGGGATGACGTTATAACGTATTACGTTATGTGGGACGACGTTATAACGTATTTCGTTATATGGGATGACGTGATAACGTATTACGTAATATGGGATGACGTTATAACGTATTACGTTATGTGGGACGACGTTATAACGTTTTGCGTTATATGGCATGACGTTATAACGTATTACGTTATATGGTATGACGTTATAACGTAATAGGTTATATGGCATGACGTTATAACGTATTACGTAATATGGGATGACGTTATAACGTATTACGTAATATGGGATGACGTTATAACGTAATAGGTTATATGGGATGACGTTGTAACGCATTACGTAATATGGGATGACGCTATAACGTATTACGTTATATGGTATGACGTTATAACGTATTACGTTATGTGGGGCGACGTTATAACGTATTGCGTTATATGGGATGACGTTATAACGTAATACGTTATATGGTATAACGTTATAACGTATTACGTAATATGGGACGACGTTATAACGTATTACGTTATATGGAATACCGTTATAACGTATTAGGTTATATGGTATGACGTTATAACGTATTACGTTATATGGGATGACGTTATAACGTAATAGGTTATATGGGATGACGTTATAACGTAATAGGTTATATGGTATAACGTCATAACGTATTACGTTATATGGGATGACGTTATAACGTAATAGGTTATATGGTATGACGTCATAACGTATTACGTTATATGGTATGACGTTATAACGTAATAGGTTATACGGTATGACGTTATAACGTAATACGTTATATGGTATGACGTTATAACGTATTACGTTATATGGGATGATGTTATAACGCATTACGTAATATGGGATGACGTTATAACGTATTACGTTATATGGTATGACGTTATAACGTATTACGTTATGTGGGACGACGTTATAACGTATTGCGTTATATGGGATGACGTTATAACGTATTACGTTATATGGGATGACGTTATAACGTAATAGGTTATATGGGATGACGTTATAACGTAATAGGTTATATGGTATAACGTCATAACGTATTACGTTATATGATATGACGTTATAACGTAATACGTTATACGGTATGACGTTATAACGTAATACGTTATACGGTAAGACGTTATAACGTAATACGTTATATGGTATAACGTTATAACGTATTACGTAATATGGGACGACGTTATAACGTATTACGTTATATGGAATACCGTTATAACGTATTAGGTTATATGGTATGACGTTATAACGCATTACGTTATATGGGATGACGTTATAACGTATTACGTTATATGGAATACCGTTATATCGTATTAGGTTATATGGTATGACGTTATAACGTATTACGTTATATGGGATGACGATATAACGTATTACGTTATATGGGATGACGTTATAACGTATTACGTTATATGGGATGACGTTATAACGTAATAGGTTATATGGTATAACGTCATAACGTATTACGTTATATGGTATAACGTTATAACGTATTACGTAATATGGGACGACGTTATAAAGCATAACGTTATATGGGATGACGTTATAACGTATTACGTTATATGGTATGACGTTATAACGTAATATGTTATATGGCATGACGTTATAACGGATTACGTTATATGGGATGACGTTATAACGTATTTCGATGTATGGGATGACGTTATAACGTATTACGTAATATGGGATGACGTTATAACGTATTACGTAATATGGGATGACGTTATAACGTAATAGGTTATTTGGTATAACGTTATAACGTATTACGTTATATGGTATGACGTTATAACGTAATAGGTTATATGGCATGACGTTATAACGCATTACGTTATATGGGATGACGTTATAACGTATTACGTTATATGGAATACCGTTATATCGTATTAGGTTATATGGTATGACGTTATAACGTATTACGTTATATGGGATGACGATATAACGTATTACGTTATATGGGATGACGTTATAACGTATTACGTTATATGGGATGACGTTATAACGTAATAGGTTATATGGTATAACGTCATAACGTATTACGTTATATGGTATAACGTTATAACGTATTACGTAATATGGGACGACGTTATAACGCATAACGTTATATGGGATGACGTTATAACGTATTACGTTATATGGGATGACGTTATAACGTATTTCGCTGTATGGGATGACGTTATAACGTATTACGTAATATGGGATGACGTTATAACGTATTACGTAATATGGGATGACGTTATAACGTAATAGGTTATTTGGTATAACGTTATTACGTATTACGTTATATGGTATGACGTTATAACGTAATAGGTTATATGGCATGACGTTATAACGCATAACGTTATATGGGATGACGTTATAACGTATTACGTTATATGGGATGACGTTATAACGTATTTCGCTGTATGGGATGACGTTATAACGTATTACGTTATGTGGGACGACGTTATAACGTATTTCGTTATATGGGATGACGTTATAACGTATTACGTAATATGGGATGACGTTATAACGTATTACGTTATGTGGGACGACGTTATAACGTTTTGCGTTATATGGTATGACGTTATAACGTATTACGTTATATGGTATGATGTTACAACGTAATAGGTTATAAGGCATGACGTTATAACGGATTACGTTATATGGGATGACGTTATAACGTATTTCGATGTATGGGATGACGTTATAACGTATTACGTAATATGGGATGACGTTATAACGTATTACGTAATATGGGATGACGTTATAACGTAATAGGTTATTTGGTATAACGTCATAACGTATTACGTTATATGGTATGACGTTATAACGTATTACGTTATGTGGGGCGACGTTATAACGTATTGCGTTATATGGGATGACGTTATAACGTAATAGGTTATATGGCATGACGTTATAACGGATTACGTTATATGGGATGACGTTATAACGTATTTCGATGTATGGGATGACGTTATAACGTATTACGTAATATGGTATAACGTTATAAGGTATTACGTAATATGGGGCGACGTTATAACGCATAACGTTATATGGGATGACGTTATAACGTATTTCGTTATATGGGATGACGTTATAACGTATTACGTAATATGGGATGACGTTATAACGTATTACGTTATGTGGGACGACGTTATAACGTTTTGCGTTATATGGTATGACGTTATAACGTATTACGTTATATGGTATGACGTTATAACGTAATAGGTTATATGGCATGACGTTATAACGTATTACGTAATATGGGATGACGTTATAACGTATTACGTAATATGGGATGACGTTATAACGTAAGAGGTTATATGGGATGACGTTTTAACGCATTACGTAATATGGGATGACGTTATAACGTATTACGTTATATGGTATGACGTTATAACGTATTACGTTATGTGGGGCGACGTTATAACGTATTGCGTTATATGGGATGACGTTATAACGTAATACGTTATATGGTATAACGTTATAACGTATTACGTAATATGGGACGACGTTATAACGCATTACGTTATATGGAATACCGTTATAACGTATTAGGTTATATGGTATGACGTTATAACGTATTACGTTATATGGGATGACGTTATAACGTAATAGGTTATATGGGATGACGTTATAACGTAATAGGTTATATGGTATAACGTCATAACGTATTACGTTATATGGGATGACGTTATAACGTAATAGGTTATATGGTATGACGTCATAACGTATTACGTTATATGGTATGACGTTATAACGTAATAGGTTATACGGTATGACGTTATAACGTAATACGTTATATGGTATGACGTTATAACGTATTACGTTATATGGGATGATGTTATAACGCATTACGTAATATGGGATGACGTTATAACGTATTACGTTATATGGAATACCGTTATAACGTATTAGGTTATATGGTATGACGTTATAACGCATTACGTTATATGGGATGACGTTATAACGTATTTCGTTATATGGGATGACGTTATAACGTATTACGTAATATGGGATGACGTTATAACGTATTACGTTATGTGGGACGACGTTATAACGTTTTGCGTTATATGGTATGACGTTATAACGTATTACGTTATATGGTATGACGTTATAACGTAATAGGTTATATGGCATGACGTTATAACGTATTACGTAATATGGGATGACGTTATAACGTATTACGTAATATGGGATGACGTTATAACGTAAGAGGTTATATGGGATGACGTTTTAACGCATTACGTAATATGGGATGACGTTATAACGTATTACGTTATATGGTATGACGTTATAACGTATTACGTTATGTGGGGCGACGTTATAACGTATTACGTTATATGGGATAACGTTATAACGAAATAGGTTATATGGTATGACGTTATAACGCAATAGGTTATATGGAATGACGTTATACCGAATTACGTTATATGGGATGACGTTATAACGTATTACGTTATATGGTATGACGTTATAACGTATTACGTTATATGGTATTACGTTATAACGTATTTCGTTATGTGGGACGACGTTATAACGTATTGCGTTATATGGGATGACGTTATAACGTATTACGTTATATGGGATGACGTTATAACGTAATAGGTTATATGGTATAACGTCATAACGTATTACGTTATATGATATGACGTTATAACGTAATACGTTATACGGTATGACGTTATAACGTAATACGTTATACGGTAAGACGTTATAACGTAATACGTTATATGGTATAACGTTATAACGTATTACGTAATATGGGACGACGTTATAACGTATTACGTTATATGGAATACCGTTATAACGTATTAGGTTATATGGTATGACGTTATAACGCATTACGTTATATGGGATGACGTTATAACGTATTACGTTATATGGAATACCGTTATATCGTATTAGGTTATATGGTATGACGTTATAACGTATTACGTTATATGGGATGACGATATAACGTATTACGTTATATGGGATGACGTTATAACGTATTACGTTATATGGTATGACGTTATAACGTAATAGGTTATATGGCATGACGTTATAACGGATTACGTTATATGGGATGACGTTATAACGTATTTCGATGTATGGGATGACGTTATAACGTATTACGTAATATGGGATGACGTTATAACGTATTACGTAATATGGGATGACGTTATAACGTAATAGGTTATTTGGTATAACGTTATAACGTATTACGTTATATGGTATGACGTTATAACGTAATAGGTTATATGGCATGATGTTATAACGCATTACGTTATATGGGATGACGTTATAACGTATTACGTTATATGGAATACCGTTATATCGTATTAGGTTATATGGTATGACGTTATAACGTATTACGTTATATGGGATGACGATATAACGTATTACGTTATATGGGATGACGTTATAACGTATTACGTTATATGGGATAACGTTATAACGTAATAGGTTATATGGTATAACGTCATAACGTATTACGTTATATGGTATAACGTTATAACGTATTACGTAATATGGGACGACGTTATAACGCATAACGTTATATGGGATGACGTTATAACGTATTACGTTATATGGGATGACGTTATAACGTATTTCGCTGTATGGGATGACGTTATAACGTATTACGTAATATGGGATGACGTTATAACGTATTACGTAATATGGGATGACGTTATAACGTAATAGGTTATTTGGTATAACGTTATAACGTATTACGTTATATGGTATGACGTTATAACGTAATAGGTTATATGGCATGACGTTATAACGCATTACGTTATATGGGATGACGTTATAACGTATTACGTTATATGGAATACCGTTATATCGTATTAGGTTATATGGTATAACGTTATAACGTATTACGTAATATGGGACGACGTTATAACGCATAACGTTATATGGGATGACGTTATAACGTATTACGTTATATGGGATGACGTTATAACGTATTTCGCTGTATGGGATGACGTTATAACGTATTACGTTATATGGGATGACGTTATAACGTATTACGTTATATGGGATGACGTTATAACGTAATAGGTTATATGGTATAACGTCATAACGTATTACGTTATATGGTATGACGTTATAACGTAATAGCTTATACGGTATGACGTTATAACGTAATACGTTATGTGGTATGACGATATAACGTATTACGTAATATGGGACGACGTTATAACTCATTACGTCATATGGGATGACGTTATAACGTATTACGTTGTATGGAATACCGTTATAACGTATCAGGTTATATGGTATGACGTTATAACGTATTACATTATATGGGATGACGTTATAACGTATTACGTAATATGGGATGACGTTATAACGTAATAGGTTATATGGTATAACGTTATAACGTATTACGTTATATGGTATGACGTTATAATGTAATAGGTTATATGGTATGACGTTATAACGTAATACGTCATATGGTATGACGTTATAACGTAAATAGGTTATATGGTATGACGTTATACCGTATTACGTTATTTGGGATGACGTTATAACGCATTACGTTATATGGGATGACGTTATTACGTATTACGTTATGTGGGACGACGTTATAACGTATTTCGTTATATGGGATGACGTGATAACGTATTACGTAATATGGGATGACGTTATAACGTATTACGTTATGTGGGACGACGTTATAACGTTTTGCGTTATATGGTATGACGTTATAACGTATTACGTTATATGGTATGACGTTATAACGTAATAGGTTATATGGCATGACGTTATAACGTATTACGTAATATGGGATGACGTTATAACGTATTACGTAATATGGGATGACGTTATAACGTAATAGGTTATATGGGATGACGTTGTAACGCATTACGTAATATGGGAAGACGTTATAACGTATTACGTTATATGGTATGACGTTATAACGTATTACGTTATGTGGGGCGACGTTATAACGTATTGCGTTATATGGGATGACGTTATAACGTAATACGTTATATGGAATAACGTTATAACGTATTACGTAATATGGGACGACGTTATAACGTATTACGTTATATGGAATACCGTTATAACGTATTAGGTTATATGGTATGACGTTATAACGTATTACGTTATATGGGATGACGTTATAACGTAATAGGTTATATGGGATGACGTTATAACGTAATAGGTTATATGGTATAACGTCATAACGTATTACGTTATATGGGATGACGTTATAACGTAATAGGTTATATGGTATGACGTCATAACGTATTACGTTATATGGTATGACGTTATAACGTAATAGGTTATACGGTATGACGTTATAACGTAATACGTTATATGGTATGACGTTATAACGTATTACGTTATATGGGATGATGTTATAACGCATTACGTAATATGGGATGACGTTATAACGTATTACGTTATATGGTATGACGTTATAACGTATTAAGTTATGTGGGACGACGTTATAACGTATTGCGTTATATGGGATGACGTTATAACGTATTACGTTATATGGGATGACGTTATAACGTAATAGGTTATATGGGATGACGTTATAACGTAATAGGTTATATGGTATAACGTCATAACGTATTACGTTATATGATATGACGTTATAACGTAATACGTTATACGGTATGACGTTAGAACGTAATACGTTATACGGTAAGACGTTATAACGTAATACGTTATATGGTATAACGTTATAACGTATTACGTAATATGGGACGACGTTATAACGTATTACGTTATATGGAATACCGTTATAACGTATTAGGTTATATGGTATGACGTTATAACGCATTACGTTATATGGGATGACGTTATAACGTATTACGTTATATGGAATACCGTTATATCGTATTAGGTTATATGGTATGACGTTATAACGTATTACGTTATATGGGATGACGATATAACGTATTACGTTATATGGGATGACGTTATAACGTATTACGTAATATGGGATGACGTTATAACGTAATAGGTTATTTGGTATAACGTTATAACGTATTACGTTATATGGTATGACGTTATAACGTAATAGGTTATATGGCATGACGTTATAACGCATTACGTTATATGGGATGACGTTATAACGTATTACGTTATATGGAATACCGTTATATCGTATTAGGTTATATGGTATGACGTTATAACGTATTACGTTATATGGGATGACGATATAACGTATTACGTTATATGGGATGACGTTATAACGTATTACGTTATATGGGATGACGTTATAACGTAATAGGTTATATGGTATAACGTCATAACGTATTACGTTATATGGTATAACGTTATAACGTATTACGTAATATGGGACGACGTTATAACGCATAACGTTATATGGGATGACGTTATAACGTATTACGTTATATGGGATGACGTTATAACGTATTTCGCTGTATGGGATGACGTTATAACGTATTACGTAATATGGGATGACGTTATAACGTATTACGTAATATGGGATGACGTTATAACGTAATAGGTTATTTGGTATAACGTTATAACGTATTACGTTATATGGTATGACGTTATAACGTAATAGGTTATATGGCATGACGTTATAACGCATTACGTTATATGGGATGACGTTATAACGTATTACGTTATATGGAATACCGTTGTATCGTATTAGGTTATATGGTATAACGTTATAACGTATTACGTAATATGGGACGACGTTATAACGCATAACGTTATATGGGATGACGTTATAACGTATTACGTTATATGGGATGACGTTATAACGTAATAGGTTATATATTATAACGTCATAACGTATTACGTTATGTGGTATGACGTTATAACGTAATAGCTTATACGGTATGACGTTATAACGTAATACGTTATGTGGTATGACGATATAACGTATTACGTAATATGGGACGACGTTATAACTCATTACGTCATATGGGATGACGTTATAACGTATTACGTTGTATGGAACACCGTTATAACGTATCAGGTTATATGGTATGACGTTATAACGTATTACGTTATGTGGGACGACGTTATAACGTATTTCGTTATATGGGATGACGTGATAACGTATTACGTAATATGGGATGACGTTATAACGTATTACGTTATGTGGGACGACGTTATAACGTTTTGCGTTATATGGTATGACGTTATAACGTATTACGTTATATGGTATGACGTTATAACGTAATAGGTTATATGGCATGACGTTATAACGTATTACGTAATATGGGATGACGTTATAACGTATTACGTAATATGGGATGACGTTATAACGTAATAGGTTATATGGGATGACGTTGTAACGCATTACGTAATATGGGATGACGTTATAACGTATTACGTTATATGGTATGACGTTATAACGTATTACGTTATGTGGGGCGACGTTATAACGTATTGCGTTATATGGGATGACGTTATAACGTAATACGTTATATGGTATAACGTTATAACGTATTACGTAATATGGGACGACGTTATAACGTATTACGTTATATGGTATAACGTTATAACGTATTACGTTATGTGGGGCGACGATATAACGTATTACGTTATATGGGATGACGTTATAACGTATTACGTTATATGGGATGACGTTATAACGTAATAGGTTATATGGTATAACGTCATAACGTATTACGTTACATGGTATAACGTTATAACGTATTACGTAACATGGGACGACGTTATAACGCATAACGTTATATGGGATGACGTTATAACGTATTACGTTATATGGGATGACGTTATAACGTATTTCGCTGTATGGGATGACGTTATAACGTATTACGTAATATGGGATGACGTTATAACGTATTACGTAATATGGGATGACGTTATAACGTAATAGGTTATTTGGTATAACGTTATAACGTATTACGTTATATGGTATGACGTTATAACGTAATAGGTTATATGGCATGACGTTATAACGCATTACGTTATATGGGATGACGTTATAACGTATTACGTTATATGGAATACCGTTATATCGTATTAGGTTATATGGTATGACGTTATAACGTATTACGTTATATGGGATGACGTTATAACGTAATAGGTTATATATTATAACGTCATAACGTATTACGTTATATGGTATGACGTTATAACGTAATAGCTTATACGGTATGACGTTATAACGTAATACGTTATGTGGTATGACGATATAACGTATTACGTAATATGGGACGACGTTATAACTCATTACGTCATATGGGATGACGTTATAACGTATTACGTTGTATGGAATACCGTTATAACGTATCAGGTTATATGGTATGACGTTATAACGTATTACATTATATGGGATGACGTTATAACGTATTACGTAATATGGGATGACGTTATAACGTAATAGGTTATATGGTATAACGTTATAACGTATTACGTTATATGGTATGACGTTATAATGTAATAGGTTATATGGTATGACGTTATAACGTAATACGTCATATGGTATGACGTTATAACGTTAATAGGTTATATGGTATGACGTTATACCGTATTACGTTATTTGGGATGACGTTATAACGCATTACGTTATATGGGATGACGTTATAACGTATTACGTTATGTGGGACGACGTTATAACGTATTTCGTTATATGGGATGACGTGATAACGTATTACGTAATATGGGATGACGTTATAACGTATTACGTTATGTGGGACGACGTTAAAACGTTTTGCGTTATATGGTATGACGTTATAACGTATTACGTTATATGGTATGACGTTATAACGTAATAGGTTATATGGCATGACGTTATAACGTATTACGTAATATGGGATGACGTTATAACGTATTACGTAATATGGGATGACGTTATAACGTAATAGGTTATATGGGATGACGTTGTAACGCATTACGTAATATGGGATGACGTTATAACGTATTACGTTATATGGTATGACGTTATAACGTATTACGTTATGTGGGGCGACGTTATAACGTATTGCGTTATATGGGATGACGTTATAACGTAATACGTTATATGGTATAACGTTATAACGTATTACGTAATATGGGACGACGTTATAACGTAATACGTTATATGGAATACCGTTATAACGTATTAGGTTATATGGTATGACGTTATAACGTATTACGTTATATGGGATGACGTTATAACGTAATAGGTTATATGGTATGACGTCATAACGTATTACGTTATATGGTATGACGTTATAACGTAATAGGTTATATGGTATGACGTCATAACGTATTACGTTATATGGTATGACGTTATAACGTAATAGGTTATACGGTATGACGTTATAACGTAATACGTTATATGGTATGACGTTATAACGTATTACGTTATATGGGATGATGTTATAACGCATTACGTAATATGGGATGACGTTATAACGTATTACGTTATATGGTATGACGTTATAACGTATTACGTTATGTGGGACGACGTTATAACGTATTGCGTTATATGGGATGACGTTATAACGTATTACGTTATATGGGATGACGTTATAACGTAATAGGTTATATGGGATGACGTTATAACGTAATAGGTTATATGGTATAACGTCATAACGTATTACGTTATATGATATGACGTTATAACGTAATACGTTATACGATATGACGTTATAACGTAATACGTTATACGGTAAGACGTTATAACGTAATACGTTATATGGTATAACGTTATAACGTATTACGTAATATGGGACGACGTTATAACGTATTACGTTATATGGAATACCGTTATAACGTATTAGGTTATATGGTATGACGTTATAACGCATTACGTTATATGGGATGACGTTATAACGTATTACGTTATATGGAATACCGTTATATCGTATTAGGTTATATGGTATGACGTTATAACGTATTACGTTATATGGGATGACGATATAACGTATTACGTTATATGGGATGACGTTATAACGTATTACGTTATATGGGATGACGTTATAACGTAATAGGTTATATGGTATAACGTCATAACGTATTACGTTATATGGTATAACGTTATAACGTATTACGTAATATGGGACGACGTTATAACGCATAACGTTATATGGGATGACGTTATAACGTATTACGTTATATGGTATGACGTTATAACGTAATATGTTATATGGCATGACGTTATAACGGATTACGTTATATGGGATGACGTTATAACGTATTTCGATGTATGGGATGACGTTATAACGTATTACGTAATATGGGATGACGTTATAACGTATTACGTAATATGGGATGACGTTATAACGTAATAGGTTATTTGGTATAACGTTATAACGTATTACGTTATATGGCATGACGTTATAACGTAATAGGTTATATGGCATGACGTTATAACGCATTACGTTATATGGGATGACGTTATAACGTATTACGTTATATGGAATACCGTTATATCGTATTAGGTTATATGGTATGACGTTATAACGTATTACGTTATATGGGATGACGATATAACGTATTACGTTATATGGGATGACGTTATAACGTATTACGTTATATGGGATGACGCTATAACGTAATAGGTTATATGGTATAACGTCATAACGTATTACGTTATATGGTATAACGTTATAACGTATTACGTAATATGGGACGACGTTATAACGCATAACGTTATATGGGATGACGTTATAACGTATTACGTTATATGGGATGACGTTATAACGTATTTCGCTGTATGGGATGACGTTATAACGTATTACGTAATATGGGATGACGTTATAACGTATTACGTAATATGGGATGACGTTATAACGTAATAGGTTATTTGGTATAACGTTATAACGTATTACGTTATATGGTATGACGTTATAACGTAATAGGTTATATGGCATGACGTTATAACGCATTACGTTATATGGGATGACGTTATAACGTATTACGTTATATGGAATACCGTTATATCGTATTAGGTTATATGGTATAACGTTATAACGTATTACGTAATATGGGACGACGTTATAACGCATAACGTTATATGGGATGACGTTATAACGTATTACGTTATATGGGATGACGTTATAACGTATTTCGCTGTATGGGATGACGTTATAACGTATTACGTTATATGGGATGACGTTATAACGTATTACGTTATATGGGATGACGTTATAACGTAATAGGTTATATGGTATAACGTCATAACGTATTACGTTATATGGTATGACGTTATAACGTATTACGTTATGTGGGGCGACGTTATAACGTATTGCGTTATATGGGATGACGTTATAACGTAATAGGTTATATGGCATGACGTTATAACGGATTACGTTATATGGGATGACGTTATAACGTATTTCGATGTATGGGATGACGTTATAACGTATTACGTAATATGGTATAACGTTATAACGTATTACGTAATATGGTATAACGTTATAACGTATTACGTAATATGGGGCGACGTTATAACGTATTACGTTATATGGGATGACGTTATAACGTATTTCGCTGTATGGGATGACGTTATAACGTATTACGTTATGTGGGACGACGTTATAACGTATTTCGTTATATGGGATGACGTTATAACGTATTACGTAATATGGGATGACGTTATAACGTATTACGTTATGTGGGACGACGTTATAACGTTTTGCGTTATATGGTATGACGTTATAACGTATTACGTTATATGGTATGTCGTTATAACGTAATAGGTTATATGGCATGACGTTATAACGGATTACGTTATATGGGATGACGTTATAACGTATTTCGATGTATGGGATGACGTTATAACGTATTACGTAATATGGGATGACGTCATAACGTATTACGTAATATGGGATGACGTTATAACGTAATAGGTTATTTGGTATAACGTTATAACGTATTACGTTATATGGTATGACGTTATAACGTATTACGTTATATGGGATGACGATATAACGTATTACGTTATATGGGATGACGTTATAACGTGTTACGTTATATGGGATGACGTTATAACGTAATAGGTTATATGGTATAACGTCATAACGTATTTCGTTATATGGTATAACGTTATAACGTATTACGTAATATGGGACGACGTTATAACGCATAACGTTATATGGGATGACGTTATAACGTATTACGTTATATGGGATGACGTTATAACGTATTTCGCTGTATGGGATGACGTTATAACGTATTACGTAATATGGGATGACGTTATAACGTATTACGTAATATGGGATGACGTTATAACGTAATAGGTTATTTGGTATAACGTTATAACGTATTACGTTATATGGTATGACGTTATAACGTAATAGGTTATATGGCATGACGTTATAACGCATTACGTTATATGGGACGACGTTATAACGTATTACGTTATATGGAATACCGTTATATCGTATTAGGTTATATGGTATAACGTTATAACGTATTACGTAATATGGGACGACGTTATAACGCATAACGTTATATGGGATGACGTTATAACGTATTACGTTATATGGGATGACGTTATAACGTATTTCGCTGTATGGGATGACGTTATAACGTATTACGTTATATGGGATGACGTTATAACGTATTACGTTATATGGGATGACGTTATAACGTAATAGGTTATATGGTATAACGTCATAACGTATTACGTTATATGGTATGACGTTATAACGTATTACGTTATGTGGGACGACGTTATAACGTATTGCGTTATATGGGATGACGTTATAACGTATTACGTTATATGGGATGACGTTATAACGTATAACGTTATATGGGATGACGTTATAACGAAATAGGTTATATGGTATGACGTTATAACGTAATAGGTTATATGGTATGACGTTATAACGTATTACGTTATGTGGGGCGACGTTATAACGTATTGCGTTATATGGGATGACGTTATAACGTATTACGTTATATGGGATGACGTTATAACGTAATACGTTGTATGGTATGACGTTATAACATATTACGTTACATGGGATGACGCTATAACGTAATAGGTTATATGGTATGACGTTATAACGTAATAGGTTATATGGTATGACGTTATACCGAATTACGTTATATGGGATGACGTTATAACGTATTACGTTATATGGGATGACGTTATAACGTATTTCGTTAAATGGGATGACGTTACAACGTATTACGTTATATGGGATGACGTTATAACGAAATAGGTTATATGGTATGACGTTACAACGTAATAGGTTATATGGTATGACGTTATAACGTATTACGTTATATGGGATGACGTTATAACGAAATAGGTTATGTGGTATGACGTTATAACGTAATAGGTTATATGGTATGACGTTATAACGTATTACGTTATGTGGGACGACGTTATAACGTATTGCGTTATATGGGATGACGTTATAACGTATTACGTTATATGGGATGACGTTATAACGTATTACGTTATGTGGGACGACGTTATAACGTATTGCGTTATATGGGATGACGTTATAACGTATTACGTTATATGGGATGACGTTATAACGTAATACGTTGTATGGTATGACGTTATAACGTAATAGGTTATATGGTATGACGTTATACCGAATTACGTTATATGGGATGACGTTATAACGTATTACGTTATATGGGATGACGTTATAACGTATTTCGTTATATGGGATGACGTTATAACGTATTACGTTATATGGGATGACGTTATAACGAAATAGGTTATATGGTATGACGTTATAACGTAATAGGTTATATGGGATGACGTTATACCGAATTACGTTATATGGGATGACGTTATAACGTATTACGTTATATGGGATGACGTTATAACGTATTTCGTTTTATGGGATGACGTTATAACGTATTACGTTATATGGGATGACGTTATAACGAAATAGGTTATATGGTATGACGTTATAACGTAATAGGTTATATGGTATGACGTTATACCGAATTACGTTATATGGGATGACGTTATAACGTATTACGTTATATGGGATAACGTTATAACGAAATAGGTTATATGGTATGACGTTATAACGCAATAGGTTATATGGAATGACGTTATACCGAATTACGTTATATGGGATGACGTTATAACGTATTACGTTATATGGGATGACGTTATAACGTATTTCGTTATATAGGATGACGTTATAACGTATTACGTTATATGGGATGACGTTATAACGAAATAGGTTATATGGTATGACGTTATAACGTAATAGGTTATATGGGATGACGTTATACCGAATTACGTTATATGGGATGACGTTATAACGTATTTCGTTATATGGGATGACGTTATAACGTATTACGTTATATGGGATGACGTTATAACGAAATAGATTGATGGTATGACGTTATAACGTAATAGGTTATATGGGATGACGTTATACCGAATTACGTTATATGGGATGACGTTATAACGTATTACGTTATATGGGATGACGTTATAACGTATTTCGTTAAATGGGATGACGTTACAACGTATTACGTTATATGGGATGACGTTATAACGAAATAGGTTATATGGTATGACGTTACAACGTAATAGGTTATATGGTATGACGTTATAACGTATTACGTTATATGGGATGACGTTATAACGAAATAGGTTATGTGGTATGACGTTATAACGTAATAGGTTATATGGTATGACGTTATAACGTATTACGTTATGTGGGACGACGTTATAACGTATTGCGTTATATGGGATGACGTTATAACGTATTACGTTATATGGGATGACGTTATAACGTATTACGTTATGTGGGACGACGTTATTACGTATTGCGTTATATGGAATGACGTTATAACGTATTACGTTATATGGGATGACGTTATAACGTAATACGTTGTATGGTATGACGTTATAACGTAACAGGTTATATGGTATGACGTTATACCGAATTACGTTATATGGGATGACGTTATAACGTATTACGTTATATGGGATGACGTTATAACGTATTTCGTTATATGGGATGACGTTATAACGTATTACGTTATATGGGATGACGTTATAACGAAATAGGTTATATGGTATGACGTTATAACGTAATAGGTTATATGGGATGACGTTATACCGAATTACGTTATATGGGATGACGTTATAACGTATTACGTTATATGGGATGACGTTATAACGTATTTCGTTTTATGGGATGACGTTATAACGTATTACGTTATATGGGATGACGTTATAACGAAATAGGTTATATGGTATGACGTTATAACGTAATAGGTTATATGGTATGACGTTATACCGAATTACGTTATATGGGATGACGTTATAACGTATTACGTTATATGGGATAACGTTATAACGAAATAGGTTATATGGTATGACGTTATAACGCAATAGGTTATATGGAATGACGTTATACCGAATTACGTTATATGGGATGACGTTATAACGTATTACGTTATATGGGATGACGTTATAACGTATTACGTTATGTGGGACGACGTTATAACGTATTGCGTTATGTGGGACGACGTTATAACGTATTGCGTTATATGGAATGACGTTATAACGTATTACGTTATATGGGATGACGTTATAACGTAATACGTTATGTGGGACGACGTTATAACGTATTGCGTTATATGGAATGACGTTATAACGTATTACGTTATATGGGATGACGTTATAACGTAATACGTTGTATGGTATGACGTTATAACGTAACAGGTTATATGGTATGACGTTATACCGAATTACGTTATATGGGATGACGTTATAACGTATTACGTTATATGGGATGACGTTATAACGTATTTCGTTATATGGGATGACGTTATAACGTATTACGTTATATGGGATGACGTTATAACGAAATAGGTTATATGGTATGACGTTATAACGTAATAGGTTATATGGGATGACGTTATACCGAATTACGTTATATGGGATGACGTTATAACGTATTACGTTATATGGGATGACGTTATAACGAAATAGGTTATATGGTATGACGTTATAACGTAATAGGTTATATGGTATGACGTTATACCGAATTACGTTATATGGGATGACGTTATAACGTATTACGTTATATGGGATAACGTTATAACGAAATAGGTTATATGGTATGACGTTATAACGCAATAGGTTATATGGAATGACGTTATACCGAATTACGTTATATGGGATGACGTTATAACGTATTACGTTATATGGGATGACGTTATAACGTATTACGTTATGTGGGACGACGTTATAACGTATTGCGTTATGTGGGACGACGTTATAACGTATTGCGTTATATGGAATGACGTTATAACGTATTACGTTATATGGGATGACGTTATAACGTAATACGTTATGTGGGACGACGTTATAACGTATTGCGTTATATGGAATGACGTTATAACGTATTACGTTATATGGGATGACGTTATAACGTAATACGTTGTATGGTATGACGTTATAACGTAACAGGTTATATGGTATGACGTTATACCGAATTACGTTATATGGGATGACGTTATAACGTATTACGTTATATGGGATGACGTTATAACGTATTTCGTTATATGGGATGACGTTATAACGTATTACGTTATATGGGATGACGTTATAACGAAATAGGTTATATGGTATGACGTTATAACGTAATAGGTTATATGGGATGACGTTATACCGAATTACGTTATATGGGATGACGTTATAACGTATTACGTTATGTGGGACGACGTTATAACGTATTGCGTTATATGGAATGACGTTATAACGTATTACGTTATATGGGATGACGTTATAACGTAATACGTTGTATGGTATGACGTTATAACGTAACAGGTTATATGGTATGACGTTATACCGAATTACGTTATATGGGATGACGTTATAACGTATTACGTTATATGGGATGACGTTATAACGTATTTCGTTATATGGGATGACGTTATAACGTATTACGTTATATGGGATGACGTTATAACGAAATAGGTTATATGGTATGACGTTATAACGTAATAGGTTATATGGGATGACGTTATACCGAATTACGTTATATGGGATGACGTTATAACGTATTACGTTATATGGGATGACGTTATAACGTATTTCGTTTTATGGGATGACGTTATAACGTATTACGTTATATGGGATGACGTTATAACGAAATAGGTTATATGGTATGACGTTATAACGTAATAGGTTATATGGTATGACGTTATACCGAATTACGTTATATGGGATGACGTTATAACGTATTACGTTATATGGGATAACGTTATAACGAAATAGGTTATATGGTATGACGTTATAACGCAATAGGTTATATGGAATGACGTTATACCGAATTACGTTATATGGGATGACGTTATAACGTATTACGTTATATGGGATGACGTTATAACGTATTTCGTTATATGGGATGACGTTATAACGTATTACGTTATATGGGATGACGTTATAACGAAATAGGTTGATGGTATGACGTTATAACGTAATAGGTTATATGGGATGACGTTATACCGAATTACGTTATATGGGATGACGTTATAACGTATTACGTTATATGGGATGACGTTATAACGAAATAGGTTATATGGTATGACGTTATAACGTAATAGGTTATATGGTATAACGTTATACCGAATTACGTTATATGGGATGACGTTATAACGTATTACGTTATATGGGATGACGTTATAACGTATTACGTTATATGGGATGACGTTATAACGTATTACGTTATATGGGATGACGTTATAACGTATTACGTTATATGGGATGACGTTATAACGAAATAGGTTATATGGTATGACGTTATAACGTAATAGGTTATATGGTATGACGTTATAACGTATTACGTTATGTGGGACGACGTTATAACGTATTGCGTTATATGGGATGACGTTATAACGTATTACGTTATATGGGATGACGTTATAACGTAATACGTTGTATGGTATGACGTTATAACATATTACGTTACATGGGATGACGCTATAACGTAATAGGTTATATGGTATGACGTTATAACGTAATAGGTTATATGGTATGACGTTATACCGAATTACGTTATATGGGATGACGTTATAACGTATTACGTTATATGGGATGACGTTATAACGTATTACGTTATGTGGGACGACGTTATAACGTATTGCGTTATATGGGATGACGTTATAACGTATTACGTTATATGGGATGACGTTATAACGTAATACGTTGTATGGTATGACGTTATAACGTAATAGGTTATATGGTATGACGTTATACCGAATTACGTTATATGGGATGACGTTATAACGTATTACGTTATATGGGATGACGTTATAACGTATTTCGTTATATGGGATGACGTTATAACGTATTACGTTATATGGGATGACGTTATAACGAAATAGGTTATATGGTATGACGTTATAACGTAATAGATTATATGGGATGACGTTATACCGAATTACGTTATATGGGATGACGTTATAACGTATTACGTTATATGGGATGACGTTATAACGTATTTCGTTTTATGGGATGACGTTATAACGTATTACGTTATATGGGATGACGTTATAACGAAATAGGTTATATGGTATGACGTTATAACGTAATAGGTTATATGGTATGACGTTATACCGAATTACGTTATATGGGATGACGTTATAACGTATTACGTTATATGGGATAACGTTATAACGAAATAGGTTATATGGTATGACGTTATAACGCAATAGGTTATATGGAATGACGTTATACCGAATTACGTTATATGGGATGACGTTATAACGTATTACGTTATATGGGATGACGTTATAACGTATTTCGTTATATGGGATGACGTTATAACGTATTACGTTATATGGGATGACGTTATAACGAAATAGGTTGATGGTATGACGTTATAACGTAATAGGTTATATGGGATGACGTTATACCGAATTACGTTATATGGGATGACGTTATAACGTATTACGTTATATGGGATGACGTTATAACGTATTTCGTTATATGGGATGACGTTATAACGTATTACGTTATATGGGATGACGTTATAACGAAATAGGTTATATGGTATGACGTTATAACGTAATAGGTTATATGGTATGACGTTATACCGAATTACGTTATATGGGATGACGTTATAACGTATTACGTTATATGGGATGACGTTATAACGTATTTCGTTATATGGGATGACGTTATAACGTATTACGTTATATGGGATGACGTTATAACGAAATAGGTTATATGGTATGACGTTATAACGTAATAGGTTATATGCTATGACGTTATACCGAATTACGTTATATGGGATGACGTTATAACGTATTACGTTATATGGGATGACGTTATAACGTATTACGTTATATGGGATGACGTTATAACGTATTACGTTATATGGGATGACGTTATAACGAAATAGGTTATATGGTATGACGTTATAACGTAATAGGTTATATGGTATAACGTTATACCGAATTACGTTATATGGGATGACGTTATAACGTATTACGTTATATGGGATGACGTTATAACGAAATAGGTTATATGGTATGACGTTATAACGTAATAGGTTATATGGCATGACGTTATAACGGATTACGTTATATGGGATGACGTTATAACGTATTTCGATGTATGGGATGACGTTATAACGTATTACGTAATATGGGATGACGTTATAACGTATTACGTAATATGGGATGACGTTATAACGTAATAGGTTATTTGGTATAACGTTATAACGTATTACGTTATATGGTATGACGTTATAACGTATTACGTTATATGGGATGACGATATAACGTATTACGTTATATGGGATGACGTTATAACGTATTACGTTATATGGGATGACGTCATAACGTAATAGGTTATATGGTATAACGTCATAACGTATTACGTTATATGGTATAACGTTATAACGTATTACGTAATATGGGACGACGTTATAACGCATAACGTTATATGGGATGACGTTATAACGTATTACGTTATATGGGATGACGTTATAACGTATTTCGCTGTATGGGATGACGTTATAACGTATTACGTAATATGGGATGACGTTATAACGTATTACGTAATATGGGATGACGTTATAACGTAATAGGTTATTTGGTATAACGTTATAACGTATTACGTTATATGGTATGACGTTATAACGTAATAGGTTATATGGCATGACGTTATAACGCATTACGTTATATGGGATGACGTTATAACGTATTTCGATGTATGGGATGACGTTATAACGTATTACGTAATATGGGATGACGTTATAACGTATTACGTAATATGGGATGACGTTATAACGTAATAGGTTATTTGGTATAACGTTATAACGTATTACGTTATATGGAATACCGTTATATCGTATTAGGTTATATGGTATAACGTTATAACGTATTACGTAATATGGGACGACGTTATAACGCATAACGTTATATGGGATGACGTTATAACGTATTACGTTATATGGGATGACGTTATAACGTATTTCGCTGTATGGGATGACGTTATAACGTATTACGTTATATGGGATGACGTTATAACGTATTACGTTATATGGGATGACGTTATAACGTAATAGGTTATATGGTATAACGTCATAACGTATTACGTTATATGGTATGACGTTATAACGTATTACGTTATGTGGGACGACGTTATAACGTATTGCGTTATATGGGATGACGTTATAACGTATTACGTTATATGGGATGACGTTATAACGTATTACGTTATATGGGATGACGTTATAACGAAATAGGTTATATGGTATGACGTTATAACGTAATAGGTTATATGGTATGACGTTATAACGTATTACGTTATGTGGGACGACGTTATAACGTATTGCGTTATATGGGATGACGTTATAACGTATTACGTTATATGGGATGACGTTATAACGTATTACGTTATATGGGATGACGTTATAACGAAATAGGTTATATGGTATGACGTTATAACGTAATAGGTTATATGGTATGACGTTATAACGTATTACGTTATGTGGGACGACGTTATAACGTATTGCGTTATATGGGATGCCGTTATAACGTATTACGTTATATGGGATGACGTTATAACGTAATACGTTGTATGGTATGACGTTATAACATATTACGTTACATGGGATGACGCTATAACGTAATAGGTTATATGGTATGACGTTATAACGTAATAGGTTATATGGTATGACGTTATACCGAATTACGTTATATGGGATGACGTTATAACGTATTACGTTATATGGGATGACGTTATAACGTATTTCGTTAAATGGGATGACGTTACAACGTCTTACGTTATATGGGATGACGTTATAACGAAATAGGTTATATGGTATGACGTTACAACGTAATAGGTTATATGGTATGACGTTATAACGTATTACGTTATATGGGATGACGTTATAACGAAATAGGTCATGTGGTATGACGTTATAACGTAATAGGTTATATGGTATGACGTTATAACGTATTACGTTATGTGGGACGACGTTATAACGTATTGCGTTATATGGGATGACGTTATAACGTATTACGTTATATGGGATGACGTTATAACGTATTACGTTATGTGGGACGACGTTGTAACGTATTGCGTTATATGGGATGACGTTATAACGTATTACGTTATATGGGATGACGTTATAACGTAATACGTTGTATGGTATGACGTTATAACGTAATAGGTTATATGGTATGACGTTATACCGAATTACGTTATATGGGATGACGTTATAACGTATTACGTTATATGGGATGACGTTATAACGTATTTCGTTATATGGGATGACGTTATAACGTATTACGTTATATGGGATGACGTTATAACGAAATAGGTTATATGGTATGACGTTATAACGTAATAGGTTATATGGGATGACGTTATACCGAATTACGTTATATGGGATGACGTTATAACGTATTACGTTATATGGGATGACGTTATAACGTATTTCGTTTTATGGGATGACGTTATAACGTATTACGTTATATGGGATGACGTTATAACGAAATAGGTTATATGGTATGACGTTATAACGTAATAGGTTATATGGTATGACATTATACCGAATTACGTTATATGGGATGACGTTATAACGTATTACGTTATATGGGATAACGTTATAACGAAATAGGTTATATGGTATGACGTTATAACGCAATAGGTTATATGGAATGACGTTATACCGAATTACGTTATATGGGATGACGTTATAACGTATTACGTTATATGGGATGACGTTATAACGTATTTCGTTATATGGGATGACGTTATAACGTATTACGTTATATGGGATGACGTTATAACGAAATAGGTTATATGGTATGACGTTATAACGTAATAGGTTATATGGGATGACGTTATACCGAATTACGTTATATGGGATGACGTTATAACGTATTTCGTTATATGGGATGACGTTATAACGTATTACGTAATATGGGATGACGTTATAACGTATTACGTAATATGGGATGACGTTATAACGTATTACGTTATATGGGATGACGTTATAACTTATTTCGTTATATGGGATGACGTTATAACGTATTACGTTATATGGGATGACGTTATAACGTATTTCGTTAAATGGGATGACGTTACAACGTATTACGTTATATGGGATGACGTTATAACGAAATAGGTTATATGGTATGACGTTACAACGTAATAGGTTATATGGTATGACGTTATAACGTATTACGTTATATGGGATGACGTTATAACGAAATAGGTTATGTGGTATGACGTTATAACGTAATAGGTTATATGGTATGACGTTATAACGTATTACGTTATGTGGGACGACGTTATAACGTATTGCGTTATATGGGATGACGTTATAACGTATTACGTTATATGGGATGACGTTATAACGTATTACGTTATGTGGGACGACGTTATAACGTATTGCGTTATATGGAATGACGTTATAACGTATTACGTTATATGGGATGACGTTATAACGTAATACGTTGTATGGTATGACGTTATAACGTAATAGGTTATATGGTATGACGTTATACCGAATTACGTTATATGGGATGACGTTATAACGTATTACGTTATATGGGATGACGTTATAACGTATTTCGTTATATGGGATGACGTTATAACGTATTACGTTATATGGGATGACGTTATAACGAAATAGGTTATATGGTATGACGTTATAACGTAATAGGTTATATGGGATGACGTTATACCGAATTACGTTATATGGGATGACGTTATAACGTATTACGTTATATGGGATGACGTTATAACGTATTTCATTTTATGGGATGACGTTATAACGTATTACGTTATATGGGATGACGTTATAACGAAATAGGTTATATGGTATGACGTTATAACGTAATAGGTTATATGGTATGACGTTATACCGAATTACGTTATATGGGATGACGTTATAACGTATTACGTTATATGGGATAACGTTATAACGAAATAGGTTATATGGTATGACGTTATAACGCAATAGGTTATATGGAATGACGTTATACCGAATTACGTTATATGGGATGACGTTATAACGTATTACGTTATATGGGATGACGTTATAACGCATTTCGTTATATGGGATGACGTTATAACGTATTACGTTATATGGGATGACGTTATAACGAAATAGGTTGATGGTATGACGTTATAACGTAATAGGTTATATGGGATGACGTTATACCGAATTACGTTATATGGGATGACGTTATAACGTATTACGTTATATGGGATGACGTTATAACGAAATAGGTTATATGGTATGACGTTATAACGTAATAGGTTATATGGTATAACGTTATACCGAATTACGTTATATGGGATGACGTTATAACGTATTACGTTATATGGGATGACGTTATAACGTATTACGTTATATGGGATGACGTTATAACGTATTACGTTATGTGGGACGACGTTATAACGTATTGCGTTATATGGGATGACGTTATAACGTATTACGTTATATGGGATGACGTTATAACGTAATACGTTGTATGGTATGACGTTATAACATATTACGTTACATGGGATGACGCTATAACGTAATAGGTTATATGGTATGACGTTATAACGTAATAGGTTATATGGTATGACGTTATACCGAATTACGTTATATGGGATGACGTTATAACGTATTACGTTATATGGGATGACGTTATAACGTATTTCGTTAAATGGGATGACGTTACAACGTATTACGTTATATGGGATGACGTTATAACGAAATAGGTTATATGGTATGACGTTACAACGTAATAGGTTATATGGTATGACGTTATAACGTATTACGTTATATGGGATGACGTTATAACGAAATAGGTTATGTGGTATGACGTTATAACGTAATAGGTTATATGGTATGACGTTATAACGTATTACGTTATGTGGGACGACGTTATAACGTATTGCGTTATATGGGATGACGTTATAACGTATTACGTTATATGGGATGACGTTATAACGTAATAGGTTATATGGGATGACGTTATAACGTAATAGGTTATATGGTATAACGTCATAACGTATTACGTTATATGGGATGACGATATAACGTATTACGTTATATGGGATGACGTTATAACGTATTACGTTATATGGGATGACGCTATAACGTAATAGGTTATATGGTATAACGTCATAACGTATTACGTTATATGGTATAACGTTATAACGTATTACGTAATATGGGACGACGTTATAACGCATAACGTTATATGGGATGACGTTATAACGTATTACGTTATATGGGATGACGTTATAACGTATTACGTTATATGGTATGACGTTATAACGTATTACGTTATGTGGGACGACGTTATAACGTATTGCGTTATATGGGATGACGTTATAACGTATTACGTTATATGGGATGACGTTATAACGTAATAGGTTATATGGGATGACGTTATAACGTAATAGGTTATATGGTATAACGTCATAACGTATTACGTTATATGGGATGACGATATAACGTATTACGTTATATGGGATGACGTTATAACGTAATAGGTTATATGGTATGACGTCATAACGTATTACGTTATATGGTATGACGTTATAACGTAATAGGTTATATGGTATGACGTCATAACGTATTACGTTATATGGTATGACGTTATAACGTAATAGGTTATACGGTATGACGTTATAACGTAATACGTTATATGGTATGACGTTATAACGTATTACGTTATATGGGATGATGTTATAACGCATTACGTAATATGGGATGACGTTATAACGTATTACGTTATATGGTATGACGTTATAACGTATTACGTTATGTGGGACGACGTTATAACGTATTGCGTTATATGGGATGACGTTATAACGTATTACGTTATGTGGGATGACGTTATAACGTAATAGGTTATATGGGATGACGTTATAACGTAATAGGTTATATGGTATAACGTCATAACGTATTACGTTATATGATATGACGTTATAACGTAATACGTTATACGATATGACGTTATAACGTAATACGTTATACGGTAAGACGTTATAACGTAATACGTTATATGGTATAACGTTATAACGTATTACGTAATATGGGACGACGTTATAACGTATTACGTTATATGGAATACCGTTATAACGTATTAGGTTATATGGTATGACGTTATAACGCATTACGTTATATGGGATGACGTTATAACGTATTACGTTATATGGAATACCGTTATATCGTATTAGGTTATATGGTATGACGTTATAACGTATTACGTTATATGGGATGACGATATAACGTATTACGTTATATGGGATGACGTTATAACGTATTACGTTATATGGGATGACGTTATAACGTAATAGGTTATATGGTATAACGTCATAACGTATTACGTTATATGGTATAACGTTATAACGTATTACGTAATATGGGACGACGTTATAACGCATAACGTTATATGGGATGACGTTATAACGTATTACGTTATATGGTATGACGTTATAACGTAATATGTTATATGGCATGACGTTATAACGGATTACGTTATATGGGATGACGTTATAACGTATTTCGATGTATGGGATGACGTTATAACGTATTACGTAATATGGGATGACGTTATAACGTATTACGTAATATGGGATGACGTTATAACGTAATAGGTTATTTGGTATAACGTTATAACGTATTACGTTATATGGTATGACGTTATAACGTAATAGGTTATATGGCATGACGTTATAACGCATTACGTTATATGGGATGACGTTATAACATATTACGTTATATGGAATACCGTTATATCGTATTAGGTTATATGGTATGACGTTATAACGTATTACGTTATATGGGATGACAATATAACGTATTACGTTATATGGGATGACGTTATAACGTATTACGTTATATGGGATGACGCTATAACGTAATAGGTTATATGGTATAACGTCATAACGTATTACGTTATATGGGATGACGTTATAACGTATTACGTTATATGGTATGACGTTATAACGTAATATGTTATATGGCATGACGTTATAACGGATTACGTTATATGGGATGACGTTATAACGTATTTCGATGTATGGGATGACGTTATAACGTATTACGTAATATGGGATGACGTTATAACGTATTACGTAATATGGGATGACGTTATAACGTAATAGGTTATTTGGTATAACGTTATAACGTATTACGTTATATGGTATGACGTTATAACGTAATAGGTTATATGGCATGACGTTATAACGCATTACGTTATATGGGATGACGTTATAACATATTACGTTATATGGAATACCGTTATATCGTATTAGGTTATATGGTATGACGTTATAACGTATTACGTTATATGGGATGACGATATAACGTATTACGTTATATGGGATGACGTTATAACGTATTACGTTATATGGGATGACGCTATAACGTAATAGGTTATATGGTATAACGTCATAACGTATTACGTTATATGGTATAACGTTATAACGTATTACGTAATATGGGACGACGTTATAACGCATAACGTTATATGGGATGACGTTATAACGTATTACGTTATATGGGATGACGTTATAACGTATTTCGCTGTATGGGATGACGTTATAACGTATTACGTAATATGGGATGACGTTATAACGTATTACGTAATATGGGATGACGTTATAACGTAATAGGTTATTTGGTATAACGTTATAACGTATTACGTTATATGGTATGACGTTATAACGTAATAGGTTATATGGCATGACGTTATAACGCATTACGTTATATGGGATGACGTTATAACGTATTACGTTATATGGAATACCGTTATATCGTATTAGGTTATATGGTATAACGTTATAACGTATTACGTAATATGGGACGACGTTATAACGCATAACGTTATATGGGATGACGTTATAACGTATTACGTTATATGGGATGACGTTATAACGTATTTCGCTGTATGGGATGACGTTATAACGTATTACGTTATATGGGATGACGTTATAACGTATTACGTTATATGGGATGACGTTATAACGTAATAGGTTATATGGTATAACGTCATAACGTATTACGTTATATGGTATGACGTTATAACGTATTACGTTATGTGGGGCGACGTTATAACGTATTGCGTTATATGGGATGACGTTATAACGTAATAGGTTATATGGCATGACGTTATAACGGATTACGTTATATGGGATGACGTTATAACGTATTTCGATGTATGGGATGACGTTATAACGTATTACGTAATATGGTATAACGTTATAACGTATTACGTAATATGGTATAACGTTATAACGTATTACGTAATATGGGGCGACGTTATAACGTATTACGTTATATGGGATGACGTTATAACGTATTTCGCTGTATGGGATGACGTTATAACGTATTACGTTATGTGGGACGACGTTATAACGTATTTCGTTATATGGGATGACGTTATAACGTATTACGTAATATGGGATGACGTTATAACGTATTACGTTATGTGGGACGACGTTATAACGTTTTGCGTTATATGGTATGACGTTATAACGTATTACGTTATATGGTATGTCGTTATAACGTAATAGGTTATATGGCATGACGTTATAACGGATTACGTTATAACGTATTTCGATGTATGGGATGACGTTATAACGTATTACGTAATATGGGATGACGTTATAACGTATTACGTAATATGGGATGACGTTATAACGTAATAGGTTATTTGGTATAACGTTATAACGTATTACGTTATATGGTATGACGTTATAACGTATTACGTTATATGGGATGACGATATAACGTATTACGTTATATGGGATGACGTTATAACGTATTACGTTATATGGGATGACGTTATAACGTAATAGGTTATATGGTATAACGTCATAACGTATTTCGTTATATGGTATAACGTTATAACGTATTACGTAATATGGGACGACGTTATAACGCATAACGTTATATGGGATGACGTTATAACGTATTACGTTATATGGGATGACGTTATAACGTATTTCGCTGTATGGGATGACGTTATAACGTATTACGTAATATGGGATGACGTTATAACGTATTACGTAATATGGGATGACGTTATAACGTAATAGGTTATTTGGTATAACGTTATAACGTATTACGTTATATGGTATGACGTTATAACGTAATAGGTTATATGGCATGACGTTATAACGCATTACGTTATATTGGACGACGTTATAACGTATTACGTTATATGGAATACCGTTATATCGTATTAGGTTATATGGTATAACGTTATAACGTATTACGTAATATGGGACGACGTTATAACGTATTACGTAATATGGGACGACGTTATAACGCATAACGTTATATGGGATGACGTTATAACGTATTTCGCTGTATGGGATGACGTTATAACGTATTACGTTATATGGGATGACGTTATAACGTATTACGTTATATGGGATGACGTTATAACGTAATAGGTTATATGGTATAACGTCATAACGTATTACGTTATATGGTATGACGTTATAACGTATTACGTTATGTGGGACGACGTTATAACGTATTGCGTTATATGGGATGACGTTATAACGTATTACGTTATATGGGATGACGTTATAACGTATTACGTTATATGGGATGACGTTATAACGAAATAGGTTATATGGTATGACGTTATAACGTAATAGGTTATATGGTATGACGTTATAACGTATTACGTTATGTGGGGCGACGTTATAACGTATTGCGTTATATGGGATGACGTTATAACGTATTACGTTATATGGGATGACGTTATAACGTAATACGTTGTATGGTATGACGTTATAACATATTACGTTACATGGGATGACGCTATAACGTAATAGGTTATATGGTATGACGTTATAACGTAATAGGTTATATGGTATGACGTTATACCGAATTACGTTATATGGGATGACGTTATAACGTATTACGTTATATGGGATGACGTTATAACGTATTTCGTTAAATGGGATGACGTTACAACGTATTACGTTATATGGGATGACGTTATAACGAAATGGGTTATATGGTATGACGTTACAACGTAATAGGTTATATGGTATGACGTTATAACGTATTACGTTATATGGGATGACGTTATAACGAAATAGGTTATGTGGTATGACGTTATAACGTAATAGGTTATATGGTATGACGTTATAACGTATTACGTTATGTGGGACAACGTTATAACGTATTGCGTTATATGGGATGACGTTATAACGTATTACGTTATATGGGATGACGTTATAACGTATTACGTTATGTGGGACGACGTTATAACGTATTGCGTTATATGGGATGACGTTATAACGTATTACGTTATATGGGATGACGTTATAACGTAATACGTTGTATGGTATGACGTTATAACGTAATAGGTTATATGGTATGACGTTATACCGAATTACGTTATATGGGATGACGTTATAACGTATTACGTTATATGGGATGACGTTATAACGTATTTCGTTATATGGGATGACGTTATAACGTATTACGTTATATGGGATGACGTTATAACGAAATAGGTTATATGGTATGACGTTATAACGTAATAGGTTATATGGGATGACGTTATACCGAATTACGTTATATGGGATGACGTTATAACGTATTACGTTATATGGGATGACGTTATAACGTATTTCGTTTTATGGGATGACGTTATAACGTATTACGTTATATGGGATGACGTTATAACGAAATAGGTTATATGGTATGACGTTATAACGTAATAGGTTATATGGTATGACGTTATACCGAATTACGTTATATGGGATGACGTTATAACGTATTACGTTATATGGGATGACGTTATAACGAAATAGGTTATATGGTATGACGTTATAACGTAATAGGTTATATGGGATGACGTTATACCGAATTACGTTATATGGGATGACGTTATAACGTATTTCGTTATATGGGATGACGTTATAACGTATTACGTTATATGGGATGACGTTATAACGAAATAGGTTGATGGTATGACGTTATAACGTAATAGGTTATATGGGATGACGTTATACCGAATTACGTTATATGGGATGACGTTATAACGTATTTCGTTATATGGGATGACGTTATAACGTATTACGTTATATGGGATGACGTTATAACGTATTTCGTTATATGGGATGACGTTATAACGTATTACGTTATATGGGATGACGTTATAACGAAATAGGTTATATGGTATGACGTTATAACGTAATAGGTTATATGGGATGACGTTATACCGAATTACGTTATATGGGATGACGTTATAACGTATTACGTTATATGGGATGACGTTATAACGTATTTCGTTTTATGGGATGACGTTATAACGTATTACGTTATATGGGATGACGTTATAACGAAATAGGTTATATGGTATGACGTTATAACGTAATAGGTTATATGGTATGACGTTATACCGAATTACGTTATATGGGATGACGTTATAACGTATTACGTTATATGGGATGACGTTATAACGAAATAGGTTATATGGTATGACGTTATAACGTAATAGGTTATATGGGATGACGTTATACCGAATTACGTTATATGGGATGACGTTATAACGTATTACGTTATATGGGATGACGTTATAACGTATTTCGTTATATGGGATGACGTTATAACGTATTACGTTATATGGGATGACGTTATAACGAAATAGGTTATATGGTATGACGTTATAACGTAATAGGTTATATGGGATGACGTTATACCGAATTACGTTATATGGGATGACGTTATAACGTATTTCGTTATATGGGATGACGTTATAACGTATTACGTTATATGGGATGACGTTATAACGAAATAGGTTGATGGTATGACGTTATAACGTAATAGGTTATATGGGATGACGTTATACCGAATTACGTTATATGGGATGACGTTATAACGTATTACGTTATATGGGATGACGTTATAACGTATTTCGTTAAATGGGATGACGTTACAACGTATTACGTTATATGGGATGACGTTATAACGAAATAGGTTATATGGTATGACGTTACAACGTAATAGGTTATATGGTATGACGTTATAACGTATTACGTTATATGGGATGACGTTATAACGAAATAGGTTATGTGGTATGACGTTATAACGTAATAGGTTATATGGTATGACGTTATAACGTATTACGTTATGTGGGACGACGTTATAACGTATTGCGTTATATGGGATGACGTTATAACGTATTACGTTATATGGGATGACGTTATAACGTATTACGTTATGTGGGACGACGTTATAACGTATTGCGTTATATGGAATGACGTTATAACGTATTACGTTATATGGGATGACGTTATAACGTAATACGTTGTATGGTATGACGTTATAACGTAACAGGTTATATGGTATGACGTTATACCGAATTACGTTATATGGGATGACGTTATAACGTATTACGTTATATGGGATGACGTTATAACGTATTTCGTTATATGGGATGACGTTATAACGTATTACGTTATATGGGATGACGTTATAACGAAATAGGTTATATGGTATGACGTTATAACGTAATAGGTTATATGGGATGACGTTATACCGAATTACGTTATATGGGATGACGTTATAACGTATTACGTTATATGGGATGACGTTATAACGTATTTCGTTTTATGGGATGACGTTATAACGTATTACGTTATATGGGATGACGTTATAACGAAATAGGTTATATGGTATGACGTTATAACGTAATAGGTTATATGGTATGACGTTATACCGAATTACGTTATATGGGATGACGTTATAACGTATTACGTTATACGGGATAACGTTATAACGAAATAGGTTATATGGTATGACGTTATAACGCAATAGGTTATATGGAATGACGTTATACCGAATTACGTTATATGGGATGACGTTATAACGTATTACGTTATATGGGATGACGTTATAACGTATTTCGTTATATGGGATGACGTTATAACGTATTACGTTATATGGGATGACGTTATAACGAAATAGGTTGATGGTATGACGTTATAACGTAATAGGTTATATGGGATGACGTTATACCGAATTACGTTATATGGGATGACGTTATAACGTATTACGTTATATGGGATGACGTTATAACGAAATAGGTTATATGGTATGACGTTATAACGTAATAGGTTATATGGTATAACGTTATACCGAATTACGTTATATGGGATGACGTTATAACGTATTACGTTATATGGGATGACGTTATAACGTATTACGTTATATGGGATGACGTTATAACGTATTACGTTATATGGGATGACGTTATAACGTATTACGTTATATGGGATGACGTTATAACGAAATAGGTTATATGGTATGACGTTATAACGTAATAGGTTATATGGTATGACGTTATAACGTATTACGTTATGTGGGACGACGTTATAACGTATTGCGTTATATGGGATGACGTTATAACGTATTACGTTATATGGGATGACGTTATAACGTAATACGTTGTATGGTATGACGTTATAACATATTACGTTACATGGGATGACGCTATAACGTAATAGGTTATATGGTATGACGTTATAACGTAATAGGTTATATGGTATGTCGTTATACCGAATTACGTTATATGGGATGACGTTATAACGTATTACGTTATATGGGATGACGTTATAACGAAATAGGTTATATGGTATGACGTTACAACGTAATAGGTTATATGGTATGACGTTATAACGTATTACGTTATATGGGATGACGTTATAACGTATTACGTTATGTGGGACGACGTTATAACGTATTGCGTTATATGGGATGACGTTATAACGTATTACGTTATATGGGATGACGTTATAACGTAATACGTTGTATGGTATGACGTTATAACGTAATAGGTTATATGGTATGACGTTATACCGAATTACGTTATATGGGATGACGTTATAACGTATTACGTTATATGGGATGACGTTATAACGTATTTCGTTATATGGGATGACGTTATAACGTATTACGTTATATGGGATGACGTTATAACGAAATAGGTTATATGGTATGACGTTATAACGTAATAGATTATATGGGATGACGTTATACCGAATTACGTTATATGGGATGACGTTATAACGTATTACGTTATATGGGATGACGTTATAACGTATTTCGTTTTATGGGATGACGTTATAACGTATTACGTTATATGGGATGACGTTATAACGAAATAGGTTATATGGTATGACGTTATAACGTAATAGGTTATATGGTATGACGTTATACCGAATTACGTTATATGGGATGACGTTATAACGTATTACGTTATATGGGATGACGTTATAACGAAATAGGTTATATGGTATGACGTTATAACGCAATAGGTTATATGGAATGACGTTATACCGAATTACGTTATATGGGATGACGTTATAACGTATTACGTTATATGGGATGACGTTATAACGTATTTCGTTATATGGGATGACGTTATAACGTATTACGTTATATGGGATGACGTTATAACGAAATAGGTTGATGGTATGACGTTATAACGTAATAGGTTATATGGGATGACGTTATACCGAATTACGTTATATGGGATGACGTTATAACGTATTACGTTATATGGGATGACGTTATAACGTATTTCGTTATATGGGATGACGTTATAACGTTTTACGTTATATGGGATGACGTTATAACGAAATAGGTTATATGGTATGACGTTATAACGTAATAGGTTATATGGTATGACGTTATACCGAATTACGTTATATGGGATGACGTTATAACGTATTACGTTATATGGGATGACGTTATAACGTATTTCGTTATATGGGATGACGTTATAACGTATTACGTTATATGGGATGACGTTATAACGAAATAGGTTATATGGTATGACGTTATAACGTAATAGGTTATATGCTATGACGTTATACCGAATTACGTTATATGGGATGACGTTATAACGTATTACGTTATATGGGATGACGTTATAACGTATTACGTTATATGGGATGACGTTATAACGTATTACGTTATATGGGATGACGTTATAACGAAATAGGTTATATGGTATGACGTTATAACGTAATAGGTTATATGGTATAACGTTATACCGAATTACGTTATATGGGATGACGTTATAACGTATTACGTTATATGGGATGACGTTATAACGAAATAGGTTATATGGTATGACGTTATAACGTAATAGGTTATATGGCATGACGTTATAACGGATTACGTTATATGGGATGACGTTATAACGTATTTCGATGTATGGGATGACGTTATAACGTATTACGTAATATGGGATGACGTTATAACGTATTACGTAATATGGGATGACGTTATAACGTAATAGGTTATTTGGTATAACGTTATAACGTATTACGTTATATGGTATGACGTTATAACGTATTACGTTATATGGGATGACGATATAACGTATTACGTTATATGGGATGACGTTATAACGTATTACGTTATATGGGATGACGTTATAACGTAATAGGTTATATGGTATAACGTCATAACGTATTACGTTATATGGTATAACGTTATAACGTATTACGTAATATGGGACGACGTTATAACGCATAACGTTATATGGGATGACGTTATAACGTATTACGTTATATGGGATGACGTTATAACGTATTTCGCTGTATGGGATGACGTTATAACGTATTACGTAATATGGGATGACGTTATAACGTATTACGTAATATGGGATGACGTTATAACGTAATAGGTTATTTGGTATAACGTTATAACGTATTACGTTATATGGTATGACGTTATAACGTAATAGGTTATATGGCATGACGTTATAACGCATTACGTTATATGGGACGACGTTATAACGTATTACGTTATATGGAATACCGTTATATCGTATTAGGTTATATGGTATAACGTTATAACGTATTACGTAATATGGGACGACGTTATAACGCATAACGTTATATGGGATGACGTTATAACGTATTACGTTATATGGGATGACGTTATAACGTATTTCGCTGTATGGGATGACGTTATAACGTATTACGTTATATGGGATGACGTTATAACGTATTACGTTATATGGGATGACGTTATAACGTAATAGGTTATATGGTATAACGTCATAACGTATTACGTTATATGGTATGACGTTATAACGTATTACGTTATGTGGGACGACGTTATAACGTATTGCGTTATATGGGATGACGTTATAACGTATTACGTTATATGGGATGACGTTATAACGTATTACGTTATATGGGATGACGTTATAACGAAATAGGTTATATGGTATGACGTTATAACGTAATAGGTTATATGGTATGACGTTATAACGTATTACGTTATGTGGGACGACGTTATAACGTATTGCGTTATATGGGATGACGTTATAACGTATTACGTTATATGGGATGACGTTATAACGTAATACGTTGTATGGTATGACGTTATAACATATTACGTTACATGGGATGACGCTATAACGTAATAGGTTATATGGTATGACGTTATAACGTAATAGGTTATATGGTATGACGTTATACCGAATTACGTTATATGGGATGACGTTATAACGTATTACGTTATATGGGATGACGTTATAACGTATTTCGTTAAATGGGATAACGTTACAACGTATTACGTTATATGGGATGACGTTATAACGAAATAGGTTATATGGTATGACGTTACAACGTAATAGGTTATATGGTATGACGTTATAACGTATTACGTTATATGGGATGACGTTATAACGAAATAGGTTATGTGGTATGACGTTATAACGTAATAGGTTATATGGTATGACGTTATAACGTATTACGTTATGTGGGACGACGTTATAACGTATTGCGTTATATGGGATGACGTTATAACGTATTACGTTATATGGGATGACGTTATAACGTATTACGTTATGTGGGACGACGTTATAACGTATTGCGTTATATGGGATGACGTTATAACGTATTACGTTATATGGGATGACGTTATAACGTAATACGTTGTATGGTATGACGTTATAACGTAATAGGTTATATGGTATGACGTTATACCGAATTACGTTATATGGGATGACGTTATAACGTATTACGTTATATGGGATGACGTTATAACGTATTTCGTTATATGGGATGACGTTATAACGTATTACGTTATATGGGATGACGTTATAACGAAATAGGTTATATGGTATGACGTTATAACGTAATAGGTTATATGGGATGACGTAATACCGAATTACGTTATATGGGATGACGTTATAACGTATTACGTTATATGGGATGACGTTATAACGTATTTCGTTTTATGGGATGACGTTATAACGTATTACGTTATATGGGATGACGTTATAACGAAATAGGTTATATGGTATGACGTTATAACGTAATAGGTTATATGGTATGACGTTATACCGAATTACGTTATATGGGATGACGTTATAACGTATTACGTTATATGGGATAACGTTATAACGAAATAGGTTATATGGTATGACGTTATAACGCAATAGGTTATATGGAATGACGTTATACCGAATTACGTTATATGGGATGACGTTATAACGTATTACGTTATATGGGATGACGTTATAACGTATTTCGTTATATGGGATGACGTTATAACGTATTACGTTATATGGGATGACGTTATAACGAAATAGGTTATATGGTATGACGTTATAACGTAATAGGTTATATGGGATGACGTTATACCGAATTACGTTATATGGGATGACGTTATAACGTATTTCGTTATATGGGATGACGTTATAACGTATTACGTTATATGGGATGACGTTATAACGTATTTCGTTAAATGGGATGACGTTACAACGTATTACGTTATATGGGATGACGTTATAACGAAATAGGTTATATGGTATGACGTTACAACGTGATAGGTTATATGGTATGACGTTATAACGTATTACGTTATATGGGATGACGTTATAACGAAATAGGTTATGTGGTATGACGTTATAACGTAATAGGTTATATGGTATGACGTTATAACGTATTACGTTATGTGGGACGACGTTATAACGTATTGCGTTATATGGGATGACGTTATAACGTATTACGTTATATGGGATGACGTTATAACGTATTACGTTATGTGGGACGACGTTATAACGTATTGCGTTATATGGAATGACGTTATAACGTATTACGTTATATGGGATGACGTTATAACGTAATACGTTGTATGGTATGACGTTATAACGTAATAGGTTATATGGTATGACGTTATACCGAATTACGTTATATGGGATGACGTTATAACGTATTACGTTATATGGGATGACGTTATAACGTATTTCGTTATATGGGATGACGTTATAACGTATTACGTTATATGGGATGACGTTATAACGAAATAGGTTATATGGTATGACGTTATAACGTAATAGGTTATATGGGATGACGTTATACCGAATTACGTTATATGGGATGACGTTATAACGTATTACGTTATATGGGATGACGTTATAACGTATTTCGTTTTATGGGATGACGTTATAACGTATTACGTTATATGGGATGACGTTATAACGAAATAGGTTATATGGTATGACGTTATAACGTAATAGGTTATATGGTATGACGTTATACCGAATTACGTTATATGGGATGACGTTATAACGTATTACGTTATATGGGATAACGTTATAACGAAATAGGTTATATGGTATGACGTTATAACGCAATAGGTTATATGGAATGACGTTATACCGAATTACGTTATATGGGATGACGTTATAACGTATTACGTTATATGGGATGACGTTATAACGTATTTCGTTATATGGGATGACGTTATAACGTATTACGTTATATGGGATGACGTTATAACGAAATAGGTTGATGGTATGACGTTATAACGTAATAGGTTATATGGGATGACGTTATACCGAATTACGTTATATGGGATGACGTTATAACGTATTACGTTATATGGGATGACGTTATAACGAAATAGGTTATATGGTATGACGTTATAACGTAATAGGTTATATGGTATAACGTTATACCGAATTACGTTATATGGGATGACGTTATAACGTATTACGTTATATGGGATGACGTTATAACGAAATAGGTTATATGGTATGACGTTATAACGTAATAGGTTATATGGTATAACGTTATACCGAATTACGTTATATGGGATGACGTTATAACGTATTTCGTTAAATGGGATGACGTTACAACGTATTACGTTATATGGGATGACGTTATAACGAAATAGGTTATATGGTATGACGTTACAACGTAATAGGTTATATGGTATGACGTTATAACGTATTACGTTATATGGGATGACGTTATAACGAAATAGGTTATGTGGTATGACGTTATAACGTAATAGGTTATATGGTATGACGTTATAACGTATTACGTTATGTGGGACGACGTTATAACGTATTGCGTTATATGGGATGACGTTATAACGTATTACGTTATATGGGATGACGTTATAACGTATTACGTTATGTGGGACGACGTTATAACGTATTGCGTTATATGGGATGACGTTATAACGTATTACGTTATATGGGATGACGTTATAACGTAATACGTTGTATGGTATGACGTTATAACGTAATAGGTTATATGGTATGACGTTATACCGAATTACGTTATATGGGATGACGTTATAACGTATTACGTTATATGGGATGACGTTATAACGTATTTCGTTATATGGGATGACGTTATAACGTATTACGTTATATGGGATGACGTTATAACGAAATAGGTTATATGGTATGACGTTATAACGTAATAGATTATATGGGATGACGTTATACCGAATTACGTTATATGGGATGACGTTATAACGTATTACGTTATATGGGATGACGTTATAACGTATTTCGTTTTATGGGATGACGTTATAACGTATTACGTTATATGGGATGACGTTATAACGAAATAGGTTATATGGTATGACGTTATAACGTAATAGGTTATATGGTATGACGTTATACCGAATTACGTTATATGGGATGACGTTATAACGTATTACGTTATATGGGATAACGTTATAACGAAATAGGTTATATGGTATGACGTTATAACGCCATAGGTTATATGGAATGACGTTATACCGAATTACGTTATATGGGATGACGTTATAACGTATTACGTTATATGGGATGACGTTATAACGTATTTCGTTATATGGGATGACGTTATAACGTATTACGTTATATGGGATGACGTTATAACGAAATAGGTTGATGGTATGACGTTATAACGTAATAGGTTATATGGGATGACGTTATACCGAATTACGTTATATGGGATGACGTTATAACGTATTACGTTATATGGGATGACGTTATAACGTATTTCGTTATATGGGATGACGTTATAACGTATTACGTTATATGGGATGACGTTATAACGAAATAGGTTATATGGTATGACGTTATAACGTAATAGGTTATATGGTATGACGTTATACCGAATTACGTTATATGGGATGACGTTATAACGTATTACGTTATATGGGATAACGTTATAACGAAATAGGTTATATGGTATGACGTTATAACGCAATAGGTTATATGGAATGACGTTATACCGAATTACGTTATATGGGATGACGTTATAACGTATTACGTTATATGGGATGACGTTATAACGTATTTCGTTATATGGGATGACGTTATAACGTATTACGTTATATGGGATGACGTTATAACGAAATAGGTTATATGGTATGACGTTATAACGTAATAGGTTATATGCTATGACGTTATACCGAATTACGTTATATGGGATGACGTTATAACGTATTACGTTATATGGGATGACGTTATAACGTATTACGTTATATGGGATGACGTTATAACGTATTACGTTATATGGGATGACGTTATAACGAAATAGGTTATATGGTATGACGTTATAACGTAATAGGTTATATGGTATAACGTTATACCGAATTACGTTATATGGGATGACGTTATAACGTATTACGTTATATGGGATGACGTTATAACGAAATAGGTTATATGGTATGACGTTATAACGTAATAGGTTATATGGTATAACGTTATACCGTATTACGTTATATGGGATGACGTTATAACGTATTACGTTATATGGAATACCGTTATAACGTATTAGGTTACATGGTATGACGTTATAACGTATTAGGTTATATGGGATGACGTTATATCGTAATAGGTTATATGGTATGACGTTATACCGAATTACGTTATATGGGATGACGTTATAACGTATTACGTTATATGGGATAACGTTATAACGAAATAGGTTATATGGTATGACGTTATAACGCAATAGGTTATATGGAATGACGTTATACCGAATTACGTTATATGGGATGACGTTATAACGTATTACGTTATATGGGATGACGTTATAACGTATTTCGTTATATGGGATGACGTTATAACGTAACAGGTTATATGGTATGACGTTATACCGAATTACGTTATATGGGATGACGTTATAACGTAATAGGTTATATGGTATAACGTTATACCGTATTACGTTCTATGGCATGATGTTATAACGTGTTACGTGATATGGGATGACGTTATAACGTATTGCGTTGTATGGGATGACGTTATAACGTATTACGTTATATGGGATGACGTTATAACGAAATAGGTTATATGGTATGACGTTATTACGTAAACAGGTTATATGGTATGACGTTATACCGAATTACGTTATATGGGATGACGTTATAACGTATTACGTTATATGGGATGACGTTATAACGAAATAGGTTATATGGTATGACGTTATAACGTAATAGGTTATATGGTATAACGTTATACCGTATTACGTTATATGGGATGACGTTATAACGTATTACGTTATATGGAATACCGTTATAACGTATTAGGTTACATGGTATGACGTTATAACGTATTAGGTTATATGGGATGACGTTATATCGTAATAGGTTATATGGTATGACGTTATACCGAATTACGTTATATGGGATGACGTTATAACGTATTACGTTATATGGGATAACGTTATAACGAAATAGGTTATATGGTATGACGTTATAACGCAATAGGTTATATGGAATGACGTTATACCGAATTACGTTATATGGGATGACGTTATAACGTATTACGTTATATGGGATGACGTTATAACGTATTTCGTTATATGGGATGACGTTATAACGTATTACGTTATATGGGATGACGTTATAACGAAATAGGTTATATGGTATGACGTTATAACGTAATAGGTTATATGGGATGACGTTATACCGAATTACGTTATATGGGATGACGTTATAACGTATTTCGTTATATGGGATGACGTTATAACGTATTACGTTATATGGGATGACGTTATAACGAAATAGGTTGATGGTATGACGTTATAACGTAATAGGTTATATGGAATGACGTTATACCGAATTACGTTATATGGGATGACGTTATAACGTATTACGTTATATGGGATGACGTTATAACGTATTTCGTTAAATGGGATGACGTTACAACGTATTACGTTATATGGGATGACGTTATAACGAAATAGGTTATATGGTATGACGTTACAACGTAATAGGTTATATGGTATGACGTTATAACGTATTACGTTATATGGGATGACGTTATAACGAAATAGGTTATGTGGTATGACGTTATAACGTAATAGGTTATATGGTATGACGTTATAACGTATTACGTTATGTGGGACGACGTTATAACGTATTGCGTTATATGGGATGACGTTATAACGTATTACGTTATATGGGATGACGTTATAACGTATTACGTTATGTGGGACGACGTTATAACGTATTGCGTTATATGGAATGACGTTATAACGTATTACGTTATATGGGATGACGTTATAACGTAATACGTTGTATGGTATGACGTTATAACGTAATAGGTTATATGGTATGACGTTATACCGAATTACGTTATATGGGATGACGTTATAACGTATTACGTTATATGGGATGACGTTATAACGTATTTCGTTATATGGGATGACGTTATAACGTATTATGTTATATGGGATGACGTTATAACGAAATAGGTTATATGGTATGACGTTATAACGTAATAGGTTATATGGGATGACGTTATACCGAATTACGTTATATGGGATGACGTTATAACGTATTACGTTATATGGGATGACGTTATAACGTATTTCGTTTTATGGGATGACGTTATAACGTATTACGTTATATGGGATGACGTTATAACGAAATAGGTTATATGGTATGACGTTATAACGTAATAGGTTATATGGTATGACGTTATACCGAATTACGTTATATGGGATGACGTTATAACGTATTACGTTATATGGGATAACGTTATAACGAAATAGGTTATATGGTATGACGTTATAACGCAATAGGTTATATGGAATGACGTTATACCGAATTACGTTATATGGGATGACGTTATAACGTATTACGTTATATGGGATGACGTTATAACGTATTTCGTTATATGGGATGACGTTATAACGTATTACGTTATATGGGATGACGTTATAACGAAATAGGTTGATGGTATGACGTTATAACGTAATAGGTTATATGGGATGACGTTATACCGAATTACGTTATATGGGATGACGTTATAACGTATTACGTTATATGGGATGACGTTATAACGAAATAGGTTATATGGTATGACGTTATAACGTAATAGGTTATATGGTATAACGTTATACCGAATTACGTTATATGGGATGACGTTATAACGTATTACGTTATATGGGATGACGTTATAACGTATTACGTTATATGGGATGACGTTATAACGTATTACGTTATGTGGGACGACGTTATAACGTATTGCGTTATATGGGATGACGTTATAACGTATTACGTTATATGGGATGACGTTATAACGTAATACGTTGTATGGTATGACGTTATAACATATTACGTTACATGGGATGACGCTATAACGTAATAGGTTATATGGTATGACGTTATAACGTAATAGGTTATATGGTATGACGTTATACCGAATTACGTTATATGGGATGACGTTATAACGTATTACGTTATATGGGATGACGTTATAACGTATTTCGTTAAATGGGATGACGTTACAACGTATTACGTTATATGGGATGACGTTATAACGAAATAGGTTATATGGTATGACGTTACAACGTAATAGGTTATATGGTATGACGTTATAACGTATTACGTTATATGGGATGACGTTATAACGAAATAGGTTATGTGGTATGACGTTATAACGTAATAGGTTATATGGTATGACGTTATAACGTATTACGTTATGTGGGACGACGTTATAACGTATTGCGTTATATGGGATGACGTTATAACGTATTACGTTATATGGGATGACGTTATAACGTATTACGTTATGTGGGACGACGTTATAACGTATTGCGTTATATGGGATGACGTTATAACGTATTACGTTATATGGGATGACGTTATAACGTAATACGTTGTATGGTATGACGTTATAACGTAATAGGTTATATGGTATGACGTTATACCGAATTACGTTATATGGGATGACGTTATAACGTATTACGTTATATGGGATGACGTTATAACGTATTTCGTTATATGGGATGACGTTATAACGTATTACGTTATATGGGATGACGTTATAACGAAATAGGTTATATGGTATGACGTTATAACGTAATAGATTATATGGGATGACGTTATACCGAATTACGTTATATGGGATGACGTTATAACGTATTACGTTATATGGGATGACGTTATAACGTATTTCGTTTTATGGGATGACGTTATAACGTATTACGTTATATGGGATGACGTTATAACGAAATAGGTTATATGGTATGACGTTATAACGTAATAGGTTATATGGTATGACGTTATACCGAATTACGTTATATGGGATGACGTTATAACGTATTACGTTATATGGGATAACGTTATAACGAAATAGGTTATATGGTATGACGTTATAACGCCATAGGTTATATGGAATGACGTTATACCGAATTACGTTATATGGGATGACGTTATAACGTATTACGTTATATGGGATGACGTTATAACGTATTTCGTTATATGGGATGACGTTATAACGTATTACGTTATATGGGATGACGTTATAACGAAATAGGTTGATGGTATGACGTTATAACGTAATAGGTTATATGGGATGACGTTATACCGAATTACGTTATATGGGATGACGTTATAACGTATTACGTTATATGGGATGACGTTATAACGTATTTCGTTATATGGGATGACGTTATAACGTATTACGTTATATGGGATGACGTTATAACGAAATAGGTTATATGGTATGACGTTATAACGTAATAGGTTATATGGTATGACGTTATACCGAATTACGTTATATGGGATGACGTTATAACGTATTACGTTATATGGGATAACGTTATAACGAAATAGGTTATATGGTATGACGTTATAACGCAATAGGTTATATGGAATGACGTTATACCGAATTACGTTATATGGGATGACGTTATAACGTATTACGTTATATGGGATGACGTTATAACGTATTTCGTTATATGGGATGACGTTATAACGTATTACGTTATATGGGATGACGTTATAACGAAATAGGTTATATGGTATGACGTTATAACGTAATAGGTTATATGCTATGACGTTATACCGAATTACGTTATATGGGATGACGTTATAACGTATTACGTTATATGGGATGACGTTATAACGTATTACGTTATATGGGATGACGTTATAACGTATTACGTTATATGGGATGACGTTATAACGAAATAGGTTATATGGTATGACGTTATAACGTAATAGGTTATATGGTATAACGTTATACCGAATTACGTTATATGGGATGACGCTATAACGTATTACGTTATATGGGATGACGTTATAACGAAATAGGTTATATGGTATGACGTTATAACGTAATAGGTTATATGGTATAACGTTATACCGAATTACGTTATATGGGATGACGTTATAACGTATTACGTTATATGGGATGACGTTATAACGTATTACCTTATATGGGATGACGTTATAACGAAATAGGTTATATGGTATGACGTTATAACGTAACAGGTTATATGGTATGACGTTATACCGAATTACGTTATATGGGATGACGTTATAACGTAATAGGTTATATGGTATAACGTTATACCGTATTACGTTCTATGGCATGATGTTATAACGTGTTACGTGATATGGGATGACGTTATAACGTATTGCGTTGTATGGGATGACGTTATAACGTATTACGTTATATGGGATGACGTTATAACGAAATAGGTTATATGGTATGACGTTATTACGTAAACAGGTTATATGGTATGACGTTATACCGAATTACGTTATATGGGATGACGTTATAACGTATTACGTTATATGGGATGACGTTATAACGAAATAGGTTATATGGTATGACGTTATAACGTAATAGGTTATATGGTATAACGTTATACCGTATTACGTTATATGGGATGACGTTATAACGTATTACGTTATATGGAATACCGTTATAACGTATTAGGTTACATGGTATGACGTTATAACGTATTAGGTTATATGGGATGACGTTATAACGTATTACGTTATATGGGATGACGTTATAACGAAATAGGTTATATGGTATGACGTTATAACGTAATAGGTTATATGGTATAACGTTATACCGTATTACGTTATATGGGATGACGTTATAACGTATTACGTTATATGGAATACCGTTATAACGTATTAGGTTACATGGTATGACGTTATAACGTATTACGTTATATGGGATGACGTTATAACGTAATACGTTATACGGTATGACGTTATAACGTAATACGTTATATGGTATGACGTTATAACGTATTACGTTATATGGGATGACGTTATAACGTATTACGTTATATGGAATACCGTTATAACGTATTAGGTTACATGGTATGACGTTTTTACGTATTAGGTTATATGGGATGACGTTATAACGTATTACGCTATATGGGATGACGTTATAACGTAATAGGTTATATGGTATAAAGTCATAACGTATTACGTTATATGGTATGACGTTATAACGTAATAGCTTATACGGTATGACGTTATAACGTAATACGTTATGTGGTATGACGATATAACGTATTACGTAATATGGGACGACGTTATAACTCATTACGTCATATGGGATGACGTTATAACGTATTACGTTGTATGGAATACCGTTATAACGTATCAGGTTATATGGTATGACGTTATAACGTATTACATTATGTGGGATGACGTTATAACGTATTACGTAATATGGGATGACGTTATAACGTAATAGGTTATATGGTATAACGTTATAACGTATTACGTTATATGGTATGACGTTATAATGTAATAGGTTATATGGTATGACGTTATAACGTAATACATCATATGGTATGACGTTATAACGTAAATAGGTTATATGGTATGACGTTATACCGTATTACGTTATTTGGGATGACGTTATAACGCATTACGTTATATGGGATGACGTTATAACGTATTACGTTATGTGGGACGACGTTATAACGTATTTCGTTATATGGGATGACGTTATAACGTATTACGTAATATGGGATGACGCTATAACGTATTACGTTATGTGGGACGACGTTATAACGTTTTGCGTTATATGGTATGACGTTATAACGTATTACGTTATATGGTATGACGTTATAACGTAATAGGTTATATGGCATGACGTTATAACGTATTACGTAATATGGGATGACGTTATAACGTATTACGTAATATGGGATGACATTATAACGTAATAGGTTATATGGGATGACGTTTTAACGCATTACGTAATATGGGATGACGTTATAACGTATTACGTTATATGGTATGACGTTATAACGTATTACGTTATGTGGGGCGACGTTATAACGTATTGCGTTATATGGGATGACGTTATAACGTAATACGTTATATGGTATAACGTTATAACGTATTACGTAATATGGGACGACGTTATAACGCATTACGTTATATGGAATACCGTTATAACGTATTAGGTTATATGGTATGACGTTATAACGTATTACGTTATATGGGATGACGTTATAACGTAATAGGTTATATGGGATGACGTTATAACGTAATAGGTTATATGGTATAACGTCATAACGTATTACGTTATATGGGATGACGTTATAACGTAATAGGTTATATGGTATGACGTCATAACGTATTACGTTATATGGTATGACGTTATAACGTAATAGGTTATACGGTATGACGTTATAACGTAATACGTTATATGGTATGACGTTATAACGTATTACGTTATATGGGATGATGTTATAACGCATTACGTAATATGGGATGACGTTATAACGTATTACGTTATATGGTATTACGTTATAACGTATTACGTTATGTGGGACGACGTTATAACGTATTGCGTTATATGGGATGACGTTATAACGTATTACGTTATATGGGATGACGTTATAACGTAATAGGTTATATGGGATGACGTTATAACGTAATAGGTTATATGGTATAACGTCATAACGGATTACGTTATATGATATGACGTTATAACGTAATACGTTATACGGTATGACGTTATAACGTAATACGTTATACGGTAAGACGTTATAACGTAATACGTTATATGGTATAACGTTATAACGTATTACGTAATATGGGACGACGTTATAACGTATTACGTTATATGGAATACCGTTATAACGTATTAGGTTATATGGTATGACGTTATAACGCATTACGTTATATGGGATGACGTTATAACGTATTACGTTATATGGAATACCGTTATATCGTATTAGGTTATATGGTATGACGTTATAACGTATTACGTTATATGGGATGACGATATAACGTATTACGTTATATGGGATGACGTTATAACGTATTACGTTATATGGGATGACGTTATAACGTAATAGGTTATATGGTATAACGTCATAACGTATTACGTTATATGGTATAACGTTATAACGTATTACGTAATATGGGACGACGTTATAACGCATAACGTTATATGGGATGACGTTATAACGTATTACGTTATATGGTATGACGTTATAACGTAATAGGTTATATGGCATGACGTTATAACGGATTACGTTATATGGGATGACGTTATAACGTATTTCGATGTATGGGATGACGTTATAACGTATTACGTAATATGGGATGACGTTTTAACGTATTACGTAATATGGGATGACGTTATAACGTAATCGGTTATTTGGTATAACGTTATAACGTATTACGTTATATGGTATGACGTTATAACGTAATAGGTTATATGGCATGATGTTATAACGCATTACGTTATATGGGATGACGTTATAACGTATTACGTTATATGGAATACCGTTATATCGTATTAGGTTATATGGTATGACGTTATAACGTATTACGTCATATGGGATGACGATATAACGTATTACGTTATATGGGATGACGTTATAACGTATTACGTTATATGGGATAACGTTATAACGTAATAGGTTATATGGTATAACGTCATAACGTATTACGTTATATGGTATAACGTTATAACGTATTACGTAATATGGGACGACGTTATAACGCATAACGTTATATGGGATGACGTTATAACGTATTACGTTATATGGGATGACGTTATAACGTATTTCGCTGTATGGGATGAAGTTATAACGTATTACGTAATATGGGATGACGTTATAACGTATTACGTAATATGGAATACCGTTATATCGTATTAGGTTATATGGTATAACGTTATAACGTATTACGTAATATGGGACGACGTTATAACGCATAACGTTATATGGGATGACGTTATAACGTATTACGTTATATGGGATGACGTTATAACGTATTTCGCTGTATGGGATGACGTTATAACGTATTACGTTATATGGGATGACGTTATAACGTATTACGTTATATGGGATGACGTTATAACGTAATAGGTTATATGGTATAACGTCATAACGTATTACGTTATATGGTATGACGTTATAACGTAATAGCTTATACGGTATGACGTTATAACGTAATACGTTATGTGGTATGACGATATAACGTATTACGTAATATGGGACGACGTTATAACTCATTACGTCATATGGGATGACGTTATAACGTATTACGTTGTATGGAATACCGTTATAACGTATCAGGTTATATGGTATGACGTTATAACGTATTACATTATATGGGATGACGTTATAACGTATTACGTAATATGGGATGACGTTATAACGTAATAGGTTATATGGTATAACGTTATAACGTATTACGTTATATGGTATGACGTTATAATGTAATAGGTTATATGGTATGACGTTATAACGTAATACGTCATATGGTATGACGTTATAACGTAAATAGGTTATATGGTATGACGTTATACCGTATTACGTTATTTGGGATGACGTTATAACGCATTACGTTATATGGGATGACGTTATAACGTATTACGTTATGTGGGACGACGTTATAACGTATTTCGTTATATGGGATGACGTGATAACGTATTACGTAATATGGGATGACGTTATAACGTATTACGTTATGTGGGACGACGTTATAACGTTTTGCGTTATATGGCATGACGTTATAACGTATTACGTTATATGGTATGACGTTATAACGTAATAGGTTATATGGCATGACGTTATAACGTATTACGTAATATGGGATGACGTTATAACGTATTACGTAATATGGGATGACGTTATAACGTAATAGGTTATATGGGATGACGTTGTAACGCATTACGTAATATGGGATGACGCTATAACGTATTACGTTATATGGTATGACGTTATAACGTATTACGTTATGTGGGGCGACGTTATAACGTATTGCGTTATATGGGATGACGTTATAACGTAATACGTTATATGGTATAACGTTATAACGTATTACGTAATATGGGACGACGTTATAACGTATTACGTTATATGGAATACCGTTATAACGTATTAGGTTATATGGTATGACGTTATAACGTATTACGTTATATGGGACGACGTTATAACGTAATAGGTTATATGGGATGACGTTATAACGTAATAGGTTATATGGTATAACGTCATAACGTATTACGTTATATGGGATGACGTTATAACGTAATAGGTTATATGGTATGACGTCATAACGTATTACGTTATATGGTATGACGTTATAACGTAATAGGTTATACGGTATGACGTTATAACGTAATACGTTATATGGTATGACGTTATAACGTATTACGTTATATGGGATGATGTTATAACGCATTACGTAATATGGGATGACGTTATAACGTATTACGTTATATGGTATGACGTTATAACGTATTACGTTATGTGGAACGACGTTATAACGTATTGCGTTATATGGGATGACGTTATAACGTATTATGTTATATGGGATGACGTTATAACGTAATAGGTTATATGGGATGACGTTATAACGTAATAGGTTATATGGTATAACGTCATAACGTATTACGTTATATGATATGACGTTATAACGTAATACGTTATACGGTATGACGTTATAACGTAATACGTTATACGGTAAGACGTTATAACGTAATACGTTATATGGTATAACGTTATAACGTATTACGTAATATGGGACGACGTTATAACGTATTACGTTATATGGAATACCGTTATAACGTATTAGGTTATGTGGTATGACGTTATAACGCATTACGTTATATGGGATGACGTTATAACGTATTACGTTATATGGAATACCGTTATATCGTATTAGGTTATATGGTATGACGTTATAACGTATTACGTTATATGGGATGACGATATAACGTATTACGTTATATGGGATGACGTTATAACGTATTACGTTATATGGGATGACGTTATAACGTAATAGGTTATATGGTATAACGTCATAACGTATTACGTTATATGGTATAACGTTATAACGTATTACGTAATATGGGACGACGTTATAACGCATAACGTTATATGGGATGACGTTATAACGTATTACGTTATATGGTATGACGTTATAACGTAATATGTTATATGGCATGACGTTATAACGGATTACGTTATATGGGATGACGTTATAACGTATTTCGATGTATGGGATGACGTTATAACGTATTACGTAATATGGGATGACGTTATAACGTATTACGTAATATGGGATGACGTTATAACGTAATAGGTTATTTGGTATAACGTTATAACGTATTACGTTATATGGTATGACGTTATAACGTAATAGGTTATATGGCATGACGTTATAACGCATTACGTTATATGGGATGACGTTATAACGTATTACGTTATATGGAATACCGTTATATCGTATTAGGTTATATGGTATGACGTTATAACGTATTACGTTATATGGGATGACGATATAACGTATTACGTTATATGGGATGACGTTATAACGTATTACGTTATATGGGATGACGTTATAACGTAATAGGTTATATGGTATAACGTCATAACGTATTACGTTATATGGTATAACGTTATAACGTATTACGTAATATGGGACGACGTTATAACGCATAACGTTATATGGGATGACGTTATAACGTATTACGTTATATGGGATCACGTTATAACGTATTACGTTATATGGTATGACGTTATAATGTAATAGGTTATATGGTATGACGTTATAACGTAATACGTCATATGGTATGACGTTATAACGTAAATAGGTTATATGGTATGACGTTATACCGTATTACGTTATTTGGGATGACGTTATAACGCATTACGTTATATGGGATGACGTTATAACGTATTACGTTATGTGGGACGACGTTATAACGTATTTCGTTATATGGGATGACGTGATAACGTATTACGTAATATGGGATGACGTTATAACGTATTACGTTATGTGGGACGACGTTATAACGTTTTGCGTTATATGGCATGACGTTATAACGTATTACGTTATATGGTATGACGTTATAACGTAATAGGTTATATGGCATGACGTTATAACGTAATACGTCATATGGTATGACGTTATAACGTAAATAGGTTATATGGTATGACGTTATACCGTATTACGTTATTTGGGATGACGTTATAACGCATTACGTTATATGGGATGACGTTATAACGTATTACGTTATGTGGGACGACGTTATAACGTATTACGTAATATGGGATGACGTTATAACGTATTACGTTATATGGTATGACGTTATAATGTAATAGGTTATATGGTATGACGTTATAACGTAATACGTCATATGGTATGACGTTATAACGTAAATAGGTTATATGGTATGACGTTATACCGTATTACGTTATTTGGGATGACGTTATAACGCATTACGTTATATGGGATGACGTTATAACGTATTACGTTATGTGGGACGACGTTATAACGTATTTCGTTATATGGGATGACGTGATAACGTATTACGTAATATGGGATGACGTTATAACGTATTACGTTATGTGGGACGACGTTATAACGTTTTGCGTTATATGGCATGACGTTATAACGTATTACGTTATATGGTATGACGTTATAACGTAATAGGTTATATGGCATGACGTTATAACGTATTACGTAATATGGGATGACGTTATAACGTATTACGTAATATGGGATGACGTTATAACGTAATAGGTTATATGGGATGACGTTGTAACGCATTACGTAATATGGGATGACGCTATAACGTATTACGTTATATGGTATGACGTTATAACGTATTACGTTATGTGGGGCGACGTTATAACGTATTGCGTTATATGGGATGACGTTATAACGTAATACGTTATATGGTATAACGTTATAACGTATTACGTAATATGGGACGACGTTATAACGTATTACGTTATATGGAATACCGTTATAACGTATTAGGTTATATGGTATGACGTTATAACGTATTACGTTATATGGGATGACGTTATAACGTAATAGGTTATATGGGATGACGTTATAACGTAATAGGTTTTATGGTATAACGTCATAACGTATTACGTTATATGGGATGACGTTATAACGTAATAGGTTATATGGTATGACGTCATAACGTATTACGTTATATGGTATGACGTTATAACGTAATAGGTTATACGGTATGACGTTATAACGTAATACGTTATATGGTATGACGTTATAACGTATTACGTTATATGGGATGATGTTATAACGCATTACGTAATATGGGATGACGTTATAACGTATTACGTTATATGGTATGACGTTATAACGTATTACGTTATGTGGGACGACGTTATAACGTATTGCGTTATATGGGATGACGTTATAACGTATTACGTTATATGGGATGACGTTATAACGTAATAGGTTATATGGGATGACGTTATAACGTAATAGGTTATATGGTATAACGTCATAACGTATTACGATATATGATATGACGTTATAACGTAATACGTTATACGGTATGACGTTATAACGTAATACGTTATACGGTAAGACGTTATAACGTAATACGTTATATGGTATAACGTTATAACGTATTACGTAATATGGGACGACGTTATAACGTATTACGTTATATGGAATACCGTTATAACGTATTAGGTTATATGGTATGACGTTATAACGCATTACGTTATATGGGATGACGTTATAACGTATTACGTTATATGGAATACCGTTATATCGTATTAGGTTATATGGTATGACGTTATAACGTATTACGTTATATGGGATGACGATATAACGTATTACGTTATATGGGATGACGTTATAACGTATTACGTTATATGGGATGACGTTATAACGTAATAGGTTATATGGTACAACGTCATAACGTATTACGTTATATGGTATAACGTTATAACGCATTACGTAATATGGGACGACGTTATAACGCATAACGTTATATGGGATGACGTTATAACGTATTACGTTATATGGTATGACGTTATAACGTAATATGTTATATGGCATGACGTTATAACGGATTACGTTATATGGGATGACGTTATAACGTATTTCGATGTATGGGATGACGTTATAACGTATTACGTAATATGGGATGACGTTATAACGTATTACGTAATATGGGATGACGTTATAACGTAATAGGTTATTTGGTATAACGTTATAACGTATTACGTTATATGGTATGACGTTATAACGTAATAGGTTATATGGCATGACGTTATAACGCATTACGTTATATGGGATGACGTTATAACGTATTACGTTATATGGAATACCGTTATATCGTATTAGGTTATATGGTATGACGTTATAACGTATTACGTTATATGGGATGACGATATAACGTATTACGTTATATGGGATGACGTTATACCGTATTACGTTATATGGGATGACGTTATAACGTAATAGGTTATATGGTATAACGTCATAACGTATTACGTTATATGGTATAACGTTATAACGTATTACGTAATATGGGACGACGTTATAACGCATAACGTTATATGGGATGACGTTATAACGTATTACGTTATATGGGATGACGTTATAACGTATTTCGCTGTATGGGATGACGTTATAACGTATTACGTAATATGGGAGGACGTTATAACGTATTACGTAATATGGGATGACGTTATAACGTAATAGGTTATTTGGTATAACGTTATTACGTATTACGTTATATGGTATGACGTTATAACGTAATAGGTTATATGGCATGACGTTATAACGCATAACGTTATATGGGATGACGTTATAACGTATTACGTTATATGGGATGACGTTATAACGTATTTCGCTGTATGGGATGACGTTATAACGTATTACGTTATGTGGGACGACGTTATAACGTATTTCGTTATATGGGATGACGTTATAACGTATTACGTAATATGGGATGACGTTATAACGTATTACGTTATGTGGGACGACGTTATAACGTTTTGCGTTATATGGTATGACGTTATAACGTATTACGTTATATGGTATGATGTTATAACGTAATAGGTTATAAGGCATGACGTTATAACGGATTACGTTATATGGGATGACGTTATAACGTATTTCGATGTATGGGATGACGTTATAACGTATTACGTAATATGGGATGACGTTATAACGTATTACGTAATATGGGATGACGTTATAACGTAATAGGTTATTTGGTATAACGTCATAACGTATTACGTTATATGGTATGACGTTATAACGTATTACGTTATGTGGGGCGACGTTATAACGTATTGCGTTATATGGGATGACGTTATAACGTAATAGGTTATATGGCATGACGTTATAACGGATTACGTTATATGGGATGACGTTATAACGTATTTCGATGTATGGGATGACGTTATAACGTATTACGTAATATGGTATAACGTTATAAGGTATTACGTAATATGGGGCGACGTTATAACGCATAACGTTATATGGGATGACGTTATAACGTATTTCGTTATATGGGATGACGTTATAACGTATTACGTAATATGGGATGACGTTATAACGTATTACGTTATGTGGGACGACGTTATAACGTTTTGCGTTATATGGTATGACGTTATAACGTATTACGTTATATGGTATGACGTTATAACGTAATAGGTTATATGGCATGACGTTATAACGTATTACGTAATATGGGATGACGTTATAACGTATTACGTAATATGGGATGACGTTATAACGTAAGAGGTTATATGGGATGACGTTTTAACGCATTACGTAATATGGGATGACGTTATAACGTATTACGTTATATGGTATGACGTTATAACGTATTACGTTATGTGGGGCGACGTTATAACGTATTGCGTTATATGGGATGACGTTATAACGTAATACGTTATATGGTATAACGTTATAACGTATTACGTAATATGGGACGACGTTATAACGCATTACGTTATATGGAATACCGTTATAACGTATTAGGTTATATGGTATGACGTTATAACGTATTACGTTATATGGGATGACGTTATAACGTAATAGGTTATATGGGATGACGTTATAACGTAATAGGTTATATGGTATAACGTCATAACGTATTACGTTATATGGGATGACGTTATAACGTAATAGGTTATATGGTATGACGTCATAACGTATTACGTTATATGGTATGACGTTATAACGTAATAGGTTATACGGTATGACGTTATAACGTAATACGTTATATGGTATGACGTTATAACGTATTACGTTATATGGGATGATGTTATGACGCATTACGTAATATGGGATGACGTTATAACGTATTACGTTATATGGTATTACGTTATAACGTATTACGTTATGTGGGACGACGTTATAACGTATTGCGTTATATGGGATGACGTTATAACGTATTACGTTATATGGGATGACGTTATAACGTAATAGGTTATATGGGATGACGTTATAACGTAATAGGTTATATGGTATAACGTCATAACGTATTACGTTATATGATATGACGTTATAACGTAATACGTTATACGGTATGACGTTATAACGTAATACGTTATACGGTAAGACGTTATAACGTAATACGTTATATGGTATAACGTTATAACGTATTACGTAATATGGGACGACGTTATAACGTATTACGTTATATGGAATACCGTTATAACGTATTAGGTTATATGGTATGACGTTATAACGCATTACGTTATATGGGATGACGTTATAACGTATTACGTTATATGGAATACCGTTATATCGTATTAGGTTATATGGTATGACGTTATAACGTATTACGTTATATGGGATGACGATATAACGTATTACGTTATATGGGATGACGTTATAACGTATTACGTTATATGGGATGACGTTATAACGTAATAGGTTATATGGTATAACGTCATAACGTATTACGTTATATGGTATAACGTTATAACGTATTACGTAATATGGGACGACGTTATAACGCATAACGTTATATGGGATGACGTTATAACGTATTACGTTATATGGTATGACGTTATAACGTAATAGGTTATATGGCATGACGTTATAACGGATTACGTTATATGGGATGACGTTATAACGTATTTCGATGTATGGGATGACGTTATAACGTATTACGTAATATGGGATGACGTTATAACGTATTACGTAATATGGGATGACGTTATAACGTAATAGGTTATTTGGTATAACGTTATAACGTATTACGTTATATGGTATGACGTTATAACGTAATAGGTTATATGGCATGATGTTATAACGCATTACGTTATATGGGATGACGTTATAACGTATTACGTTATATGGAATACCGTTATATCGTATTAGGTTATATGGTATGACGTTATAACGTATTACGTTATATGGGATGACGATATAACGTATTACGTTATATGGGATGACGTTATAACGTATTACGTTATATGGGATAACGTTATAACGTAATAGGTTATATGGTATAACGTCATAACGTATTACGTTATATGGTATAACGTTATAACGTATTACGTAATATGGGACGACGTTATAACGCATAACGTTATATGGGTTGACGTTATAACGTATTACGTTATATGGGATGACGTTATAACGTATTTCGCTGTATGGGATGACGTTATAACGTATTACGTAATATGGGATGACGTTATAACGTATTACGTAATATGGGATGACGTTATAACGTAATAGGTTATTTGGTATAACGTTATAACGTATTACGTTATATGGTATGACGTTATAACGTAATAGGTTATATGGCATGACGTTATAACGCATTACGTTATATGGGATGACGTTATAACGTATTACGTTATATGGAATACCGTTATATCGTATTAGGTTATATGGTATAACGTTATAACGTATTACGTAATATGGGACGACGTTATAACGCATAACGTTATATGGGATGACGTTATAACGTATTACGTTATATGGGATGACGTTATAACGTATTTCGCTGTATGGGATGACGTTATAACGTATTACGTTATATGGGATGACGTTATAACGTATTACGTTATATGGGATGACGTTATAACGTAATAGGTTATATGGTATAACGTCATAACGTATTACGTTATATGGTATGACGTTATAACGTAATAGCTTATACGGTATGACGTTATAACGTAATACGTTATGTGGTATGACGATATAACGTATTACGTAATATGGGACGACGTTATAACTCATTACGTCATATGGGATGACGTTATAACGTATTACGTTGTATGGAATACCGTTATAACGTATCAGGTTATATGGTATGACGTTATAACGTATTACATTATATGGGATGACGTTATAACGTATTACGTAATATGGGATGACGTTATAACGTAATAGGTTATATGGTATAACGTTATAACGTATTACGTTATATGGTATGACGTTATAATGTAATAGGTTATATGGTATGACGTTATAACGTAATACGTCATATGGTATGACGTTATAACGTAAATAGGTTATATGGTATGACGTTATACCGTATTACGTTATTTGGGATGACGTTATAACGCATTACGTTATATGGGATGACGTTATAACGTATTACGTTATGTGGGACGACGTTATAACGTATTTCGTTATATGGGATGACGTGATAACGTATTACGTAATATGGGATGACGTTATAACGTATTACGTTATGTGGGACGACGTTATAACGTTTTGCGTTATATGGTATGACGTTATAACGTATTACGTTATATGGTATGACGTTATAACGTAATAGGTTATATGGCATGACGTTATAACGTATTACGTAATATGGGATGACGTTATAACGTATTACGTAATATGGGATGACGTTATAACGTAATAGGTTATATGGGATGACGTTGTAACGCATTACGTAATATGGGAAGACGTTATAACGTATTACGTTATATGGTATGACGTTATAACGTATTACGTTATGTGGGGCGACGTTATAACGTATTGCGTTATATGGGATGACGTTATAACGTAATACGTTATATGGAATAACGTTATAACGTATTACGTAATATGGGACGACGTTATAACGTATTACGTTATATGGAATACCGTTATAACGTATTAGGTTATATGGTATGACGTTATAACGTATTACGTTATATGGGATGACGTTATAACGTAATAGGTTATATGGGATGACGTTATAACGTAATAGGTTATATGGTATAACGTCATAACGTATTACGTTATACGGGATGACGTTATAACGTAATAGGTTATATGGTATGACGTCATAACGTATTACGTTATATGGTATGACGTTATAACGTAATAGGTTATACGGTATGACGTTATAACGTAATACGTTATATGGTATGACGTTATAACGTATTACGTTATATGGGATGATGTTATAACGCATTACGTAATATGGGATGACGTTATAACGTATTACGTTATATGGTATGACGTTATAACGTATTAAGTTATGTGGGACGACGTTATAACGTATTGCGTTATATGGGATGACGTTATAACGTATTACGTTATATGGGATGACGTTATAACGTAATAGGTTATATGGGATGACGTTATAACGTAATAGGTTATATGGTATAACCTCATAACGTATTACGTTATATGATATGACGTTATAACGTAATACGTTATACGGTATGACGTTATAACGCAATACGTTATACGGTAAGACGTTATAACGTAATACGTTATATGGTATAACGTTATAACGTATTACGTAATATGGGACGACGTTATAACGTATTACGTTATATGGAATACCGTTATATCGTATTAGGTTATATGGTATGACGTTATAACGTATTACGTTATATGGGATGACGATATAACGTATTACGTTATATGGGATGACGTTATAACGTATTACGTTATATGGGATGACGTTATAACGTAATAGGTTATATGGCATGACGTTATAACGCATTACGTTATGTGGGATGACGTTATAACGTATTACGTTATATGGAATACCGTTATATCGTATTAGGTTATATGGTATGACGTTATAACGTATTACGTTATATGGGATGACGATATAACGTATTACGTTATATGGGATGACGTTATAACGTATTACGTTATATGGGATGACGTTATAACGTAATAGGTTATATGGTATAACGTCATAACGTATTACGTTATATGGTATAACGTTATAACGTATTACGTAACATGGGACGACGTTATAACGCATAACGTTATATGGGATGACGTTATAACGTATTACGTTATATGGGATGACGTTATAACGTAATAGGTTATATGGTATAACGTCATAACGTATTACGTTATATGGTATAACGTTATAACGTATTACGTAATATGGGACGACGTTATAACGCATAACGTTATATGGGATGACGTTATAACGTATTACGTTATATGGGATGACGTTATAACGTATTTCGCTGTATGGGATGACGTTATAACGTATTACGTAATATGGGAGGACGTTATAACGTATTACGTAATATGGGATGACGTTATAACGTAATAGGTTATTTGGTATAACGTTATTACGTATTACGTTATATGGTATGACGTTATAACGTAATAGGTTATATGGCATGACGTTATAACGCATAACGTTATATGGGATGACGTTATAACGTATTACGTTATATGGGATGACGTTATAACGTATTTCACTGTATGGGATGACGTTATAACGTATTACGTTATGTGGGACGACGTTATAACGTATTTCGTTATATGGGATGACGTTATAACGTATTACGTAATATGGGATGACGTTATAACGTATTACGTTATGTGGGACGACGTTATAACGTTTTGCGTTATATGGTATGACGTTATAACGTATTACGTTATATGGTATGATGTTATAACGTAATAGGTTATAAGGCATGACGTTATAACGGATTACGTTATATGGGATGACGTTATAACGTATTTCGATGTATGGGATGACGTTATAACGTATTACGTAATATGGGATGACGTTATAACGTATTACGTAATATGGGATGACGTTATAACGTAATAGGTTATTTGGTATAACGTCATAACGTATTACGTTATATGGTATGACGTTATAACGTATTACGTTATGTGGGGCGACGTTATAACGTATTGCGTTATATGGGATGACGTTATAACGTAATAGGTTATATGGCATGACGTTATAACGGATTACGTTATATGGGATGACGTTATAACGTATTTCGATGTATGGGATGACGTTATAACGTATTACGTAATATGGTATAACGTTATAAGGTATTACGTAATATGGGGCGACGTTATAACGCATAACGTTATATGGGATGACGTTATAACGTATTTCGTTATATGGGATGACGTTATAACGTATTACGTAATATGGGATGACGTTATAACGTATTACGTTATGTGGGACGACGTTATAACGTTTTGCGTTATATGGTATGACGTTATAACGTATTACGTTATATGGTATGACGTTATAACGTAATAGGTTATATGGCATGACGTTATAACGTATTACGTAATATGGGATGACGTTATAACGTATTACGTAATATGGGATGACGTTATAACGTAAGAGGTTATATGGGATGACGTTTTAACGCATTACGTAATATGGGATGACGTTATAACGTATTACGTTATATGGTATGACGTTATAACGTATTACGTTATGTGGGGCGACGTTATAACGTATTGCGTTATATGGGATGACGTTATAACGTAATACGTTATATGGTATAACGTTATAACGTATTACGTAATATGGGACGACGTTATAACGCATTACGTTATATGGAATACCGTTATAACGTATTAGGTTATATGGTATGACGTTATAACGTATTACGTTATATGGGATGACGTTATAACGTAATAGGTTATATGGGATGACGTTATAACGTAATAGGTTATATGGTATAACGTCATAACGTATTACGTTATATGGGATGACGTTATAACGTAATAGGTTATATGGTATGACGTCATAACGTATTACGTTATATGGTATGACGTTATAACGTAATAGGTTATACGGTATGACGTTATAACGTAATACGTTATATGGTATGACGTTATAACGTATTACGTTATATGGGATGATGTTATGACGCATTACGTAATATGGGATGACGTTATAACGTATTACGTTATATGGTATTACGTTATAACGTATTACGTTATGTGGGACGACGTTATAACGTATTGCGTTATATGGGATGACGTTATAACGTATTACGTTATATGGGATGACGTTATAACGTAATAGGTTATATGGGATGACGTTATAACGTAATAGGTTATATGGTATAACGTCATAACGTATTACGTTATATGATATGACGTTATAACGTAATACGTTATACGGTATGACGTTATAACGTAATACGTTATACGGTAAGACGTTATAACGTAATACGTTATATGGTATAACGTTATAACGTATTACGTAATATGGGACGACGTTATAACGTATTACGTTATATGGAATACCGTTATAACGTATTAGGTTATATGGTATGACGTTATAACGCATTACGTTATATGGGATGACGTTATAACGTATTACGTTATATGGAATACCGTTATATCGTATTAGGTTATATGGTATGACGTTATAACGTATTACGTTATATGGGATGACGATATAACGTATTACGTTATATGGGATGACGTTATAACGTATTACGTTATATGGGATGACGTTATAACGTAATAGGTTATATGGTATAACGTCATAACGTATTACGTTATATGGTATAACGTTATAACGTATTACGTAATATGGGACGACGTTATAACGCATAACGTTATATGGGATGACGTTATAACGTATTACGTTATATGGTATGACGTTATAACGTAATAGGTTATATGGCATGACGTTATAACGGATTACGTTATATGGGATGACGTTATAACGTATTTCGATGTATGGGATGACGTTATAACGTATTACGTAATATGGGATGACGTTATAACGTATTACGTAATATGGGATGACGTTATAACGTAATAGGTTATTTGGTATAACGTTATAACGTATTACGTTATATGGTATGACGTTATAACGTAATAGGTTATATGGCATGATGTTATAACGCATTACGTTATATGGGATGACGTTATAACGTATTACGTTATATGGAATACCGTTATATCGTATTAGGTTATATGGTATGACGTTATAACGTATTACGTTATATGGGATGACGATATAACGTATTACGTTATATGGGATGACGTTATAACGTATTACGTTATATGGGATAACGTTATAACGTAATAGGTTATATGGTATAACGTCATAACGTATTACGTTATATGGTATAACGTTATAACGTATTACGTAATATGGGACGACGTTATAACGCATAACGTTATATGGGTTGACGTTATAACGTATTACGTTATATGGGATGACGTTATAACGTATTTCGCTGTATGGGATGACGTTATAACGTATTACGTAATATGGGATGACGTTATAACGTATTACGTAATATGGGATGACGTTATAACGTAATAGGTTATTTGGTATAACGTTATAACGTATTACGTTATATGGTATGACGTTATAACGTAATAGGTTATATGGCATGACGTTATAACGCATTACGTTATATGGGATGACGTTATAACGTATTACGTTATATGGAATACCGTTATATCGTATTAGGTTATATGGTATAACGTTATAACGTATTACGTAATATGGGACGACGTTATAACGCATAACGTTATATGGGATGACGTTATAACGTATTACGTTATATGGGATGACGTTATAACGTATTTCGCTGTATGGGATGACGTTATAACGTATTACGTTATATGGGATGACGTTATAACGTATTACGTTATATGGGATGACGTTATAACGTAATAGGTTATATGGTATAACGTCATAACGTATTACGTTATATGGTATGACGTTATAACGTAATAGCTTATACGGTATGACGTTATAACGTAATACGTTATGTGGTATGACGATATAACGTATTACGTAATATGGGACGACGTTATAACTCATTACGTCATATGGGATGACGTTATAACGTATTACGTTGTATGGAATACCGTTATAACGTATCAGGTTATATGGTATGACGTTATAACGTATTACATTATATGGGATGACGTTATAACGTATTACGTAATATGGGATGACGTTATAACGTAATAGGTTATATGGTATAACGTTATAACGTATTACGTTATATGGTATGACGTTATAATGTAATAGGTTATATGGTATGACGTTATAACGTAATACGTCATATGGTATGACGTTATAACGTAAATAGGTTATATGGTATGACGTTATACCGTATTACGTTATTTGGGATGACGTTATAACGCATTACGTTATATGGGATGACGTTATAACGTATTACGTTATGTGGGACGACGTTATAACGTATTTCGTTATATGGGATGACGTGATAACGTATTACGTAATATGGGATGACGTTATAACGTATTACGTTATGTGGGACGACGTTATAACGTTTTGCGTTATATGGTATGACGTTATAACGTATTACGTTATATGGTATGACGTTATAACGTAATAGGTTATATGGCATGACGTTATAACGTATTACGTAATATGGGATGACGTTATAACGTATTACGTAATATGGGATGACGTTATAACGTAATAGGTTATATGGGATGACGTTGTAACGCATTACGTAATATGGGAAGACGTTATAACGTATTACGTTATATGGTATGACGTTATAACGTATTACGTTATGTGGGGCGACGTTATAACGTATTGCGTTATATGGGATGACGTTATAACGTAATACGTTATATGGAATAACGTTATAACGTATTACGTAATATGGGACGACGTTATAACGTATTACGTTATATGGAATACCGTTATAACGTATTAGGTTATATGGTATGACGTTATAACGTATTACGTTATATGGGATGACGTTATAACGTAATAGGTTATATGGGATGACGTTATAACGTAATAGGTTATATGGTATAACGTCATAACGTATTACGTTATACGGGATGACGTTATAACGTAATAGGTTATATGGTATGACGTCATAACGTATTACGTTATATGGTATGACGTTATAACGTAATAGGTTATACGGTATGACGTTATAACGTAATACGTTATATGGTATGACGTTATAACGTATTACGTTATATGGGATGATGTTATAACGCATTACGTAATATGGGATGACGTTATAACGTATTACGTTATATGGTATGACGTTATAACGTATTAAGTTATGTGGGACGACGTTATAACGTATTGCGTTATATGGGATGACGTTATAACGTATTACGTTATATGGGATGACGTTATAACGTAATAGGTTATATGGGATGACGTTATAACGTAATAGGTTATATGGTATAACGTCATAACGTATTACGTTATATGATATGACGTTATAACGTAATACGTTATACGGTATGACGTTATAACGCAATACGTTATACGGTAAGACGTTATAACGTAATACGTTATATGGTATAACGTTATAACGTATTACGTAATATGGGACGACGTTATAACGTATTACGTTATATGGAATACCGTTATATCGTATTAGGTTATATGGTATGACGTTATAACGTATTACGTTATATGGGATGACGATATAACGTATTACGTTATATGGGATGACGTTATAACGTATTACGTTATATGGGATGACGTTATAACGTAATAGGTTATATGGCATGACGTTATAACGCATTACGTTATGTGGGATGACGTTATAACGTATTACGTTATATGGAATACCGTTATATCGTATTAGGTTATATGGTATGACGTTATAACGTATTACGTTATATGGGATGACGATATAACGTATTACGTTATATGGGATGACGTTATAACGTATTACGTTATATGGGATGACGTTATAACGTAATAGGTTATATGGTATAACGTCATAACGTATTACGTTATATGGTATAACGTTATAACGTATTACGTAACATGGGACGACGTTATAACGCATAACGTTATATGGGATGACGTTATAACGTATTACGTTATATGGGATGACGTTATAACGTATTTCGCTGTATGGGATGACGTTATAACGTATTACGTAATATGGGATGACGTTATAACGTATTACGTAATATGGGATGACGTTATAACGTAATAGGTTATTTGGTATAACGTTATTACGTATTACGTTATATGGTATGACGTTATAACGTAATAGGTTATATGGCATGACGTTATAACGCATTACGTTATATGGGATGACGTTATAACGTATTACGTTATATGGAATACCGTTATATCGTATTAGGTTATATGGTATGACGTTATAACGTATTACGTTATATGGGATGACGATATAACGTATTACGTTATATGGGATGACGTTATAACGTATTACGTTATATGGGATGACGTTATAACGTAATAGGTTATATGGTATAACGTCATAACGTATTACGTTATATGGTATAACGTTATAACGTATTACGTAATATGGGACGACGTTATAACGCATAACGTTATATGGGATGACGTTATAACGTATTACGTTATATGGGATGACGTTATAACGTATTTCGCTGTATGGGATGACGTTATAACGTATTACGTAATATGGGATGACGTTATAACGTATTACGTAATATGGGATGACGTTATAACGTAATAGGTTATTTGGTATAACGTTATAACGTATTACGTTATATGGTATGACGTTATAACGTAATAGGTTATATGGCATGACGTTATACCGCATTACGTTATATGGGATGACGTTATAACGTATTACGTTATATGGAATACCGTTGTATCGTATTAGGTTATATGGTATAACGTTATAACGTATTACGTAATATGGGACGACGTTATAACGCATAACGTTATATGGGATGACGTTATAACGTATTACGTTATATGGGATGACGTTATAACGTATTTCGCTGTATGGGATGACGTTATAACGTATTACGTTATATGGGATGACGTTATAACGTATTACGTTATATGGGATGACGTTATAACGTAATAGGTTATATATTATAACGTCATAACGTATTACGTTATATGGTATGACGTTATAACGTAATAGCTTATACGGTATGACGTTATAACGTAATACGTTATGTGGTATGACGATATAACGTATTACGTAATATGGGACGACGTTATAACTCATTACGTCATATGGGATGACGTTATAACGTATTACGTTGTATGGAATACCGTTATAACGTATCAGGTTATATGGTATGACGTTATAACGTATTACATTATATGGGATGACGTTATAACGTATTACGTAATATGGGATGACGTTATAACGTAATAGGTTATATGGTATAACGTTATAACGTATTACGTTATATGGTATGACGTTATAATGTAATAGGTTATATGGTATGACGTTATAACGTAATACGTCATATGGTATGACGTTATAACGTAAATAGGTTATATGGTATGACGTTATACCGTATTACGTTATTTGGAATGACGTTATAACGCATTACGTTATATGGGATGACGTTATAACGTATTACGTTATGTGGGACGACGTTATAACGTATTTCGTTATATGGGATGACGTGATAACGTATTACGTAATATGGGATGACGTTATAACTTATTACGTTATGTGGGACGACGTTATAACGTTTTGCGTTATATGGTATGACGTTATAACGTATTACGTTATATGGTATGACGTTATAACGTAATAGGTTATATGGCATGACGTTATAACGTATTACGTAATATGGGATGACGTTATAACGTATTACGTAATATGGGATGACGTTATAACGTAATAGGTTATATGGGATGACGTTGTAACGCATTACGTAATATGGGATGACGTTATAACGTATTACGTTATATGGTATGACGTTATAACGTATTACGTTATGTGGGGCGACGTTATAACGTATTGCGTTATATGGGATGACGTTATAACGTAATACGTTATATGGTATAACGTTATAACGTATTACGTAATATGGGACGACGTTATAACGTATTACGTTATATGGTATAACGTTATAACGTATTACGTTATGTGGGGCGACGATATAACGTATTACGTTATATGGGATGACGTTATAACGTATTACGTTATATGGGATGACGTTATAACGTAATAGGTTATATGGTATAACGTCATAACGTATTACGTTATATGGTATAACGTTATGACGTATTACGTAACATGGGACGACGTTATAACGCATAACGTTATATGGGATGACGTTATAACGTATTACGTTATATGGGATGACGTTATAACGTATTTCGCTGTATGGGATGACGTTATAACGTATTACGTAATATGGGATGACGTTATAACGTATTACGTAATATGGGATGACGTTATAACGTAATAGGTTATTTGGTATAACGTTATAACGTATTACGTTATATGGTATGACGTTATAACGTAATAGGTTATATGGCATGACGTTATAACGCATTACGTTATATGGGATGACGTTATAACGTATTACGTTATATGGAATACCGTTATATCGTATTAGGTTATATGGTATGACGTTATAACGTATTACGTTATATGGGATGACGATATAACGTATTACGTTATATGGGATGACGTTATAACGTATTACGTTATATGGGATGACGTTATAACGTAATAGGTTATATGGTATAACGTCATAACGTATTACGTTATATGGTATAACGTTATAACGTATTACGTAATATGGGACGACGTTATAACGCATAACGTTATATGGGATGACGTTATAACGTATTACGTTATATGGGATGACGTTATAACGTATTTCGCTGTATGGGATGACGTTATAACGTATTACGTAATATGGGATGACGTTATAACGTATTACTTAATATGGGATGACGTTATAACGTAATAGGTTATTTGGTATAACGTTATAACGTATTACGTTATATGGTATGACGTTATAACGTAATAGGTTATATGGCATGACGTTATAACGCATTACGTTATATGGGATGACGTTATAACGTATTACGTTATATGGAATACCGTTGTATCGTATTAGGTTATATGGTATAACGTTATAACGTATTACGTAATATGGGACGACGTTATAACGCATAGCGTTATATGGGATGACGTTATAACGTATTACGTTATATGGGATGACGTTATAACGTATTTCGCTGTATGGGATGACGTTATAACGTATTACGTTATATGGGATGACGTTATAACGTATTACGTTATATGGGATGACGTTATAACGTAATAGGTTATATATTATAACGTCATAACGTATTACGTTATATGGTATGACGTTATAACGTAATAGCTTATACGGTATGACGTTATAACGTAATACGTTATGTGGTATGACGATATAACGTATTACGTAATATGGGACGACGTTATAACTCATTACGTCATATGGGATGACGTTATAACGTATTACGTTGTATGGAATACCGTTATAACGTATCAGGTTATATGGTATGACGTTATAACGTATTACATTATATGGGATGACGTTATAACGTATTACGTAATATGGGATGACGTTATAACGTAATAGGTTATATGGTATAACGTTATAACGTATTACGTTATATGGTATGACGTTATAATGTAATAGGTTATATGGTATGACGTTATAACGTAATACGTCATATGGTATGACGTTATAACGTAAATAGGTTATATGGTATGACGTTATACCGTATTACGTTATTTGGGATGACGTTATAACGCATTACGTTATATGGGATGACGTTATAACGTATTACGTTATGTGGGACGACGTTATAACGTATTTCGTTATATGGGATGACGTGATAACGTATTACGTAATATGGGATGACGTTATAACGTATTACGTTATGTGGGACGACGTTATAACGTTTTGCGTTATATGGTATGACGTTATAACGTATTACGTTATATGGTATGACGTTATAACGTAATAGGTTATATGGCATGACGTTATAACGTATTACGTAATATGGGATGACGTTATAACGTATTACGTAATATGGGATGACGTTATAACGTAATAGGTTATATGGGATGACGTTGTAACGCATTACGTAATATGGGATGACGTTATAACGTATTACGTTATATGGTATGACGTTATAACGTATTACGTTATGTGGGGCGACGTTATAACGTATTGCGTTATATGGGATGACGTTATAACGTAATACGTTATATGGTATAACGTTATAACGTATTACGTAATATGGGACGACGTTATAACGTATTACGTTATATGGAATACCGTTATAACGTATTAGGTTATATGGTATGACGTTATAACGTATTACGTTATATGGGATGACGTTATAACGTAATAGGTTATATGGGATGACGTTATAACGTAATAGGTTATATGGTATAACGTCATAACGTATTACGTTATATGGGATGACGTTATAACGTAATAGGTTATATGGTATGACGTCATAACGTATTACGTTATATGGTATGACGTTATAACGTAATAGGTTATACGGTATGACGTTATAACGTAATACGTTATATGGTATGACGTTATAACGTATTACGTTATATGGGATGATGTTATAACGCATTACGTAATATGGGATGACGTTATAACGTATTACGTTATATGGTATGACGTTATAACGTATTACGTTATGTGGGACGACGTTATAACGTATTGCGTTATATGGGATGACGTTATAACGTATTACGTTATATGGGATGACGTTATAACGTAATTGGTTATATGGGATGACGTTATAACGTAATAGGTTATATGGTATAACGTCATAACGTATTACGTTATATGATATGACGTTATAACGTAATACGTTATACGATATGACGTTATAACGTAATACGTTATACGGTAAGACGTTATAACGTAATACGTTATATGGTATAACGTTATAACGTATTACGTAATATGGGACGACGTTATAACGTATTACGTTATATGGAATACCGTTATAACGTATTAGGTTATATGGTATGACGTTATAACGCATTACGTTATATGGGATGACGTTATAACGTATTACGTTATATGGAATACCGTTATATCGTATTAGGTTATATGGTATGACGTTATAACGTATTACGTTATATGGGATGACGATATAACGTATTACGTTATATGGGATGACGTTATAACGTATTACGTTATATGGGATGACGTTATAACGTAATAGGTTATATGGTATAACGTCATAACGTATTACGTTATATGGTATAACGTTATAACGTATTACGTAATATGGGACGACGTTATAACGCATAACGTTATATGGGATGACGTTATAACGTATTACGTTATATGGTATGACGTTATAACGTAATATGTTATATGGCATGACGTTATAACGGATTACGTTATATGGGATGACGTTATAACGTATTTCGATGTATGGGATGACGTTATAACGTATTACGTAATATGGGATGACGTTATAACGTATTACGTAATATGGGATGACGTTATAACGTAATAGGTTATTTGGTATAACGTTATAACGTATTACGTTATATGGTATGACGTCATAACGTAATAGGTTATATGGCATGACGTTATAACGCATTACGTTATATGGGATGACGTTATAACGTATTACGTTATATGGAATACCGTTATATCGTATTAGGTTATATGGTATGACGTTATAACGTATTACGTTATATGGGATGACGATATAACGTATTACGTTATATGGGATGACGTTATAACGTATTACGTTATATGGGATGACGCTATAACGTAATAGGTTATATGGTATAACGTCATAACGTATTACGTTATATGGTATAACGTTATAACGTATTACGTAATATGGGACGACGTTATAACGCATAACGTTATATGGGATGACGTTATAACGTATTACGTTATATGGGATGACGTTATAACGTATTTCGCTGTATGGGATGACGTTATAACGTATTACGTAATATGGGATGACGTTATAACGTATTACGTAATATGGGATGACGTTATAACGTAATAGGTTATTTGGTATAACGTTATAACGTATTACGTTATATGGTATGACGTTATAACGTAATAGGTTATATGGCATGACGTTATAACGCATTACGTTATATGGGATGACGTTATAACGTATTACGTTATATGGAATACCGTTATATCGTATTAGGTTATATGGTATAACGTTATAACGTATTACGTAATATGGGACGACGTTATAACGCATAACGTTATATGGGATGACGTTATAACGTATTACGTTATATGGGATGACGTTATAACGTATTTCGCTGTATGGGATGACGTTATAACGTATTACGTTATATGGGATGACGTTATAACGTATTACGTTATATGGGATGACGTTATAACGTAATAGGTTATATGGTATAACGTCATAACGTATTACGTTATATGGTATGACGTTATAACGTATTACGTTATGTGGGGCGACGTTATAACGTATTGCGTTATATGGGATGACGTTATAACGTAATAGGTTATATGGCATGACGTTATAACGGATTACGTTATATGGGATGACGTTATAACGTATTTCGATGTATGGGATGACGTTATAACGTATTACGTAATATGGTATAACGTTATAACGTATTACGTAATATGGGGCGACGTTATAACGCATAACGTTATATGGGATGACGTTATAACGTATTACGTTATATGGGATGACGTTATAACGTATTTCGCTGTATGGGATGACGTTATAACGTATTACGTAATATGGGATGACGTTATAACGTAATAGGTTATTTGGTATAACGTTATAACGTATTACGTTATATGGTATGACGTTATAACGTAATAGGTTATATGGCATGACGTTATAACGCATTACGTTATATGGGATGACGTTATAACGTATTACGTTATATGGAATACCGTTGTATCGTATTAGGTTATATGGTATAACGTTATAACGTATTACGTAATATGGGACGACGTTATAACGCATAACGTTATATGGGATGACGTTATAACGTATTACGTAATATGGGATGACGTTATAACGTAATAGGTTATTTGGTATAACGTTATAACGTATTACGTTATATGGTATGACGTTATAACGTAATAGGTTATATGGCATGACGTTATAACGCATTACGTTATATGGGATGACGTTATAACGTATTACGTTATATGGAATACCGTTGTATCGTATTAGGTTATATGGTATAACGTTATAACGTATTACGTAATATGGGACGACGTTATAACGCATAACGTTATATGGGATGACGTTATAACGTATTACGTTATATGGGATGACGTTATAACGTATTTCGCTGTATGGGATGACGTTATAACGTATTACGTTATATGGGATGACGTTATAACGTATTACGTTATATGGGATGACGTTATAACGTAATAGGTTATATATTATAACGTCATAACGTATTACGTTATATGGTATGACGTTATAACGTAATAGCTTATACGGTATGACGTTATAACGTAATACGTTATGTGGTATGACGATATAACGTATTACGTAATATGGGACGACGTTATAACTCATTACGTCATATGGGATGACGTTATAACGTATTACGTTGTATGGAATACCGTTATAACTTATCAGGTTATATGGTATGACGTTATAACGTATTACATTATATGGGATGACGTTATAACGTATTACGTAATATGGGATGACGTTATAACGTAATAGGTTATATGGTATAACGTTATAACGTATTACGTTATATGGTATGACGTTATAATGTAATAGGTTATATGGTATGACGTTATAACGTAATACGTCATATGGTATGACGTTATAACGTAAATAGGTTATATGGTATGACGTTATACCGTATTACGTTATTTGGGATGACGTTATAACGCATTACGTTATATGGGATGACGTTATAACGTATTACGTTATGTGGGACGACGTTATAACGTATTTCGTTATATGGGATGACGTGATAACGTATTACGTAATATGGGATGACGTTATAACTTATTACGTTATGTGGGACGACGTTATAACGTTTTGCGTTATATGGTATGACGTTATAACGTATTACGTTATATGGTATGACGTTATAACGTAATGGGTTATATGGCATGACGTTATAACGTATTACGTAATATGGGATGACGTTATAACGTATTACGTAATATGGGATGACGTTATAACGTAATAGGTTATATGGGATGACGTTGTAACGCATTACGTAATATGGGATGACGTTATAACGTATTACGTTATATGGTATGACGTTATAACGTATTACGTTATGTGGGGCGACGTTATAACGTATTGCGTTATATGGGATGACGTTATAACGTAATACGTTATATGGTATAACGTTATAACGTATTACGTAATATGGGACGACGTTATAACGTATTACGTTATATGGTATAACGTTATAACGTATTACGTTATGTGGGGCGACGATATAACGTATTACGTTATATGGGATGACGTTATAACGTATTACGTTATATGGGATGACGTTATAACGTAATAGGTTATATGGTATAACGTCATAACGTATTACGTTATATGGTATGACGTTATAACGTAATAGGTTATATGGCATGACGTTATAACGTATTACGTAATATGGGATGACGTTATAACGTATTACGTAATATGGGATGACGTTATAACGTAAGAGGTTATATGGGATGACGTTTTAACGCATTACGTAATATGGGATGACGTTATAACGTATTACGTTATATGGTATGACGTTATAACGTATTACGTTATGTGGGGCGACGTTATAACGTATTGCGTTATATGGGAATGACGTTATAACGTAATACGTTATATGGTATAACGTTATAACGTATTACGTAATATGGGACGACGTTATAACGTATTACGTTATATGGTATAACGTTATAACGTATTACGTTATGTGGGGCGACGATATAACGTATTACGTTATATGGGATGACGTTATAACGTATTACGTTATATGGGATGACGTTATAACGTAATAGGTTATATGGTATAACGTCATAACGTATTACGTTATATGGTATAACGTTATAACGTATTACGTAACATGGGACGACGTTATAACGCATAACGTTATATGGGATGACGTTATAACGTATTACGTTATATGGGATGACGTTATAACGTATTTCGCTGTATGGGATGACGTTATAACGTATTACGTAATATGGGATGACGTTATAACGTATTACGTAATATGGGATGACGTTATAACGTAATAGGTTATTTGGTATAACGTTATAACGTATTACGTTATATGGTATGACGTTATAACGTAATAGGTTATATGGCATGACGTTATAACGCATTACGTTATATGGGATGACGTTATAACGTATTACGTTATATGGAATACCGTTATATCGTATTAGGTTATATGGTATGACGTTATAACGTATTACGTTATATGGGATGACGATATAACGTATTACGTTATATGGGATGACGTTATAACGTATTACGTTATATGGGATGACGTTATAACGTAATAGGTTATATGGTATAACGTCATAACGTATTACGTTATATGGTATAACGTTATAACGTATTACGTAATATGGGACGACGTTATAACGCATAACGTTATATGGGATGACGTTATAACGTATTACGTTATATGGGATGACGTTATAACGTATTTCGCTGTATGGGATGACGTTATAACGTATTACGTAATATGGGATGACGTTATAACGTATTACTTAATATGGGATGACGTTATAACGTAATAGGTTATTTGGTATAACGTTATAACGTATTACGTTATATGGTATGACGTTATAACGTAATAGGTTATATGGCATGACGTTATAACGCATTACGTTATATGGGATGACGTTATAACGTATTACGTTATATGGAATACCGTTGTATCGTATTAGGTTATATGGTATAACGTTATAACGTATTACGTAATATGGGACGACGTTATAACGCATAGCGTTATATGGGATGACGTTATAACGTATTACGTTATATGGGATGACGTTATAACGTATTTCGCTGTATGGGATGACGTTATAACGTATTACGTTATATGGGATGACGTTATAACGTATTACGTTATATGGGATGACGTTATAACGTAATAGGTTATATATTATAACGTCATAACGTATTACGTTATATGGTATGACGTTATAACGTAATAGCTTATACGGTATGACGTTATAACGTAATACGTTATGTGGTATGACGATATAACGTATTACGTAATATGGGACGACGTTATAACTCATTACGTCATATGGGATGACGTTATAACGTATTACGTTGTATGGAATACCGTTATAACGTATCAGGTTATATGGTATGACGTTATAACGTATTACATTATATGGGATGACGTTATAACGTATTACGTAATATGGGATGACGTTATAACGTAATAGGTTATATGGTATAACGTTATAACGTATTACGTTATATGGTATGACGTTATAATGTAATAGGTTATATGGTATGACGTTACAACGTAATACGTCATATGGTATGACGTTATAACGTAAATAGGTTATATGGTATGACGTTATACCGTATTACGTTATTTGGGATGACGTTATAACGCATTACGTTATATGGGATGACGTTATAACGTATTACGTTATGTGGGACGACGTTATAACGTATTTCGTTATATGGGATGACGTGATAACGTATTACGTAATATGGGATGACGTTATAACGTATTACGTTATGTGGGACGACGTTATAACGTTTTGCGTTATATGGTATGACGTTATAACGTATTACGTTATATGGTATGACGTTATAACGTAATAGGTTATATGGCATGACGTTATAACGTATTACGTAATATGGGATGACGTTATAACGTATTACGTAATATGGGATGACGTTATAACGTAATAGGTTATATGGGATGACGTTGTAACGCATTACGTAATATGGGATGACGTTATAACGTATTACGTTATATGGTATGACGTTATAACGTATTACGTTATGTGGGGCGACGTTATAACGTATTGCGTTATATGGGATGACGTTATAACGTAATACGTTATATGGTATAACGTTATAACGTATTACGTAATATGGGACGACGTTATAACGTATTACGTTATATGGAATACCGTTATAACGTATTAGGTTATATGGTATGACGTTATAACGTATTACGTTATATGGGATGACGTTATAACGTAATAGGTTATATGGGATGACGTTATAACGTAATAGGTTATATGGTATAACGTCATAACGTATTACGTTATATGGGATGACGTTATAACGTAATAGGTTATATGGTATGACGTCATAACGTATTACGTTATATGGTATGACGTTATAACGTAATAGGTTATACGGTATGACGTTATAACGTAATACGTTATATGGTATGACGTTATAACGTATTACGTTATATGGGATGATGTTATAACGCATTACGTAATATGGGATGACGTTATAACGTATTACGTTATATGGTATGACGTTATAACGTATTACGTTATGTGGGACGACGTTATAACGTATTGCGTTATATGGGATGACGTTATAACGTATTACGTTATATGGGATGACGTTATAACGTAATTGGTTATATGGGATGACGTTATAACGTAATAGGTTATATGGTATAACGTCATAACGTATTACGTTATATGATATGACGTTATAACGTAATACGTTATACGATATGACGTTATAACGTAATACGTTATACGGTAAGACGTTATAACGTAATACGTTATATGGTATAACGTTATAACGTATTACGTAATATGGGACGACGTTATAACGTATTACGTTATATGGAATACCGTTATAACGTATTAGGTTATATGGTATGACGTTATAACGCATTACGTTATATGGGATGACGTTATAACGTATTACGTTATATGGAATACCGTTATATCGTATTAGGTTATATGGTATGACGTTATAACGTATTACGTTATATGGGATGACGATATAACGTATTACGTTATATGGGATGACGTTATAACGTATTACGTTATATGGGATGACGTTATAACGTAATAGGTTATATGGTATAACGTCATAACGTATTACGTTATATGGTATAACGTTATAACGTATTACGTAATATGGGACGACGTTATAACGCATAACGTTATATGGGATGACGTTATAACGTATTACGTTATATGGTATGACGTTATAACGTAATATGTTATATGGCATGACGTTATAACGGATTACGTTATATGGGATGACGTTATAACGTATTTCGATGTATGGGATGACGTTATAACGTATTACGTAATATGGGATGACGTTATAACGTATTACGTAATATGGGATGACGTTATAACGTAATAGGTTATTTGGTATAACGTTATAACGTATTACGTTATATGGTATGACGTCATAACGTAATAGGTTATATGGCATGACGTTATAACGCATTACGTTATATGGGATGACGTTATAACGTATTACGTTATATGGAATACCGTTATATCGTATTAGGTTATATGGTATGACGTTATAACGTATTACGTTATATGGGATGACGATATAACGTATTACGTTATATGGGATGACGTTATAACGTATTACGTTATATGGGATGACGCTATAACGTAATAGGTTATATGGTATAACGTCATAACGTATTACGTTATATGGTATAACGTTATAACGTATTACGTAATATGGGACGACGTTATAACGCATAACGTTATATGGGATGACGTTATAACGTATTACGTTATATGGGATGACGTTATAACGTATTTCGCTGTATGGGATGACGTTATAACGTATTACGTAATATGGGATGACGTTATAACGTATTACGTAATATGGGATGACGTTATAACGTAATAGGTTATTTGGTATAACGTTATAACGTATTACGTTATATGGTATGACGTTATAACGTAATAGGTTATATGGCATGACGTTATAACGCATTACGTTATATGGGATGACGTTATAACGTATTACGTTATATGGAATACCGTTATATCGTATTAGGTTATATGGTATAACGTTATAACGTATTACGTAATATGGGACGACGTTATAACGCATAACGTTATATGGGATGACGTTATAACGTATTACGTTATATGGGATGACGTTATAACGTATTTCGCTGTATGGGATGACGTTATAACGTATTACGTTATATGGGATGACGTTATAACGTATTACGTTATATGGGATGACGTTATAACGTAATAGGTTATATGGTATAACGTCATAACGTATTACGTTATATGGTATGACGTTATAACGTATTACGTTATGTGGGGCGACGTTATAACGTATTGCGTTATATGGGATGACGTTATAACGTAATAGGTTATATGGCATGACGTTATAACGGATTACGTTATATGGGATGACGTTATAACGTATTTCGATGTATGGGATGACGTTATAACGTATTACGTAATATGGTATAACGTTATAACGTATTACGTAATATGGGGCGACGTTATAACGCATAACGTTATATGGGATGACGTTATAACGTATTACGTTATATGGGATGACGTTATAACGTATTTCGCTGTATGGGATGACGTTATAACGTATTACGTAATATGGGATGACGTTATAACGTAATAGGTTATTTGGTATAACGTTATAACGTATTACGTTATATGGTATGACGTTATAACGTAATAGGTTATATGGCATGACGTTATAACGCATTACGTTATATGGGATGACGTTATAACGTATTACGTTATATGGAATACCGTTGTATCGTATTAGGTTATATGGTATAACGTTATAACGTATTACGTAATATGGGACGACGTTATAACGCATAACGTTATATGGGATGACGTTATAACGTATTACGTAATATGGGATGACGTTATAACGTAATAGGTTATTTGGTATAACGTTATAACGTATTACGTTATATGGTATGACGTTATAACGTAATAGGTTATATGGCATGACGTTATAACGCATTACGTTATATGGGATGACGTTATAACGTATTACGTTATATGGAATACCGTTGTATCGTATTAGGTTATATGGTATAACGTTATAACGTATTACGTAATATGGGACGACGTTATAACGCATAACGTTATATGGGATGACGTTATAACGTATTACGTTATATGGGATGACGTTATAACGTATTTCGCTGTATGGGATGACGTTATAACGTATTACGTTATATGGGATGACGTTATAACGTATTACGTTATATGGGATGACGTTATAACGTAATAGGTTATATATTATAACGTCATAACGTATTACGTTATATGGTATGACGTTATAACGTAATAGCTTATACGGTATGACGTTATAACGTAATACGTTATGTGGTATGACGATATAACGTATTACGTAATATGGGACGACGTTATAACTCATTACGTCATATGGGATGACGTTATAACGTATTACGTTGTATGGAATACCGTTATAACGTATCAGGTTATATGGTATGACGTTATAACGTATTACATTATATGGGATGACGTTATAACGTATTACGTAATATGGGATGACGTTATAACGTAATAGGTTATATGGTATAACGTTATAACGTATTACGTTATATGGTATGACGTTATAATGTAATAGGTTATATGGTATGACGTTATAACGTAATACGTCATATGGTATGACGTTATAACGTAAATAGGTTATATGGTATGACGTTATACCGTATTACGTTATTTGGGATGACGTTATAACGCATTACGTTATATGGGATGACGTTATAACGTATTACGTTATGTGGGACGACGTTATAACGTATTTCGTTATATGGGATGACGTGATAACGTATTACGTAATATGGGATGACGTTATAACTTATTACGTTATGTGGGACGACGTTATAACGTTTTGCGTTATATGGTATGACGTTATAACGTATTACGTTATATGGTATGACGTTATAACGTAATAGGTTATATGGCATGACGTTATAACGTATTACGTAATATGGGATGACGTTATAACGTATTACGTAATATGGGATGACGTTATAACGTAATAGGTTATATGGGATGACGTTGTAACGCATTACGTAATATGGGATGACGTTATAACGTATTACGTTATATGGTATGACGTTATAACGTATTACGTTATGTGGGGCGACGTTATAACGTATTGCGTTATATGGGATGACGTTATAACGTAATACGTTATATGGTATAACGTTATAACGTATTACGTAATATGGGACGACGTTATAACGTATTACGTTATATGGTATAACGTTATAACGTATTACGTTATGTGGGGCGACGATATAACGTATTACGTTATATGGGATGACGTTATAACGTATTACGTTATATGGGATGACGTTATAACGTAATAGGTTATATGGTATAACGTCATAACGTATTACGTTATATGGTATGACGTTATAACGTAATAGGTTATATGGCATGACGTTATAACGTATTACGTAATATGGGATGACGTTATAACGTATTACGTAATATGGGATGACGTTATAACGTAAGAGGTTATATGGGATGACGTTTTAACGCATTACGTAATATGGGATGACGTTATAACGTATTACGTTATATGGTATGACGTTATAACGTATTACGTTATGTGGGGCGACGTTATAACGTATTGCGTTATATGGGATGACGTTATAACGTAATACGTTATATGGTATAACGTTATAACGTATTACGTAATATGGGACGACGTTATAACGCATTACGTTATATGGAATACCGTTATAACGTATTAGGTTATATGGTATGACGTTATAACGTATTACGTTATATGGGATGACGTTATAACGTAATAGGTTATATGGGATGACGTTATAACGTAATAGGTTATATGGTATAACGTCATAACGTATTACGTTATATGGGATGACGTTATAACGTAATAGGTTATATGGTATGACGTCATAACGTATTACGTTATATGGTATGACGTTATAACGTAATAGGTTATACGGTATGACGTTATAACGTAATACGTTATATGGTATGACGTTATAACGTATTACGTTATATGGGATGATGTTATAACGCATTACGTAATATGGGATGACGTTATAACGTATTACGTTATATGGTATTACGTTATAACGTATTACGTTATGTGGGACGACGTTATAACGTATTGCGTTATATGGGATGACGTTATAACGTATTACGTTATATGGGATGACGTTATAACGTAATAGGTTATATGGGATGACGTTATAACGTAATAGGTTATATGGTATAACGTCATAACGTATTACGTTATATGATATGACGTTATAACGTAATACGTTATACGGTATGACGTTATAACGTAATACGTTATACGGTAAGACGTTATAACGTAATACGTTATATGGTATAACGTTATAACGTATTACGTAATATGGGACGAAGTTATAACGTATTACGTTATATGGAATACCGTTATAACGTATTAGGTTATATGGTATGACGTTATAACGCATTACGTTATATGGGATGACGTTATAACGTATTACGTTATATGGAATACCGTTATATCGTATTAGGTTATATGGTATGACGTTATAACGTATTACGTTATATGGGATGACGATATAACGTATTACGTTATGTGGGATGACGTTATAACGTATTACGTTATATGGGATGACGTTGTAACGTAATAGGTTATATGGTATAACGTCATAACGTATTACGTTATATGGTATAACGTTATAACGTATTACGTAATATGGGACGACGTTATAACGCATAACGTTATATGGGATGACGTTATAACGTATTACGTTATATGGTATGACGTTATAACGTAATAGGTTATATGGCATGACGTTATAACGGATTACGTTATATGGGATGACGTTATAACGTATTTCGATGTATGGGATGACGTTATAACGTATTACGTAATATGGGATGACGTTATAACGTATTACGTAATATGGGATGACGTTATAACGTAATAGGTTATTTGGTATAACGTTATAACGTATTACGTTATATGGTATGACGTTATAACGTAATAGGTTATATGGCATGATGTTATAACGCATTACGTTATATGGGATGACGTTATAACGTATTACGTTATATGGAATACCGTTATATCGTATTAGGTTATATGGTATGACGTTATAACGTATTACGTTATATGGGATGACGATATAACGTATTACGTTATATGGGATGACGTTATAACGTATTACGTTATATGGGATAACGTTATAACGTAATAGGTTATATGGTATAACGTCATAACGTATTACGTTATATGGTATAACGTTATAACGTATTACGTAATATGGGACGACATTATAACGCATAACGTTATATGGGTTGACGTTATAACGTATTACGTTATATGGGATGACGTTATAACGTATTTCGCTGTATGGGATGACGTTATAACGTATTACGTAATATGGGATGACGTTATAACGTATTACGTAATATGGGATGACGTTATAACGTAATAGGTTATTTGGTATAACGTTATAACGTATTACGTTATATGGTATGACGTTATAACGTAATAGGTTATATGGCATGACGTTATAACGCATTACGTTATATGGGATGACGTTATAACGTATTACGTTATATGGAATACCGTTATATCGTATTAGGTTATATGGTATGACGTTATAACGTATTACGTTATATGGGATGACGATATAACGTATTACGTTATATGGGATGACGTTATAACGTATTACGTTATATGGAATACCGTTATATCGTATTAGGTTATATGGTATAACGTTATAACGTATTACGTAATATGGGACGACGTTATAACGCATAACGTTATATGGGATGACGTTATAACGTATTACGTTATATGGGATGACGTTATAACGTATTTCGCTGTATGGGATGACGTTATAACGTATTACGTTATATGGGATGACGTTATAACGTATTACGTTATATGGGATGACGTTATAACGTAATAGGTTATATGGTATAACGTCATAACGTATTACGTTATATGGTATGACGTTATAACGTAATAGCTTATACGGTATGACGTTATAACGTAATACGTTATGTGGTATGACGATATAACGTATTACGTAATATGGGACGACGTTATAACTCATTACGTCATATGGGATGACGTTATAACGTATTACGTTGTATGGAATACCGTTATAACGTATCAGGTTATATGGTATGACGTTATAACGTATTACATTATATGGGATGACGTTATAACGTATTACGTAATATGGGATGACGTTATAACGTAATAGGTTATATGGTATAACGTTATAACGTATTACGTTATATGGTATGACGTTATAATGTAATAGGATATAGGGTATGACGTTATAACGTAATACGTCATATGGTATGACGTTATAACGTAAATAGGTTATATGGTATGACGTTATACCGTGTTACGTTATTTGGGATGACGTTATAACGCATTACGTTATATGGGATGACGTTATAACGTATTACGTTATGTGGGACGACGTTATAACGTATTTCGTTATATGGGATGACGTGATAACGTATTACGTAATATGGGATGACGTTATAACGTATTACGTTATGTGGGACGACGTTATAACGTTTTGCGTTATATGGTATGACGTTATAACGTATTACGTTATATGGTATGACGTTATAACGTAATAGGTTATATGGCATGACGTTATAACGTATTACGTAATATGGGATGACGTTATAACGTATTACGTAATATGGGATGACGTTATAACGTAATAGGTTATATGGGATGACGTTGTAACGCATTACGTAATATGGGAAGACGTTATAACGTATTACGTTATATGGTATGACGTTATAACGTATTACGTTATGTGGGGCGACGTTATAACGTATTGCGTTATATGGGATGACGTTATAACGTAATACGTTATATGGAATAACGTTATAACGTATTACGTAATATGGGACGACGTTATAACGTATTACGTTATATGGAATACCGTTATAACGTATTAGGTTATATGGTATGACGTTATAACGTATTACGTTATATGGGATGACGTTATAACGTAATAGGTTATATGGGATGACGTTATAACGTAATAGGTTATATGGTATAACGTCATAACGTATTACGTTATACGGGATGACGTTATAACGTAATAGGTTATATGGTATGACGTCATAACGTATTACGTTATATGGTATGACGTTATAACGTAATAGGTTATACGGTATGACGTTATAACGTAATACGTTATATGGTATGACGTTATAACGTATTACGTTATATGGGATGATGTTATAACGCATTACGTAATATGGGATGACGTTATAACGTATTACGTTATATGGTATGACGTTATAACGTATTAAGTTATGTGGGACGACGTTATAACGTATTGCGTTATATGGGATGACGTTATAACGTATTACGTTATATGGGATGACGTTATAACGTAATAGGTTATATGGGATGACGTTATAACGTAATAGGTTATATGGTATAACGTCATAACGTATTACGTTATATGATATGACGTTATAACGTAATACGTTATACGGTATGACGTTATAACGCAATACGTTATACGGTAAGACGTTATAACGTAATACGTTATATGGTATAACGTTATAACGTATTACGTAATATGGGACGACGTTATAACGTATTACGTTATATGGAATACCGTTATATCGTATTAGGTTATATGGTATGACGTTATAACGTATTACGTTATATGGGATGACGATATAACGTATTACGTTATATGGGATGACGTTATAACGTATTACGTTATATGGGATGACGTTATAACGTAATAGGTTATATGGCATGACGTTATAACGCATTACGTTATGTGGGATGACGTTATAACGTATTACGTTATATGGAATACCGTTATATCGTATTAGGTTATATGGTATGACGTTATAACGTATTACGTTATATGGGATGACGATATAACGTATTACGTTATATGGGATGACGTTATAACGTATTACGTTATATGGGATGACGTTATAACGTAATAGGTTATATGGTATAACGTCATAACGTATTACGTTATATGGTATAACGTTATAACGTATTACGTAACATGGGACGACGTTATAACGCATAACGTTATATGGGATGACGTTATAACGTATTACGTTATATGGGATGACGTTATAACGTATTTCGCTGTATGGGATGACGTTATAACGTATTACGTAATATGGGATGACGTTATAACGTATTACGTAATATGGGATGACGTTATAACGTAATAGGTTATTTGGTATAACGTTATAACGTATTACGTTATATGGTATGACGTTATAACGTAATAGGTTATATGGCATGACGTTATAACGCATTACGTTATATGGGATGACGTTATAACGTATTACGTTATATGGAATACCGTTATATCGTATTAGGTTATATGGTATGACGTTATAACGTATTACGTTATATGGGATGACGATATAACGTATTACGTTATATGGGATGACGTTATAACGTATTACGTTATATGGGATGACGTTATAACGTAATAGGTTATATGGTATAACGTCATAACGTATTACGTTATATGGTATAACGTTATAACGTATTACGTAATATGGGACGACGTTATAACGCATAACGTTATATGGGATGACGTTATAACGTATTACGTTATATGGGATGACGTTATAACGTATTTCGCTGTATGGGATGACGTTATAACGTATTACGTAATATGGGATGACGTTATAACGTATTACGTAATATGGGATGACGTTATAACGTATTACGTAATATGGGATGACGTTATAACGTAATAGGTTATTTGGTATAACGTTATAACGTATTACGTTATATGGTATGACGTTATAACGTAATAGGTTATATGGCATGACGTTATAACGCATTACGTTATATGGGATGACGTTATAACGTATTACGTTATATGGAATACCGTTGTATCGTATTAGGTTATATGGTATAACGTTATAACGTATTACGTAATATGGGACGACGTTATAACGCATAACGTTATATGGGATGACGTTATAACGTATTACGTTATATGGGATGACGTTATAACGTATTTCGCTGTATGGGATGACGTTATAACGTATTACGTTATATGGGATGACGTTATAACGTATTACGTTATATGGGATGACGTTATAACGTAATAGGTTATATATTATAACGTCATAACGTATTACGTTATATGGTATGACGTTATAACGTAATAGCTTATACGGTATGACGTTATAACGTAATACGTTATGTGGTATGACGATATAACGTATTACGTAATATGGGACGACGTTATAACTCATTACGTCATATGGGATGACGTTATAACGTATTACGTTGTATGGAATACAGTTATAACGTATCAGGTTATATGGTATGACGTTATAACGTATTACATTATATGGGATGACGTTATAACGTATTACGTAATATGGGATGACGTTATAACGTAATAGGTTATATGGTATAACGTTATAACGTATTACGTTATATGGTATGACGTTATAATGTAATAGGTTATATGGTATGACGTTATAACGTAATACGTCATATGGTATGACGTTATAACGTAAATAGGTTATATGGTATGACGTTATACCGTATTACGTTATTTGGGATGACGTTATAACGCATTACGTTATATGGGATGACGTTATAACGTATTACGTTATGTGGGACGACGTTATAACGTATTTCGTTATATGGGATGACGTGATAACGTATTACGTAATATGGGATGACGTTATAACTTATTACGTTATGTGGGACGACGTTATAACGTTTTGCGTTATATGGTATGACGTTATAACGTATTACGTTATATGGTATGACGTTATAACGTAATAGGTTATATGGCATGACGTTATAACGTATTACGTAATATGGGATGACGTTATAACGTATTACGTAATATGGGATGACGTTATAACGTAATAGGTTATATGGGATGACGTTGTAACGCATTACGTAATATGGGATGACGTTATAACGTATTACGTTATATGGTATGACGTTATAACGTATTACGTTATGTGGGGCGACGTTATAACGTATTGCGTTATATGGGATGACGTTATAACGTAATACGTTATATGGTATAACGTTATAACGTGTTACGTAATATGGGACGACGTTATAACGTATTACGTTATATGGTATAACGTTATAACGTATTACGTTATGTGGGGCGACGATATAACGTATTACGTTATATGGGATGACGTTATAACGTATTACGTTATATGGGATGACGTTATAACGTAATAGGTTATATGGTATAACGTCATAACGTATTACGTTATATGGTATAACGTTATAACGTATTACGTAACATGGGACGACGTTATAACGCATAACGTTATATGGGATGACGTTATAACGTATTACGTTATATGGGATGACGTTATAACGTATTTCGCTGTATGGGATGACGTTATAACGTATTACGTAATATGGGATGACGTTATAACGTATTACGTAATATGGGATGACGTTATAACGTAATAGGTTATTTGGTATAACGTTATAACGTATTACGTTATATGGTATGACGTTATAACGTAATAGGTTATATGGCATGACGTTATAACGCATTACGTTATATGGGATGACGTTATAACGTATTACGTTATATGGAATACCGTTATATCGTATTAGGTTATATGGTATGACGTTATAACGTATTACGTTATATGGGATGACGATATAACGTATTACGTTATATGGGATGACGTTATAACGTATTACGTTATATGGGATGACGTTATAACGTAATAGGTTATATGGTATAACGTCATAACGTATTACGTTATATGGTATAACGTTATAACGTATTACGTAATATGGGACGACGTTATAACGCATAACGTTATATGGGATGACGTTATAACGTATTACGTTATATGGGATGACGTTATAACGTATTTCGCTGTATGGGATGACGTTATAACGTATTACGTAATATGGGATGACGTTATAACGTATTACTTAATATGGGATGACGTTATAACGTAATAGGTTATTTGGTATAACGTTATAACGTATTACGTTATATGGTATGACGTTATAACGTAATAGGTTATATGGCATGACGTTATAACGCATTACGTTATATGGGATGACGTTATAACGTATTACGTTATATGGAATACCGTTGTATCGTATTAGGTTATATGGTATAACGTTATAACGTATTACGTAATATGGGACGACGTTATAACGCATAACGTTATATGGGATGACGTTATAACGTATTACGTTATATGGGATGACGTTATAACGTATTTCGCTGTATGGGATGACGTTATAACGTATTACGTTATATGGGATGACGTTATAACGTATTACGTTATATGGGATGACGTTATAACGTAATAGGTTATATATTATAACGTCATAACGTATTACGTTATATGGTATGACGTTATAACGTAATAGCTTATACGGTATGACGTTATAACGTAATACGTTATGTGGTATGACGATATAACGTATTACGTAATATGGGACGACGTTATAACTCATTACGTCATATGGGATGACGTTATAACGTATTACGTTGTATGGAATACCGTTATAACGTATCAGGTTATATGGTATGACGTTATAACGTATTACATTATATGGGATGACGTTATAACGTATTACGTAATATGGGATGACGTTATAACGTAATAGGTTATATGGTATAACGTTATAACGTATTACGTTATATGGTATGACGTTATAATGTAATAGGTTATATGGTATGACGTTATAACGTAATACGTCATATGGTATGACGTTATAACGTAAATAGGTTATATGGTATGACGTTATACCGTATTACGTTATTTGGGATGACGTTATAACGCATTACGTTATATGGGATGACGTTATAACGTATTACGTTATGTGGGACGACGTTATAACGTATTTCGTTATATGGGATGACGTGATAACGTATTACGTAATATGGGATGACGTTATAACGTATTACGTTATGTGGGACGACGTTATAACGTTTTGCGTTATATGGTATGACGTTATAACGTATTACGTTATATGGTATGACGTTATAACGTAATAGGTTATATGGCATGACGTTATAACGTATTACGTAATATGGGATGACGTTATAACGTATTACGTAATATGGGATGACGTTATAACGTAATAGGTTATATGGGATGACGTTGTAACGCATTACGTAATATGGGATGACGTTATAACGTATTACGTTATATGGTATGACGTTATAACGTATTACGTTATGTGGGGCGACGTTATAACGTATTGCGTTATATGGGATGACGTTATAACGTAATACGTTATATGGTATAACGTTATAACGTATTACGTAATATGGGACGACGTTATAACGTATTACGTTATATGGAATACCGTTATAACGTACTAGGTTATATGGTATGACGTTATAACGTATTACGTTATATGGGATGACGTTATAACGTAATAGGTTATATGGGATGACGTTATAACGTAATAGGTTATATGGTATAACGTCATAACGTATTACGTTATATGGGATGACGTTATAACGTAATAGGTTATATGGTATGACGTCATAACGTATTACGTTATATGGTATGACGTTATAACGTAATAGGTTATACGGTATGACGTTATAACGTAATACGTTATATGGTATGACGTTATAACGTATTACGTTATATGGGATGATGTTATAACGCATTACGTAATATGGGATGACGTTATAACGTATTACGTTATATGGTATGACGTTATAACGTATTACGTTATGTGGGACGACGTTATAACGTATTGCGTTATATGGGATGACGTTATAACGTATTACGTTATATGGGATGACGTTATAACGTAATTGGTTATATGGGATGACGTTATAACGTAATAGGTTATATGGTATAACGTCATAACGTATTACGTTATATGATATGACGTTATAACGTAATACGTTATACGATATGACGTTATAACGTAATACGTTATACGGTAAGACGTTATAACGTAATACGTTATATGGTATAACGTTATAACGTATTACGTAATATGGGACGACGTTATAACGTATTACGTTATATGGAATACCGTTATAACGTATTAGGTTATATGGTATGACGTTATAACGCATTACGTTATATGGGATGACGTTATAACGTATTACGTTATATGGAATACCGTTATATCGTATTAGGTTATATGGTATGACGTTATAACGTATTACGTTATATGGGATGACGATATAACGTATTACGTTATATGGGATGACGTTATAACGTATTACGTTATATGGGATGACGTTATAACGTAATAGGTTATATGGTATAACGTCATAACGTATTACGTTATATGGTATAACGTTATAACGTATTACGTAATATGGGACGACGTTATAACGCATAACGTTATATGGGATGACGTTATAACGTATTACGTTATATGGTATGACGTTATAACGTAATATGTTATATGGCATGACGTTATAACGGATTACGTTATATGGGATGACGTTATAACGTATTTCGATGTATGGGATGACGTTATAACGTATTACGTAATATGGGATGACGTTATAACGTATTACGTAATATGGGATGACGTTATAACGTAATAGGTTATTTGGTATAACGTTATAACGTATTACGTTATATGGTATGACGTTATAACGTAATAGGTTATATGGCATGACGTTATAACGCATTACGTTATATGGGATGACGTTATAACGTATTACGTTATATGGAATACCGTTATATCGTATTAGGTTATATGGTATGACGTTATAACGTATTACGTTATATGGGATGACGATATAACGTATTACGTTATATGGGATGACGTTATAACGTATTACGTTATATGGGATGACGCTATAACGTAATAGGTTATATGGTATAACGTCATAACGTATTACGTTATATGGTATAACGTTATAACGTATTACGTAATATGGGACGACGTTATAACGCATAACGTTATATGGGATGACGTTATAACGTATTACGTTATATGGGATGACGTTATAACGTATTTCGCTGTATGGGATGACGTTATAACGTATTACGTAATATGGGATGACGTTATAACGTATTACGTAATATGGGATGACGTTATAACGTAATAGGTTATTTGGTATAACGTTATAACGTATTACGTTATATGGTATGACGTTATAACGTAATAGGTTATATGGCATGACGTTATAACGCATTACGTTATATGGGATGACGTTATAACGTATTACGTTATATGGAATACCGTTATATCGTATTAGGTTATATGGTATAACGTTATAACGTATTACGTAATATGGGACGACGTTATAACGCATAACGTTATATGGGATGACGTTATAACGTATTACGTTATATGGGATGACGTTATAACGTATTTCGCTGTATGGGATGACGTTATAACGTATTACGTTATATGGGATGACGTTATAACGTATTACGTTATATGGGATGACGTTATAACGTAATAGGTTATATGGTATAACGTCATAAAGTATTACGTTATATGGTATCACGTTATAACGTATTACGTTATGTGGGGCGACGTTATAACGTATTGCGTTATATGGGATGACGTTATAACGTAATAGGTTATATGGCATGACGTTATAACGGATTACGTTATATGGGATGACGTTATAACGTATTTCGATGTATGGGATGACGTTATAACGTATTACGTAATATGGTATAACGTTATAACGTATTACGTAATATGGGGCGACGTTATAACGCATAACGTTATATGGGATGACGTTATAACGTATTACGTTATATGGGATGACGTTATAACGTATTTCGCTGTATGGGATGACGTTATAACGTATTACGTAATATGGGATGACGTTATAACGTAATAGGTTATTTGGTATAACGTTATAACGTATTACGTTATATGGTATGACGTTATAACGTAATAGGTTATATGGCATGACGTTATAACGCATTACGTTATATGGGATGACGTTATAACGTATTACGTTATATGGAATACCGTTGTATCGTATTAGGTTATATGGTATAACGTTATAACGTATTACGTAATATGGGACGACGTTATAACGCATAACGTTATATGGGATGACGTTATAACGTATTACGTAATATGGGATGACGTTATAACGTAATAGGTTATTTGGTATAACGTTATAACGTATTACGTTATATGGTATGACGTTATAACGTAATAGGTTATATGGCATGACGTTATAACGCATTACGTTATATGGGATGACGTTATAACGTATTACGTTATATGGAATACCGTTGTATCGTATTAGGTTATATGGTATAACGTTATAACGTATTACGTAATATGGGACGACGTTATAACGCATAACGTTATATGGGATGACGTTATAACGTATTACGTTATATGGGATGACGTTATAACGTATTTCGCTGTATGGGATGACGTTATAACGTATTACGTTATATGGGATGACGTTATAACGTATTACGTTATATGGGATGACGTTATAACGTAATAGGTTATATATTATAACGTCATAACGTATTACGTTATATGGTATGACGTTATAACGTAATAGCTTATACGGTATGACGTTATAACGTAATACGTTATGTGGTATGACGATATAACGTATTACGTAATATGGGACGACGTTATAACTCATTACGTCATATGGGATGACGTTATAACGTATTACGTTGTATGGAATACCGTTATAACGTATCAGGTTATATGGTATGACGTTATAACGTATTACATTATATGGGATGACGTTATAACGTATTACGTAATATGGGATGACGTTATAACGTAATAGGTTATATGGTATAACGTTATAACGTATTACGTTATATGGTATGACGTTATAATGTAATAGGTTATATGGTATGACGTTATAACGTAATACGTCATATGGTATGACGTTATAACGTAAATAGGTTATATGGTATGACGTTATACCGTATTACGTTATTTGGGATGACGTTATAACGCATTACGTTATATGGGATGACGTTATAACGTATTACGTTATGTGGGACGACGTTATAACGTATTTCGTTATATGGGATGACGTGATAACGTATTACGTAATATGGGATGACGTTATAACTTATTACGTTATGTGGGACGACGTTATAACGTTTTGCGTTATATGGTATGACGTTATAACGTATTACGTTATATGGTATGACGTTATAACGTAATAGGTTATATGGCATGACGTTATAACGTATTACGTAATATGGGATGACGTTATAACGTATTACGTAATATGGGATGACGTTATAACGTAATAGGTTATATGGGATGACGTTGTAACGCATTACGTAATATGGGATGACGTTATAACGTATTACGTTATATGGTATGACGTTATAACGTATTACGTTATGTGGGGCGACGTTATAACGTATTGCGTTATATGGGATGACGTTATAACGTAATACGTTATATGGTATAACGTTATAACGTATTACGTAATATGGGACGACGTTATAACGTATTACGTTATATGGTATAACGTTATAACGTATTACGTTATGTGGGGCGACGATATAACGTATTACGTTATATGGGATGACGTTATAACGTATTACGTTATATGGGATGACGTTATAACGTAATAGGTTATATGGTATAACGTCATAACGTATTACGTTATATGGTATAACGTTATAACGTATTACGTAACATGGGACGACGTTATAACGCATAACGTTATATGGGATGACGTTATAACGTATTACGTTATATGGGATGACGTTATAACGTATTTCGCTGTATGGGATGACGTTATAACGTATTACGTAATATGGGATGACGTTATAACGTATTACGTAATATGGGATGACGTTATAACGTAATAGGTTATTTGGTATAACGTTATAACGTATTACGTTATATGGTATGACGTTATAACGTAATAGGTTATATGGCATGACGTTATAACGCATTACGTTATATGGGATGACGTTATAACGTATTACGTTATATGGAATACCGTTATATCGTATTAGGTTATATGGTATGACGTTATAACGTATTACGTTATATGGGATGACGATATAACGTATTACGTTATATGGGATGACGTTATAACGTATTACGTTATATGGGATGACGTTATAACGTAATAGGTTATATGGTATAACGTCATAACGTATTACGTTATATGGTATAACGTTATAACGTATTACGTAATATGGGACGACGTTATAACGCATAACGTTATATGGGATGACGTTATAACGTATTACGTTATATGGGATGACGTTATAACGTATTTCGCTGTATGGGATGACGTTATAACGTATTACGTAATATGGGATGACGTTATAACGTATTACTTAATATGGGATGACGTTATAACGTAATAGGTTATTTGGTATAACGTTATAACGTATTACGTTATATGGTATGACGTTATAACGTAATAGGTTATATGGCATGACGTTATAACGCATAACGTTATATGGGATGACGTTATAACGTATTACGTTATATGGGATGACGTTATAACGTATTTCGCTGTATGGGATGACGTTATAACGTATTACGTTATATGGGATGACGTTATAACGTATTACGTTATATGGGATGACGTTATAACGTAATAGGTTATATATTATAACGTCATAACGTATTACGTTATATGGTATGACGTTATAACGTAATAGCTTATACGGTATGACGTTATAACGTAATACGTTATGTGGTATGACGATATAACGTATTACGTAATATGGGACGACGTTATAACTCATTACGTCATATGGGATGACGTTATAACGTATTACGTTGTATGGAATACCGTTATAACGTATCAGGTTATATGGTATGACGTTATAACGTATTACATTATATGGGATGACGTTATAACGTATTACGTAATATGGGATGACGTTATAACGTAATAGGTTATATGGTATAACGTTATAACGTATTACGTTATATGGTATGACGTTATAATGTAATAGGTTATATGGTATGACGTTATAACGTAATACGTCATATGGTATGACGTTATAACGTAAATAGGTTATATGGTATGACGTTATACCGTATTACGTTATTTGGGATGACGTTATAACGCATTACGTTATATGGGATGACGTTATAACGTATTACGTTATGTGGGACGACGTTATAACGTATTTCGTTATATGGGATGACGTGATAACGTATTACGTAATATGGGATGACGTTATAACGTATTACGTTATGTGGGACGACGTTATAACGTTTTGCGTTATATGGTATGACGTTATAACGTATTACGTTATATGGTATGACGTTATAACGTAATAGGTTATATGGCATGACGTTATAACGTATTACGTAATATGGGATGACGTTATAACGTATTACGTAATATGGGATGACGTTATAACGTAATAGGTTATATGGGATGACGTTGTAACGCATTACGTAATATGGGATGACGTTATAACGTATTACGTTATATGGTATGACGTTATAACGTATTACGTTATGTGGGGCGACGTTATAACGTATTGCGTTATATGGGATGACGTTATAACGTAATACGTTATATGGTATAACGTTATAACGTATTACGTAATATGGGACGACGTTATAACGTATTACGTTATATGGAATACCGTTATAACGTATTAGGTTATATGGTATGACGTTATAACGTATTACGTTATATGGGATGACGTTATAACGTAATAGGTTATATGGGATGACGTTATAACGTAATAGGTTATATGGTATAACGTCATAACGTATTACGTTATATGGGATGACGTTATAACGTAATAGGTTATATGGTATGACGTCATAACGTATTACGTTATATGGTATGACGTTATAACGTAATAGGTTATACGGTATGACGTTATAACGTAATACGTTATATGGTATGACGTTATAACGTATTACGTTATATGGGATGATGTTATAACGCATTACGTAATATGGGATGACGTTATAACGTATTACGTTATATGGTATGACGTTATAACGTATTACGTTATGTGGGACGACGTTATAACGTATTGCGTTATATGGGATGACGTTATAACGTATTACGTTATATGGGATGACGTTATAACGTAATTGGTTATATGGGATGACGTTATAACGTAATAGGTTATATGGTATAACGTCATAACGTATTACGTTATATGATATGACGTTATAACGTAATACGTTATACGATATGACGTTATAACGTAATACGTTATACGGTAAGACGTTATAACGTAATACGTTATATGGTATAACGTTATAACGTATTACGTAATATGGGACGACGTTATAACGTATTACGTTATATGGAATACCGTTATAACGTATTAGGTTATATGGTATGACGTTATAACGCATTACGTTATATGGGATGACGTTATAACGTATTACGTTATATGGAATACCGTTATATCGTATTAGGTTATATGGTATGACGTTATAACGTATTACGTTATATGGGATGACGATATAACGTATTACGTTATATGGGATGACGTTATAACGTATTACGTTATATGGGATGACGTTATAACGTAATAGGTTATATGGTATAACGTCATAACGTATTACGTTATATGGTATAACGTTATAACGTATTACGTAATATGGGACGACGTTATAACGCATAACGTTATATGGGATGACGTTATAACGTATTACGTTATATGGTATGACGTTATAACGTAATATGTTATATGGCATGACGTTATAACGGATTACGTTATATGGGATGACGGTATAACGTATTTCGATGTATGGGATGACGTTATAACGTATTACGTAATATGGGATGACGTTATAACGTATTACGTAATATGGGATGACGTTATAACGTAATAGGTTATTTGGTATAACGTTATAACGTATTACGTTATATGGTATGACGTTATAACGTAATAGGTTATATGGCATGACGTTATAACGCATTACGTTATATGGGATGACGTTATAACGTATTACGCTATATGGAATACCGTTATATCGTATTAGGTTATATGGTATGACGTTATAACGTATTACGTTATATGGGATGACGATATAACGTATTACGTTATATGGGATGACGTTATAACGTATTACGTTATATGGGATGACGCTATAACGTAATAGGTTATATGGTATAACGTCATAACGTATTACGTTATATGGTATAACGTTATAACGTATTACGTAATATGGGACGACGTTATAACGCATAACGTTATATGGGATGACGTTATAACGTATTACGTTATATGGGATGACGTTATAACGTATTTCGCTGTATGGGATGACGTTATAACGTATTACGTAATATGGGATGACGTTATAACGTATTACGTAATATGGGATGACGTTATAACGTAATAGGTTATTTGGTATAACGTTATAACGTATCACGTTATATGGTATGACGTTATAACGTAATAGGTTATATGGCATGACGTTATAACGCATTACGTTATATGGGATGACGTTATAACGTATTACGTTATATGGAATACCGTTATATCGTATTAGGTTATATGGTATAACGTTATAACGTATTACGTAATATGGGACGACGTTATAACGCATAACGTTATATGGGATGACGTTATAACGTATTACGTTATATGGGATGACGTTATAACGTATTTCGCTGTATGGGATGACGTTATAACGTATTACGTTATATGGGATGACGTTATAACGTATTACGTTATATGGGATGACGTTATAACGTAATAGGTTATATGGTATAACGTCATAACGTATTACGTTATATGGTATGACGTTATAACGTATTACGTTATGTGGGGCGACGTTATAACGTATTGCGTTATATGGGATGACGTTATAACGTAATAGGTTATATGGCATGACGTTATAACGTAATAGGTTATGTGGCCTAACGTCATAACGTATTACGTTATATGGGATGACGTTATAACGTAATAGGTTATATGGTATAACGTCATAACGTATTACGTTATATGGTATGACGTTATAACGTATTACGTTATATGGGATGACGTTATAACGTAATAGGTTATATGGGATGACGTTATAACGTAATAGGTTATATGGTACAACGTCATAACGTATTACGTTATATGATATGACGTTATAACGTAATACGTTATACGGTATGACGTTATAACGTAATACGTTATACGGTAAGACGTTATAACGTAATACGTTATATGGTATAACGTTATAACGTACTACGTAATATGGGACGACGTTATAACGTATTACGTTATATGGAATACCGTTATAACGTATTAGGTTATATGGTATGACGTTGTAACGTATTACGTTATATGGGATGACGTTATAACGTAATAGGTTATATGGGATGACGTTATAACGTAATAGGTTATATGGTACAACGTCATAACGTATTACGTTATATGGTATGACGTTATAACGTAATACGTTATACGGTATGACGTTATAACGTATTACGTTATATGGGATGACGTTATAACGTATTACGTTATATGGGATGACGTTATAACGTAATAGGTTATGTGGCATAACGTCATAACGTATTACGTTATATGGTACAACGTCATAACGTATTACGTTATATGGGATGACGCTATAACGTATTACGTTATATGGGATGACGTTATAACGTAATAGGTTATGTGGCCTAACGTCATAACGTATTACGTTATATGGTATGACGTCATAACGTAATAGGTTATACGGTATGACGTTATAACGTATTACGTTATATGGGATGACGTTATAACGTATTACGTAATATGGGATGACGTTATAACGTATTACGTTATGTGGGACGACGTAATAACGTTTTGCGTTATATGGTATGACGTTATAACGTATTACGTTATATGGTATGACGTTATAACGTAATAGGTTATATGGCATGACGTTATAACGGATTACGTTATATGGGATGACGTTATAACGTATTTCGCTGTATGGGATGACGTTATAACGTATTACGTAATATGGGATGACGTTATAACGTATTACGTAATATGGGATGACGTTATAACGTAATAGGTTATTTGGTATAACGTTATAACGTATTACGTTATATGGTATGACGTTATAACGTAATAGGTTATATGGCATGACGTTATAACGCATTACGTTATATGGGATGACGTTATAACGTATTACGTTATATGGAATACCGTTATAACGTATTAGGTTATATGGTATGACGTTATAACGCATTACGTTATATGGGATGACGTTATAACGTATTACGTTATATGGGATGACGTTATAACCTATTACGTTATATGGGATGACGTTATAACGTAATAGGTTATATGGTATAACGTCATAACGTATTTCGTTATATGGTATAACGTTATAACGTATTACGTAATATGGGACGACGTTATAACGCATAACGTTATATGGGATGACGTTATAACGTATTACGTTATATGGGATGACGTTATAACGTATTTCGCTGTATGGGATGACGTTATAACGTACTACGTAATATGGGATGACGTTATAACGTATTACGTAATATGGGATGACGTTATAACGTAATAGGTTATATGGGATGACGTTGTAACGCATTACGTAATATGGGATGACGCTATAACGTATTACGTTATATGGTATGACGTTATAACGTATTACGTTATGTGGGGCGACGTTATAACGTATTGCGTTATATGGGATGACGTTATAACGTAATACGTTATATGGTATAACCTTATAACGTATTACGTAATATGGGACGACGTTATAACGTATTACGTTATATGGAATACCGTTATAACGTATTAGGTTATATGGTATGACGTTATAACGTATTACGTTAAATGGGATGACGTTATAACGTAATAGGTTATATGGGATGACGTTATAACGTAATAGGTTATATGGTATAACGTCATAACGTATTACGTTATATGGGATGACGTTATAACGTAATAGGTTATATGGTATGACGTCATAACGTATTACGTTATATGGTATGACGTTATAACGTAATAGGTTATACGGTATGACGTTATAACGTAATACGTTATATGGTATGACGTTATAACGCATTACGTTATATGGGATGATGTTATAACGCATTACGTAATATGGGGTGACGTTATAACGTATTACGTTATATGATATGACGTTATAACGTATTACGTTATGTGGGACGACGTTATAACGTATTGCGTTATACGGGATGACGTTATAACGTATTATGTTATATGGGATGACGTTATAACGTATTACGTTATATGGGATGACGTTATAACGTAATAGGTTATATGGGATGACGTTATAACGTAATAGGTTATATGGTACAACGTCATAACGTATTACGTTATATGATATGACGTTATAACGTAATACGTTATACGGTATGACGTTATAACGTAATACGTTATACGGTAAGACGTTATAACGTAATACGTCATATGGTATAACGTTATAACGTATTTCCTTATATTTGATGACGTTATAACGTATTACGTAACATGGGATGACGTTATAACGTATTACGTTATGTGGGACGACGTTATAACGTATTGCGTTATATGGGATGACGTTATAACGTAATACGTTACATGGTATGACGTTATAACGTATTAGGTTATATGGTATGACGTTATAACGTATTACGTTATATGGTATGACGTTATAACGTATTACGTTATGTGGGACGACGTTATAACGTATTGCGTTATATGGTACGACGTAATAACGTATTACGTAATATGGGATGACGTTATAACGTATTACGTTATATGGTATGACGTTATAACGTATTACGTTATGTGGGACGACGTTATAACGTATTGCGTTATATGGTACGACGTAATAACGTATTACGTTATGTGGGACGACGTTATAACGTATTGCGTTATATGGGATGACGTTATAACGTATTACGTTATATGCGATGACGTTATAACGTAATACGTTATACGGTATGACGTTATAACGCAATACGTTACATGGTATGACGTTATAACGTATTTCCTTATATTTGATGACGTTATAACGTATTACGTAATATGGGATGACGTTATAACGTATTACGTTATGTGGGACGACGTTATAACGTATTGCGTTATATGGGATGACGTTATAACGTAATACGTTACATGGTATGACGTTATAACGTATTACGTTATATGGAATACCGTTATAACGTATTAGGTTATATGGTATGACGTTATAACGTATTACGTTATATGGGATGACGTTATAACGTATTACGTTATATGGTATTACGTTATAACGTATTACGTTATATGGGATGACGTTATAACGTATTACGTTATATGGGATGACGTTATAACGTATTACGTTATATGGGATGACGTTATAACGTATTACGTTATATGGGATGACGTTATAACGTATTACGTTATATGGTATGACGTTATAACGTATTACGTTATATGGGATGACGTTATAACGTATTACGTTATATGGGATGACGTTATAACGTATGACGTTATATGGGATGACGTTATAACGTAATAGGTTATATGGTATAACGTCATAACGTATTACGTTATATGGTATAACGTTATAACGTATTACGTAATATGGGACGACGTTATAACGCATTACGTTATATGGGATGACGTTATAACGCATTACGTAATATGGGATGACGTTATAACGTATTACGCTATGGTATGACGTTATAACGTATTACGTTATGTGGGACGACGTTATAACGTATTGCGTTACATGGGATGACGTTATAACGTATTACGTTATATGGGATGACGTTATAACCTATTACGTTATATGGGATGACGTTATAACGTAATAGGTTATATGGTATAACGTCATAACGTATTACGTTATATGATATGACGTTATAACGTATTACGTTATATGGAATACCGCTATAACGTATTAGGTTATATGGTATGACGTTATAACGTATTACGTTATATGGGATGACGTTATAACGTATTACGTTTTATGGTATGACGTTATAACGTATTACGTTATATGGGATGACGTTATAACGTATTACGTTATATGGGATGACGTTATAACGTATTACGTTATATGGGATGACGTTATAACGTAATAGGTTATATGGTATAACGTCATAACGTATTACGTTATATGGTATAACGTTATAACGTATTACGTAATATGGGACGACGTTATATCGCATTACGTTATATGGGATGACGTTATAACGCATTACGTAATATGGGATGACGTTATAACGTATTACGTTATATGGTATGACGTTATAACGTATTACGTTATGTGGGACGACGTTATAACGTATTGCGTTATATGGGATGATGTTATAACGTATTACGTTATATGGGATGACGTTATAACGTAATAGGTTATATGGTATAACGTCATAACCTATTACGTTATATGGTATGACGTTATAACGCAATACGTAATATGGGATGACGTTATAACTTATTACGTTATATGGTGTGACGTTATAACGTATTACGTTATGTGGGACGACGTTATAACGTATTGCGTTATATGGGATGACGTTATAACGTATTACGTTATATGGGATGACGTTATAACGTAATAGGTTATACGGTATGACGTTATAACGTAATACGTTATATGGTGTGACGTTATAACGTAATACGTTATATGGTACGACGTTATAACGTAAATAGGTTATATGGTATGACGTTATACCGTATTACGTTATATGGCATGACGTTATAACGTATTACGTTATATGGAATACCGTTACAACGTATTAGGTTATATGGTATGACGTTATAACGTATTACGTTATATGGGATGACGTTATAACGTATTACGTTATATGGGATGACGTTATAACGTATTACGTTATATGGGATGACGTTATAACGTAATAGGTTATATGGTATAACGTCATAACGTACTACGTTATATGATATGACTTTATAACGTAATAGGTTATACGGTATGACGTTATAATGTAATACGTTATATGGTATGACGTTATAACGTAAATAGGTTATATGGTATGACGCTGTACCGTATTACGTTATATGGGATGACGTTATAACGCATTACGTAATACGGGATGACGTTATAACGTATTACGTTATGTGGGACGACGTTATCACGTTTTGCGTTATATGGTATGACGTTATAACGTATTACGTTATATGGTATGACGTTATAACGTAATAGGTTATATGGCATGACGTTATAACGGATTACGTTATATGGGATGACGTTATAACGTATATCGCTGTATGGGATGACGTTATAACGGATTACGTAATACGGGATGACGTTATAACGTATTACGTAATATGGGATGACGTTATAACGTAATAGGTTATTTGGTATAACGTTATAACGTATTGCGTTATATGGTATGACGTTATAACGTAATAGGTTATATGGCATGACGTTATAACGCATTACGTTATATGGGATGACGTTATAACGTATTACGTTATATGGGATGACGTTATAACGTATTACGTTATATGGGATGACGTTATAACGTATTACGTAATATGGGATGACGTTATAACGTAATAGGTTATATGGTATGACGTTATAACGTACTACGTTATATGGGACGACGTTATAACGTATTGCGTTATATGGGATGACGTTATAACGTATTACGTTATATGGGATGACGTTATAACGTATTACGTTATATGGAATACCGTTATAACGTAATAGGTTATATGGTATGACGTTATAACGTATTACGTTATATGGGATGACGTTATAACGTATTACGTTATATGGGATGACGTTATAACGTATTACGTTATATGGGATGACGTTATAACGTAATAGGTTATATGGTATAACGTCATAACGTATTACGTTATATGGTATGACGTTATAACGTATTACATTATATGGGATGACGTTATAACGTATTACGTAATATAGGATGACGTTATAACGTAATAGGTTATATGGTATAACGTTATAACGTATTACGTTATATGGTATGACGTTATAATGTAATACGTTATATGGTATAACGTTATAACGTATTACGTAATATGGGACGACGTTATAACGTATTACGTTATATGGAATACCGTTATAACGTATTAGGTTATATGGTATGACGTTATAACGTATTACGTTATATGGGATGACGTTATAACGTAATAGGTTATACGGTATGACGTTATAACGTAATACGTTATATGGTATGACGTTATAACGTAAATAGGTTATATGGTATGACGTTGTACCGTATTACGTTATATGGGATGACGTTATAACGCATTACGTAATATGGGATGACGTTATAACGAATTACGTTGTATGGTATGACGTTATAACGTATTACGTTATGTGGGACGACGTTATAACGTATTGCGTTATATGGTACGACGTAATAACGTATTACGTTATGTGGGACGACGTTATAACGTATTGCGTTATATGGGATGACGTTATAACGTATTACGTTATATGGGATGACGTTATAACGTAATACGTTATACGGTATGACGTTATAACGTAATACGTTATATGGTATGACGTTATAACGTATTACGTTATACGGGATGACGTTATAACGTATTACGTTATGTGGAATACCGTTATAACGTATTAGGTTACATGGTATGACGTTATAACGTATTACGTTATATGGGATGACGTTATAACGTATTACGTTATATGGGATGACGTTATAACGTATTACGTTATATGGGATGACGTTATAACGTATTACGTTATATGGGATGACGTTATAACGTAATAGGTTATATGGTATAACGTCATAACGTATTACGTTATATGGTATGACGTTATAACGTAATAGCTTATACGGTATGACGTTATAACGTAATACGTTATGTGGTATGACGATATAACGTATTACGTAATATGGGACGACGTTATAACGCATTACGTCATATGGGATGACGTTATAACGTATTACGTTGTATGGAATACCGTTATAACGTATCAGGTTATATGGTATGACGTTATAACGTATTACATTATATGGGATGACGTTATAACGTATTACGTAATATGGGATGACGTTATAACGTAATAGGTTATATGGTATAACGTTATAACGTATTACGTTATATGGTATGACGTTATAATGTAATAGGTTATATGGTATGACGTTATAACGTAATACGTCATATGGTATGACGTTATAACGTAAATAGGTTATATGGTATGACGTTATACCGTATTACGTTATATGGGATTACGTTATAACGCATTACGTTATATGGGATGACGTTATAACGTATTACGTAATATGGGATGACGTTATAACGTAATAGGTTATATGGTATAACGTTATAACGTATTACGTTATATGGTATGACGTTATAATGTAATAGGTTATATGGTATGACGTTATAACGTAATACGTCATATGGTATGACGTTATAACGTAAATAGGTTATATGGTATGACGTTATACCGTATTACGTTATATGGGATTACGTTATAACGCATTACGTTATATGGGATGACGTTATAACGTATTACGTTATATGGGATGACGTTATAACGTATTACGTTATATGGGATGACGTTATAACGTAATAGGTTATATGGTATAACGTCATAACGTATTACGTTATATGGTATAACGTTATAACGTATTACGTAATATGGGACGACGTTATATCGCATTACGTTATATGGGATGACGTTATAACGCATTACGTAATATGGGATGACGTTATAACGTATTACGTTATATGGTATGACGTTATAACGTATTACGTTATGTGGGACGACGTTATAACGTATTGCGTTATATGGGATGATGTTATAACGTATTACGTTATATGGGATGACGTTATAACGTAATAGGTTATATGGTATAACGTCATAACCTATTACGTTATATGGTATGACGTTATAACGCAATACGTAATATGGGATGACGTTATAACTTATTACGTTATATGGTGTGACGTTATAACGTATTACGTTATGTGGGACGACGTTATAACGTATTGCGTTATATGGGATGACGTTATAACGTATTACGTTATATGGGATGACGTTATAACGTAATAGGTTATACGGTATGACGTTATAACGTAATACGTTATATGGTGTGACGTTATAACGTAATACGTTATATGGTACGACGTTATAACGTAAATAGGTTATATGGTATGACGTTATACCGTATTACGTTATATGGCATGACGTTATAACGTATTACGTTATATGGAATACCGTTACAACGTATTAGGTTATATGGTATGACGTTATAACGTATTACGTTATATGGGATGACGTTATAACGTATTACGTTATATGGGATGACGTTATAACGTATTACGTTATATGGGATGACGTTATAACGTAATAGGTTATATGGTATAACGTCATAACGTATTACGTTATATGATATGACTTTATAACGTAATAGGTTATACGGTATGACGTTATAATGTAATACGTTATATGGTATGACGTTATAACGTAAATAGGTTATATGGTATGACGCTGTACCGTATTACGTTATATGGGATGACGTTATAACGCATTACGTAATACGGGATGACGTTATAACGTATTACGTTATGTGGGACGACGTTATCACGTTTTGCGTTATATGGTATGACGTTATAACGTATTACGTTATATGGTATGACGTTATAACGTAATAGGTTATATGGCATGACGTTATAACGGATTACGTTATATGGGATGACGTTATAACGTATATCGCTGTATGGGATGACGTTATAACGGATTACGTAATATGGGATGACGTTATAACGTATTACGTAATATGGGATGACGTTATAACGTAATAGGTTATTTGGTATAACGTTATAACGTATTGCGTTATATGGTATGACGTTATAACGTAATAGGTTATATGGCATGACGTTATAACGCATTACGTTATATGGGATGACGTTATAACGTATTACGTTATATGGGATGACGTTATAACGTATTACGTTATATGGGATGACGTTATAACGTATTACGTAATATGGGATGAGGTTATAACGTATTGCGTTATATGGTATGACGTTATAACGTAATAGGTTATATGGCATGACGTTATAACGCATTACGTTATATGGGATGACGTTATAACGTATTACGTTATATGGGATGACGTTATAACGTATTACGTTATGTGGGACGACGTTATAACGTATTTCGTTATATGGGATGAGGTTATAACGTAATACGTTATACGGTATGACGTTATAACGTAATACGTTATACGGTAAGACGTTATAACGTAATACGTTATATGGTATAACGTTATAACGTATTACGTAATATGGGACGACGTTATAACGTATTACGTTATATGGAATACCGTTATAACGTATTAGGTTATATGGTATGACGTTATAACGTATTACGTTATATGGGATGACGTTATAACGTATTACGTTTTATGGTATGACGTTATAACGTATTACGTTATATGGGATGACGTTATAACGTATTACGTTATATGGGATGACGTTATAACGTATTACGTTATATGGGATGACGTTATAACGTAATAGGTTATATGGTATAACGTCATAACGTATTACGTTATATGGGATGACGTTATAACGTAATAGGTTATATGGTATAACGTCATAACGTATTACGTTATATGGTATAACGTTATAACGTATTACGTAATATGGGACGACGTTATAACGCATTACGTCATATGGGATGACGTTATAACGTATTACGTTGTATGGTATGACGTTATAACGTATTACGTTATGTGGGACGACGTTATAACGTATTGCGTTATATGGTACGACGTAATAACGTATTACGTTATGTGGGACGACGTTATAACGTATTGCGTTATATGGGATGACGTTATAACGTATTACGTTATATGGGATGACGTTATAACGTAATACGTTATACGGTATGACGTTATAACGTAATACGTTATATGGTATGACGTTATAACGTATTACGTTATATGGGATGACGTTATAACGTATTACGTTATATGGAATACCGTTATAACGTATTACATTATATGGGATGACGTTATAACGTATTACGTAATATGGGATGACGTTATAACGTAATAGGTTATATGGTATAACGTTATAACGTATTACGTTATATGGTATGACGTTATAATGTAATAGGTTATATGGTATGACGTTATAACGTAATACGTCATATGGTATGACGTTATAACGTAAATAGGTTATATGGTATGACGTTATACCGTATTACGTTATATGGGATTACGTTATAACGCATTACGTTATATGGGATGACGTTATAACGTATTACGTTATGTGGGACGACGTTATAACGTATTTCGTTATATGGGATGAGGTTATAACGTATTACGTAATATGGGATGACGTTATAACGTAATAGGTTATTTGGTATGACGTTATAACGTATTACGTTATATGGGATGACGTTATAACGTATTACGTTATATGGGATGACGTTATAACGTATTACGTTATATGGGATGACGTTATAACGTAATAGGTTATATGGTATAACGTCATAACGTATTACGTTATATGATATGACTTTATAACGTAATAGGTTATACGGTATGACGTTATAACGTAATACGTTATATGGTATGACGTTATAACGTAAATAGGTTATATGGTATGACGTTGTACCGTATTACGTTATATGGGACGACGTTATAACGTTTTGCGTTATATGGTATGACGTTATAACGTATTACGTTATATGGTATGACGTTATAACGTAATAGGTTATATGGCATGACGTTATAACGGATTACCTTATATGGGATGACGTTATAACGTATTTCGCTGTATGGGATGACGTTATAACGTATTACGTAATATGGGATGACGTTATAACGTATTACGTAATGTGGGATGACGTTATAACGTAATAGGTTATTTGGTATAACGTTATAACGTATTACGTTATATGGTATGACGTTATAACGTAATAGGTTATATGGCATGACGTTATAACGCATTACGTTATATGGGATGACGTTATAACGTATTACGTTATATGGAATACCGTTATAACGTACGAGGTTATATGGTATGACGTTATAACGTATTACGTTATATGGGATGACGTTATAACGTATTACGTTATATGGGATGACGTTATAACGTAATAGGTTATATGGTATAACGTCATAAGATATTACGTTATATGGTATAACGTTATAACGTATTACGTAATATGGGACGACGTTATAACGCATAACGTTATATGGGATGACGTTATAACGTATTACGTTATATGGGATGACGTTATAACGTATTTCGCTGTATGGGATGACGTTATAACGTATTACGTAATATGGGATGACGTTATAACGTATTACGTAATATGGGATGACGTTATAACGTAATAGGTTATATGGGATGACGTTGTAACGCATTACGTAATATGGGATGACGCTATAACGTATTACGTTATATGGTATGACGTTATAACGTATTACGTTATGTGGGGCGACGTTATAACGTATTGCGTTATATGGGATGACGTTATAACGTAATACGTTATATGGTATAACCTTATAACGTATTACGTAATATGGGACGACTTTATAACGTATTACGTTATATGGAATACCGTTATAACGTATTAGGTTATATGGTATGACGTTATAACGTATTACGTTATATGGGATGACGTTATAACGTAATAGGTTATATGGGATGACGTTATAACGTAATAGGTTATATGGTATAACGTCATAACGTATTACGTTATATGGGATGACGTTATAACGTAATAGGTTATATGGTATGACGTCATAACGTATTACGTTATATGGTATGACGTTATAACGTAATAGGTTATACGGTATGACGTTATAACGTAATACGTTATATGGTATGACGTTATAACGTATTACGTTATATGGGATGATGTTCTAACGCATTACGTAATATGGGATGACGTTATAACGTATTACGTTATATGGTATGACGTTATAACGTATTACGTTATGTGGGACGACGTTATAACGTATTGCGTTATATGGGATGACGTTATAACGTATTACGTTATATGGGATGACGTTATAACGTAATAGGTTATATGGGATGACGTTATAACGTAATAGGTTATATGGTATAACGTCATAACGTATTACGTTATATGATATGACGTTATAACGTAATACGTTATACGGTATGACGTTATAACGTAATACGTTTTACGGTAAGACGTTATAACGTAATACGTTATATGGTATAACGTTATAACGTATTACGTAATATGGGACGACGTTATAACGTATTACGTTATATGGAATACCGTTATAACGTATTAGGTTATATGGTATGACGTTATAACGTATTACGTTATATGGAATGACGTTATAACGTAATAGGTTATATGGGATGACGTTATAACGTAATAGGTTATATGGTACAACGTCATAACGTATTACGTTATATGGTATGACGTTATAACGTAATACGTTATACGGTATGACGTTATAACGTATTACGTTATATGGGATGACGTTATAACGTATTACGTTATATGGGATGACGTTATAACGTAATAGGGTATATGGCATAACGTCATAACGTATTACGTTATATGGGATGACGTTATAACGTAATAGGTTATACGGTATGACGTTGTAACGTATTACGTAATATGGGTGACGTTATAACGTAATAGGTTATATGGTACAACGTTATAACGTATTACGTTATATGGTATGACGTTATAACGTAATAGGTTATATGGTATGACGTTATAACGTAATACGTTATACGGTATGACGTTATAACTTAATACGTTATATGGTATGACGTTATAACGTATTACGTAATATGGGACGACGTTATAACGCATTACGTAATATGGGATGACGTTATAACGTATTTCCTTATATGGGATGACGTTATAACGTATTACGTAATATGGGATGACGTTATAACGTATTACGTTATGTGGGACGACGTTATAACGTATTGCGTTATATGGGATGACGTTATAACGTATTACGTTATATGGGATGACGTTATAACGTAATAGGTTATACGGTATGACGTTATAACGTATTACGTAATATGGGTGACGTTATAACGTAATAGGTTGTATGGTACAACGTTATAACGTAATACGTTACATGGTATGACGTTATAACGTATTAGGTTATATGGTATGACGTTATAACGTATTACGTTATATGGTATGACGTTATAACGTATTACGTTATATGGGATGACGTTATAACGTAATACGTTATATGGTATAACGTTATAACGTATTACGTAATATGGGACGACGTTATAACGTATTACGTTATATGGAATACCGTTATAACGTATTAGGTTATATGGTATGACGTTATAACGTATTACGTTATATGGAATGACGTTATAACGTAATAGGTTATATGGGATGACGTTATAACGTAATAGGTTATATGGTACAACGTCTTAACGTATTACGTTATATGGTATGACGTTATAACGTAATACGTTATACGGTATGACGTTATAACGTATTACGTTATATGGGATGACGTTATAACGTATTACGTTATATGGGATGACGTTATAACGTAATAGGTTATATGGCATAACGTCATAACGTATTACGTTATATGGTATGACGTTATAACGTAATAGGTTATACGGTATGACGTTATAACGTAATACGTTATATGGTATGACGTTATAACGTATTACGTTATGTGGGATGACGTTATAACGTATTACGTTATATGGGATGACGTTATAACGTAATAGGTTATACGGTATGACGTTATAACGTATTACGTAATATGGGTGACGTTATAACGTAATAGGTTATATGGTACAACGTTATAACGTATTACGTTATATGGTATGACGTTATAACGTAATAGGTTATATGGTATGACGTTATAACGTAATACGTTATACGGTATGACGTTATAACTTAATACGTTATATGGTATGACGTTATAACGTATTACGTAATATGGGACGACGTTATAACGCATTACGTAATATGGGATGACGTTATAACGTATTTCCTTATATGGGATGACGTTATAACGTATTACGTAATATGGGATGACGTTATAACGTATTACGTTATGTGGGACGACGTTATAACGTATTGCGTTATATGGGATGACGTTATAACGTATTACGTTATATGGGATGACGTTATAACGTAATAGGTTATACGGTATGACGTTATAACGTATTACGTAATATGGGTGACGTTATAACGTAATAGGTTATATGGTACAACGTTATAACGTAATACGTTACATGGTATGACGTTATAACGTATTAGGTTATATGGTATGACGTTATAACGTATTACGTTATATGGTATGACGTTATAACGTATTACGTTATATGGGATGACGTTATAACGTATTACGTTATATGGGATAACGTTATAACGTATTACGTTATATGGGATGACGTTATAACGTATTACGTTATATGGTATGACGTTATAACGTATTACGTTATATGGGATGACGTTATAACGTATTACGTTATATGGGATGACGTTATAACGTATTACGTTATATGGGATGACGTTATAACGTAATAGGTTATATGGTATAACGTCATAACGTATTACGTTATGTGGGACGACGTTATAACGTATTGCGTTATATGGTACGACGTAATAACGTATTACGTTATGTGGGACGACGTTATAACGTATTGCGTTATATGGGATGACGTTATAACGTATTACGTTATATGGGATGACGTTATAACGTAATACGTTATACGGTATGACGTTATAACGCAATACGTTACATGGTATGACGTTATAACGTATTACGTTATATGGGATGACGTTATAACGTATTACGTTATATGGGATGACGTTATAACGTATTACGTTATATGGTATGACGTTATAACGTATTACGTTATATGGAATACCGTTATAACGTATTAGGTTATATGGTATGACGTTATAACGTATTACGTTATATGGAATACCGTTATAACGTATTAGGTTATATGGTATGACGTTATAACGTATTACGATATATGGGATGACGTTATAACGTATTACGTTATATGGTATGACGTTATAACGTATTACGTTATATGGGATGACGTTATAACGCAATACGTTACATGGTATGACGTTATAACGTATTACGTTATATGGGATGACGTTATAACGTATTACGTTATATGGTATGACGTTATAACGTATTACGTTATATGGTATGACGTTATAACGTATTACGTTATATGGAATACCGTTATAACGTATTAGGTTATATGGTATGACGTTATAACGTATTACGTTATATGGGATGACGTTATAACGTAATAGGTTATATGGGATGACGTTATAACGTAATAGGTTATATGGTATAACGTCATAACGTATTACGTTATATGGTATGACGTTATAACGTATTACGTTATATGGTATGACGTTATAACGTATTACGTTATATGGAATACCGTTATAACGTATTAGGTTATATGGTATGACGTTATAACGTATTGCGTTATATGGGATGACGTTATAACGTATTACGTTATATGGGATGACGTTATAACGTAATACGTTATACGGTATGACGTTATAACGCAATACGTTACATGGTATGACGTTATAACGTATTACGTTATATGGGATGACGTTATAACGTATTACGTTATATGGTATGACGTTATAACGTATTACGTTATATGGTATGACGTTATAACGTATTACGTTATATGGAATACCGTTATAACGTATTAGGTTATACGGTATGACGTTATAACGTATTACGTTATATGGGATGACGTTATAACGTAATAGGTTATATGGGATGACGTTATAACGTAATAGGTTATATGGTATAACGTCATAACGTATTACGTTATATGGGATGACGTTATAACGTAATAGGTTATATGGTATGACGTCATAACGTATTACGTTATATGGTATGACGTTATAACGTAATAGGTTATACGGTATGACGTTATAACGTAATACGTTATATGGTATGACGTTATAACGTATTACGTTATATGGGATGATGTTCTAACGCATTACGTAATATGGGATGACGCTATAACGTATTACGTTATATGGTATGACGTTATAACGTATTACGTTATGTGGGACGACGTTATAACGTATTGCGTTATATGGGATGACGTTATAACGTATTACGTTATATGGGATGACGTTATACCGTAATAGGTTATATGGGATGACGTTATAACGTAATAGGTTATATGGTATAACGTCATAACGTATTACGTTATATGATATGACGTTATAACGTAATACGTTATACGGTATGACGTTATAACGTAATACGTTATACGGTAAGACGTTATAACGTAATACGTTATATGGTATAACGTTATAACGTATTACGTAATATGGGACGACGTTATAATGTATTACGTTATATGGAATACCGTTATAACGTATTAGGTTATATGGTACGACGTTATAACGTATTACGTTATATGGAATGACGTTATAACGTAATAGGTTATATGGGATGACGTTATAACGTAATAGGTTATATGGTACAACGTCATAACGTATTACGTTATATGGTATGACGTTATAACGTAATACGTTATATGGTATAACGTTATAACGTATTACGTAATATGGGACGACGTTATAACGTATTACGTTATATGGAATACCGTTATAACGTATTAGGTTATATGGTACGACGTTATAACGTATTACGTTATATGGGATGACGTTATAACTTAATACGTTATATGGTATGACGTTATAACGTATTACGTAATATGGGACGACGTTATAACGCATTACGTAATATGGGATGACGTTATAACGTATTTCCTTATATGGGATGACGTTATAACGTATTACGTAATATGGGATGACGTTATAACGTATTACGTTATGTGGGACGACGTTATAACGTATTGCGTTATATGGGATGACGTTATAACGTATTACGTTATATGGGATGACGTTATAACGTAATAGGTTATACGGTATGACGTTATAACGTATTACGTAATATGGGTGACGTTATAACGTAATAGGTTGTATGGTACAACGTTATAACGTAATACGTTACATGGTATGACGTTATAACGTATTAGGTTATATGGTATGACGTTATAACGTATTACGTTATATGGTATGACGTTATAACGTATTACGTTATATGGGATGACGTTATAACGTAATACGTTATATGGTATAACGTTATAACGTATTACGTAATATGGGACGACGTTATAACGTATTACGTTATATGGAATACCGTTATAACGTATTAGGTTATATGGTATGACGTTATAACGTATTACGTTATATGGAATGACGTTATAACGTAATAGGTTATATGGGATGACGTTATAACGTAATAGGTTATATGGTACAACGTCATAACGTATTACGTTATATGGTATGACGTTATAACGTAATACGTTATACGGTATGACGTTATAACGTATTACGTTATATGGGATGACGTTATAACGTATTACGTTATATGGTATGACGTTATAACGTATTACGTTATATGGGATGACGTTATAACGTATTACGTTATATGGGATGACGTTATAACGTATTACGTTATATGGGATGACGTTATAACGTAATAGGTTATATGGTATAACGTCATAACGTATTACGTTATGTGGGCCGACGTTATAACGTATTGCGTTATATGGTACGACGTAATAACGTATTACGTTATGTGGGACGACGTTATAACGTATTGCGTTATATGGGATGACGTTATAACGTATTACGTTATATGGGATGACGTTATAACGTAATACGTTATACGGTATGACGTTATAACGCAATACGTTACATGGTATGACGTTATAACGTATTACGTTATATGGGATGACGTTATAACGTATTACGTTATATGGGATGACGTTATAACGTATTACGTTATATGGTATGACGTTATAACGTATTACGTTATATGGAATACCGTTATAACGTATTAGGTTATATGGTATGACGTTATAACGTATTACGTTATATGGAATACCGTTATAACGTATTAGGTTATATGGTATGACGTTATAACGTATTACGATATATGGGATGACGTTATAACGTATTACGTTATATGGTATGACGTTATAACGTAATACGTTATACGGTATGACGTTATAACGCAATACGTTACATGGTATGACGTTATAACGTATTACGTTATATGGGATGACGTTATAACGTATTACGTTATATGGTATGACGTTATAACGTATTACGTTATATGGTATGACGTTATAACGTATTACGTTATATGGAATACCGTTATAACGTATTAGGTTATACGGTATGACGTTATAACGTATTACGTTATATGGGATGACGTTATAACGTAATAGGTTATATGGGATGACGTTATAACGTAATAGGTTATATGGTATAACGTCATAACGTATTACGTTATATGGGATGACGTTATAACGTAATAGGTTATATGGTATGACGTCATAACGTATTACGTTATATGGTATGACGTTATAACGTAATAGGTTATACGGTATGACGTTATAACGTAATACGTTATATGGTATGACGTTATAACGTATTACGTTATATGGGATGATGTTCTAACGCATTACGTAATATGGGATGACGTTATAACGTATTACGTTATATGGTATGACGTTATAACGTATTACGTTATGTGGGACGACGTTATAACGTATTGCGTTATATGGGATGACGTTATAACGTATTACGTTATATGGGATGACGTTATACCGTAATTGGTTATATGGGATGACGTTATAACGTAATAGGTTATATGGTATAACGTCATAACGTATTACGTTATATGATATGACGTTATAACGTAATACGTTATACGGTATGACGTTATAACGTAATACGTTATACGGTAAGACGTTATAACGTAATACGTTATATGGTATAACGTTATAACGTATTACGTAATATGGGACGACGTTATAACGTATTACGTTATATGGAATACCGTTATAACGTATTAGGTTATATGGTATGACGTTATAACGTATTACGTTATATGGAATGACGTTATAACGTAATAGGTTATATGGGATGACGTTATAACGTAATAGGTTATATGGTACAACGTCATAACGTATTACGTTATATGGTATGACGTTATAACGTAATACGTTATACGGTATGACGTTATAACGTATTACGTTATATGGGATGACGTTATAACGTATTACGTTATATGGGATGACGTTATAACGTAATAGGGTATGTGCATTAACGTCATAACGTATTACGTTATATGGTATGACGTTATAACGTAATAGGTTATACGGTATGACGTTATAACGTAATACGTTATATGGTATGACGTTATAACGTATTACGTTATGTGGGATGACGTTATAACGTATTACGTTATATGGGATGACGTTATAACGTAATAGGTTATACGGTATGACGTTATAACGTATTACGTAATATGGGTGACGTTATAACGTAATAGGTTATATGGTACAACGTTATAACGTATTACGTTATATGGTATGACGTTATAACGTAATAGGATATATGGTATGACGTTATAACGTAATACGTTATACGGTATGACGTTATAACTTAATACGTTATATGGTATGACGTTATAACGTATTACGTAATATGGGACGACGTTATAACGCATTACGTAATATGGGATGACGTTATAACGTATTTCCTTATATGGGATGACGTTATAACGTATTACGTAATATGGGATGACGTTATAACGTATTACGTTATGTGGGACGACGTTATAACGTATTGCGTTATATGGGATGACGTTATAACGTATTACGTTATATGGGATGACGTTATAACGTAATAGGTTATACGGTATGACGTTATAACGTATTACGTAATATGGGTGACGTTATAACGTAATAGGTTGTATGGTACAACGTTATAACGTAATACGTTACATGGTATGACGTTATAACGTATTAGGTTATATGGTATGACGTTATAACGTATTACGTTATATGGTATGACGTTATAACGTATTACGTTATATGGGATGACGTTATAACGTAATACGTTATATGGTATAACGTTATAACGTATTACGTAATATGGGACGACGTTATAACGTATTACGTTATATGGAATACCGTTATAACGTATTAGGTTATATGGTATGACGTTATAACGTATTACGTTATATGGAATGACGTTATAACGTAATAGGTTATATGGGATGACGTTATAACGTAATAGGTTATATGGTACAACGTCATAACGTATTACGTTATATGGTATGACGTTATAACGTAATACGTTATACGGTATGACGTTATAACGTATTACGTTATATGGGATGACGTTATAACGTATTACGTTATATGGGATGACGTTATAACGTAATAGGTTATATGGCATAACGTCATAACGTATTACGTTATATGGTATGACGTTATAACGTAATAGGTTATACGGTATGACGTTATAACGTAATACGTTATATGGTATGACGTTATAACGTATTACGTTATGTGGGATGACGTTATAACGTATTACGTTATATGGGATGACGTTATAACGTAATAGGTTTTACGGTATGACGTTATAACGTATTACGTAATATGGGTGACGTTATAACGTAATAGGTTATATGGTACAACGTTATAACGTATTACGTTATATGGTATGACGTTATAACGTAATAGGTTATATGGTATGACGTTATAACGTAATACGTTATACGGTATGACGTTATAACTTAATACGTTATATGGTATGACGTTATAACGTATTACGTAATATGGGACGACGTTATAACGCATTACGTAATATGGGATGACGTTATAACGTATTTCCTTATATGGGATGACGTTATAACGTATTACGTAATATGGGATGACGTTATAACGTATTACGTTATGTGGGACGACGTTATAACGTATTGCGTTATATGGGATGACGTTATAACGTATTACGTTATATGGGATGACGTTATAACGTAATAGGTTATACGGTATGACGTTATAACGTATTACGTAATATGGGAGACGTTATAACGTAATAGGTTATATGGTACAACGTTATAACGTAATACGTTACATGGTATGACGTTATAACGTATTAGGTTATATGGTATGACGTTATAACGTATTACGTTATATGGTATGACGTTATAACGTATTACGTTATATGGGATGACGTTATAACGTATTACGTTATATGGGATGACGTTATAACGTATTACGTTATATGGGATGACGTTATAACGTATTACGTTATATGGTATGACGTTATAACGTATTACGTTATATGGGATGACGTTATAACGTATTACGTTATACGGTATGACGTTATAACTTAATACGTTATATGGTATGACGTTATAACGTATTACGTAATATGGGACGACGTTATAACGCATTACGTAATATGGGATGACGTTATAACGTATTTCCTTATATGGGATGACGTTATAACGTATTACGTAATATGGGATGACGTTATAACGTATTACGTTATGTGGGACGACGTTATAACGTATTGCGTTATATGGGATGACGTTATAACGTATTACGTTATATGGGATGACGTTATAACGTAATAGGTTATACGGTATGACGTTATAACGTATTACGTAATATGGGAGACGTTATAACGTAATAGGTTATATGGTACAACGTTATAACGTAATACGTTACATGGTATGACGTTATAACGTATTAGGTTATATGGTATGACGTTATAACGTATTACGTTATATGGTATGACGTTATAACGTATTACGTTATATGGGATGACGTTATAACGTATTACGTTATATGGGATGACGTTATAACGTATTACGTTATATGGGATGACGTTATAACGTATTACGTTATATGGTATGACGTTATAACGTATTACGTTATATGGGATGACGTTATAACGTATTACGTTATATGGGATGACGTTATAACGTATTACGTTATATGGGATGACGTTATAACGTAATAGGTTATATGGTATAACGTCATAACGTATTACGTTATGTGGGACGACGTTATAACGTATTGCGTTATATGGTACGACGAAATAACGTATTACGTTATGTGGGACGACGTTATAACGTATTGCGTTATATGGGATGACGTTATAACGTATTACGTTATATGGGATGACGTTATAACGTAATACGTTATACGGTATGACGTTATAACGCAATACGTTACATGGTATGACGTTATAACGTATTACGTTATATGGGATGACGTTATAACGTATTACGTTATATGGGATGACGTTATAACGTAATAGGTTATATGGGATGACGTTATAACGTAATAGGTTATATGGTATAACGTCATAACGTATTACGTTATATGATATGACGTTATAACGTATTACGTTATATGGAATACCGTTATAACGTATTAGGTTATATGGTATGACGTTATAACGTATTACGATATATGGGATGACGTTATAACGTATTACGTTATATGGTATGATGTTATAACGTATTACGTTATATGGGATGACGTTATAACGTATTACGTTATATGGGATGGCGTTATAACGTATTACGTTATATGGGATGACGTTATAACGTATTACGTTATATGGGATGACGTTATAACGTATTACGTTATATGGTATGACGTTATAACGTATTACGTTATATGGGATGACGTTATAACGTATTACGTTATATGGGATGACGTTATAACGTATTACGTTATATGGGATGACGTTATAACGTAATAGGTTATATGGTATAACGTCATAACGTATTACGTTATATGGTATAACGTTATAACGTATTACGTAATATGGGACGACGTTATAACGCATTACGTTATATGGGATGACGTTATAACGCATTACGTAATATGGGATGACGTTATAACGTATTACGTTATATGGGATGACGTTATAACGTATTACGTTATATGGGATGACGTTATAACGTAATAGGTTATATGGGACGACGTTATAACGTATTACGTTATATGGGATGACGTTATAACGTAATAGGTTATATGGTATAACGTCATAACGTATTACGTTATATGATATGACGTTATAACGTATTACGTTATATGGAATACCGTTATAACGTATTAGGTTATATGGTATGACGTTATAACGTATTATGTTATATGGGATGACGTTATAACGTATTACGTTTTATGGTATGACGTTATAACGTATTACGTTATATGGGATGACGTTATAACGTATTACGTTATATGGGATGACGTTATAACGTATTACGTTATATGGGATGACGTTATAACGTAATAGGTTATATGGTATAACGTCATAACGTATTACGTTATATGGTATAACGTTATAACGTATTACGTAATATGGGACGACGTTATAACGCATTACGTTATATGGGATGACGTTATAACGCATTACGTAATATGGGATGACGTTATAACGTATTACGTTATATGGTATGACGTTATAACGTATTACGTTATGTGGGACGACGTTATAACGTATTGCGTTATATGGGATGATGTTATAACGTATTACATTATATGGGATGACGTTATAACGTAATAGGTTACATGGTATAACGTCATAACCTATTACGTTATATGGTATGACGTTATAACGCATTACGTAATATGGGATGACGTTATAACTTATTACGTTATATGGTGTGACGTTATAACGTATTACGTTATGTGGGACGACGTTATAACGTATTGCGTTATATGGGATGACGTTATAACGTATTACGTTATATGGGATGACGTTATAACGTAATAGGTTATACGGTATGACGTTATAACGTAATACGTTATATGGTGTGACGTTATAACGTAATACGTTATATGGTATGACGTTGTAACGTAAATAGGTTATATGGTATGACGTTATACCGTATTACGTTATATGGCATGACGTTATAACGTATTACGTTATATGGAATACCGTTACAACGTATTAGGTTATATGGTATGACGTTATAACGTATTACGTTATATGGGATGACGTTATAACGTATTACGTTATATGGGATGACGTTATAACGTATTACGTTATATGGGATGACGTTTTAACGTAATAGGTTATATGGTATAACGTCATAACGTATTACGTTATATGATATGACTTTATAACGTAATAGGTTATACGGTATGACGTTATAATGTAATACGTTATATGGTATGACGTTATAACGTAAATAGGTTATATGGTATGACGTTGTACCGTATTACGTTATATGGAATAACGTTATAACGCATTACGTAATATGGGATGACGTTATAACGTATTACGTTATGTGGGACGAGGTTATAACGTTTTGCGTTATATGGTATGACGTTATAACGTATTACGTTATATGGTATGACGTTATAACGTATTACGTTATATGGGATGACGTTATAACGTATTACGTTATATGGGATGACGTTATAACGTATTACGTTATATGGGATGACGTTATAACGTAATAGGTTATATGGTATAACGTCATAACGTATTACGTTATATGGTATAACGTTATAACGTATTACGTAATATGGGACGACGTTATAACGCATTACGTTATATGGGATGACGTTATAACTCATTACGTAATATGGGATGACGTTATAACGTATTACGTTATATGGTATGACGTTATAACGTATTACGTTATGTGGGACGACGTTATAACGTATTGCGTTATATGGGATGACGTTATAACGTATTACGTTATATGGGATGACGTTATAACGTAATAGGTTATATGGGATGACGTTATAACGTAATAGGTTATATGGTATAACGTCATAACGTATTACGTTATATGATATGACGTTATAACGTAATACGTTATACGGTATGACGTTATAACGTAATACGTTATACGGTAAGACGTTATAACGTAATACGTTATATGGTATAACGTTATAACGTATTACGTAATATGGGACGACGTTATAACGTATTACGTTATATGGAATACCGTTATAACGTATTAGGTTATATGGTATGACGTTATAACGTATTACGTTATATGGGATGACGTTATAACGTATTACGTTATATGGGATGACGTTATAACGTATTACGTTATATGGGATGACGTTATAACGTAATAGGTTATATGGTATAACGTCATAACGTATTACGTTATATGATATGACTTTATAACGTAATAGGTTATACGGTATGACGTTATAACGTAATACGTTATATTTGTATGACGTTATAACGTAAATAGGTTATATGGTATGACGTTGTACCGTATTACGTTATATGGGACGACGTTATAACGCATTACGTAATATGGGATGACGTTATAACGTAATAGGTTATATGGTATAACGTTATAACGTATTACGTTATATGGTATGACGTTATAATGTAATAGGTTATATGGTATAACGTTATAACGTAATACGTCATATGGTACGACGTTATAACGTAAATAGGTTATATGGTATGACGTTATACCGTATTACGTTATACGGGATGACGTTATAACGCATTACGTTATATGGGATGACGTTATAACGTATTACGTTATGTGGGACGACGTTATAACGTATTGCGTTATATGGGATGACGTTATAACGTATTACGTTATATGGGATGACGTTATAACGTAATACGTTATACGGTATGACGTTATAACGTAATACGTTATATGGTATGACGTTATAACGTATTACGTTATATGGGATGACGTTATAACGTATTACGTTATATGGAATACCGTTATAACGTATTAGGTTACATGGTATGACGTTATAACGTATTAGGTTATATGGGATGACGTTATAACGTATTACGCTATATGGGATGACGTTATAACGTAATAGGTTATATGGTATAACGTCATAACGTATTACGTTATATGGTATGACGTTATAACGTAATAGCTTATACGGTATGACGTTATAACGTAATACGTTATGTGGTATTACGATATAACGTATTACGTAATATGGGACGACGTTATAACTCATTACGTCATATGGGATGACGTTATAACGTATTACGTTGTATGGAATACCGTTATAACGTATCAGGTTATATGGTATGACGTTATAACGTATTACATTATATGGGATGACGTTATAACGTATTACGTAATATGGGATGACGTTATAACGTAATAGGTTTTATGGTATAACGTTATAACGTATTACGTTATATGGTATGACGTTATAATGTAATAGGTTATATGGTATGACGTTATAACGTAATACGTCATATGGTATGACGTTATAACGTAAATAGGTTATATGGTATGACGTTATACCGTATTACGTTATTTGGGATGACGTTATAACGCATTACGTTATATGGGATGACGTTATAACGTATTACGTTATGTGGGACGACGTTATAACGTATTTCGTTATATGGGATGACGTTATAACGTATTACGTAATATGGGATGACGTTATAACGTATTACGTTATGTGGGACGACGTTATAACGTTTTGCGTTATATGGTATGACGTTATAACGTATTACGTTATATGGTATGACGTTATAACGTAATAGGTTATATGGCATGACGTTATAACGTATTACGTAATATGGGATGACGTTATAACGTATTACGTAATATGGGATGACGTTATAACGTAATAGGTTATATGGGATGACGTTTTAACGCATTACGTAATATGGGATGACGTTATAACGTATTACGTAATATGGGACGACGTTATAACGCATTACGTTATATGGAATACCGTTATAACGTATTAGGTTAGATGGTATGACGTTATAACGTATTACGTTATATGGGATGACGTTATAACGTAATAGGTTATATGGGATGACGTTATAACGTAATAGGTTATATGGTATAACGTCATAACGTATTACGTTATATGGGATGACGTTATAACGTAATAGGTTATATGGTATGACGTCATAACGTATTACGTTATATGGTATGACGTTATAACGTAATAGGTTATATGGTATAACGTCATAACGTATTACGTTATATGGGATGACGTTATAACGTAATAGGTTATATGGTATGACGTCATAACGTATTACGTTATATGGTATGACGTTATAACGTAATAGGTTATATGGCATGACGTTATAACGTATTACGTTATATGGTATGACGTTATAACGTATTACGTTATGTGGGGCGACGTTATAACGTATTGCGTTATATGGGATGACGTTATAACGTAATACGTTATATGGTATAACGTTATAACGTATTACGTAATATGGGACGACGTTATAACGCATTACGTTATATGGAATACCGTTATAACGTATTAGGTTAGATGGTATGACGTTATAACGTATTACGTTATATGGGATGACGTTATAACGTAATAGGTTATATGGGATGACGTTATAACGTAATAGGTTATATGGTATAACGTCATAACGTATTACGTTATATGGGATGACGTTATAACGTAATAGGTTATATGGTATGACGTCATAACGTATTACGTTATATGGTATGACGTTATAACGTAATAGGTTATACGGTATGACGTTATAACGTAATACGTTATATGGTATGACGTTATAACGTATTACGTTATATGGGATGATGTTATAACGCATTACGTAATATGGGATGACGTTATAACGTATTACGTTATATGGTATTACGTTATAACGTATTACGTTATGTGGGACGACGTTATAACGTATTGCGTTATATGGGATGACGTTATAACGTATTACGTTATATGGGATGACGTTATAACGTAATAGGTTATATGGGATGACGTTATAACGTAATAGGTTATGTGGTATAACGTCATAACGTATTACGTTATATGATATGACGTTATAACGTAATACGTTATACGGTATGACGTTATAACGTAATACGTTATACGGTAAGACGTTATAACGTAATACGTTATATGGTATAACGTTATAACGTATTACGTAATATGGGACGACGTTATAACGTATTACGTTATATGGAATACCGTTATAACGTATTAGGTTATATGGTATGACGTTATAACGCATTACGTTATATGGGATGACGTTATAACGTATTACGTTATATGGAATACCGTTATATCGTATTAGGTTATATGGTATGACGTTATAACGTATTACGTTATATGGGATGACGATATAACGTATTACGTTATATGGGATGACGTTATAACGTATTACGTTATATGGGATGACGTTATAACGTAATAGGTTATATGGTATAACGTCATAACGTATTACGTTATATGGTATAACGTTATAACGTATTACGTAATATGGGACGACGTCATAACGCATAACGTTATATGGGATGACGTTATAACGTATTACGTTATATGGTATGACGTTATAACGTAATAGGTTATATGGCACGACGTTATAACGGATTACGTTATATGGGATGACGTTATAACGTATTTCGATGTATGGGATGACGTTATAACGTATTACGTAATATGGGATGACGTTATAACGTATTACGTTATATGGAATACCGTTATATCGTATTAGGTTATATGGTATGACGTTATAACGTATTACGTTATATGGGATGACGATATAACGTATTACGTTATATGGGATGACGTTATAACGTATTACGTTATATGGGATGACGTTATAACGTAATAGGTTATATGGTATAACGTCATAACGTATTACGTTATATGGTATAACGTTATAACGTATTACGTAATATGGGACGACGTTATAACGCATAACGTTATATGGGATGACGTTATAACGTATTACGTTATATGGTATGACGTTATAACGTAATAGGTTATATGGCATGACGTTATAACGGATTACGTTATATGGGATGACGTTATAACGTATTTCGATGTATGGGATGACGTTATAACGTATTACGTAATATGGGATGACGTTATAACGTATTACGTAATATGGGATGACGTTATAACGTAATAGGTTATTTGGTATAACGTTATAACGTATTACGTTATATGGTATGACGTTATAATGTAATAGGTTATATGGTATGACGTTATAACGTAATAGGTTATATGGCATGACGTTATAACGTATTACGTAATATGGGATGACGTTATAACGTATTACGTAATATGGGATGACGTTATAACGTAATAGGTTATATGGGATGACGTTTTAACGCATTACGTTATATGGGATGACGTTATAACGTATTACGTTATATGGAATACCGTTATAACGTATTAGGTTACATGGTATGACGTTATAACGTATTACGTAATATGGGATGACGTTATAACGTATTACGTAATATGGGATGACGTTATAACGTAATAGGTTATTTGGTATAACGTTATAACGTATTACGTTATATGGTATGACGTTATAATGTAATAGGTTATATGGTATGACGTTATAACGTAATAGGTTATATGGCATGACGTTATAACGTATTACGTAATATGGGATGACGTTATAACGTATTACGTTATATGGGATGACGTTATAACGTAATAGGTTATATGGGATGACGTTATAGCGTAATAGGTTATGTGGTATAACGTCATAACGTATTACGTTATATGATATGACGTTATAACGTAATACGTTATACGGTATGACGTTATAATGTAATACGTTATACGGTAAGACGTTATAACGTAATACGTTATATGGTATAACGTTATAACGTATTACGTAATATGGGACGACGTTATAACGTATTACGTTATATGGAATACCGTTATAACGTATTAGGTTATATGGTATGACGTTATAACGCATTACGTTATATGGGATGACGTTATAACGTATTACGTTATATGGAACACCGTTATATCGTATTAGGTTATATGGTATGACGTTATAACGTATTACGTTATATGGGATGACGATATAACGTATTACGTTATATGGGCTGACGTTATAACGTATTACGTTATATGGGATGACGTTATAACGTATTACGTTATATGGTATGACGTTATAACGTAATAGGTTATATGGCATGACGTTATAACGGATTACGTTATATGGGATGACGTTATAACGTATTTCGATGTATGGGATGACGTTATAACGTATTACGTAATATGGGATGACGTTATAACGTATTACGTTATATGGAATACCGTTATATCGTATTAGGTTATATGGTATGACGTTATAACGTATTACGTTATATGGGATGACTATATAACGTATTACGTTATATGGGATGACGTTATAACGTATTACGTTATATGGGATGACGTTATAACGTAATAGGTTATATGGTATAACGTCATAACGTATTACGTTATATGGTATAACGTTATAACGTATTACGTAATATGGGACGACGTTATAACGCATAACGTTATATGGGATGACGTTATAACGTATTACGTTATATGGGATGACGATATAACGTATTACGTTATATGGGATGACGTTATAACGTATTACGTTATATGGGATGACGTTATAACGTACTACGTTATATGGTATGACGTTATAACGTAATAGGTTATATGGCATGACGTTATAACGGATTACGTTATATGGGATGACGTTATAACGTATTTCGATGTATGGGATGACGTTATAACGTATTACGTAATATGGGATGACGTTATAACGTATTACGTTATATGGAATACCGTTATATCGTATTAGGTTATATGGTATGACGTTATAACGTATTACGTAATATGGGATGACGTTATAACGTATTACGTAATATGGGATGACGTTATAACGTAATAGGTTATATGGGATGACGTTTTAACGCATTACGTTATATGGGATGACGTTATAACGTATTACGTTATATGGAATACCGTTATAACGTATTAGGTTACATGGTATGACGTTATAACGTATTAGGTTATATGGGATGACGTTATGCGTTATATGGGATGACGTTATAACGTATTACGTTATGTGGGACGACGTTATAACGTATTGCGTTATATGGGATGACGTTATAACGTATTACGTTATATGGGATGACGTTATAACGTATTACGTTATATGGGATGACGTTATAACGTATTACGTTATATGGGATGACGTTATAACGTAATAGGTTATATGGTATAACGTCATAACGTATTACGTTATGTGGGATGAGGTTATAACGTATTGCGTTATATGGTACGACGTAATAACGTATTATGTTATGTGGGACGACGTTATAACGTATTGCGTTATATGGGATGACGTTATAACGTATTACGTTATATGGGATGACGTTATAACGTAATACGTTATACGGTATGACGTTATAACGCAATACGTTGCATGGTATGACGTTATAACGTATTACGTTATATGGGATGACGTTATAACGTATTACGTTATATGGGATGACGTTATAACGTAATAGGTTATATGGGATGACGTTATAACGTAATAGGTTATATGGTATAACGTCATAACGTATTACGTTATATGATATGACGTTATAACGTATTACGTTATATGGAATACCGTTATAACGTATTAGGTTATATGGTATGACGTTATAACGTATTACGATATATGGGATGACGTTATAACGTATTACGTTATATGGTATGACGTTATAACGTATTACGTTATATGGGATGACGTTATAACGTATTACGTTATATGGGATGACGTTATAACGTATTACGTTATATGGGATGACGTTATAACGTATTACGTTATATGGGATGACGTTATAACGTATTACGTTATATGGTATGACGTTATAACGTATTACGTTATATGGGATGACGTTATAACGTATTACGTTATATGGGATGACGTTATAACGTATTACGTTATATGGGATGACGTTATAACGTAATAGGTTATATGGTATAACGTCATAACGTATTACGTTATATGGTATAACGTTATAACGTATTACGTAATATGGGACGACGTTATAACGCATTACGTTATATGGGATGACGTTATAACGCATTACGTAATATGGGATGACGTTATAACGTATTACGTTATATGGGATGACGTTATAACGTATTACGTTATATGGGATGACGTTATAACGTTATAGGTTATATGGGATGACTTTATAACGTATTACGTTATATGGGATGACGTTATAACGTAATAGGTTATATGGTATAACGTTATAACGTAATAGGTTATATGGTATAACGTCATAACGTATTACGTTATATGATATGACGTTATAACGTATTACGTTATATGGAATACCGTTATAACGTAATAGGTTATATGGGATGACGTTATAACGTAATAGGTTATGTGGTATAACGTCATAACGTATTACGTTATATGATATGACGTTATAACGTAATACGTTATACGGTAAGACGTTATAACGTAATACGTTATATGGTATAACGTTATAACGTATTACGTAATATGGGACGACGTTATAACGTATTACGTTATATGGAATACCGTTATAACGTATTAGGTTATATGGTATGACGTTATAACGCATTACGTTATATGGGATGACGTTATAACGTATTACGTTATATGGAATACCGTTATATCGTATTAGGTTATATGGTATGACGTTATAACGTATTACGTTATATGGGATGACGATATAACGTATTACGTTATATGGGATGACGTTATAACGTATTACGTTATATGGGATGACGTTATAACGTAATAGGTTATATGGTATAACGTCATAACGTATTACGTTATATGGTATAACGTTATAACGTATTACGTAATATGGGACGACGTTATAACGCATAACGTTATATGGGATGACGTTATAACGTATTACGTTATATGGTATGACGTTATAACGTAATAGGTTATATGGCACGACGTTATAACGGATTACGTTATATGGGATGACGTTATAACGTATTTCGATGTATGGGATGACGTTATAACGTATTACGTAATATGGGATGACGTTATAACGTATTACGTAATATGGGATGACGTTATAACGTAATAGGTTATTTGGTATAACGTTATAACGTATTACGTTATATGGTATGACGTTATAATGTAATAGGTTATATGGTATGACGTTATAACGTAATAGGTTATATGGCATGACGTTATAACGTATTACGTAATATGGGATGACGTTATAACGTATTACGTAATATGGGATGACGTTATAACGTAATAGGTTATATGGGATGACGTTTTAACGCATTACGTTATATGGGATGACGTTATAACGTATTACGTTATATGGAATACCGTTATAACGTATTAGGTTACATGGTATGACGTTATAACGTATTAGGTTATATGGGATGACGTTATAACGTATTACGCTATATGGGATGACGTTATAACGTAATAGGTTATATGGTATAACGTCATAACGTAATAGGTTATATGGCATGACGTTATAACGTATTACGTAATATGGGATGACGTTATAACGTATTACGTAATATGGGATGACGTTATAACGTAATAGGTTATTTGGTATAACGTTATAACGTATTACGTTATATGGTATGACGTTATAATGTAATAGGTTATATGGTATGACGTTATAACGTAATAGGTTATATGGCATGACGTTATAACGTATTACGTAATATGGGATGACGTTATAACGTATTACGTTATATGGGATGACGTTATAACGTAATAGGTTATATGGGATGACGTTATAGCGTAATAGGTTATGTGGTATAACGTCATAACGTATTACGTTATATGATATGACGTTATAACGTAATACGTTATACGGTATGACGTTATAACGTAATACGTTATACGGTAAGACGTTATAACGTAATACGTTATATGGTATAACGTTATAACGTATTACGTAATATGGGACGACGTTATAACGTATTACGTTATATGGAATACCGTTATAACGTATTAGGTTATATGGTATGACGTTATAACGCATTACGTTATATGGGATGACGTTATAACGTATTACGTTATATGGAATACCGTTATATCGTATTAGGTTATATGGTATGACGTTATAACGTATTACGTTATATGGGATGACGATATAACGTATTACGTTATATGGGATGACGTTATAACGTATTACGTTATATGGGATGACGTTATAACGTATTACGTTATATGGTATGACGTTATAACGTAATAGGTTATATGGCATGACGTTATAACGGATTACGTTATATGGGATGACGTTATAACGTATTTCGATGTATGGGATGACGTTATAACGTATTACGTAATATGGGATGACGTTATAACGTATTACGTTATATGGAATACCGTTATATCGTATTAGGTTATATGGTATGACGTTATAACGTATTACGTTATATGGGATGACTATATAACGTATTACGTTATATGGGATGACGTTATAACGTATTACGTTATATGGGATGACGATATAACGTATTACGTTATATGGGATGACGTTATAACGTATTACGTTATATGGAATACCGTTATATCGTATTAGGTTATATGGTATGACGTTATAACGTATTACGTAATATGGGATGACGTTATAACGTATTACGTAATATGGGATGACGTTATAACGTAATAGGTTATATGGGATGACGTTTTAACGCATTACGTTATATGGGATGACGTTATAACGTATTACGTTATATGGAATACCGTTATAACGTATTAGGTTACATGGTATGACGTTATAACGTATTAGGTTATATGGGATGACGTTATGCGTTATATGGGATGACGTTATAACGTATTACGTTATGTGGGACGACGTTATAACGTATTGCGTTATATGGGATGACGTTATAACGTATTACGTTATATGGGATGACGTTATAACGTAATAGGTTATACGGTATGACGTTATAACGTATTACGTAATATGGGTGACGTTATAACGTAATAGGTTATATGGTACAACGTTATAACGTAATACGTTACATGGTATGACGTTGTAACGTATTAGGTTATATGGTATGACGTTATAACGTATTACGTTATATGGTATGACGTTCTAACGTATTACGTTATATGGGATGACGTTATAACGTATTACGTTATATGGGATGACGTTATAACGTATTACGTTATATGGGATGACGTTATAACGTATTACGTTATATGGTATGACGTTATAACGTATTACGTTATATGGGATGACGTTATAACGTATTACGTTATATGGGATGACGTTATAACGTATTACGTTATATGGGATGACGTTATAACGTAATAGGTTATATGGTATAACGTCATAACGTATTACGTTATGTGGGATGAGGTTATAACGTATTGCGTTATATGGTACGACGTAATAACGTATTATGTTATGTGGGACGACGTTATAACGTATTGCGTTATATGGGATGACGTTATAACGTATTACGTTATATGGGATGACGTTATAACGTAATACGTTATACGGTATGACGTTATAACGCAATACGTTACATGGTATGACGTTATAACGTATTACGTTATATGGGATGACGTTATAACGTATTACGTTATATGGGATGACGTTATAACGTAATAGGTTATATGGGATGACGTTATAACGTAATAGGTTATATGGTATAACGTCATAACGTATTACGTTATATGATATGACGTTATAACGTATTACGTTATATGGAATACCGTTATAACGTATTAGGTTATATGGTATGACGTTATAACGTATTACGATATATGGGATGACGTTATAACGTATTACGTTATATGGTATGACGTTATAACGTATTACGTTATATGGGATGACGTTATAACGTATTACGTTATATGGGATGACGTTATAACGTATTACGTTATATGGGATGACGTTATAACGTATTACGTTATATGGGATGACGTTATAACGTATTACGTTATATGGTATGACGTTATAACGTATTACGTTATATGGGATGACGTTATAACGTATTACGTTATATGGGATGACGTTATAACGTATTACGTTATATGGGATGACGTTATAACGTAATAGGTTATATGGTATAACGTCATAACGTATTACGTTATATGGTATAACGTTATAACGTATTACGTAATATGAGACGACGTTATAACGCATTACGTTATATGGGATGACGTTATAACGTAATAGGTTATATGGTATAACGTCATAACGTATTACGTTATATGATATGACGTTATAACGTATTACGTTATATGGAATACCGTTATAACGTAATAGGTTATATGGGATGACGTTATAACGTAATAGGTTATGTGGTATAACGTCATAACGTATTACGTTATATGATATGACGTTATATCGTAATACGTTATACGGTATGACGTTATAACGTAATACGTTATACGGTAAGACGTTATAACGTAATACGTTATATGGTATAACGTTATAACGTATTACGTAATATGGGACGACGTTATAACGTATTACGTTATATGGAATACCCTTATAACGTATTAGGTTATATGGTATGACGTTATAACGCATTACGTTATATGGGATGACGTTATAACGTATTACGTTATATGGAATACCGTTATATCGTATTAGGTTATATGGTATGACGTTATAACGTATTACGTTATATGGGATGACGATATAACGTATTACGTTATATGGGATGACGTTATAACGTATTACATTATATGGGATGACGTTATAACGTAATAGGTTATATGGTATAACGTCATAACGTATTACGTTATATGGTATAACGTTATAACGTATTACGTAATATGGGACGACGTTATAACGCATAACGTTATATGGGATGACGTTATAACGTAATAGGTTATATGGCATGACGTTATAACGGATTACGTTATATGGGATGACGTTATAACGTATTTCGATGTATGGGATGACGTTATAACGTATTACGTAATATGGGATGACGTTATAACGTATTACGTTTTATGGAATACCGTTATATCGTATTAGGTTATATGGTATGACGTTATAACGTATTACGTTATATGGGATGACGATATAACGTATTACGTTATATGGGATGACGTTATAACGTATTACATTATATGGGATGACGTTATAACGTAATAGGTTATATGGTATAACGTCATAACGTATTACGTTATATGGTATAACGTTATAACGTATTACGTAATATGGGACGACGTTATAACGCATAACGTTATATGGGATGACGTTATAACGTATTACGTTATATGGTATGACGTTATAACGTAATAGGTTATATGGCATGACGTTATAAAGGATTACGTTATATGGGATGACGTTATAACGTATTTCGATGTATGGGATGACGTTATAACGTATTACGTAATATGGGATGACGTTATAACGTATTACGTAATATGGGATGACGTTATAACGTAATAGGTTATTTGGTATAACGTTATAACGTATTACGTTATATGGTATGACGTTATAACGTAATAGGTTATATGGTATAACGTCATAACGTATTACGTTATATGGTATAACGTTATAACGTATTACGTAATATGGGACGACGTTATAACGCATAACGTTATATGGGATGACGTTATAACGTAATAGGTTATATGGCATGACGTTATAACGGATTACGTTATATGGGATGACGTTATAACGTATTTCGATGTATGGGATGACGTTATAACGTATTACGTAATATGGGATGACGTTATAACGTATTACGTTTTATGGAATACCGTTATATCGTATTAGGTTATATGGTATGACGTTATAACGTATTACGTTATATGGGATGACGATATAACGTATTACGTTATATGGGATGACGTTATAACGTATTACATTATATGGGATGACGTTATAACGTAATAGGTTATATGGTATAACGTCATAACGTATTACGTTATATGGTATAACGTTATAACGTATTACGTAATATGGGACGACGTTATAACGCATAACGTTATATGGGATGACGTTATAACGTATTACGTTATATGGTATGACGTTATAATGTAATAGGTTATATGGTATGACGTTATAACGTAATAGGTTATATGGCATGACGTTATAACGTATTACGTAATATGGGATGACGTTATAACGTATTACGTAATATGGGATGACGTTATAACGTAATAGGTTATATGGGATGACGTTTTAACGCATTACGTTATATGGGATGACGTTATAACGTATTACGTTATATGGAATACCGTTATAACGTATTAGGTTACATGGTATGACGTTATAACGTATTAGGTTATATGGGATGACGTTATAACGTATTACGCTATATGGGATGACGTTATAACGTAATAGGTTATATGGTATAACGTCATAACGTAATAGGTTATATGGCATGACGTTATAACGTATTACGTAATATGGGATGACGTTATAGCGTATTACGTAATATGGGATGACGTTATAACGTAATAGGTTATATGGGATGACGTTTTAACGCATTACGTTATATGGGATGACGTTATAACGTATTACGTTATATGGAATACCGTTATAACGTATTAGGTTACATGGTATGACGTTATAACGTATTAGGTTATATGGGACGACGTTATAACGCATAACGTTATATGGGATGACGTTATAACGTATTACGTTATGTGGGACGACGTTATAACGTATTGCGTTATATGGGATGACGTTATAACGTATTACGTTATGTGGGACGACGTTATAACGTATTGCGTTATATGGGATGACGTTATAACGTATTACGTTATATGGGATGACGTTATAATGTAATAGGTTATACGGTATGACGTTATAACGTATTACGTAATATGGGTGACGTTATAACGTAATAGGTTATATGGTACAACGTTATAACGTAATACGTTACATGGTATGACGTTGTAACGTATTAGGTTATATGGTATGACGTTATAACGTATTACGTTATATGGTATGACGTTATAACGTATTACGTTATATGGGATGACGTTATAACGTATTACGTTATATGGGATGACGTTATAACGTATTACGTTATATGGGATGACGTTATAACGTATTACGTTATATGGGATGACGTTATAACGTAATAGGTTATATGGTATAACGTCATAACGTATTACGTTATATGGTATAACGTTATAACGTATTACGTAATATGGGACGACGTTATAACGCATTACGTTATATGGGATGACGTTATAACGCATTACGTAATATGGGATGACGTTATAACTTATTACGTTATATGGTGTGACGTTATAACGTATTACGTTATGCGGGACGACGTTATAACGTATTGCGTTATATGGGATGACGTTATAACGTATTACGTTATATGGTATGACGTTATAACGTAAATAGGTTATATGGTATGACGTTGTACCGTATTACGTTATATGGGATGACGTTATAACGTAATAGGTTATATGGGATGACGTTATAACGTATTACGTTATATGGGATGACGTTATAACGTATTACGTTATATGGTATGACGTTATAACGTATTACGTTATATGGGATGACGTTATAACGTATTACGTTATATGGGATGACGTTATAACGTATTACGTTATATGGGATGACGTCATAACGTATTACGTTATATGGGATGACGTTATAACGTATTACGTTATATGGGATGACGTTATAACGTAATAGGTTATATGGTATAACGTCATAACGTATTACGTTATATGGTATAACGTTATAACGTATTACGTAATATGGGACGACGTTATAACGCATTACGTTATATGGGATGACGTTATTACGCATTACGTAATATGGGATGACGTTATAACGTATTACGTTATATGGTATGACGTTATAACGTATTACGTTATGTGGGACGACGTTATAACGTATTGCGTTATATGGGATGATGTTATAACGTATTACGTTATATGGGATGACGTTATAACGTAATAGGTTATATGGTATAACGTCATAACCTATTACGTTATATGGTATGACGTTATAACGCATTACGTAATATGGGATGACGTTATAACTTATTACGTTATATGGTGTGACGTTATAACGTATTACGTTATGCGGGACGACGTTATAACGTATTGCGTTATATGGGATGACGTTATAACGTATTACGTTATATGGGATGACGTTTTAACGTAATAGGTTATATGGTATAATGTCATAACGTATTACGTTATATGATATGACTTTATAACGTAATAGGTTATACGGTATGACGTTATAATGTAATACGTTATATGGTATGACGTTATAACGTAAATAGGTTATATGGTATGACGTTGTACCGTATTACGTTATATGGAATGACGTTATAACGCATTACGTAATATGGGATGACGTTATAACGTATTACGTTATATGGTATGACGTTATAACGTATTACGTTATGTGGGACGACGTTATAACGTATTGCGTTATATGGTACGACGTAATAACGTATTACGTTATGTGGGACGACGTTATAACGTATTGCGTTATATGGGATGACGTTATAACGTATTACGTTATATGGGATGACGTTATAACGTAATACGTTATACGGTATGACGTTATAACGTAATAGGTTATATGGTATAACGTCATAACGTATTATGTTATATGGTATGACGTTATAACGTAATAGCTTATACGGTATGACGTTATAACGTAATACGTTATGTGGTATGACGATATAACGTATTACGTAATATGGGACGACGTTATAACGCATTATGTCATATGGGATGACGTTATAACGTATTACGTTGTATGGATTACCGTTATAACGTATCAGGTTATATGGTATGACGTTATAACGTATTACATTATATGGGATGACGTTATAACGTATTACGTAATATGGGATGACGTTATAACGTAATAGGTTATATGGTATAACGTTATAACGTATTACGTTATATGGTATGACGTTATAATGTAATAGGTTATATGGTATAACGTTATAACGTAATACGTCATATGGTATGACGTTATAACGTAAATAGGTTATATGGTATGACGTTATACCGTATTACGTTATATGGGATGACGTTATAACGCATTACGTTATATGGGATGACGTTATAACGTATTACGTTATGTGGGACGACGTTATAACGTATTTCGTTATATGGGATAACGTTATAACGTATTACGTAATATGGGATGACGTTATAACGTATTACGTTATGTGGGACGAGGTTATAACGTTTTGCGTTATATGGTATGACGTTATAACGTATTACGTTATATGGTATGACGTTATAACGTATTACGTTATATGGGATGACGTTATAACGTATTACGTTATATGGGATGACGTTATAACGTATTACGTTATATGGGATGACGTTATAACGTAATAGGTTATATGGTATAACGTCATAACGTATTACGTTATATGGTATAACGTTATAACGTATTACGTAATATGGGACGACGTTATAACGCATTACGTTATATGGGATGACGTTATAACTCATTACGTAATATGGGATGACGTTATAACGTATTACGTTATATGGTATGACGTTATAACGTATTACGTTATGTGGGACGACGTTATAACGTATTGCGTTATATGGGATGACGTTATAACGTATTACTTTATATGGGATGACGTTATAACGTAATAGGTTATATGGGATGACGTTATAACGTAATAGGTTATATGGTATAACGTCATAACGTATTACGTTATATGATATGACGTTATAACGTAATACGTTATACGGTATGACGTTATAACGTAATACGTTATACGGTAAGACGTTATAACGTAATACGTTATATGGTATAACGTTATAACGTATTACGTAATATGGGACGACGTTATAACGTATTACGTTATATGGAATACCGTTATAACGTATTAGGTTATATGGTATGACGTTATAACGTATTACGTTATATGGGATGACGTTATAACGTATTACGTTATATGGGATGACGTTATAACGTATTACGTTATATGGGATGACGTTACAACGTAATAGGTTATATGGTATAACGTCATAACGTATTACGTTATATGATATGACTTTATAACGTAATAGGTTATACGGTATGACGTTATAACGTAATACGTTATATGGTATGACGTTATAACGTAAATAGGTTATATGGTATGACGTTGTACCGTATTACGTTATATGGGATGACGTTATAACGCATTACGTAATATGGGATGACGTTATAACGTAATAGGTTATATGGTATAACGTTATAACGTATTACGTTATATGGTATGACGTTATAATGTAATAGGTTATATGGTATAACGTTATAACGTAATACGTCATATGGTATGACGTTATAACGTAAATAGGTTATATGGTATGACGTTATACCGTATTACGTTATATGGGATGACGTTATAACGCATTACGTTATATGGGATGACGTTATAACGTATTACGTTATGTGGGACGACGTTATAACGTATTGCGTTATATGGGATGACGTTATAACGTATTACGTTATATGGGATGACGTTATAACGTAATACGTTATACGGTATGACGTTATAACGTAATACGTTATATGGTATGACGTTATAACGTATTACGTTATATGGGATGACGTTATAACGTATTACGTTATATGGAATACCGTTATAACGTATTAGGTTACATGGTATGACGTTATAACGTATTAGGTTATATGGGATGACGTTATAACGTATTACGCTATATGGGATGACGTTATAACGTAATAGGTTATATGGTATAACGTCATAACGTATTACGTTATATGGTATGACGTTATAACGTAATAGCTTATACGGTATGACGTTATAACGTAATACGTTATGTGGTATGACGATATAACGTATTACGTAATATGGGACGACGTTATAACTCATTACGTCATATGGGATGACGTTATAACGTATTACGTTGTATGGAATACCGTTATAACGTATCAGGTTATATGGTATGACGTTATAACGTATTACATTATATGGGATGACGTTATAACGTATTACGTAATATGGGATGACGTTATAACGTAATAGGTTTTATGGTATAACGTTATAACGTATTACGTTATATGGTATGACGTTATAATGTAATAGGTTATATGGTATGACGTTATAACGTAATACGTCATATGGTATGACGTTATAACGTAATAGGTTATATGGCATGACGTTATAACGTATTACGTAATATGGGATGACGTTATAACGTATTACGTAATATGGGATGACGTTATAACGCATTACGTTATATGGGATGACTTTATAACGTATTACGTTATGTGGGACGACGCTATAACGTATTTCGTTATATGGGATGACGTTATAACGTATTAAGTAATATGGGATGACGTTATAACGTATTACGTTATGTGGGACGACGTTATAACGTTTTGCGTTATATGGTATGACGTTATAACGTATTACGTTATATGGTATGACGTTATAACGTAATAGGTTATATGGCATGACGTTATAACGTATTACGTAATATGGGATGACGTTATAACGTATTACGTAATATGGGATGACGTTATAACGTAATAGGTTATATGGGATGACGTTTTAACGCATTACGTAATATGGGATGACGTTATAACGTATTACGTTATATGGTATGACGTTATAACGTATTACGTTATGTGGGGCGACGTTATAACGTATTGCGTTATATGGGACGACGTTATAACGTAATACGTTATATGGTATAACGTTATAACGTATTACGTAATATGGGACGACGTTATAACGCATTACGTTATATGGAATACCGTTATAACGTATTAGGTTATATGGTATGACGTTATAACGTATTACGTTATATGGGATGACGTTATAACGTAATAGGTTATATGGGATGACGTTATAACGTAATAGGTTATATGGTATAACGTCATAACGTATTACGTTATATGGGATGACGTTATAACGTAATAGGTTATATGGTATGACGTCATAACGTATTACGTTATATGGTATGACGTTATAACGTAATAGGTTATACGGTATGACGTTATAACGTAATACGTTATATGGTATGACGTTATAACGTATTACGTTATATGGGATGATGTTATAACGCATTACGTAATATGGGATGACGTTATAACGTATTACGTTATATGGTATTACGTTATAACGTATTACGTTATGTGGGACGACGTTATAACGTATTGCGTTATATGGGATGACGTTATAACGTATTACGTTATATGGGATGACGTTATAACGTAATAGGTTATATGGGATGACGTTATAACGTAATAGGTTATGTGGTATAACGTCATAACGTATTACGTTATATGATATGACGTTATAACGTAATACGTTATACGGTATGACGTTATAACGTAATACGTTATACGGTAAGACGTTATAACGTAATACGTTATATGGTATAACGTTATAACGTATTACGTAATATGGGACGACGTTATAACGTATTACGTTATATGGAATACCGTTATAACGTATTAGGTTATATGGTATGACGTTATAACGCATTACGTTATATGGGATGACGTTATAACGTATTACGTTATATGGAATACCGTTATATCGTATTAGGTTATATGGTATGACGTTATAACGTATTACGTTATATGGGATGACGATATAACGTATTACGTTATATGGGATGACGTTATAACGTATTACGTAATATGGGACGACGTTATAACGCATAACGTTATATGGGATGACGTTATAACGTATTACGTTATATGGTATGACGTTATAACGTAATAGGTTATATGGCATGACGTTATAACGGATTACGTTATATGGGATGACGTTATAACGTAATAGGTTATATGGGATGACGTTATAACGTAATAGGTTATATGGTATAACGTCATAACGTATTACGTTATATGATATGACGTTATAACGTAATACGTTATACGGTATGACGTTATAACGTAATACGTTATACGGTAAGACGTTATAACGTAATACGTTATATGGTATAACGTTATAACGTATTACGTAATATGGGACGACGTTATAACGTATTACGTTATATGGAATACCGTTATAACGTATTAGGTTATATGGTATGACGTTATAACGTATTACGTTATATGGGATGACGTTATAACGTATTACGTTATATGGGATGACGTTATAACGTATTACGTTATATGGGATGACGTTATAACGTAATAGGTTATATGGTATAACGTCATAACGTATTACGTTATATGATATGACTTTATAACGTAATAGGTTATACGGTATGACGTTATAACGTAATACGTTATATGGTATGACGTTATAACGTAAATAGGTTATATGGTATGACGTTGTACCGTATTACGTTATATGGGATGACGTTATAACGCATTACGTAATATGGGATGACGTTATAACGTAATAGGTTATATGGTATAACGTTATAACGTATTACGTTATATGGTATGACGTTATAATGTAATAGGTTATATGGTATAACGTTATAACGTAATACGTCATATGGTATGACGTTATAACGTAAATAGGTTATATGGTATGACGTTATACCGTATTACGCTATATGGGATGACGTTATAACGCATTACGTTATATGGGATGACGTTATAACGTATTACGTTATGTGGGTCGACGTTATAACGTATTGCGTTATATGGGATGACGTTATAACGTATTACGTTATATGGGATGACGTTATAACGTAATACGTTATACGGTATGACGTTATAACGTAATACGTTATATGGTATGACGTTATAACGTATTACGTTATATGGGATGACGTTATAACGTATTACGTTATATGGAATACCGTTATAACGTATTAGGTTACATGGTATGACGTTATAACGTATTAGGTTATATGGGATGACGTTATAACGTATTACGCTATATGGGATGACGTTATAACGTAATAGGTTATATGGTATAACGTCATAACGTATTACGTTATATGGTATGACGTTATAACGTAATAGCTTATACGGTATGACGTTATAACGTAATACGTTATGTGGTATGACGATATAACGTATTACGTAATATGGGACGACGTTATAACTCATTACGTCATATGGGATGACGTTATAACGTATTACGTTGTATGGAATACCGTTATAACGTATCAGGTTATATGGTATGACGTTATAACGTATTACATTATATGGGATGACGTTATAACGTATTACGTAATATGGGATGACGTTATAACGTAATAGGTTTTATGGTATAACGTTATAACGTATTACGTTATATGGTATGACGTTATAACGTAATAGGTTATATGGCATGACGTTATATCGTATTACGTAATATGGGATGACGTTATAACGTATTACGTAATATGGGATGACGTTATAACGTAATAGGTTATATGGGATGACGTTTTAACGCATTACGTAATATGGGATGACGTTATAACGTATTACGTTATATGGTATGACGTTATAACGTATTACGTTATGTGGGGCGACGTTATAACGTATTGCGTTATATGGGATGACGTTATAACGTAATACGTTATATGGTATAACGTTATAACGTATTACGTAATATGGGACGACGTTATAACGCATTACGTTATATGGAATACCGTTATAACGTATTAGGTTATATGGTATGACGTTATAACGTATTACGTTATATGGGATGGCGTTATAACGTAATAGGTTATATGGGATGACGTTATAACGTAATAGGTTATATGGTATAACGTCATAACGTATTACGTTATATGGGATGACGTTATAACGTAATAGGTTATATGGTATGACGTCATAACGTATTACGTTATATGGTATGACGTTATAACGTAATAGGTTATACGGTATGACGTTATAACGTAATACGTTATATGGTATAACGTTATAACGTATTACGTAATATGGGACGACGTTATAACGTATTACGTTATATGGAATACCGTTATAACGTATTAGGTTATATGGTATGACGTTATAACGTATTACGTTATATGGGATGACGTTATAACGTATTACGTTATATGGGATGACGTTATAACGTATTACGTTATATGGGATGACGTTACAACGTAATAGGTTATATGGTATAACGTCATAACGTATTACGTTATATGATATGACTTTATAACGTAATAGGTTATACGGTATGACGTTATAACGTAATACGTTATATGGTATGACGTTATAACGTAAATAGGTTATATGGTATGACGTTGTACCGTATTACGTTATATGGGATGACGTTATAACGCATTACGTAATATGGGATGACGTTATAACGTAATAGGTTATATGGTATAACGTTATAACGTATTACGTTATATGGTATGACGTTATAATGTAATAGGTTATATGGTATAACGTTATAACGTAATACGTCATATGGTATGACGTTATAACGTAAATAGGTTATATGGTATGACGTTATACCGTATTACGTTATATGGGATGACGTTATAACGCATTACGTTATATGGGATGACGTTATAACGTATTACGTTATGTGGGACGACGTTATAACGTATTGCGTTATATGGGATGACGTTATAACGTATTACGTTATATGGGATGACGTTATAACGTAATACGTTATACGGTATGACGTTATAACGTAATACGTTATATGGTATGACGTTATAACGTATTACGTTATATGGGATGACGTTATAACGTATTACGTTATATGGAATACCGTTATAACGTATTAGGTTACATGGTATGACGTTATAACGTATTAGGTTATATGGGATGACGTTATAACGTATTACGCTATATGGGATGACGTTATAACGTAATAGGTTATATGGTATAACGTCATAACGTATTACGTTATATGGTATGACGTTATAACGTAATAGCTTATACGGTATGACGTTATAACGTAATACGTTATGTGGTATGACGATATAACGTATTACGTAATATGGGACGACGTTATAACTCATTACGTCATATGGGATGACGTTATAACGTATTACGTTGTATGGAATACCGTTATAACGTATCAGGTTATATGGTATGACGTTATAACGTATTACATTATATGGGATGACGTTATAACGTATTACGTAATATGGGATGACGTTATAACGTAATAGGTTTTATGGTATAACGTTATAACGTATTACGTTATATGGTATGACGTTATAATGTAATAGGTTATATGGTATGACGTTATAACGTAATACGTCATATGGTATGACGTTATAACGTAATAGGTTATATGGCATGACGTTATAACGTATTACGTAATATGGGATGACGTTATAACGTATTACGTAATATGGGATGACGTTATAACGCATTACGTTATATGGGATGACTTTATAACGTATTACGTTATGTGGGACGACGTTATAACGTATTTCGTTATATGGGATGACGTTATAACGTATTAAGTAATATGGGATGACGTTATAACGTATTACGTTATGTGGGACGACGTTATAACGTTTTGCGTTATATGGTATGACGTTATAACGTATTACGTTATATGGTATGACGTTATAACGTAATAGGTTATATGGCATGACGTTATAACGTATTACGTAATATGGGATGACGTTATAACGTATTACGTAATATGGGATGACGTTATAACGTAATAGGTTATATGGGATGACGTTTTAACGCATTACGTAATATGGGATGACGTTATAACGTATTACGTTATATGGTATGACGTTATAACGTATTACGTTATGTGGGGCGACGTTATAACGTATTGCGTTATATGGGATGACGTTATAACGTAATACGTTATATGGTATAACGTTATAACGTATTACGTAATATGGGACGACGTTATAACGCATTACGTTATATGGAATACCGTTATAACGTATTAGGTTATATGGTATGACGTTATAACGTATTACGTTATATGGGATGACGTTATAACGTAATAGGTTATATGGGATGACGTTATAACGTAATAGGTTATATGGTATAACGTCATAACGTATTACGTTATATGGGATGACGTTATAACGTAATAGGTTATATGGTATGACGTCATAACGTATTACGTTATATGGTATGACGTTATAACGTAATAGGTTATACGGTATGACGTTATAACGTAATACGTTATATGGTATGACGTTATAACGTATTACGTTATATGGGATGATGTTATAACGCATTACGTAATATGGGATGACGTTATAACGTATTACGTTATATGGTATTACGTTATAACGTATTACGTTATGTGGGACGACGTTATAACGTATTGCGTTATATGGGATGACGTTATAACGTATTACGTTATATGGGATGACGTTATAACGTAATAGGTTATATGGGATGACGTTATAACGTAATAGGTTATGTGGTATAACGTCATAACGTATTACGTTATATGATATGACGTTATAACGTAATACGTTATACGGTATGACGTTATAACGTAATACGTTATACGGTAAGACGTTATAACGTAATACGTTATATGGTATAACGTTATAACGTATTACGTAATATGGGACGACGTTATAACGTATTACGTTATATGGAATACCGTTATAACGTATTAGGTTATATGGTATGACGTTATAACGCATTACGTTATATGGGATGACGTTATAACGTATTACGTTATATGGAATACCGTTATATCGTATTAGGTTATATGGTATGACGTTATAACGTATTACGTTATATGGGATGACGATATAACGTATTACGTTATATGGGATGACGTTATAACGTATTACGTTATATGGGATGACGTTATAACGTAATAGGTTATATGGTATAACGTCATAACGTATTACGTTATATGGTATAACGTTATAACGTATTACGTAATATGGGACGACGTTATAACGCATAACGTTATATGGGATGACGTTATAACGTATTACGTTATATGGTATGACGTTATAACGTAATAGGTTATATGGCATGACGTTATAACGGATTACGTTATATGGGATGACGTTATAACGTAATAGGTTATATGGGATGACGTTATAACGTAATAGGTTATATGGTATAACGTCATAACGTATTACGTTATATGATATGACGTTATAACGTAATACGTTATACGGTATGACGTTATAACGTAATACGTTATACGGTAAGACGTTATAACGTAATACGTTATATGGTATAACGTTATAACGTATTACGTAATATGGGACGACGTTATAACGTATTACGTTATATGGAATACCGTTATAACGTATTAGGTTATATGGTATGACGTTATAACGTATTACGTTATATGGGATGACGTTATAACGTATTACGTTATATGGGATGACGTTATAACGTATTACGTTATATGGGATGACGTTATAACGTAATAGGTTATATGGTATAACGTCATAACGTATTACGTTATATGATATGACTTTATAACGTAATAGGTTATACGGTATGACGTTATAACGTAATACGTTATATGGTATGACGTTATAACGTAAATAGGTTATATGGTATGACGTTGTACCGTATTACGTTATATGGGATGACGTTATAACGCATTACGTAATATGGGATGACGTTATAACGTAACAGGTTATATGGTATAACGTTATAACGTATTACGTTATATGGTATGACGTTATAATGTAATAGGTTATATGGTATAACGTTATAACGTAATACGTCATATGGTATGACGTTATAACGTAAATAGGTTATATGGTATGACGTTATACCGTATTACGCTATATGGGATGACGTTATAACGCATTACGTTATATGGGATGACGTTATAACGTATTACGTTATGTGGGTCGACGTTATAACGTATTGCGTTATATGGGATGACGTTATAACGTATTACGTTATATGGGATGACGTTATAACGTAATACGTTATACGGTATGACGTTATAACGTAATACGTTATATGGTATGACGTTATAACGTATTACGTTATATGGGATGACGTTATAACGTATTACGTTATATGGAATACCGTTATAACGTATTAGGTTACATGGTATGACGTTATAACGTATTAGGTTATATGGGATGACGTTATAACGTATTACGCTATATGGGATGACGTTATAACGTAATAGGTTATATGGTATAACGTCATAACGTATTACGTTATATGGTATGACGTTATAACGTAATAGCTTATACGGTATGACGTTATAACGTAATACGTTATGTGGTATGACGATATAACGTATTACGTAATATGGGACGACGTTATAACTCATTACGTCATATGGGATGACGTTATAACGTATTACGTTGTATGGAATACCGTTATAACGTATCAGGTTATATGGTATGACGTTATAACGTATTACATTATATGGGATGACGTTATAACGTATTACGTAATATGGGATGACGTTATAACGTAATAGGTTTTATGGTATAACGTTATAACGTATTACGTTATATGGTATGACGTTATAACGTAATAGGTTATATGGCATGACGTTATATCGTATTACGTAATATGGGATGACGTTATAACGTATTACGTAATATGGGATGACGTTATAACGTAATAGGTTATATGGGATGACGTTTTAACGCATTACGTAATATGGGATGACGTTATAACGTATTACGTTATATGGTATGACGTTATAACGTATTACGTTATGTGGGGCGACGTTATAACGTATTGCGTTATATGGGATGACGTTATAACGTAATACGTTATATGGTATAACGTTATAACGTATTACGTAATATGGGACGACGTTATAACGCATTACGTTATATGGAATACCGTTATAACGTATTAGGTTATATGGTATGACGTTATAACGTATTACGTTATATGGGATGGCGTTATAACGTAATAGGTTATATGGGATGACGTTATAACGTAATAGGTTATATGGTATAACGTCATAACGTATTACGTTATATGGGATGACGTTATAACGTAATAGGTTATATGGTATGACGTCATAACGTATTACGTTATATGGTATGACGTTATAACGTAATAGGTTATACGGTATGACGTTATAACGTAATACGTTATATGGTATGACGTTATAACGTATTACGTTATATGGGATGATGTTATAACGCATTACGTAATATGGGATGACGTTATAACGTATTACGTTATATGGTATTACGTTATAACGTATTACGTTATGTGGGACGACGTTATAACGTATTGCGTTATATGGGATGACGTTATAACGTATTACGTTATATGGGATGACGTTATAACGTAATAGGTTATATGGGATGACGTTATAACGTAATAGGTTATGTGGTATAACGTCATAACGTATTACGTTATATGATATGACGTTATAACGTAATACGTTATACGGTATGACGTTATAACGTAATACGTTATACGGTAAGACGTTATAACGTAATACGTTATATGGTATAACGTTATAACGTATTACGTAATATGGGACGACGTTATAACGTATTACGTTATATGGAATACCGTTATAACGTATTAGGTTATATGGTATGACGTTATAACGCATTACGTTATATGGGACGACGTTATAACGTATTACGTTATATGGAATACCGTTATATCGTATTAGGTTATATGGTATGACGTTATAACGTATTACGTTATATGGGATGACGATATAACGTATTACGTTATATGGGATGACGTTATAACGTATTACGTTATATGGGATGACGTTATAACGTAATAGGTTATATGGTATAACGTCATAACGTATTACGTTATATGGTATAACGTTATAACGTATTACGTAATATGGGACGACGTTATAACGCATAACGTTATATGGGATGACGTTATAACGTATTACGTTATATGGTATGACGTTATAACGTAATAGGTTATATGGCATGACGTTATAACGGATTACGTTATATGGGATGACGTTATAACGCATTACGTTATATGGGATGACGTTATAACGTATTACGTTATATGGAATACCGTTATATCGTATTAGGTTATATGGTATGACGTTATAACGTATTACGTTATATGGGATGACGATATAACGTATTAGGTTATATGGTATGACGTTATAACGTATTACGTTAGATGGGATGACGTTATAACGTATTACGTTATATGGGATGACGTTATAACGTATTACGTTATATGGGATGACGTTATAACGTAATAGGTTATATGGTATAACGTCATAACGTATTACGTTATATGATATGACTTTATAACGTAATAGGTTATACGGTATGACGTTATAACGTAATACGTTATATGGTATGACGTTATAACGTAAATAGGTTATATGGTATGACGTTGTACCGTATTACGTTATATGGGATGACGTTATAACGCATTACGTAATATGGGATGACGTTATAACGTAATAGGTTATATGGTATAACGTTATAACGTATTACGTTATATGGTATGACGTTATAATGTAATAGGTTATATGGTATAACGTTATAACGTAATACGTCATACGGTATGACGTTATAACGTAAATAGGTTATATGGTATGACGTTATACCGTATTACGTTATATGGGATGACGTTATAACGCATTACGTTATATGGGATGACGTTATAACGTATTACGTTATGTGGGACGACGTTATAACGTATTGCGTTATATGGGATGACGTTATAACGTATTACGTTATATGGGATGACGTTATAACGTAATACGTTATACGGTATGACGTTATAACGTAATACGTTATATGGTATGACGTTATAACGTATTACGTTATATGGGATGACGTTATAACGTATTACGTTATATGGAATACCGTTATAACGTATTAGGTTACATGGTATGACGTTATAACGTATTAGGTTATATGGGATGACGTTATAACGTATTACGCTATATGGGATGACGTTATAACGTAATAGGTTATATGGTATAACGTCATAACGTATTACGTTATATGGTATGACGTTATAACGTAATAGCTTATACGGTATGACGTTATAACGTAATACGTTATGTGGTATGACGATATAACGTATTACGTAATATGGGACGACGTTATAACTCATTACGTCATATGGGATGACGTTATAACGTATTACGTTGTATGGAATACCGTTATAACGTATCAGGTTATATGGTATGACGTTATAACGTATTACATTATATGGGATGACGTTATAACGTTTTACGTAATATGGGATGACGTTATAACGTAATAGGTTTTATGGTATAACGTTATAACGTATTACGTTATATGGTATGACGTTATAATGTAATAGGTTATATGGTATGACGTTATAACGTAATACGTCATATGGTATGACGTTATAACGTAAATAGGTTATATGGTATGACGTTATACCGTATTACGTTATTTGGGATGACGTTATAACGCATTACGTTATATGGGATGACGTTATAACGTATTACGTTATGTGGGACGACGTTATAACGTATTTCGTTATATGGGATGACGTTATAACGTATTACGTTATGTGGGACGACGTTATAACGTTTTGCGTTATATGGTATGACGTTATAACGTATTACGTTATATGGTATGACGTTATAACGTAATAGGTTATATGGCATGACGTTATAACGTATTACGTAATATGGGATGACGTTATAACGTATTACGTAATATGGGATGACGTTATAACGTAATAGGTTATATGGGATGACGTTTTAACGCATTACGTAATATGGGATGACGTTATAACGTATTACGTTATATGGTATGACGTTATAACGTATTACGTTATGTGGGGCGACGTTATAACGTATTGCGTTATATGGGATCACGTTATAACGTAATACGTTATATGGTATAACGTTATAACGTATTACGTAATATGGGACGACGTTATAACGCATTACGTTATATGGAATACCGTTATAACGTATTAGGTTATATGGTATGACGTTATAACGTATTACGTTATATGGGATGGCGTTATAACGTAATAGGTTATATGGGATGACGTTATAACGTAATAGGTTATATGGTATAACGTCATAACGTATTACGTTATATGGGATGACGTTATAACGTAATAGGTTATATGGTATGACGTCATAACGTATTACGTTATATGGTATGACGTTATAACGTAATAGGTTATACGGTATGGCGTTATAACGTAATACGTTATATGGTATGACGTTATAACGTATTATGTTATATGGGATGATGTTATAACGCATTACGTAATATGGGATGACGTTATAACGTATTACGTTATATGGTATTACGTTATAACGTATTACGTTATGTGGGACGACGTTATAACGTATTGCGTTATATGGGATGACGTTATAACGTATTACGTTATATGGGATGACGTTATAACGTAATAGGTTATATGGGATGACGTTATAACGTAATAGGTTATATGGTATAACGTCATAACGTATTACGTTATATGGGATGACGTTATAACGTAATAGGTTATATGGTATGACGTCATAACGTATTACGTTATATGGTATGACGTTATAACGTAATAGGTTATACGGTATGACGTTATAACGTAATACGTTATATGGTATGACGTTATAACGTATTACGTTATATGGGATGATGTTATAACGCATTACGTAATATGGGATGACGTTATAACGTATTACGTTATATGGTATTACGTTATAACGTATTACGTTATGTGGGACGACGTTATAACGTATTGCGTTATATGGGATGACGTTATAACGTATTACGTAATATGGGACGACGTTATAACGTATTACGTTATATGGAATACCGTTATAACGTATTAGGTTATATGGTATGACGTTATAACGCATTACGTTATATGGGATGACGTTATAACGTATTACGTTATATGGAATACCGTTATATCGTATTAGGTTATATGGTATGACGTTATAACGTATTACGTTATATGGGATGACGATATAACGTATTGCGTTATATGGGATGACGTTATAACGTATTACGTTATATGGGATGACGTTATAACGTAATAGGTTATATGGTATAACGTCATAACGTATTACGTTATATGGTATAACGTTATAACGTATTACGTAATATGGGACGACGTTATAACGCATAACGTTATATGGGATGACGTTATAACGTATTACGTTATATGGTATGACGTTATAACGTAATAGGTTATATGGCATGACGTTATAACGGATTACGTTATATGGGATGACGTTATAACGTATTACGTAATATGGGACGACGTTATAACGCATAACGTTATATGGGATGACGTTATAACGTATTACGTTATATGGTATGACGTTATAACGTAATAGGTTATATGGCATGACGTTATAACGGATTACGTTATATGGGATGACGTTATAACGTATTTCGATGTATGGGATGACGTTATAACGTATTACGTAATATGGGATGACGTTATAACGTATTACGTAATATGGGATGACGTTATAACGTAATAGGTTATTTGGTATAACGTTATAACGTATTACGTTATATTTTATGACGTTATAATGTAATAGGTTATATGGTATGACGTTATAACGTAATAGGTTATATGGCATGACGTTATAACGTATTACGTAATATGGGATGACGTTATAACGTATTACGTAATATGGGATGACGTTATAACGTAATAGGTTATATGGGATGACGTTTTAACGCATTACGTTATATGGGATGACGTTATAACGTATTACGTTATATGGAATACCGTTATAACGTATTAGGTTACATGGTATGACGTTATAACGTATTAGGTTATATGGGATGACGTTATAACGTATTACGCTATATGGGATGACGTTATAACGTAATAGGTTATATGGTATAACGTCATAACGTAATAGGTTATATGGCATGACGTTATAACGTATTACGTAATATGGGATGACGTTATAACGTATTAGGTTATATGGGACGACGTTATAACGCATAACGTTATATGGGATGACGTTATAACGTATTACGTTATGTGGGACGACGTTATAACGTATTAGGTTACATGGTATGACGTTATAACGTATTAGGTTATATGGGACGACGTTATAACGCATAACGTTATATGGGATGACGTTATAACGTATTACGTTATGTGGGACGACGTTATAACGTATTGCGTTATATGGGATGACGTTATAACGTATTACGTTATATGGGATGACGTTATAACGTAATACGTTATACGGTATGACGTTATAACGTAATACGTTATATGGTATGACGTTATAACGTATTACGTTATATGGGATGACGTTATAACGTATTACGTTATATGGAATACCGTTATAACGTATTAGGTTACATTTTATGACGTTATAACGTATTAGGTTATATGGGATGACGTTATAACGTATTACGCTATATGGGATGACGTTATAACGTAATAGGTTATATGGTATAAAGTCATAACGTATTACGTTATATGGTATGACGTTATAACGTAATAGCTTATACGGTATGACGTTATAACGTAATACGTTATGTGGTATGACGATATAACGTATTACGTAATATGGGACGACGTTATAACTCATTACGTCATATGGGATGACGTTATAACGTATTACGTTGTATGGAATACCGTTATAACGTATCAGGTTATATGGTATGACGTTATAACGTATTACATTATGTGGGATGACGTTATAACGTATTACGTAATATGGGATGACGTTATAACGTAATAGGTTATATGGTATAACGTTATAACGTATTACGTTATATGGTATGACGTTATAATGTAATAGGTTATATGGTATGACGTTATAACGTAATACGTCATATGGTATGACGTTATAACGTAAATAGGTTATATGGTATGACGTTATACCGTATTACGTTATTTGGGATGACGTTATAACGCATTACGTTATATGGGATGACGTTATAACGTATTACGTTATGTGGGACGACGTTATAACGTATTTCGTTATATGGGATGACGTTATAACGTATTACGTAATATGGGATGACGTTATAACGTATTACGTTATGTGGGTCGACGTTATAACGTTTTGCGTTATATGGTATGACGTTATAACGTATTACGTTATATGGTATGACGTTATAACGTAATAGGTTATATGGCATGACGTTATAACGTATTACGTAATATGGGATGACGTTATAACGTATTACGTAATATGGGATGACGTTATAACGTAATAGGTTATATGGGATGACGTTTTCACGCATTACGTAATATGGGATGACGTTATAACGTATTACGTTATATGGTATGACGTTATAACGTATTACGTTATGTGGGGCGACGTTATAACGTATTGCGTTATATGGGATGACGTTATAACGTAATACGTTATATGGTATAACGTTATAACGTATTACGTAATATGGGACGACGTTATAACGCATTACGTTATATGGAATACCGTTATAACGTATTAGGTTATATGGTATGACGTTATAACGTATTACGTTATATGGGATGACGTTATAACGTAATAGGTTATATGGGATGACGTTATAACGTAATAGGTTATATGGTATAACGTCATAACGTATTACGTTATATGGGATGACGTTATAACGTAATAGGTTATATGGTATGACGTCATAACGTATTACGTTATATGGTATGACGTTATAACGTAATAGGTTATACGGTATGACGTTATAACGTAATACGTTATATGGTATGACGTTATAACGTATTACGTTATATGGGATCATGTTATAACGCATTACGTAATATGGGATGACGTTATAACGTATTACGTTATATGGTATTACGTTATAACGTATTACGTTATGTGGGACGACGTTATAACGTATTGCGTTATATGGGATTACGTTATAACGTATTACGTTATATGGGATGACGTTATAACGTAATAGGTTATATGGGATGACGTTATAACGTAATAGGTTATATGGTATATCGTCATAACGTATTACGTTATATGATATGACGTTATAACGTAATACGTTATACGGTATGACGTTATAACGTAATACGTTATACGGTAAGACGTTATAACGTAATACGTTATATGGTATAACGTTATAACGTATTACGTAATATGGGACGACGTTATAACGTATTACGTTATATGGAATACCGTTATAACGTATTAGGTTATATGGTATGACGTTATAACGCATTACGTTATATGGGATGACGTTATAACGTATTACGTTATATGGAATACCGTTATATCGTATTAGGTTATATGGTATGACGTTATAACGTATTACGTTATATGGGATGACGATATAACGTATTACGTTATATGGGATGACGTTATAACGTATTACATTATATGGGATGACGTTATAACGTAATAGGTTATATGGTATAACGTCATAACGTATTACGTTATATGGTATAACGTTATAACGTATTACGTAATATGGGACGACGTTATAACGCATAACGTTATATGGGATGACGTTATAACGTATTACGTTATATGGTATGACGTTATAACGTAATAGGTTATATGGCATGACGTTATAACGGATTACGTTATATGGGATGACGTTATAACGTATTTCGATGTATGGGATGACGTTATAACGTATTACGTAATGTGGGATGACGTTATAACGTATTACGTAATATGGGATGACGTTATAACGTAATAGGTTATTTGGTATAACGTTATAACGTATTACGTTATATGGTATGACGTTATAACGTAATAGGTTATATGGCATGATGTTATAACGCATTACGTTATATGGGATGACGTTATAACGTATTACGTTATATGGAATACCGTTATATCCTATTAGGTTATATGGTATGACGTTATAACGTATTACGTTATATGGGATGACGTTATAACGTATTACGTTATATGGGATAACGTTATAACGTAATAGGTTATATGGTATAACGTCATAACGTATTACGTTATATGGTATAACGTTATAACGTATTACGTAATATGGGACGACGTTATAACGCATAACGTTATATGGGATGACGTTATAACGTATTACGTTATATGGGATGACGTTATAACGTATTTCGCTGTATGGGATGACGTTATAACGTATTACGTAATATGGGATGACGTTATAACGTATTACGTAATATGGAATACCGTTATATCGTATTAGGTTATATGGTATAACGTTATAACGTATTACGTAATATGGGACGACGTTATAACGCATAACGTTATATGGGATGACGTTATAACGTATTACGTTATATGGGATGACGTTATAACGTATTTCGCTGTATGGGATGACGTTATAACGTATTACGTTATATGGGATGACGTTATAACGTATTACGTTATATGGGATGACGTTATAACGTAATAGGTTATATGGTATAACGTCATAACGTATTACGTTATATGGTATGACGTTATAACGTAATAGCTTATACGGTATGACGTTATAACGTAATACGTTATGTGGTATGACGATATAACGTATTACGTAATATGGGACGACGTTATAACTCATTACGTCATATGGGATGACGTTATAACGTATTACGTTGTATGGAATACCGTTATAATTTATCAGGTTATATGGTATGACGTTATAACGTATTACATTATATGGGATGACGTTATAACGTATTACGTAATATGGGATGACGTTATAACGTAATAGGTTATATGGTATAACGTTATAACGTATTACGTTATATGGTATGACGTTATAATGTAATAGGTTATATGGTATGACGTTATAACGTAATACGTCATATGGTATGACGTTATAACGTAAATAGGTTATATGGTATGACGTTATACCGTATTACGTTATTTGGGATGACGTTATAACGCATTACGTTATATGGGATGACGTTATAACGTATTACGTTATGTGGGACGACGTTATAACGTATTTCGTTATATGGGATGACGTGATAACGTATTACGTAATATGGGATGACGTTATAACGTATTACGTTATGTGGGACGACGTTATAACGTTTTGCGTTATATGGCATGACGTTATAACGTATTACGTTATATGGTATGACGTTATAACGTAATAGGTTATATGGCATGACGTTATAACGTATTACGTAATATGGGATGACGTTATAACGTATTACGTAATATGGGATGACGTTATAACGTAATAGGTTATATGGGATGACGTTGTAACGCATTACGTAATATGGGATGACGCTATAACGTATTACGTTATATGGTATGACGTTATAACGTATTACGTTATGTGGGGCGACGTTATAACGTATTGCGTTATATGGGATGACGTTATAACGTAATACGTTATATGGTATAACGTTATAACGTATTACGTAATATGGGACGACGTTATAACGTATTACGTTATATGGAATACCGTTATAACGTATTAGGTTATATGGTATGACGTTATAACGTATTACGTTATATGGGATGACGTTATAACGTAATAAGTTATATGGGATGACGTTATAACGTAATAGGTTATATGGTATAACGTCATAACGTATTACGTTATATGGGATGACGTTATAACGTAATAGGTTATATGGTATGACGTCATAACGTATTACGTTATATGGTATGACGTTATAACGTAATAGGTTATACGGTATGACGTTATAACGTAATACGTTATATGGTATGACGTTATAACGTATTACGTTATATGGGATGATGTTATAACGCATTACGTAATATGGGATGTCGTTATAACGTATTACGTTATATGGTATGACGTTATAACGTATTACGTTATGTGGGACGACGTTATAACGTATTGCGTTATATGGGATGACGTTATAACGTATTACGTTATATGGGATGACGTTATAACGTAATAGGTTATATGGGATGACGTTATAACGTAATAGGTTATATGGTATAACGTCATAACGTATTACGTTATATGATATGACGTTATAACGTAATACGTTATACGGTATGACGTTATAACGTAATACGTTATACGGTAAGACGTTATAACGTAATACGTTATATGGTGTAACGTTATAACGTATTACGTAATATGGGACGACGTTATAACGTATTACGTTATATGGAATACCGTTATAACGTATTAGGTTATATGGTATGACGTTATAACGCATTACGTTACATGGGATGACGTTATAACGTATTACGTTATATGGAATACCGTTATATCGTATTAGGTTATATGGTATGACGTTATAACGTATTTCGATGTATGGGATGACGTTATAACGTATTACGTAATATGGGATGACGTTATAACGTATTACGTAATATGGTATGACGTTATAACGTAATAGGTTATTTGGTATAACGTTATAACGTATTACGTTATATGGTATGACGTTATAACGTAATAGGTTATATGGCATGACGTTATAACGCATTACGTTATATGGGATGACGTTATAACGTATTACGTTATATGGAATACCGTTATATCGTATTAGGTTATATGGTATGACGTTATAACGTATTACGTTATATGGGATGACGATATAACGTATTACGTTATATGGGATGACGTTATAACGTATTACGTTATATGGGATGACGTTATAACGTAATAGGTTATATGGTATAACGTCATAACGTATTACGTTATATGGTATAACGTTATAACGTATTACGTAATATGGGACGACGTTATAACGCATAACGTTATATGGGATGACGTTATAACGTATTACGTTATATGGGATGACGTTATAACGTATTTCGCTGTATGGGATGACGTTATAACGTATTACGTAATATGGGATGACGTTATAACGTATTACGTAATATGGGATGACGTTATAACGTATTACGTTATATGGTATGACGTTATAATGTAATAGGTTATATGGTATGACGTTATAACGTAATACGTCATATGGTATGACGTTATAACGTAAATAGGTTATATGGTATGACGTTATACCGTATTACGTTATTTGGGATGACGTTATAACGCATTACGTTATATGGGATGACGTTATAACGTATTACGTTATGTGGGACGACGTTATAACGTATTTCGTTATATGGGATGACGTGATAACGTATTACGTAATATGGGATGACGTTATAACGTATTACGTTATGTGGGACGACGTTATAACGTTTTGCGTTATATGGCATGACGTTATAACGTATTACGTTATATGGTATGACGTTATAACGTAATAGGTTATATGGCATGACGTTATAACGTATTACGTAATATGGGATGACGTTATAACGTATTACGTAATATGGGATGACGTTATAACGTAATAGGTTATATGGGATGACGTTGTAACGCATTACGTAATATGGGATGACGCTATAACGTATTACGTTATATGGTATGACGTTATAACGTATTACGTTATGTGGGGCGACGTTATAACGTATTGCGTTATATGGGATGACGTTATAACGTAATACGTTATATGGTATAACGTTATAACGTATTACGTAATATGGGACGACGTTATAACGTATTACGTTATATGGAATACCGTTATAACGTATTAGGTTATATGGTATGACGTTATAACGTATTACGTTATATGGGATGACGTTATAACGTAATAGGTTATATGGGATGACGTTATAACGTAATAGGTTATATGGTATAACGTCATAACGTATTACGTTATATGGGATGACGTTATAACGTAATAGGTTATATGGTATGACGTCATAACGTATTACGTTATATGGTATGACGTTATAACGTAATAGGTTATACGGTATGACGTTATAACGTAATACGTTATATGGTATGACGTTATAACGTATTACGTTATATGGGATGATGTTATAACGCATTACGTTATATGGGATGACGTTATAACGTAATAGGTTATATGGTATAACGTCATAACGTATTACGTTATATGGTATAACGTTATAACGTATTACGTAATATGGGACGACGTTATAACGCATAACGTTATATGGGATGACGTTATAACGTATTACGTTATATGGGATGACGTTATAACGTATTTCGCTGTATGGGATGACGTTATAACGTATTACGTAATATGGGATGACGTTATAACGTATTACGTAATATGGGATGACGTTATAACGTAATAGGTTATTTGGTATAACGTTATTACGTATTACGTTATATGGTATGACGTTATAACGTAATAGGTTATATGGCATGACGTTATAACGCATAACGTTATATGGGATGACGTTATAACGTATTACGTTATATGGGATGACGTTATAACGTATTTCGCTGTATGGGATGACGTTATAACGTATTACGTTATGTGGGACGACGTTATAACGTATTTCGTTATATGGGATGACGTTATAACGTATTACGTAATATGGGATGACGTTATAACGTATTACGTTATGTGGGACGACGTTATAACGTTTTGCGTTATATGGTATGACGTTATAACGTATTACGTTATATGGTATGATGTTACAACGTAATAGGTTATAAGGCATGACGTTATAACGGATTACGTTATATGGGATGACGTTATAACGTATTTCGATGTATGGGATGACGTTATAACGTATTACGTAATATGGGATGACGTTATAACGTATTACGTAATATGGGATGACGTTATAACGTAATAGGTTATTTGGTATAACGTCATAACGTATTACGTTATATGGTATGACGTTATAACGTATTACGTTATGTGGGGCGACGTTATAACGTATTGCGTTATATGGGATGACGTTATAACGTAATAGGTTATATGGCATGACGTTATAACGGATTACGTTATATGGGATGACGTTATAACGTATTTCGATGTATGGGATGACGTTATAACGTATTACGTAATATGGTATAACGTTATAAGGTATTACGTAATATGGGGCGACGTTATAACGCATAACGTTATATGGGATGACGTTATAACGTATTTCGTTATATGGGATGACGTTATAACGTATTACGTAATATGGGATGACGTTATAACGTATTACGTTATGTGGGACGACGTTATAACGTTTTGCGTTATATGGTATGACGTTATAACGTATTACGTTATATGGTATGACGTTATAACGTAATAGGTTATATGGCATGACGTTATAACGTATTACGTAATATGGGATGACGTTATAACGTATTACGTAATATGGGATGACGTTATAACGTAAGAGGTTATATGGGATGACGTTTTAACGCATTACGTAATATGGGATGACGTTATAACGTATTACGTTATATGGTATGACGTTATAACGTATTACGTTATGTGGGGCGACGTTATAACGTATTGCGTTATATGGGATGACGTTATAACGTAATACGTTATATGGTATAACGTTATAACGTATTACGTAATATGGGACGACGTTATAACGCATTACGTTATATGGAATACCGTTATAACGTATTAGGTTATATGGTATGACGTTATAACGTATTACGTTATATGGGATGACGTTATAACGTAATAGGTTATATGGGATGACGTTATAACGTAATAGGTTATATGGTATAACGTCATAACGTATTACGTTATATGGGATGACGTTATAACGTAATAGGTTATATGGTATGACGTCATAACGTATTACGTTATATGGTATGACGTTATAACGTAATAGGTTATACGGTATGACGTTATAACGTAATACGTTATATGGTATGACGTTATAACGTATTACGTTATATGGGATGATGTTATAACGCATTACGTAATATGGGATGACGTTATAACGTATTACGTTATATGGTATTACGTTATAACGTATTACGTTATGTGGGACGACGTTATAACGTATTGCGTTATATGGGATGACGTTATAACGTATTACGTTATATGGGATGACGTTATAACGTAATAGGTTATATGGGATGACGTTATAACGTAATAGGTTATATGGTATAACGTCATAACGTATTACGTTATATGATATGACGTTATAACGTAATACGTTATACGGTATGACGTTATAACGTAATACGTTATACGGTAAGACGTTATAACGTAATACGTTATGTGGTATAACGTTATAACGTATTACGTAATATGGGACGACGTTATAACGTATTACGTTATATGGAATACCGTTATAACGTATTAGGTTATATGGTATGACGTTATAACGCATTACGTTATATGGGATGACGTTATAACGTATTACGTTATATGGAATACCGTTATATCGTATTAGGTTATATGGTATGACGTTATAACGTATTACGTTATATGGGATGACGATATAACGTATTACGTTATATGGGATGACGTTATAACGTATTACGTTATATGGGATGACGTTATAACGTAATAGGTTATATGGTATAACGTCATAACGTATTACGTTATATGGTATAACGTTATAACGTATTACGTAATATGGGACGACGTTATAACGCATAACGTTATATGGGATGACGTTATAACGTATTACGTTATATGGTATGACGTTATAACGTAATAGGTTATATGGCATGACGTTATAACGGATTACGTTATATGGGATGACGTTATAACGTATTTCGATGTATGGGATGACGTTATAACGTATTACGTAATATGGGATGACGTTATAACGTATTACGTAATATGGGATGACGTTATAACGTAATAGGTTATTTGGTAAAACGTTATAACGTATTACGTTATATGGTATGACGTTATAACGTAATAGGTTATATGGCATGATGTTATAACGCATTACGTTATATGGGATGACGTTATAACGTATTACGTTATATGGAATACCGTTATATCGTATTAGGTTATATGGTATGACGTTATAACGTATTACGTTATATGGGATGACGATATAACGTATTACGTTATATGGGATGACGTTATAACGTATTACGTTATATGGGATAACGTTATAATGTAATAGGTTATATGGTATAACGTCATAACGTATTACGTTATATGGTATAACGTTATAACGTATTACGTAATATGGGACGACGTTATAACGCATAACGTTATATGGGATGACGTTATAACGTATTACGTTATATGGGATGACGTTATAACGTAATAGGTTATATGGTATAACGTCATAACGTATTACGTTATATGGGATGACGTTATAACGTAATAGGTTATATGGTATGACGTCATAACGTATTACGTTATATGGTATGACGTTATAACGTAATAGGTTATACGGTATGACGTTATAACGTAATACGTTATATGGTATGACGTTATAACGTATTACGTTATATGGGATGATGTTATAACGCATTACGTAATATGGGATGACGTTATAACGTATTACGTTATATGGTATTACGTTATAACGTATTACGTTATGTGGGACGACGTTATAACGTATTGCGTTATATGGGATGACGTTATAACGTATTACGTTATATGGGATGACGTTATAACGTAATAGGTTATATGGGATGACGTTATAACGTAATAGGTTATGTGGTATAACGTCATAACGTATTACGTTATATGATATGACGTTATAACGTAATACGTTATACGGTATGACGTTATAACGTAATACGTTATACGGTAAGACGTTATAACGTAATACGTTATATGGTATAACGTTATAACGTATTACGTAATATGGGACGACGTTATAACGTATTACGTTATATGGAATACCGTTATAACGTATTAGGTTATATGGTATGACGTTATAACGCATTACGTTATATGGGATGACGTTATAACGTATTACGTTATATGGAATACCGTTATATCGTATTAGGTTATATGGTATGACGTTATAACGTATTACGTTATATGGGATGACGATATAACGTATTACGTTATATGGGATGACGTTATAACGTATTACGTTATATGGGATGACGTTATAACGTAATAGGTTATATGGTATAACGTCATAACGTATTACGTTATATGGTATAACGTTATAACGTATTACGTAATATGGGACGACGTTATAACGCATAACGTTATATGGGATGACGTTATAACGTATTACGTTATATGGTATGACGTTATAACGTAATAGGTTATTTGGCATGACGTTATAACGGATTACGTTATATGGGATGACGTTATAACGTATTACGTAATATGGGACGACGTTATAACGCATAACGTTATATGGGATGACGTTATAACGTATTACGTTATATGGTATGACGTTATAACGTAATAGGTTATATGGCATGACGTTATAACGGATTACGTTATATGGGATGACGTTATAACGTATTTCGATGTATGGGATGACGTTATAACGTATAACGTAATATGGGATGACGTTATAACGTATTACGTAATATGGGATGACGTTATAACGTAATAGGTTATTTGGTATAACGTTATAACGTATTACGTTATATTTTATGACGTTATAATGTAATAGGTTATATGGTATGACGTTATAACGTAATAGGTTATATGGCATGACGTTATAACGTATTACGTAATATGGGATGACGTTATAACGTATTACGTAATATGGGATGACGTTATAACGTAATAGGTTATATGGGATGACGTTTTAACGCATTACGTTATATGGGATGACGTTATAACGTATTACGTTATATGGAATACCGTTATAACGTATTAGGTTACATGGTATGACGTTATAACGTATTAGGTTATATGGGATGACGTTATAACGTATTACGCTATATGGGATGACGTTATAACGTAATAGGTTATATGGTATAACGTCATAACGTAATAGGTTATATGGCATGACGTTATAACGTATTACGTAATATGGGATGACGTTATAACGTATTAGGTTATATGGGACGACGTTATAACGCATAACGTTATATGGGATGACGTTATAACGTATTACGTTATGTGGGACGACGTTATAACGTATTAGGTTACATGGTATGACGTTATAACGTATTAGGTTATATGGGACGACGTTATAACGCATAACGTTATATGGGATGACGTTATAACGTATTACGTTATGTGGGACGACGTTATAACGTATTGCGTTATATGGGATGACGTTATAACGTATTACGTTATATGGGATGACGTTATAACGTAATACGTTATACGGTATGACGTTATAACGTAATACGTTATATGGTATGACGTTATAACGTATTACGTTATATGGGATGACGTTATAACGTATTACGTTATATGGAATACCGTTATAACGTATTAGGTTACATGGTATGACGTTATAACGTATTAGGTTATATGGGATGACGTTATAACGTATTACGCTATATGGGATGACGTTATAACGTAATAGGTTATATGGTATAAAGTCATAACGTATTACGTTATATGGTATGACGTTATAACGTAATAGCTTATACGGTATGACGTTATAACGTAATACGTTATGTGGTATGACGATATAACGTATTACGTAATATGGGACGACGTTATAACTCATTACGTCATATGGGATGACGTTATAACGTATTACGTTGTATGGAATACCGTTATAACGTATCAGGTTATATGGTATGACGTTATAACGTATTACATTATGTGGGATGACGTTATAACGTATTACGTAATATGGGATGACGTTATAACGTAATAGGTTATATGGTATAACGTTATAACGTATTACGTTATATGGTATGACGTTATAATGTAATAGGTTATATGGTATGACGTTATAACGTAATACGTCATATGGTATGACGTTATAACGTAAATAGGTTATATGGTATGACGTTATACCGTATTACGTTATTTGGGATGACGTTATAACGCATTACGTTATATGGGATGACGTTATAACGTATTACGTTATGTGGGACGACGTTATAACGTATTTCGTTATATGGGATGACGTTATAACGTATTACGTAATATGGGATGACGTTATAACGTATTACGTTATGTGGGTCGACGTTATAACGTTTTGCGTTATATGGTATGACGTTATAACGTATTACGTTATATGGTATGACGTTATAACGTAATAGGTTATATGGCATGACGTTATAACGTATTACGTAATATGGGATGACGTTATAACGTATTACGTAATATGGGATGACGTTATAACGTAATAGGTTATATGGGATGACGTTTTAACGCATTACGTAATATGGGATGACGTTATAACGTATTACGTTATATGGTATGACGTTATAACGTATTACGTTATGTGGGGCGACGTTATAACGTATTGCGTTATATGGGATGACGTTATAACGTAATACGTTATATGGTATAACGTTATAACGTATTACGTAATATGGGACGACGTTATAACGCATTACGTTATATGGAATACCGTTATAACGTATTAGGTTATATGGTATGACGTTATAACGTATTACGTTATATGGGATGACGTTATAACGTAATAGGTTATATGGGATGACGTTATAACGTAATAGGTTATATGGTATAACGTCATAACGTATTACGTTATATGGGATGACGTTATAACGTAATAGGTTATATGGTATGACGTCATAACGTATTACGTTATATGGTATGACGTAATAACGTAATAGGTTATACGGTATGACGTTATAACGTAATACGTTATATGGTATGACGTTATAACGTATTACGTTATATGGGATGATGTTATAACGCATTACGTAATATGGGATGACGTTATAACGTATTACGTTATATGGTATTACGTTATAACGTATTACGTTATGTGGGACGACGTTATAACGTATTGCGTTATATGGGATGACGTTATAACGTATTACGTTATATGGGATGACGTTATAACGTAATAGGTTATATGGGATGACGTTATAACGTAATAGGTTATATGGTATAACGTCATAACGTATTACGTTATATGATATGACGTTATAACGTAATACGTTATACGGTATGACGTTATAACGTAATACGTTATACGGTAAGACGTTATAACGTAATACGTTATATGGTATAACGTTATAACGTATTACGTAATATGGGACGACGTTATAACGTATTACGTTATATGGAATACCGTTATAACGTATTAGGTTATATGGTATGACGTTATAACGCATTACGTTATATGGGATGACGTTATAACGTATTACGTTATATGGAATACCGTTATATCGTATTAGGTTATATGGTATGACGTTATAACGTATTACGTTATATGGGATGACGATATAACGTATTACGTTATATGGGATGACGTTATAACGTATTACGTTATATGGGATGACGTTATAACGTAATAGGTTATATGGTATAACGTCATAACGTATTACGTTATATGGTATAACGTTATAACGTATTACGTAATATGGGTCGACGTTATAACGCATAACGTTATATGGGATGACGTTATAACGTATTACGTTATATGGTATGACGTTATAACGTAATAGGTTATATGGCATGACGTTATAACGGATTACGTTATATGGGATGACGTTATAACGTATTTCGATGTATGGGATGACGTTATAACGTATTACGTAATGTGGGATGACGTTATAACGTATTACGTAATATGGGATGACTTTATAACGTAATAGGTTATTTGGTATAACGTTATAACGTATTACGTTATATGGTATGACGTTATAACGTAATAGGTTATATGGCATGATGTTATAACGCATTACGTTATATGGGATGACGTTATAACGTATTACGTTATATGGAATACCGTTATATCGTATTAGGTTATATGGTATGACGTTATAACGTATTACGTCATATGGGATGACGATATAACGTATTACGTTATATGGGATGACGTTATAACGTATTACGTTATATGGGATAACGTTATAACGTAATAGGTTATATGGTATAACGTCATAACGTATTACGTTATATGGTATAACGTTATAACGTATTACGTAATATGGGACGACGTTATAACGCATAACGTTATATGGGATGACGTTATAACGTATTACGTTATATGGGATGACGTTATAACGTATTACGTTATATGGGATGACGTTATAACGTAATAGGTTATATGGTATAACGTCATAACGTATTACGTTATATGGTATGACGTTATAACGTAATAGCTTATACGGTATGACGTTATAACGTAATACGTTATGTGGTATGACGATATAACGTATTACGTAATATGGGACGACGTTATAACTCATTACGTCATATGGGATGACGTTATAACGTATTACGTTGTATGGAATACCGTTATAACGTATCAGGTTATATGGTATGACGTTATAACGTATTACATTATATGGGATGACGTTATAACGTATTACGTAATATGGGATGACGTTATAACGTAATAGGTTATATGGTATAACGTTATAACGTATTACGTTATATGGTATGACGTTATAATGTAATAGGTTATATGGTATGACGTTATAACGTAATACGTCATATGGTATGACGTTATAACGTAAATAGGTTATATGGTATGACGTTATACCGTATTACGTTATTTGGGATGACGTTATAACGCATTACGTTATATGGGATGACGTTATAACGTATTACGTTATGTGGGACGACGTTATAACGTATTTCGTTATATGGGATGACGTGATAACGTATTACGTAATATGGGATGACGTTATAACGTATTACGTTATGTGGGACGACGTTATAACGTTTTGCGTTATATGGCATGACGTTATAACGTATTACGTTATATGGGATGACGTTATAACGTATTTCGCTGTATGGGATGACGTTATAACGTATTACGTAATATGGGATGACGTTATAACGTATTACGTAATATGGGATGACGTTATAACGTATTACGTTATATGGTATGACGTTATAATGTAATAGGTTATATGGTATGACGTTATAACGTAATACGTCATATGGTATGACGTTATAACGTAAATAGGTTATATGGTATGACGTTATACCGTATTACGTTATTTGGGATGACGTTATAACGCATTACGTTATATGGGATGACGTTATAACGTATTACGTTATGTGGGGCGACGTTATAACGTATTGCGTTATATGGGATGACGTTATAACGTAATACGTTATATGGTATAACGTTATAACGTATTACGTAATATGGGACGACGTTATAACGTATTACGTTATATGGAATACCGTTATAACGTATTAGGTTATATGGTATGACGTTATAACGTATTACGTTATATGGGATGACGTTATAACGTAATAGGTTATATGGGATGACGTTATAACGTAATAGGTTATATGGTATAACGTCATAACGTATTACGTTATATGGGATGACGTTATAACGTAATAGGTTATATGGTATGACGTCATAACGTATTACGTTATATGGTATGACGTTATAACGTAATAGGTTATACGGTATGACGTTATAACGTAATACGTTATATGGTATGACGTTATAACGTATTACGTTATATGGGATGATGTTATAACGCATTACGTAATATGGGATGACGTTATAACGTATTACGTTATATGGTATGACGTTATAACGTATTACGTTATGTGGGACGACGTTATAACGTATTGCGTTATATGGGATGACGTTATAACGTATTACGTTATATGGGATGACGTTATAACGTAATAGGTTATATGGGATGACGTTATAACGTAATAGGTTATATGGTATAACGTCATAACGTATTACGTTATATGATATGACGTTATAACGTAATACGTTATACGGTATGACGTTATAACGTAATACGTTATACGGTAAGACGTTATAACGTAATACGTTATATGGTGTAACGTTATAACGTATTACGTAATATGGGACGACGTTATAACGTATTACGTTATATGGAATACCGTTATAACGTATTAGGTTATATGGTATGACGTTATAACGCATTACGTTATATGGGATGACGTTATAACGTATTACGTTATATGGAATACCGTTATATCGTATTAGGTTATATGGTATGACGTTATAACGTATTACGTTATATGGGATGACGATATAACGTATTACGTTATATGGGATGACGTTATAACGTATTACGTTATATGGGATGACGTTATAACGTAATAGGTTATATGGTATAACGTCATAACGTATTACGTTATATGGTATAACGCTATAACGTATTACGTAATATGGGACGACGTTATAACGCATAACGTTATATGGGATGACGTTATAACGTATTACGTTATATGGTATGACGTTATAACGTAATATGTTATATGGCATGACGTTATAACGGATTACGTTATATGGGATGACGTTATAACGTATTTCGATGTATGGGATGACGTTATAACGTATTACGTAATATGGGATGACGTTATAACGTATTACGTAATATGGGATGACGTTATAACGTAATAGGTTATTTGGTATAACGTTATAACGTATTACGTTATATGGTATGACGTTATAACGTAATAGGTTATATGGCATGACGTTATAACGCATTACGTTATATGGGATGACGTTATAACGTATTACGTTATATGGAATACCGTTATATCGTATTAGGTTATATGGTATGACGTTATAACGTATCACGTTATATGGGATGACGATATAACGTATTACGTTATATGGGATGACGTTATAACGTATTACGTTATATGGGATGACGTTATAACGTAATAGGTTATATGGTATAACGTCATAACGTATTACGTTATATGGTATAACGTTATAACGTATTACGTAATATGGGACGACGTTATAACGCATAACGTTATATGGGATGACGTTATAACGTATTACGTTATATGGGATGACGTTATAACGTATTTCGCTGTATGGGATGACGTTATAACGTATTACGTAATATGGGATGACGTTATAACGTATTACGTAATATGGGATGACGTTATAACGTATTACGTTATATGGTATGACGTTATAATGTAATAGGTTATATGGTATGACGTTATAACGTAATACGTCATATGGTATGACGTTATAACGTAAATAGGTTATATGGTATGACGTTATACCGTATTACGTTATTTGGGATGACGTTATAACGCATTACGTTATATGGGATGACGTTATAACGTATTACGTTATGTGGGGCGACGTTATAACGTATTGCGTTATATGGGATGACGTTATAACGTAATACGTTATATGGTATAACGTTATAACGTATTACGTAATATGGGACGACGTTATAACGTATTACGTTATATGGAATACCGTTATAACGTATTAGGTTATATGGTATGACGTTATAACGTATTACGTTATATGGGATGACGTTATAACGTAATAGGTTATATGGGATGACGTTATAACGTAATAGGTTATATGGTATAACGTCATAACGTATTACGTTATATGGGATGACGTTATAACGTAATAGGTTATATGGTATGACGTCATAACGTATTACGTTATATGGTATGACGTTATAACGTAATAGGTTATACGGTATGACGTTATAACGTAATACGTTATATGGTATGACGTTATAACGTATTACGTTATATGGGATGATGTTATAACGCATTACGTAATATGGGATGACGTTATAACGTATTACGTTATATGGTATGACGTTATAACGTATTACGTTATGTGGGACGACGTTATAACGTATTGCGTTATATGGGATGACGTTATAACGTATTACGTTATATGGGATGACGTTATAACGTAATAGGTTATATGGGATGACGTTATAACGTAATAGGTTATATGGTATAACGTCATAACGTATTACGTTATATGATATGACGTTATAACGTAATACGTTATACGGTATGACGTTATAACGTAATACGTTATACGGTAAGACGTTATAACGTAATACGTTATATGGTGTAACGTTATAACGTATTACGTAATATGGGACGACGTTATAACGTATTACGTTATATGGAATACCGTTATAACGTATTAGGTTATATGGTATGACGTTATAACGCATTACGTTATATGGGATGACGTTATAACGTATTACGTTATATGGAATACCGTTATATCGTATTAGGTTATATGGTATGACGTTATAACGTATTACGTTATATGGGATGACGATATAACGTATTACGTTATATGGGATGACGTTATAACGTATTACGTTATATGGGATGACGTTATAACGTAATAGGTTATATGGTATAACGTCATAACGTATTACGTTATATGGTATAACGCTATAACGTATTACGTAATATGGGACGACGTTATAACGCATAACGTTATATGGGATGACGTTATAACGTATTACGTTATATGGTATGACGTTATAACGTAATATGTTATATGGCATGACGTTATAACGGATTACGTTATATGGGATGACGTTATAACGTATTTCGATGTATGGGATGACGTTATAACGTATTACGTAATATGGGATGACGTTATAACGTATTACGTAATATGGGATGACGTTATAACGTAATAGGTTATTTGGTATAACGTTATAACGTATTACGTTATATGGTATGACGTTATAACGTAATAGGTTATATGGCATGACGTTATAACGCATTACGTTATATGGGATGACGTTATAACGTATTACGTTATATGGAATACCGTTATATCGTATTAGGTTATATGGTATGACGTTATAACGTATTACGTTATATGGGATGACGATATAACGTATTACGTTATATGGGATGACGTTATAACGTATTACGTTATATGGGATGACGTTATAACGTAATAGGTTATATGGTATAACGTCATAACGTATTACGTTATATGGTATAACGTTATAACGTATTACGTAATATGGGACGACGTTATAACGCATAACGTTATATGGGATGACGTTATAACGTATTACGTTATATGGGATGACGTTATAACGTATTTCGCTGTATGGGATGACGTTATAACGTATTACGTAATATGGGATGACGTTATAACGTATTACGTAATATGGGATGACGTTATAACGTATTACGTTATATGGTATGACGTTATAATGTAATAGGTTATATGGTATGACGTTATAACGTAATACGTCATATGGTATGACGTTATAACGTAAATAGGTTATATGGTATGACGTTATACCGTATTACGTTATTTGGGATGACGTTATAACGCATTACGTTATATGGGATGACGTTATAACGTATTACGTTATGTGGGACGACGTTATAACGTATTTCGTTATATGGGATGACGTGATAACGTATTACGTAATATGGGATGACGTTATAACGTATTACGTTATGTGGGACGACGTTATAACGTTTTGCGTTATATGGCATGACGTTATAACGTATTACGTTATATGGTATGACGTTATAACGTAATAGGTTATATGGCATGACGTTATAACGTATTACGTAATATGGGATGACGTTATAACGTATTACGTAATATGGGATGACGTTATAACGTAATAGGTTATATGGGATGACGTTGTAACGCATTACGTAATATGGGATGACGCTATAACGTATTACGTTATATGGTATGACGTTATAACGTATTACGTTATGTGGGGCGACGTTATAACGTATTGCGTTATATGGGATGACGTTATAACGTAATACGTTATATGGTATAACGTTATAACGTATTACGTAATATGGGACGACGTTATAACGTATTACGTTATATGGAATACCGTTATAACGTATTAGGTTATATGGTATGACGTTATAACGTATTACGTTATATGGGATGACGTTATAACGTAATAGGTTATATGGGATGACGTTATAACGTAATAGGTTATATGGTATAACGTCATAACGTATTACGTTATATGGGATGACGTTATAACGTAATAGGTTATATGGTATGACGTCATAACGTATTACGTTATATGGTATGACGTTATAACGTAATAGGTTATACGGTATGACGTTATAACGTAATACGTTATATGGTATGACGTTATAACGTATTACGTTATATGGGATGATGTTATAACGCATTACGTAATATGGGATGACGTTATAACGTATTACGTTATATGGTATGACGTTATAACGTATTACGTTATGTGGGACGACGTTATAACGTATTGCGTTATATGGGATGACGTTATAACGTATTACGTTATATGGGATGACGTTATAACGTAATAGGTTATATGGGATGACGTTATAACGTAATAGGTTATATGGTATAACGTCATAACGTATTACGTTATATGATATGACGTTATAACGTAATACGTTATACGGTATGACGTTATAACGTAATACGTTATACGGTAAGACGTTATAACGTAATACGTTATATGGTATAACGTTATAACGTATTACGTAATATGGGACGACGTTATAACGTATTACGTTATATGGAATACCGTTATAACGTATTAGGTTATATGGTATGACGTTATAACGCATTACGTTATATGGGATGACGTTATAACGTATTACGTTATATGGAATACCGTTATATCGTATTAGGTTATATGGTATGACGTTATAACGTATTACGTTATATGGGATGACGATATAACGTATTACGTTATATGGGATGACGTTATAACGTATTACGTTATATGGGATGACGTTATAACGTAATAGGTTATATGGTATAACGTCATAACGTATTACGTTATATGGTATAACGTTATAACGTATTACGTAATATGGGACGACGTTATAAAGCATAACGTTATATGGGATGACGTTATAACGTATTACGTTATATGGTATGACGTTATAACGTAATATGTTATATGGCATGACGTTATAACGGATTACGTTATATGGGATGACGTTATAACGTATTTCGATGTATGGGATGACGTTATAACGTATTACGTAATATGGGATGACGTTATAACGTATTACGTAATATGGGATGACGTTATAACGTAATAGGTTATTTGGTATAACGTTATAACGTATTACGTTATATGGTATGACGTTATAACGTAATAGGTTATATGGCATGACGTTATAACGCATTACGTTATATGGGATGACGTTATAACGTATTACGTTATATGGAATACCGTTATATCGTATTAGGTTATATGGTATGACGTTATAACGTATTACGTTATATGGGATGACGATATAACGTATTACGTTATATGGGATGACGTTATAACGTATTACGTTATATGGGATGACGTTATAACGTAATAGGTTATATGGTATAACGTCATAACGTATTACGTTATATGGTATAACGTTATAACGTATTACGTAATATGGGACGACGTTATAACGCATAACGTTATATGGGATGACGTTATAACGTATTACGTTATATGGGATGACGTTATAACGTATTTCGCTGTATGGGATGACGTTATAACGTATTACGTAATATGGGATGACGTTATAACGTATTACGTAATATGGGATGACGTTATAACGTAATAGGTTATTTGGTATAACGTTATTACGTATTACGTTATATGGTATGACGTTATAACGTAATAGGTTATATGGCATGACGTTATAACGCATAACGTTATATGGGATGACGTTATAACGTATTACGTTATATGGGATGACGTTATAACGTATTTCGCTGTATGGGATGACGTTATAACGTATTACGTTATGTGGGACGACGTTATAACGTATTTCGTTATATGGGATGACGTTATAACGTATTACGTAATATGGGATGACGTTATAACGTATTACGTTATGTGGGACGACGTTATAACGTTTTGCGTTATATGGTATGACGTTATAACGTATTACGTTATATGGTATGATGTTACAACGTAATAGGTTATAAGGCATGACGTTATAACGGATTACGTTATATGGGATGACGTTATAACGTATTTCGATGTATGGGATGACGTTATAACGTATTACGTAATATGGGATGACGTTATAACGTATTACGTAATATGGGATGACGTTATAACGTAATAGGTTATTTGGTATAACGTCATAACGTATTACGTTATATGGTATGACGTTATAACGTATTACGTTATGTGGGGCGACGTTATAACGTATTGCGTTATATGGGATGACGTTATAACGTAATAGGTTATATGGCATGACGTTATAACGGATTACGTTATATGGGATGACGTTATAACGTATTTCGATGTATGGGATGACGTTATAACGTATTACGTAATATGGTATAACGTTATAAGGTATTACGTAATATGGGGCGACGTTATAACGCATAACGTTATATGGGATGACGTTATAACGTATTTCGTTATATGGGATGACGTTATAACGTATTACGTAATATGGGATGACGTTATAACGTATTACGTTATGTGGGACGACGTTATAACGTTTTGCGTTATATGGTATGACGTTATAACGTATTACGTTATATGGTATGACGTTATAACGTAATAGGTTATATGGCATGACGTTATAACGTATTACGTAATATGGGATGACGTTATAACGTATTACGTAATATGGGATGACGTTATAACGTAAGAGGTTATATGGGATGACGTTTTAACGCATTACGTAATATGGGATGACGTTATAACGTATTACGTTATATGGTATGACGTTATAACGTATTACGTTATGTGGGGCGACGTTATAACGTATTGCGTTATATGGGATGACGTTATAACGTAATACGTTATATGGTATAACGTTATAACGTATTACGTAATATGGGACGACGTTATAACGCATTACGTTATATGGAATACCGTTATAACGTATTAGGTTATATGGTATGACGTTATAACGTATTACGTTATATGGGATGACGTTATAACGTAATAGGTTATATGGGATGACGTTATAACGTAATAGGTTATATGGTATAACGTCATAACGTATTACGTTATATGGGATGACGTTATAACGTAATAGGTTATATGGTATGACGTCATAACGTATTACGTTATATGGTATGACGTTATAACGTAATAGGTTATACGGTATGACGTTATAACGTAATACGTTATATGGTATGACGTTATAACGTATTACGTTATATGGGATGATGTTATAACGCATTACGTAATATGGGATGACGTTATAACGTATTACGTTATATGGAATACCGTTATAACGTATTAGGTTATATGGTATGACGTTATAACGCATTACGTTATATGGGATGACGTTATAACGTATTTCGTTATATGGGATGACGTTATAACGTATTACGTAATATGGGATGACGTTATAACGTATTACGTTATGTGGGACGACGTTATAACGTTTTGCGTTATATGGTATGACGTTATAACGTATTACGTTATATGGTATGACGTTATAACGTAATAGGTTATATGGCATGACGTTATAACGTATTACGTAATATGGGATGACGTTATAACGTATTACGTAATATGGGATGACGTTATAACGTAAGAGGTTATATGGGATGACGTTTTAACGCATTACGTAATATGGGATGACGTTATAACGTATTACGTTATATGGTATGACGTTATAACGTATTACGTTATGTGGGGCGACGTTATAACGTATTACGTTATATGGGATAACGTTATAACGAAATAGGTTATATGGTATGACGTTATAACGCAATAGGTTATATGGAATGACGTTATACCGAATTACGTTATATGGGATGACGTTATAACGTATTACGTTATATGGTATGACGTTATAACGTATTACGTTATATGGTATTACGTTATAACGTATTTCGTTATGTGGGACGACGTTATAACGTATTGCGTTATATGGGATGACGTTATAACGTATTACGTTATATGGGATGACGTTATAACGTAATAGGTTATATGGTATAACGTCATAACGTATTACGTTATATGATATGACGTTATAACGTAATACGTTATACGGTATGACGTTATAACGTAATACGTTATACGGTAAGACGTTATAACGTAATACGTTATATGGTATAACGTTATAACGTATTACGTAATATGGGACGACGTTATAACGTATTACGTTATATGGAATACCGTTATAACGTATTAGGTTATATGGTATGACGTTATAACGCATTACGTTATATGGGATGACGTTATAACGTATTACGTTATATGGAATACCGTTATATCGTATTAGGTTATATGGTATGACGTTATAACGTATTACGTTATATGGGATGACGATATAACGTATTACGTTATATGGGATGACGTTATAACGTATTACGTTATATGGTATGACGTTATAACGTAATAGGTTATATGGCATGACGTTATAACGGATTACGTTATATGGGATGACGTTATAACGTATTTCGATGTATGGGATGACGTTATAACGTATTACGTAATATGGGATGACGTTATAACGTATTACGTAATATGGGATGACGTTATAACGTAATAGGTTATTTGGTATAACGTTATAACGTATTACGTTATATGGTATGACGTTATAACGTAATAGGTTATATGGCATGATGTTATAACGCATTACGTTATATGGGATGACGTTATAACGTATTACGTTATATGGAATACCGTTATATCGTATTAGGTTATATGGTATGACGTTATAACGTATTACGTTATATGGGATGACGATATAACGTATTACGTTATATGGGATGACGTTATAACGTATTACGTTATATGGGATAACGTTATAACGTAATAGGTTATATGGTATAACGTCATAACGTATTACGTTATATGGTATAACGTTATAACGTATTACGTAATATGGGACGACGTTATAACGCATAACGTTATATGGGATGACGTTATAACGTATTACGTTATATGGGATGACGTTATAACGTATTTCGCTGTATGGGATGACGTTATAACGTATTACGTAATATGGGATGACGTTATAACGTATTACGTAATATGGGATGACGTTATAACGTAATAGGTTATTTGGTATAACGTTATAACGTATTACGTTATATGGTATGACGTTATAACGTAATAGGTTATATGGCATGACGTTATAACGCATTACGTTATATGGGATGACGTTATAACGTATTACGTTATATGGAATACCGTTATATCGTATTAGGTTATATGGTATAACGTTATAACGTATTACGTAATATGGGACGACGTTATAACGCATAACGTTATATGGGATGACGTTATAACGTATTACGTTATATGGGATGACGTTATAACGTATTTCGCTGTATGGGATGACGTTATAACGTATTACGTTATATGGGATGACGTTATAACGTATTACGTTATATGGGATGACGTTATAACGTAATAGGTTATATGGTATAACGTCATAACGTATTACGTTATATGGTATGACGTTATAACGTAATAGCTTATACGGTATGACGTTATAACGTAATACGTTATGTGGTATGACGATATAACGTATTACGTAATATGGGACGACGTTATAACTCATTACGTCATATGGGATGACGTTATAACGTATTACGTTGTATGGAATACCGTTATAACGTATCAGGTTATATGGTATGACGTTATAACGTATTACATTATATGGGATGACGTTATAACGTATTACGTAATATGGGATGACGTTATAACGTAATAGGTTATATGGTATAACGTTATAACGTATTACGTTATATGGTATGACGTTATAATGTAATAGGTTATATGGTATGACGTTATAACGTAATACGTCATATGGTATGACGTTATAACGTAAATAGGTTATATGGTATGACGTTATACCGTATTACGTTATTTGGGATGACGTTATAACGCATTACGTTATATGGGATGACGTTATTACGTATTACGTTATGTGGGACGACGTTATAACGTATTTCGTTATATGGGATGACGTGATAACGTATTACGTAATATGGGATGACGTTATAACGTATTACGTTATGTGGGACGACGTTATAACGTTTTGCGTTATATGGTATGACGTTATAACGTATTACGTTATATGGTATGACGTTATAACGTAATAGGTTATATGGCATGACGTTATAACGTATTACGTAATATGGGATGACGTTATAACGTATTACGTAATATGGGATGACGTTATAACGTAATAGGTTATATGGGATGACGTTGTAACGCATTACGTAATATGGGAAGACGTTATAACGTATTACGTTATATGGTATGACGTTATAACGTATTACGTTATGTGGGGCGACGTTATAACGTATTGCGTTATATGGGATGACGTTATAACGTAATACGTTATATGGAATAACGTTATAACGTATTACGTAATATGGGACGACGTTATAACGTATTACGTTATATGGAATACCGTTATAACGTATTAGGTTATATGGTATGACGTTATAACGTATTACGTTATATGGGATGACGTTATAACGTAATAGGTTATATGGGATGACGTTATAACGTAATAGGTTATATGGTATAACGTCATAACGTATTACGTTATATGGGATGACGTTATAACGTAATAGGTTATATGGTATGACGTCATAACGTATTACGTTATATGGTATGACGTTATAACGTAATAGGTTATACGGTATGACGTTATAACGTAATACGTTATATGGTATGACGTTATAACGTATTACGTTATATGGGATGATGTTATAACGCATTACGTAATATGGGATGACGTTATAACGTATTACGTTATATGGTATGACGTTATAACGTATTAAGTTATGTGGGACGACGTTATAACGTATTGCGTTATATGGGATGACGTTATAACGTATTACGTTATATGGGATGACGTTATAACGTAATAGGTTATATGGGATGACGTTATAACGTAATAGGTTATATGGTATAACGTCATAACGTATTACGTTATATGATATGACGTTATAACGTAATACGTTATACGGTATGACGTTAGAACGTAATACGTTATACGGTAAGACGTTATAACGTAATACGTTATATGGTATAACGTTATAACGTATTACGTAATATGGGACGACGTTATAACGTATTACGTTATATGGAATACCGTTATAACGTATTAGGTTATATGGTATGACGTTATAACGCATTACGTTATATGGGATGACGTTATAACGTATTACGTTATATGGAATACCGTTATATCGTATTAGGTTATATGGTATGACGTTATAACGTATTACGTTATATGGGATGACGATATAACGTATTACGTTATATGGGATGACGTTATAACGTATTACGTAATATGGGATGACGTTATAACGTAATAGGTTATTTGGTATAACGTTATAACGTATTACGTTATATGGTATGACGTTATAACGTAATAGGTTATATGGCATGACGTTATAACGCATTACGTTATATGGGATGACGTTATAACGTATTACGTTATATGGAATACCGTTATATCGTATTAGGTTATATGGTATGACGTTATAACGTATTACGTTATATGGGATGACGATATAACGTATTACGTTATATGGGATGACGTTATAACGTATTACGTTATATGGGATGACGTTATAACGTAATAGGTTATATGGTATAACGTCATAACGTATTACGTTATATGGTATAACGTTATAACGTATTACGTAATATGGGACGACGTTATAACGCATAACGTTATATGGGATGACGTTATAACGTATTACGTTATATGGGATGACGTTATAACGTATTTCGCTGTATGGGATGACGTTATAACGTATTACGTAATATGGGATGACGTTATAACGTATTACGTAATATGGGATGACGTTATAACGTAATAGGTTATTTGGTATAACGTTATAACGTATTACGTTATATGGTATGACGTTATAACGTAATAGGTTATATGGCATGACGTTATAACGCATTACGTTATATGGGATGACGTTATAACGTATTACGTTATATGGAATACCGTTGTATCGTATTAGGTTATATGGTATAACGTTATAACGTATTACGTAATATGGGACGACGTTATAACGCATAACGTTATATGGGATGACGTTATAACGTATTACGTTATATGGGATGACGTTATAACGTAATAGGTTATATATTATAACGTCATAACGTATTACGTTATGTGGTATGACGTTATAACGTAATAGCTTATACGGTATGACGTTATAACGTAATACGTTATGTGGTATGACGATATAACGTATTACGTAATATGGGACGACGTTATAACTCATTACGTCATATGGGATGACGTTATAACGTATTACGTTGTATGGAACACCGTTATAACGTATCAGGTTATATGGTATGACGTTATAACGTATTACGTTATGTGGGACGACGTTATAACGTATTTCGTTATATGGGATGACGTGATAACGTATTACGTAATATGGGATGACGTTATAACGTATTACGTTATGTGGGACGACGTTATAACGTTTTGCGTTATATGGTATGACGTTATAACGTATTACGTTATATGGTATGACGTTATAACGTAATAGGTTATATGGCATGACGTTATAACGTATTACGTAATATGGGATGACGTTATAACGTATTACGTAATATGGGATGACGTTATAACGTAATAGGTTATATGGGATGACGTTGTAACGCATTACGTAATATGGGATGACGTTATAACGTATTACGTTATATGGTATGACGTTATAACGTATTACGTTATGTGGGGCGACGTTATAACGTATTGCGTTATATGGGATGACGTTATAACGTAATACGTTATATGGTATAACGTTATAACGTATTACGTAATATGGGACGACGTTATAACGTATTACGTTATATGGTATAACGTTATAACGTATTACGTTATGTGGGGCGACGATATAACGTATTACGTTATATGGGATGACGTTATAACGTATTACGTTATATGGGATGACGTTATAACGTAATAGGTTATATGGTATAACGTCATAACGTATTACGTTACATGGTATAACGTTATAACGTATTACGTAACATGGGACGACGTTATAACGCATAACGTTATATGGGATGACGTTATAACGTATTACGTTATATGGGATGACGTTATAACGTATTTCGCTGTATGGGATGACGTTATAACGTATTACGTAATATGGGATGACGTTATAACGTATTACGTAATATGGGATGACGTTATAACGTAATAGGTTATTTGGTATAACGTTATAACGTATTACGTTATATGGTATGACGTTATAACGTAATAGGTTATATGGCATGACGTTATAACGCATTACGTTATATGGGATGACGTTATAACGTATTACGTTATATGGAATACCGTTATATCGTATTAGGTTATATGGTATGACGTTATAACGTATTACGTTATATGGGATGACGTTATAACGTAATAGGTTATATATTATAACGTCATAACGTATTACGTTATATGGTATGACGTTATAACGTAATAGCTTATACGGTATGACGTTATAACGTAATACGTTATGTGGTATGACGATATAACGTATTACGTAATATGGGACGACGTTATAACTCATTACGTCATATGGGATGACGTTATAACGTATTACGTTGTATGGAATACCGTTATAACGTATCAGGTTATATGGTATGACGTTATAACGTATTACATTATATGGGATGACGTTATAACGTATTACGTAATATGGGATGACGTTATAACGTAATAGGTTATATGGTATAACGTTATAACGTATTACGTTATATGGTATGACGTTATAATGTAATAGGTTATATGGTATGACGTTATAACGTAATACGTCATATGGTATGACGTTATAACGTTAATAGGTTATATGGTATGACGTTATACCGTATTACGTTATTTGGGATGACGTTATAACGCATTACGTTATATGGGATGACGTTATAACGTATTACGTTATGTGGGACGACGTTATAACGTATTTCGTTATATGGGATGACGTGATAACGTATTACGTAATATGGGATGACGTTATAACGTATTACGTTATGTGGGACGACGTTAAAACGTTTTGCGTTATATGGTATGACGTTATAACGTATTACGTTATATGGTATGACGTTATAACGTAATAGGTTATATGGCATGACGTTATAACGTATTACGTAATATGGGATGACGTTATAACGTATTACGTAATATGGGATGACGTTATAACGTAATAGGTTATATGGGATGACGTTGTAACGCATTACGTAATATGGGATGACGTTATAACGTATTACGTTATATGGTATGACGTTATAACGTATTACGTTATGTGGGGCGACGTTATAACGTATTGCGTTATATGGGATGACGTTATAACGTAATACGTTATATGGTATAACGTTATAACGTATTACGTAATATGGGACGACGTTATAACGTAATACGTTATATGGAATACCGTTATAACGTATTAGGTTATATGGTATGACGTTATAACGTATTACGTTATATGGGATGACGTTATAACGTAATAGGTTATATGGTATGACGTCATAACGTATTACGTTATATGGTATGACGTTATAACGTAATAGGTTATATGGTATGACGTCATAACGTATTACGTTATATGGTATGACGTTATAACGTAATAGGTTATACGGTATGACGTTATAACGTAATACGTTATATGGTATGACGTTATAACGTATTACGTTATATGGGATGATGTTATAACGCATTACGTAATATGGGATGACGTTATAACGTATTACGTTATATGGTATGACGTTATAACGTATTACGTTATGTGGGACGACGTTATAACGTATTGCGTTATATGGGATGACGTTATAACGTATTACGTTATATGGGATGACGTTATAACGTAATAGGTTATATGGGATGACGTTATAACGTAATAGGTTATATGGTATAACGTCATAACGTATTACGTTATATGATATGACGTTATAACGTAATACGTTATACGATATGACGTTATAACGTAATACGTTATACGGTAAGACGTTATAACGTAATACGTTATATGGTATAACGTTATAACGTATTACGTAATATGGGACGACGTTATAACGTATTACGTTATATGGAATACCGTTATAACGTATTAGGTTATATGGTATGACGTTATAACGCATTACGTTATATGGGATGACGTTATAACGTATTACGTTATATGGAATACCGTTATATCGTATTAGGTTATATGGTATGACGTTATAACGTATTACGTTATATGGGATGACGATATAACGTATTACGTTATATGGGATGACGTTATAACGTATTACGTTATATGGGATGACGTTATAACGTAATAGGTTATATGGTATAACGTCATAACGTATTACGTTATATGGTATAACGTTATAACGTATTACGTAATATGGGACGACGTTATAACGCATAACGTTATATGGGATGACGTTATAACGTATTACGTTATATGGTATGACGTTATAACGTAATATGTTATATGGCATGACGTTATAACGGATTACGTTATATGGGATGACGTTATAACGTATTTCGATGTATGGGATGACGTTATAACGTATTACGTAATATGGGATGACGTTATAACGTATTACGTAATATGGGATGACGTTATAACGTAATAGGTTATTTGGTATAACGTTATAACGTATTACGTTATATGGCATGACGTTATAACGTAATAGGTTATATGGCATGACGTTATAACGCATTACGTTATATGGGATGACGTTATAACGTATTACGTTATATGGAATACCGTTATATCGTATTAGGTTATATGGTATGACGTTATAACGTATTACGTTATATGGGATGACGATATAACGTATTACGTTATATGGGATGACGTTATAACGTATTACGTTATATGGGATGACGCTATAACGTAATAGGTTATATGGTATAACGTCATAACGTATTACGTTATATGGTATAACGTTATAACGTATTACGTAATATGGGACGACGTTATAACGCATAACGTTATATGGGATGACGTTATAACGTATTACGTTATATGGGATGACGTTATAACGTATTTCGCTGTATGGGATGACGTTATAACGTATTACGTAATATGGGATGACGTTATAACGTATTACGTAATATGGGATGACGTTATAACGTAATAGGTTATTTGGTATAACGTTATAACGTATTACGTTATATGGTATGACGTTATAACGTAATAGGTTATATGGCATGACGTTATAACGCATTACGTTATATGGGATGACGTTATAACGTATTACGTTATATGGAATACCGTTATATCGTATTAGGTTATATGGTATAACGTTATAACGTATTACGTAATATGGGACGACGTTATAACGCATAACGTTATATGGGATGACGTTATAACGTATTACGTTATATGGGATGACGTTATAACGTATTTCGCTGTATGGGATGACGTTATAACGTATTACGTTATATGGGATGACGTTATAACGTATTACGTTATATGGGATGACGTTATAACGTAATAGGTTATATGGTATAACGTCATAACGTATTACGTTATATGGTATGACGTTATAACGTATTACGTTATGTGGGGCGACGTTATAACGTATTGCGTTATATGGGATGACGTTATAACGTAATAGGTTATATGGCATGACGTTATAACGGATTACGTTATATGGGATGACGTTATAACGTATTTCGATGTATGGGATGACGTTATAACGTATTACGTAATATGGTATAACGTTATAACGTATTACGTAATATGGTATAACGTTATAACGTATTACGTAATATGGGGCGACGTTATAACGTATTACGTTATATGGGATGACGTTATAACGTATTTCGCTGTATGGGATGACGTTATAACGTATTACGTTATGTGGGACGACGTTATAACGTATTTCGTTATATGGGATGACGTTATAACGTATTACGTAATATGGGATGACGTTATAACGTATTACGTTATGTGGGACGACGTTATAACGTTTTGCGTTATATGGTATGACGTTATAACGTATTACGTTATATGGTATGTCGTTATAACGTAATAGGTTATATGGCATGACGTTATAACGGATTACGTTATATGGGATGACGTTATAACGTATTTCGATGTATGGGATGACGTTATAACGTATTACGTAATATGGGATGACGTCATAACGTATTACGTAATATGGGATGACGTTATAACGTAATAGGTTATTTGGTATAACGTTATAACGTATTACGTTATATGGTATGACGTTATAACGTATTACGTTATATGGGATGACGATATAACGTATTACGTTATATGGGATGACGTTATAACGTGTTACGTTATATGGGATGACGTTATAACGTAATAGGTTATATGGTATAACGTCATAACGTATTTCGTTATATGGTATAACGTTATAACGTATTACGTAATATGGGACGACGTTATAACGCATAACGTTATATGGGATGACGTTATAACGTATTACGTTATATGGGATGACGTTATAACGTATTTCGCTGTATGGGATGACGTTATAACGTATTACGTAATATGGGATGACGTTATAACGTATTACGTAATATGGGATGACGTTATAACGTAATAGGTTATTTGGTATAACGTTATAACGTATTACGTTATATGGTATGACGTTATAACGTAATAGGTTATATGGCATGACGTTATAACGCATTACGTTATATGGGACGACGTTATAACGTATTACGTTATATGGAATACCGTTATATCGTATTAGGTTATATGGTATAACGTTATAACGTATTACGTAATATGGGACGACGTTATAACGCATAACGTTATATGGGATGACGTTATAACGTATTACGTTATATGGGATGACGTTATAACGTATTTCGCTGTATGGGATGACGTTATAACGTATTACGTTATATGGGATGACGTTATAACGTATTACGTTATATGGGATGACGTTATAACGTAATAGGTTATATGGTATAACGTCATAACGTATTACGTTATATGGTATGACGTTATAACGTATTACGTTATGTGGGACGACGTTATAACGTATTGCGTTATATGGGATGACGTTATAACGTATTACGTTATATGGGATGACGTTATAACGTATAACGTTATATGGGATGACGTTATAACGAAATAGGTTATATGGTATGACGTTATAACGTAATAGGTTATATGGTATGACGTTATAACGTATTACGTTATGTGGGGCGACGTTATAACGTATTGCGTTATATGGGATGACGTTATAACGTATTACGTTATATGGGATGACGTTATAACGTAATACGTTGTATGGTATGACGTTATAACATATTACGTTACATGGGATGACGCTATAACGTAATAGGTTATATGGTATGACGTTATAACGTAATAGGTTATATGGTATGACGTTATACCGAATTACGTTATATGGGATGACGTTATAACGTATTACGTTATATGGGATGACGTTATAACGTATTTCGTTAAATGGGATGACGTTACAACGTATTACGTTATATGGGATGACGTTATAACGAAATAGGTTATATGGTATGACGTTACAACGTAATAGGTTATATGGTATGACGTTATAACGTATTACGTTATATGGGATGACGTTATAACGAAATAGGTTATGTGGTATGACGTTATAACGTAATAGGTTATATGGTATGACGTTATAACGTATTACGTTATGTGGGACGACGTTATAACGTATTGCGTTATATGGGATGACGTTATAACGTATTACGTTATATGGGATGACGTTATAACGTATTACGTTATGTGGGACGACGTTATAACGTATTGCGTTATATGGGATGACGTTATAACGTATTACGTTATATGGGATGACGTTATAACGTAATACGTTGTATGGTATGACGTTATAACGTAATAGGTTATATGGTATGACGTTATACCGAATTACGTTATATGGGATGACGTTATAACGTATTACGTTATATGGGATGACGTTATAACGTATTTCGTTATATGGGATGACGTTATAACGTATTACGTTATATGGGATGACGTTATAACGAAATAGGTTATATGGTATGACGTTATAACGTAATAGGTTATATGGGATGACGTTATACCGAATTACGTTATATGGGATGACGTTATAACGTATTACGTTATATGGGATGACGTTATAACGTATTTCGTTTTATGGGATGACGTTATAACGTATTACGTTATATGGGATGACGTTATAACGAAATAGGTTATATGGTATGACGTTATAACGTAATAGGTTATATGGTATGACGTTATACCGAATTACGTTATATGGGATGACGTTATAACGTATTACGTTATATGGGATAACGTTATAACGAAATAGGTTATATGGTATGACGTTATAACGCAATAGGTTATATGGAATGACGTTATACCGAATTACGTTATATGGGATGACGTTATAACGTATTACGTTATATGGGATGACGTTATAACGTATTTCGTTATATAGGATGACGTTATAACGTATTACGTTATATGGGATGACGTTATAACGAAATAGGTTATATGGTATGACGTTATAACGTAATAGGTTATATGGGATGACGTTATACCGAATTACGTTATATGGGATGACGTTATAACGTATTTCGTTATATGGGATGACGTTATAACGTATTACGTTATATGGGATGACGTTATAACGAAATAGATTGATGGTATGACGTTATAACGTAATAGGTTATATGGGATGACGTTATACCGAATTACGTTATATGGGATGACGTTATAACGTATTACGTTATATGGGATGACGTTATAACGTATTTCGTTAAATGGGATGACGTTACAACGTATTACGTTATATGGGATGACGTTATAACGAAATAGGTTATATGGTATGACGTTACAACGTAATAGGTTATATGGTATGACGTTATAACGTATTACGTTATATGGGATGACGTTATAACGAAATAGGTTATGTGGTATGACGTTATAACGTAATAGGTTATATGGTATGACGTTATAACGTATTACGTTATGTGGGACGACGTTATAACGTATTGCGTTATATGGGATGACGTTATAACGTATTACGTTATATGGGATGACGTTATAACGTATTACGTTATGTGGGACGACGTTATTACGTATTGCGTTATATGGAATGACGTTATAACGTATTACGTTATATGGGATGACGTTATAACGTAATACGTTGTATGGTATGACGTTATAACGTAACAGGTTATATGGTATGACGTTATACCGAATTACGTTATATGGGATGACGTTATAACGTATTACGTTATATGGGATGACGTTATAACGTATTTCGTTATATGGGATGACGTTATAACGTATTACGTTATATGGGATGACGTTATAACGAAATAGGTTATATGGTATGACGTTATAACGTAATAGGTTATATGGGATGACGTTATACCGAATTACGTTATATGGGATGACGTTATAACGTATTACGTTATATGGGATGACGTTATAACGTATTTCGTTTTATGGGATGACGTTATAACGTATTACGTTATATGGGATGACGTTATAACGAAATAGGTTATATGGTATGACGTTATAACGTAATAGGTTATATGGTATGACGTTATACCGAATTACGTTATATGGGATGACGTTATAACGTATTACGTTATATGGGATAACGTTATAACGAAATAGGTTATATGGTATGACGTTATAACGCAATAGGTTATATGGAATGACGTTATACCGAATTACGTTATATGGGATGACGTTATAACGTATTACGTTATATGGGATGACGTTATAACGTATTACGTTATGTGGGACGACGTTATAACGTATTGCGTTATGTGGGACGACGTTATAACGTATTGCGTTATATGGAATGACGTTATAACGTATTACGTTATATGGGATGACGTTATAACGTAATACGTTATGTGGGACGACGTTATAACGTATTGCGTTATATGGAATGACGTTATAACGTATTACGTTATATGGGATGACGTTATAACGTAATACGTTGTATGGTATGACGTTATAACGTAACAGGTTATATGGTATGACGTTATACCGAATTACGTTATATGGGATGACGTTATAACGTATTACGTTATATGGGATGACGTTATAACGTATTTCGTTATATGGGATGACGTTATAACGTATTACGTTATATGGGATGACGTTATAACGAAATAGGTTATATGGTATGACGTTATAACGTAATAGGTTATATGGGATGACGTTATACCGAATTACGTTATATGGGATGACGTTATAACGTATTACGTTATATGGGATGACGTTATAACGAAATAGGTTATATGGTATGACGTTATAACGTAATAGGTTATATGGTATGACGTTATACCGAATTACGTTATATGGGATGACGTTATAACGTATTACGTTATATGGGATAACGTTATAACGAAATAGGTTATATGGTATGACGTTATAACGCAATAGGTTATATGGAATGACGTTATACCGAATTACGTTATATGGGATGACGTTATAACGTATTACGTTATATGGGATGACGTTATAACGTATTACGTTATGTGGGACGACGTTATAACGTATTGCGTTATGTGGGACGACGTTATAACGTATTGCGTTATATGGAATGACGTTATAACGTATTACGTTATATGGGATGACGTTATAACGTAATACGTTATGTGGGACGACGTTATAACGTATTGCGTTATATGGAATGACGTTATAACGTATTACGTTATATGGGATGACGTTATAACGTAATACGTTGTATGGTATGACGTTATAACGTAACAGGTTATATGGTATGACGTTATACCGAATTACGTTATATGGGATGACGTTATAACGTATTACGTTATATGGGATGACGTTATAACGTATTTCGTTATATGGGATGACGTTATAACGTATTACGTTATATGGGATGACGTTATAACGAAATAGGTTATATGGTATGACGTTATAACGTAATAGGTTATATGGGATGACGTTATACCGAATTACGTTATATGGGATGACGTTATAACGTATTACGTTATGTGGGACGACGTTATAACGTATTGCGTTATATGGAATGACGTTATAACGTATTACGTTATATGGGATGACGTTATAACGTAATACGTTGTATGGTATGACGTTATAACGTAACAGGTTATATGGTATGACGTTATACCGAATTACGTTATATGGGATGACGTTATAACGTATTACGTTATATGGGATGACGTTATAACGTATTTCGTTATATGGGATGACGTTATAACGTATTACGTTATATGGGATGACGTTATAACGAAATAGGTTATATGGTATGACGTTATAACGTAATAGGTTATATGGGATGACGTTATACCGAATTACGTTATATGGGATGACGTTATAACGTATTACGTTATATGGGATGACGTTATAACGTATTTCGTTTTATGGGATGACGTTATAACGTATTACGTTATATGGGATGACGTTATAACGAAATAGGTTATATGGTATGACGTTATAACGTAATAGGTTATATGGTATGACGTTATACCGAATTACGTTATATGGGATGACGTTATAACGTATTACGTTATATGGGATAACGTTATAACGAAATAGGTTATATGGTATGACGTTATAACGCAATAGGTTATATGGAATGACGTTATACCGAATTACGTTATATGGGATGACGTTATAACGTATTACGTTATATGGGATGACGTTATAACGTATTTCGTTATATGGGATGACGTTATAACGTATTACGTTATATGGGATGACGTTATAACGAAATAGGTTGATGGTATGACGTTATAACGTAATAGGTTATATGGGATGACGTTATACCGAATTACGTTATATGGGATGACGTTATAACGTATTACGTTATATGGGATGACGTTATAACGAAATAGGTTATATGGTATGACGTTATAACGTAATAGGTTATATGGTATAACGTTATACCGAATTACGTTATATGGGATGACGTTATAACGTATTACGTTATATGGGATGACGTTATAACGTATTACGTTATATGGGATGACGTTATAACGTATTACGTTATATGGGATGACGTTATAACGTATTACGTTATATGGGATGACGTTATAACGAAATAGGTTATATGGTATGACGTTATAACGTAATAGGTTATATGGTATGACGTTATAACGTATTACGTTATGTGGGACGACGTTATAACGTATTGCGTTATATGGGATGACGTTATAACGTATTACGTTATATGGGATGACGTTATAACGTAATACGTTGTATGGTATGACGTTATAACATATTACGTTACATGGGATGACGCTATAACGTAATAGGTTATATGGTATGACGTTATAACGTAATAGGTTATATGGTATGACGTTATACCGAATTACGTTATATGGGATGACGTTATAACGTATTACGTTATATGGGATGACGTTATAACGTATTACGTTATGTGGGACGACGTTATAACGTATTGCGTTATATGGGATGACGTTATAACGTATTACGTTATATGGGATGACGTTATAACGTAATACGTTGTATGGTATGACGTTATAACGTAATAGGTTATATGGTATGACGTTATACCGAATTACGTTATATGGGATGACGTTATAACGTATTACGTTATATGGGATGACGTTATAACGTATTTCGTTATATGGGATGACGTTATAACGTATTACGTTATATGGGATGACGTTATAACGAAATAGGTTATATGGTATGACGTTATAACGTAATAGATTATATGGGATGACGTTATACCGAATTACGTTATATGGGATGACGTTATAACGTATTACGTTATATGGGATGACGTTATAACGTATTTCGTTTTATGGGATGACGTTATAACGTATTACGTTATATGGGATGACGTTATAACGAAATAGGTTATATGGTATGACGTTATAACGTAATAGGTTATATGGTATGACGTTATACCGAATTACGTTATATGGGATGACGTTATAACGTATTACGTTATATGGGATAACGTTATAACGAAATAGGTTATATGGTATGACGTTATAACGCAATAGGTTATATGGAATGACGTTATACCGAATTACGTTATATGGGATGACGTTATAACGTATTACGTTATATGGGATGACGTTATAACGTATTTCGTTATATGGGATGACGTTATAACGTATTACGTTATATGGGATGACGTTATAACGAAATAGGTTGATGGTATGACGTTATAACGTAATAGGTTATATGGGATGACGTTATACCGAATTACGTTATATGGGATGACGTTATAACGTATTACGTTATATGGGATGACGTTATAACGTATTTCGTTATATGGGATGACGTTATAACGTATTACGTTATATGGGATGACGTTATAACGAAATAGGTTATATGGTATGACGTTATAACGTAATAGGTTATATGGTATGACGTTATACCGAATTACGTTATATGGGATGACGTTATAACGTATTACGTTATATGGGATGACGTTATAACGTATTTCGTTATATGGGATGACGTTATAACGTATTACGTTATATGGGATGACGTTATAACGAAATAGGTTATATGGTATGACGTTATAACGTAATAGGTTATATGCTATGACGTTATACCGAATTACGTTATATGGGATGACGTTATAACGTATTACGTTATATGGGATGACGTTATAACGTATTACGTTATATGGGATGACGTTATAACGTATTACGTTATATGGGATGACGTTATAACGAAATAGGTTATATGGTATGACGTTATAACGTAATAGGTTATATGGTATAACGTTATACCGAATTACGTTATATGGGATGACGTTATAACGTATTACGTTATATGGGATGACGTTATAACGAAATAGGTTATATGGTATGACGTTATAACGTAATAGGTTATATGGCATGACGTTATAACGGATTACGTTATATGGGATGACGTTATAACGTATTTCGATGTATGGGATGACGTTATAACGTATTACGTAATATGGGATGACGTTATAACGTATTACGTAATATGGGATGACGTTATAACGTAATAGGTTATTTGGTATAACGTTATAACGTATTACGTTATATGGTATGACGTTATAACGTATTACGTTATATGGGATGACGATATAACGTATTACGTTATATGGGATGACGTTATAACGTATTACGTTATATGGGATGACGTCATAACGTAATAGGTTATATGGTATAACGTCATAACGTATTACGTTATATGGTATAACGTTATAACGTATTACGTAATATGGGACGACGTTATAACGCATAACGTTATATGGGATGACGTTATAACGTATTACGTTATATGGGATGACGTTATAACGTATTTCGCTGTATGGGATGACGTTATAACGTATTACGTAATATGGGATGACGTTATAACGTATTACGTAATATGGGATGACGTTATAACGTAATAGGTTATTTGGTATAACGTTATAACGTATTACGTTATATGGTATGACGTTATAACGTAATAGGTTATATGGCATGACGTTATAACGCATTACGTTATATGGGATGACGTTATAACGTATTTCGATGTATGGGATGACGTTATAACGTATTACGTAATATGGGATGACGTTATAACGTATTACGTAATATGGGATGACGTTATAACGTAATAGGTTATTTGGTATAACGTTATAACGTATTACGTTATATGGAATACCGTTATATCGTATTAGGTTATATGGTATAACGTTATAACGTATTACGTAATATGGGACGACGTTATAACGCATAACGTTATATGGGATGACGTTATAACGTATTACGTTATATGGGATGACGTTATAACGTATTTCGCTGTATGGGATGACGTTATAACGTATTACGTTATATGGGATGACGTTATAACGTATTACGTTATATGGGATGACGTTATAACGTAATAGGTTATATGGTATAACGTCATAACGTATTACGTTATATGGTATGACGTTATAACGTATTACGTTATGTGGGACGACGTTATAACGTATTGCGTTATATGGGATGACGTTATAACGTATTACGTTATATGGGATGACGTTATAACGTATTACGTTATATGGGATGACGTTATAACGAAATAGGTTATATGGTATGACGTTATAACGTAATAGGTTATATGGTATGACGTTATAACGTATTACGTTATGTGGGACGACGTTATAACGTATTGCGTTATATGGGATGACGTTATAACGTATTACGTTATATGGGATGACGTTATAACGTATTACGTTATATGGGATGACGTTATAACGAAATAGGTTATATGGTATGACGTTATAACGTAATAGGTTATATGGTATGACGTTATAACGTATTACGTTATGTGGGACGACGTTATAACGTATTGCGTTATATGGGATGCCGTTATAACGTATTACGTTATATGGGATGACGTTATAACGTAATACGTTGTATGGTATGACGTTATAACATATTACGTTACATGGGATGACGCTATAACGTAATAGGTTATATGGTATGACGTTATAACGTAATAGGTTATATGGTATGACGTTATACCGAATTACGTTATATGGGATGACGTTATAACGTATTACGTTATATGGGATGACGTTATAACGTATTTCGTTAAATGGGATGACGTTACAACGTCTTACGTTATATGGGATGACGTTATAACGAAATAGGTTATATGGTATGACGTTACAACGTAATAGGTTATATGGTATGACGTTATAACGTATTACGTTATATGGGATGACGTTATAACGAAATAGGTCATGTGGTATGACGTTATAACGTAATAGGTTATATGGTATGACGTTATAACGTATTACGTTATGTGGGACGACGTTATAACGTATTGCGTTATATGGGATGACGTTATAACGTATTACGTTATATGGGATGACGTTATAACGTATTACGTTATGTGGGACGACGTTGTAACGTATTGCGTTATATGGGATGACGTTATAACGTATTACGTTATATGGGATGACGTTATAACGTAATACGTTGTATGGTATGACGTTATAACGTAATAGGTTATATGGTATGACGTTATACCGAATTACGTTATATGGGATGACGTTATAACGTATTACGTTATATGGGATGACGTTATAACGTATTTCGTTATATGGGATGACGTTATAACGTATTACGTTATATGGGATGACGTTATAACGAAATAGGTTATATGGTATGACGTTATAACGTAATAGGTTATATGGGATGACGTTATACCGAATTACGTTATATGGGATGACGTTATAACGTATTACGTTATATGGGATGACGTTATAACGTATTTCGTTTTATGGGATGACGTTATAACGTATTACGTTATATGGGATGACGTTATAACGAAATAGGTTATATGGTATGACGTTATAACGTAATAGGTTATATGGTATGACATTATACCGAATTACGTTATATGGGATGACGTTATAACGTATTACGTTATATGGGATAACGTTATAACGAAATAGGTTATATGGTATGACGTTATAACGCAATAGGTTATATGGAATGACGTTATACCGAATTACGTTATATGGGATGACGTTATAACGTATTACGTTATATGGGATGACGTTATAACGTATTTCGTTATATGGGATGACGTTATAACGTATTACGTTATATGGGATGACGTTATAACGAAATAGGTTATATGGTATGACGTTATAACGTAATAGGTTATATGGGATGACGTTATACCGAATTACGTTATATGGGATGACGTTATAACGTATTTCGTTATATGGGATGACGTTATAACGTATTACGTAATATGGGATGACGTTATAACGTATTACGTAATATGGGATGACGTTATAACGTATTACGTTATATGGGATGACGTTATAACTTATTTCGTTATATGGGATGACGTTATAACGTATTACGTTATATGGGATGACGTTATAACGTATTTCGTTAAATGGGATGACGTTACAACGTATTACGTTATATGGGATGACGTTATAACGAAATAGGTTATATGGTATGACGTTACAACGTAATAGGTTATATGGTATGACGTTATAACGTATTACGTTATATGGGATGACGTTATAACGAAATAGGTTATGTGGTATGACGTTATAACGTAATAGGTTATATGGTATGACGTTATAACGTATTACGTTATGTGGGACGACGTTATAACGTATTGCGTTATATGGGATGACGTTATAACGTATTACGTTATATGGGATGACGTTATAACGTATTACGTTATGTGGGACGACGTTATAACGTATTGCGTTATATGGAATGACGTTATAACGTATTACGTTATATGGGATGACGTTATAACGTAATACGTTGTATGGTATGACGTTATAACGTAATAGGTTATATGGTATGACGTTATACCGAATTACGTTATATGGGATGACGTTATAACGTATTACGTTATATGGGATGACGTTATAACGTATTTCGTTATATGGGATGACGTTATAACGTATTACGTTATATGGGATGACGTTATAACGAAATAGGTTATATGGTATGACGTTATAACGTAATAGGTTATATGGGATGACGTTATACCGAATTACGTTATATGGGATGACGTTATAACGTATTACGTTATATGGGATGACGTTATAACGTATTTCATTTTATGGGATGACGTTATAACGTATTACGTTATATGGGATGACGTTATAACGAAATAGGTTATATGGTATGACGTTATAACGTAATAGGTTATATGGTATGACGTTATACCGAATTACGTTATATGGGATGACGTTATAACGTATTACGTTATATGGGATAACGTTATAACGAAATAGGTTATATGGTATGACGTTATAACGCAATAGGTTATATGGAATGACGTTATACCGAATTACGTTATATGGGATGACGTTATAACGTATTACGTTATATGGGATGACGTTATAACGCATTTCGTTATATGGGATGACGTTATAACGTATTACGTTATATGGGATGACGTTATAACGAAATAGGTTGATGGTATGACGTTATAACGTAATAGGTTATATGGGATGACGTTATACCGAATTACGTTATATGGGATGACGTTATAACGTATTACGTTATATGGGATGACGTTATAACGAAATAGGTTATATGGTATGACGTTATAACGTAATAGGTTATATGGTATAACGTTATACCGAATTACGTTATATGGGATGACGTTATAACGTATTACGTTATATGGGATGACGTTATAACGTATTACGTTATATGGGATGACGTTATAACGTATTACGTTATGTGGGACGACGTTATAACGTATTGCGTTATATGGGATGACGTTATAACGTATTACGTTATATGGGATGACGTTATAACGTAATACGTTGTATGGTATGACGTTATAACATATTACGTTACATGGGATGACGCTATAACGTAATAGGTTATATGGTATGACGTTATAACGTAATAGGTTATATGGTATGACGTTATACCGAATTACGTTATATGGGATGACGTTATAACGTATTACGTTATATGGGATGACGTTATAACGTATTTCGTTAAATGGGATGACGTTACAACGTATTACGTTATATGGGATGACGTTATAACGAAATAGGTTATATGGTATGACGTTACAACGTAATAGGTTATATGGTATGACGTTATAACGTATTACGTTATATGGGATGACGTTATAACGAAATAGGTTATGTGGTATGACGTTATAACGTAATAGGTTATATGGTATGACGTTATAACGTATTACGTTATGTGGGACGACGTTATAACGTATTGCGTTATATGGGATGACGTTATAACGTATTACGTTATATGGGATGACGTTATAACGTAATAGGTTATATGGGATGACGTTATAACGTAATAGGTTATATGGTATAACGTCATAACGTATTACGTTATATGGGATGACGATATAACGTATTACGTTATATGGGATGACGTTATAACGTATTACGTTATATGGGATGACGCTATAACGTAATAGGTTATATGGTATAACGTCATAACGTATTACGTTATATGGTATAACGTTATAACGTATTACGTAATATGGGACGACGTTATAACGCATAACGTTATATGGGATGACGTTATAACGTATTACGTTATATGGGATGACGTTATAACGTATTACGTTATATGGTATGACGTTATAACGTATTACGTTATGTGGGACGACGTTATAACGTATTGCGTTATATGGGATGACGTTATAACGTATTACGTTATATGGGATGACGTTATAACGTAATAGGTTATATGGGATGACGTTATAACGTAATAGGTTATATGGTATAACGTCATAACGTATTACGTTATATGGGATGACGATATAACGTATTACGTTATATGGGATGACGTTATAACGTAATAGGTTATATGGTATGACGTCATAACGTATTACGTTATATGGTATGACGTTATAACGTAATAGGTTATATGGTATGACGTCATAACGTATTACGTTATATGGTATGACGTTATAACGTAATAGGTTATACGGTATGACGTTATAACGTAATACGTTATATGGTATGACGTTATAACGTATTACGTTATATGGGATGATGTTATAACGCATTACGTAATATGGGATGACGTTATAACGTATTACGTTATATGGTATGACGTTATAACGTATTACGTTATGTGGGACGACGTTATAACGTATTGCGTTATATGGGATGACGTTATAACGTATTACGTTATGTGGGATGACGTTATAACGTAATAGGTTATATGGGATGACGTTATAACGTAATAGGTTATATGGTATAACGTCATAACGTATTACGTTATATGATATGACGTTATAACGTAATACGTTATACGATATGACGTTATAACGTAATACGTTATACGGTAAGACGTTATAACGTAATACGTTATATGGTATAACGTTATAACGTATTACGTAATATGGGACGACGTTATAACGTATTACGTTATATGGAATACCGTTATAACGTATTAGGTTATATGGTATGACGTTATAACGCATTACGTTATATGGGATGACGTTATAACGTATTACGTTATATGGAATACCGTTATATCGTATTAGGTTATATGGTATGACGTTATAACGTATTACGTTATATGGGATGACGATATAACGTATTACGTTATATGGGATGACGTTATAACGTATTACGTTATATGGGATGACGTTATAACGTAATAGGTTATATGGTATAACGTCATAACGTATTACGTTATATGGTATAACGTTATAACGTATTACGTAATATGGGACGACGTTATAACGCATAACGTTATATGGGATGACGTTATAACGTATTACGTTATATGGTATGACGTTATAACGTAATATGTTATATGGCATGACGTTATAACGGATTACGTTATATGGGATGACGTTATAACGTATTTCGATGTATGGGATGACGTTATAACGTATTACGTAATATGGGATGACGTTATAACGTATTACGTAATATGGGATGACGTTATAACGTAATAGGTTATTTGGTATAACGTTATAACGTATTACGTTATATGGTATGACGTTATAACGTAATAGGTTATATGGCATGACGTTATAACGCATTACGTTATATGGGATGACGTTATAACATATTACGTTATATGGAATACCGTTATATCGTATTAGGTTATATGGTATGACGTTATAACGTATTACGTTATATGGGATGACAATATAACGTATTACGTTATATGGGATGACGTTATAACGTATTACGTTATATGGGATGACGCTATAACGTAATAGGTTATATGGTATAACGTCATAACGTATTACGTTATATGGGATGACGTTATAACGTATTACGTTATATGGTATGACGTTATAACGTAATATGTTATATGGCATGACGTTATAACGGATTACGTTATATGGGATGACGTTATAACGTATTTCGATGTATGGGATGACGTTATAACGTATTACGTAATATGGGATGACGTTATAACGTATTACGTAATATGGGATGACGTTATAACGTAATAGGTTATTTGGTATAACGTTATAACGTATTACGTTATATGGTATGACGTTATAACGTAATAGGTTATATGGCATGACGTTATAACGCATTACGTTATATGGGATGACGTTATAACATATTACGTTATATGGAATACCGTTATATCGTATTAGGTTATATGGTATGACGTTATAACGTATTACGTTATATGGGATGACGATATAACGTATTACGTTATATGGGATGACGTTATAACGTATTACGTTATATGGGATGACGCTATAACGTAATAGGTTATATGGTATAACGTCATAACGTATTACGTTATATGGTATAACGTTATAACGTATTACGTAATATGGGACGACGTTATAACGCATAACGTTATATGGGATGACGTTATAACGTATTACGTTATATGGGATGACGTTATAACGTATTTCGCTGTATGGGATGACGTTATAACGTATTACGTAATATGGGATGACGTTATAACGTATTACGTAATATGGGATGACGTTATAACGTAATAGGTTATTTGGTATAACGTTATAACGTATTACGTTATATGGTATGACGTTATAACGTAATAGGTTATATGGCATGACGTTATAACGCATTACGTTATATGGGATGACGTTATAACGTATTACGTTATATGGAATACCGTTATATCGTATTAGGTTATATGGTATAACGTTATAACGTATTACGTAATATGGGACGACGTTATAACGCATAACGTTATATGGGATGACGTTATAACGTATTACGTTATATGGGATGACGTTATAACGTATTTCGCTGTATGGGATGACGTTATAACGTATTACGTTATATGGGATGACGTTATAACGTATTACGTTATATGGGATGACGTTATAACGTAATAGGTTATATGGTATAACGTCATAACGTATTACGTTATATGGTATGACGTTATAACGTATTACGTTATGTGGGGCGACGTTATAACGTATTGCGTTATATGGGATGACGTTATAACGTAATAGGTTATATGGCATGACGTTATAACGGATTACGTTATATGGGATGACGTTATAACGTATTTCGATGTATGGGATGACGTTATAACGTATTACGTAATATGGTATAACGTTATAACGTATTACGTAATATGGTATAACGTTATAACGTATTACGTAATATGGGGCGACGTTATAACGTATTACGTTATATGGGATGACGTTATAACGTATTTCGCTGTATGGGATGACGTTATAACGTATTACGTTATGTGGGACGACGTTATAACGTATTTCGTTATATGGGATGACGTTATAACGTATTACGTAATATGGGATGACGTTATAACGTATTACGTTATGTGGGACGACGTTATAACGTTTTGCGTTATATGGTATGACGTTATAACGTATTACGTTATATGGTATGTCGTTATAACGTAATAGGTTATATGGCATGACGTTATAACGGATTACGTTATAACGTATTTCGATGTATGGGATGACGTTATAACGTATTACGTAATATGGGATGACGTTATAACGTATTACGTAATATGGGATGACGTTATAACGTAATAGGTTATTTGGTATAACGTTATAACGTATTACGTTATATGGTATGACGTTATAACGTATTACGTTATATGGGATGACGATATAACGTATTACGTTATATGGGATGACGTTATAACGTATTACGTTATATGGGATGACGTTATAACGTAATAGGTTATATGGTATAACGTCATAACGTATTTCGTTATATGGTATAACGTTATAACGTATTACGTAATATGGGACGACGTTATAACGCATAACGTTATATGGGATGACGTTATAACGTATTACGTTATATGGGATGACGTTATAACGTATTTCGCTGTATGGGATGACGTTATAACGTATTACGTAATATGGGATGACGTTATAACGTATTACGTAATATGGGATGACGTTATAACGTAATAGGTTATTTGGTATAACGTTATAACGTATTACGTTATATGGTATGACGTTATAACGTAATAGGTTATATGGCATGACGTTATAACGCATTACGTTATATTGGACGACGTTATAACGTATTACGTTATATGGAATACCGTTATATCGTATTAGGTTATATGGTATAACGTTATAACGTATTACGTAATATGGGACGACGTTATAACGTATTACGTAATATGGGACGACGTTATAACGCATAACGTTATATGGGATGACGTTATAACGTATTTCGCTGTATGGGATGACGTTATAACGTATTACGTTATATGGGATGACGTTATAACGTATTACGTTATATGGGATGACGTTATAACGTAATAGGTTATATGGTATAACGTCATAACGTATTACGTTATATGGTATGACGTTATAACGTATTACGTTATGTGGGACGACGTTATAACGTATTGCGTTATATGGGATGACGTTATAACGTATTACGTTATATGGGATGACGTTATAACGTATTACGTTATATGGGATGACGTTATAACGAAATAGGTTATATGGTATGACGTTATAACGTAATAGGTTATATGGTATGACGTTATAACGTATTACGTTATGTGGGGCGACGTTATAACGTATTGCGTTATATGGGATGACGTTATAACGTATTACGTTATATGGGATGACGTTATAACGTAATACGTTGTATGGTATGACGTTATAACATATTACGTTACATGGGATGACGCTATAACGTAATAGGTTATATGGTATGACGTTATAACGTAATAGGTTATATGGTATGACGTTATACCGAATTACGTTATATGGGATGACGTTATAACGTATTACGTTATATGGGATGACGTTATAACGTATTTCGTTAAATGGGATGACGTTACAACGTATTACGTTATATGGGATGACGTTATAACGAAATGGGTTATATGGTATGACGTTACAACGTAATAGGTTATATGGTATGACGTTATAACGTATTACGTTATATGGGATGACGTTATAACGAAATAGGTTATGTGGTATGACGTTATAACGTAATAGGTTATATGGTATGACGTTATAACGTATTACGTTATGTGGGACAACGTTATAACGTATTGCGTTATATGGGATGACGTTATAACGTATTACGTTATATGGGATGACGTTATAACGTATTACGTTATGTGGGACGACGTTATAACGTATTGCGTTATATGGGATGACGTTATAACGTATTACGTTATATGGGATGACGTTATAACGTAATACGTTGTATGGTATGACGTTATAACGTAATAGGTTATATGGTATGACGTTATACCGAATTACGTTATATGGGATGACGTTATAACGTATTACGTTATATGGGATGACGTTATAACGTATTTCGTTATATGGGATGACGTTATAACGTATTACGTTATATGGGATGACGTTATAACGAAATAGGTTATATGGTATGACGTTATAACGTAATAGGTTATATGGGATGACGTTATACCGAATTACGTTATATGGGATGACGTTATAACGTATTACGTTATATGGGATGACGTTATAACGTATTTCGTTTTATGGGATGACGTTATAACGTATTACGTTATATGGGATGACGTTATAACGAAATAGGTTATATGGTATGACGTTATAACGTAATAGGTTATATGGTATGACGTTATACCGAATTACGTTATATGGGATGACGTTATAACGTATTACGTTATATGGGATGACGTTATAACGAAATAGGTTATATGGTATGACGTTATAACGTAATAGGTTATATGGGATGACGTTATACCGAATTACGTTATATGGGATGACGTTATAACGTATTTCGTTATATGGGATGACGTTATAACGTATTACGTTATATGGGATGACGTTATAACGAAATAGGTTGATGGTATGACGTTATAACGTAATAGGTTATATGGGATGACGTTATACCGAATTACGTTATATGGGATGACGTTATAACGTATTTCGTTATATGGGATGACGTTATAACGTATTACGTTATATGGGATGACGTTATAACGTATTTCGTTATATGGGATGACGTTATAACGTATTACGTTATATGGGATGACGTTATAACGAAATAGGTTATATGGTATGACGTTATAACGTAATAGGTTATATGGGATGACGTTATACCGAATTACGTTATATGGGATGACGTTATAACGTATTACGTTATATGGGATGACGTTATAACGTATTTCGTTTTATGGGATGACGTTATAACGTATTACGTTATATGGGATGACGTTATAACGAAATAGGTTATATGGTATGACGTTATAACGTAATAGGTTATATGGTATGACGTTATACCGAATTACGTTATATGGGATGACGTTATAACGTATTACGTTATATGGGATGACGTTATAACGAAATAGGTTATATGGTATGACGTTATAACGTAATAGGTTATATGGGATGACGTTATACCGAATTACGTTATATGGGATGACGTTATAACGTATTACGTTATATGGGATGACGTTATAACGTATTTCGTTATATGGGATGACGTTATAACGTATTACGTTATATGGGATGACGTTATAACGAAATAGGTTATATGGTATGACGTTATAACGTAATAGGTTATATGGGATGACGTTATACCGAATTACGTTATATGGGATGACGTTATAACGTATTTCGTTATATGGGATGACGTTATAACGTATTACGTTATATGGGATGACGTTATAACGAAATAGGTTGATGGTATGACGTTATAACGTAATAGGTTATATGGGATGACGTTATACCGAATTACGTTATATGGGATGACGTTATAACGTATTACGTTATATGGGATGACGTTATAACGTATTTCGTTAAATGGGATGACGTTACAACGTATTACGTTATATGGGATGACGTTATAACGAAATAGGTTATATGGTATGACGTTACAACGTAATAGGTTATATGGTATGACGTTATAACGTATTACGTTATATGGGATGACGTTATAACGAAATAGGTTATGTGGTATGACGTTATAACGTAATAGGTTATATGGTATGACGTTATAACGTATTACGTTATGTGGGACGACGTTATAACGTATTGCGTTATATGGGATGACGTTATAACGTATTACGTTATATGGGATGACGTTATAACGTATTACGTTATGTGGGACGACGTTATAACGTATTGCGTTATATGGAATGACGTTATAACGTATTACGTTATATGGGATGACGTTATAACGTAATACGTTGTATGGTATGACGTTATAACGTAACAGGTTATATGGTATGACGTTATACCGAATTACGTTATATGGGATGACGTTATAACGTATTACGTTATATGGGATGACGTTATAACGTATTTCGTTATATGGGATGACGTTATAACGTATTACGTTATATGGGATGACGTTATAACGAAATAGGTTATATGGTATGACGTTATAACGTAATAGGTTATATGGGATGACGTTATACCGAATTACGTTATATGGGATGACGTTATAACGTATTACGTTATATGGGATGACGTTATAACGTATTTCGTTTTATGGGATGACGTTATAACGTATTACGTTATATGGGATGACGTTATAACGAAATAGGTTATATGGTATGACGTTATAACGTAATAGGTTATATGGTATGACGTTATACCGAATTACGTTATATGGGATGACGTTATAACGTATTACGTTATACGGGATAACGTTATAACGAAATAGGTTATATGGTATGACGTTATAACGCAATAGGTTATATGGAATGACGTTATACCGAATTACGTTATATGGGATGACGTTATAACGTATTACGTTATATGGGATGACGTTATAACGTATTTCGTTATATGGGATGACGTTATAACGTATTACGTTATATGGGATGACGTTATAACGAAATAGGTTGATGGTATGACGTTATAACGTAATAGGTTATATGGGATGACGTTATACCGAATTACGTTATATGGGATGACGTTATAACGTATTACGTTATATGGGATGACGTTATAACGAAATAGGTTATATGGTATGACGTTATAACGTAATAGGTTATATGGTATAACGTTATACCGAATTACGTTATATGGGATGACGTTATAACGTATTACGTTATATGGGATGACGTTATAACGTATTACGTTATATGGGATGACGTTATAACGTATTACGTTATATGGGATGACGTTATAACGTATTACGTTATATGGGATGACGTTATAACGAAATAGGTTATATGGTATGACGTTATAACGTAATAGGTTATATGGTATGACGTTATAACGTATTACGTTATGTGGGACGACGTTATAACGTATTGCGTTATATGGGATGACGTTATAACGTATTACGTTATATGGGATGACGTTATAACGTAATACGTTGTATGGTATGACGTTATAACATATTACGTTACATGGGATGACGCTATAACGTAATAGGTTATATGGTATGACGTTATAACGTAATAGGTTATATGGTATGTCGTTATACCGAATTACGTTATATGGGATGACGTTATAACGTATTACGTTATATGGGATGACGTTATAACGAAATAGGTTATATGGTATGACGTTACAACGTAATAGGTTATATGGTATGACGTTATAACGTATTACGTTATATGGGATGACGTTATAACGTATTACGTTATGTGGGACGACGTTATAACGTATTGCGTTATATGGGATGACGTTATAACGTATTACGTTATATGGGATGACGTTATAACGTAATACGTTGTATGGTATGACGTTATAACGTAATAGGTTATATGGTATGACGTTATACCGAATTACGTTATATGGGATGACGTTATAACGTATTACGTTATATGGGATGACGTTATAACGTATTTCGTTATATGGGATGACGTTATAACGTATTACGTTATATGGGATGACGTTATAACGAAATAGGTTATATGGTATGACGTTATAACGTAATAGATTATATGGGATGACGTTATACCGAATTACGTTATATGGGATGACGTTATAACGTATTACGTTATATGGGATGACGTTATAACGTATTTCGTTTTATGGGATGACGTTATAACGTATTACGTTATATGGGATGACGTTATAACGAAATAGGTTATATGGTATGACGTTATAACGTAATAGGTTATATGGTATGACGTTATACCGAATTACGTTATATGGGATGACGTTATAACGTATTACGTTATATGGGATGACGTTATAACGAAATAGGTTATATGGTATGACGTTATAACGCAATAGGTTATATGGAATGACGTTATACCGAATTACGTTATATGGGATGACGTTATAACGTATTACGTTATATGGGATGACGTTATAACGTATTTCGTTATATGGGATGACGTTATAACGTATTACGTTATATGGGATGACGTTATAACGAAATAGGTTGATGGTATGACGTTATAACGTAATAGGTTATATGGGATGACGTTATACCGAATTACGTTATATGGGATGACGTTATAACGTATTACGTTATATGGGATGACGTTATAACGTATTTCGTTATATGGGATGACGTTATAACGTTTTACGTTATATGGGATGACGTTATAACGAAATAGGTTATATGGTATGACGTTATAACGTAATAGGTTATATGGTATGACGTTATACCGAATTACGTTATATGGGATGACGTTATAACGTATTACGTTATATGGGATGACGTTATAACGTATTTCGTTATATGGGATGACGTTATAACGTATTACGTTATATGGGATGACGTTATAACGAAATAGGTTATATGGTATGACGTTATAACGTAATAGGTTATATGCTATGACGTTATACCGAATTACGTTATATGGGATGACGTTATAACGTATTACGTTATATGGGATGACGTTATAACGTATTACGTTATATGGGATGACGTTATAACGTATTACGTTATATGGGATGACGTTATAACGAAATAGGTTATATGGTATGACGTTATAACGTAATAGGTTATATGGTATAACGTTATACCGAATTACGTTATATGGGATGACGTTATAACGTATTACGTTATATGGGATGACGTTATAACGAAATAGGTTATATGGTATGACGTTATAACGTAATAGGTTATATGGCATGACGTTATAACGGATTACGTTATATGGGATGACGTTATAACGTATTTCGATGTATGGGATGACGTTATAACGTATTACGTAATATGGGATGACGTTATAACGTATTACGTAATATGGGATGACGTTATAACGTAATAGGTTATTTGGTATAACGTTATAACGTATTACGTTATATGGTATGACGTTATAACGTATTACGTTATATGGGATGACGATATAACGTATTACGTTATATGGGATGACGTTATAACGTATTACGTTATATGGGATGACGTTATAACGTAATAGGTTATATGGTATAACGTCATAACGTATTACGTTATATGGTATAACGTTATAACGTATTACGTAATATGGGACGACGTTATAACGCATAACGTTATATGGGATGACGTTATAACGTATTACGTTATATGGGATGACGTTATAACGTATTTCGCTGTATGGGATGACGTTATAACGTATTACGTAATATGGGATGACGTTATAACGTATTACGTAATATGGGATGACGTTATAACGTAATAGGTTATTTGGTATAACGTTATAACGTATTACGTTATATGGTATGACGTTATAACGTAATAGGTTATATGGCATGACGTTATAACGCATTACGTTATATGGGACGACGTTATAACGTATTACGTTATATGGAATACCGTTATATCGTATTAGGTTATATGGTATAACGTTATAACGTATTACGTAATATGGGACGACGTTATAACGCATAACGTTATATGGGATGACGTTATAACGTATTACGTTATATGGGATGACGTTATAACGTATTTCGCTGTATGGGATGACGTTATAACGTATTACGTTATATGGGATGACGTTATAACGTATTACGTTATATGGGATGACGTTATAACGTAATAGGTTATATGGTATAACGTCATAACGTATTACGTTATATGGTATGACGTTATAACGTATTACGTTATGTGGGACGACGTTATAACGTATTGCGTTATATGGGATGACGTTATAACGTATTACGTTATATGGGATGACGTTATAACGTATTACGTTATATGGGATGACGTTATAACGAAATAGGTTATATGGTATGACGTTATAACGTAATAGGTTATATGGTATGACGTTATAACGTATTACGTTATGTGGGACGACGTTATAACGTATTGCGTTATATGGGATGACGTTATAACGTATTACGTTATATGGGATGACGTTATAACGTAATACGTTGTATGGTATGACGTTATAACATATTACGTTACATGGGATGACGCTATAACGTAATAGGTTATATGGTATGACGTTATAACGTAATAGGTTATATGGTATGACGTTATACCGAATTACGTTATATGGGATGACGTTATAACGTATTACGTTATATGGGATGACGTTATAACGTATTTCGTTAAATGGGATAACGTTACAACGTATTACGTTATATGGGATGACGTTATAACGAAATAGGTTATATGGTATGACGTTACAACGTAATAGGTTATATGGTATGACGTTATAACGTATTACGTTATATGGGATGACGTTATAACGAAATAGGTTATGTGGTATGACGTTATAACGTAATAGGTTATATGGTATGACGTTATAACGTATTACGTTATGTGGGACGACGTTATAACGTATTGCGTTATATGGGATGACGTTATAACGTATTACGTTATATGGGATGACGTTATAACGTATTACGTTATGTGGGACGACGTTATAACGTATTGCGTTATATGGGATGACGTTATAACGTATTACGTTATATGGGATGACGTTATAACGTAATACGTTGTATGGTATGACGTTATAACGTAATAGGTTATATGGTATGACGTTATACCGAATTACGTTATATGGGATGACGTTATAACGTATTACGTTATATGGGATGACGTTATAACGTATTTCGTTATATGGGATGACGTTATAACGTATTACGTTATATGGGATGACGTTATAACGAAATAGGTTATATGGTATGACGTTATAACGTAATAGGTTATATGGGATGACGTAATACCGAATTACGTTATATGGGATGACGTTATAACGTATTACGTTATATGGGATGACGTTATAACGTATTTCGTTTTATGGGATGACGTTATAACGTATTACGTTATATGGGATGACGTTATAACGAAATAGGTTATATGGTATGACGTTATAACGTAATAGGTTATATGGTATGACGTTATACCGAATTACGTTATATGGGATGACGTTATAACGTATTACGTTATATGGGATAACGTTATAACGAAATAGGTTATATGGTATGACGTTATAACGCAATAGGTTATATGGAATGACGTTATACCGAATTACGTTATATGGGATGACGTTATAACGTATTACGTTATATGGGATGACGTTATAACGTATTTCGTTATATGGGATGACGTTATAACGTATTACGTTATATGGGATGACGTTATAACGAAATAGGTTATATGGTATGACGTTATAACGTAATAGGTTATATGGGATGACGTTATACCGAATTACGTTATATGGGATGACGTTATAACGTATTTCGTTATATGGGATGACGTTATAACGTATTACGTTATATGGGATGACGTTATAACGTATTTCGTTAAATGGGATGACGTTACAACGTATTACGTTATATGGGATGACGTTATAACGAAATAGGTTATATGGTATGACGTTACAACGTGATAGGTTATATGGTATGACGTTATAACGTATTACGTTATATGGGATGACGTTATAACGAAATAGGTTATGTGGTATGACGTTATAACGTAATAGGTTATATGGTATGACGTTATAACGTATTACGTTATGTGGGACGACGTTATAACGTATTGCGTTATATGGGATGACGTTATAACGTATTACGTTATATGGGATGACGTTATAACGTATTACGTTATGTGGGACGACGTTATAACGTATTGCGTTATATGGAATGACGTTATAACGTATTACGTTATATGGGATGACGTTATAACGTAATACGTTGTATGGTATGACGTTATAACGTAATAGGTTATATGGTATGACGTTATACCGAATTACGTTATATGGGATGACGTTATAACGTATTACGTTATATGGGATGACGTTATAACGTATTTCGTTATATGGGATGACGTTATAACGTATTACGTTATATGGGATGACGTTATAACGAAATAGGTTATATGGTATGACGTTATAACGTAATAGGTTATATGGGATGACGTTATACCGAATTACGTTATATGGGATGACGTTATAACGTATTACGTTATATGGGATGACGTTATAACGTATTTCGTTTTATGGGATGACGTTATAACGTATTACGTTATATGGGATGACGTTATAACGAAATAGGTTATATGGTATGACGTTATAACGTAATAGGTTATATGGTATGACGTTATACCGAATTACGTTATATGGGATGACGTTATAACGTATTACGTTATATGGGATAACGTTATAACGAAATAGGTTATATGGTATGACGTTATAACGCAATAGGTTATATGGAATGACGTTATACCGAATTACGTTATATGGGATGACGTTATAACGTATTACGTTATATGGGATGACGTTATAACGTATTTCGTTATATGGGATGACGTTATAACGTATTACGTTATATGGGATGACGTTATAACGAAATAGGTTGATGGTATGACGTTATAACGTAATAGGTTATATGGGATGACGTTATACCGAATTACGTTATATGGGATGACGTTATAACGTATTACGTTATATGGGATGACGTTATAACGAAATAGGTTATATGGTATGACGTTATAACGTAATAGGTTATATGGTATAACGTTATACCGAATTACGTTATATGGGATGACGTTATAACGTATTACGTTATATGGGATGACGTTATAACGAAATAGGTTATATGGTATGACGTTATAACGTAATAGGTTATATGGTATAACGTTATACCGAATTACGTTATATGGGATGACGTTATAACGTATTTCGTTAAATGGGATGACGTTACAACGTATTACGTTATATGGGATGACGTTATAACGAAATAGGTTATATGGTATGACGTTACAACGTAATAGGTTATATGGTATGACGTTATAACGTATTACGTTATATGGGATGACGTTATAACGAAATAGGTTATGTGGTATGACGTTATAACGTAATAGGTTATATGGTATGACGTTATAACGTATTACGTTATGTGGGACGACGTTATAACGTATTGCGTTATATGGGATGACGTTATAACGTATTACGTTATATGGGATGACGTTATAACGTATTACGTTATGTGGGACGACGTTATAACGTATTGCGTTATATGGGATGACGTTATAACGTATTACGTTATATGGGATGACGTTATAACGTAATACGTTGTATGGTATGACGTTATAACGTAATAGGTTATATGGTATGACGTTATACCGAATTACGTTATATGGGATGACGTTATAACGTATTACGTTATATGGGATGACGTTATAACGTATTTCGTTATATGGGATGACGTTATAACGTATTACGTTATATGGGATGACGTTATAACGAAATAGGTTATATGGTATGACGTTATAACGTAATAGATTATATGGGATGACGTTATACCGAATTACGTTATATGGGATGACGTTATAACGTATTACGTTATATGGGATGACGTTATAACGTATTTCGTTTTATGGGATGACGTTATAACGTATTACGTTATATGGGATGACGTTATAACGAAATAGGTTATATGGTATGACGTTATAACGTAATAGGTTATATGGTATGACGTTATACCGAATTACGTTATATGGGATGACGTTATAACGTATTACGTTATATGGGATAACGTTATAACGAAATAGGTTATATGGTATGACGTTATAACGCCATAGGTTATATGGAATGACGTTATACCGAATTACGTTATATGGGATGACGTTATAACGTATTACGTTATATGGGATGACGTTATAACGTATTTCGTTATATGGGATGACGTTATAACGTATTACGTTATATGGGATGACGTTATAACGAAATAGGTTGATGGTATGACGTTATAACGTAATAGGTTATATGGGATGACGTTATACCGAATTACGTTATATGGGATGACGTTATAACGTATTACGTTATATGGGATGACGTTATAACGTATTTCGTTATATGGGATGACGTTATAACGTATTACGTTATATGGGATGACGTTATAACGAAATAGGTTATATGGTATGACGTTATAACGTAATAGGTTATATGGTATGACGTTATACCGAATTACGTTATATGGGATGACGTTATAACGTATTACGTTATATGGGATAACGTTATAACGAAATAGGTTATATGGTATGACGTTATAACGCAATAGGTTATATGGAATGACGTTATACCGAATTACGTTATATGGGATGACGTTATAACGTATTACGTTATATGGGATGACGTTATAACGTATTTCGTTATATGGGATGACGTTATAACGTATTACGTTATATGGGATGACGTTATAACGAAATAGGTTATATGGTATGACGTTATAACGTAATAGGTTATATGCTATGACGTTATACCGAATTACGTTATATGGGATGACGTTATAACGTATTACGTTATATGGGATGACGTTATAACGTATTACGTTATATGGGATGACGTTATAACGTATTACGTTATATGGGATGACGTTATAACGAAATAGGTTATATGGTATGACGTTATAACGTAATAGGTTATATGGTATAACGTTATACCGAATTACGTTATATGGGATGACGTTATAACGTATTACGTTATATGGGATGACGTTATAACGAAATAGGTTATATGGTATGACGTTATAACGTAATAGGTTATATGGTATAACGTTATACCGTATTACGTTATATGGGATGACGTTATAACGTATTACGTTATATGGAATACCGTTATAACGTATTAGGTTACATGGTATGACGTTATAACGTATTAGGTTATATGGGATGACGTTATATCGTAATAGGTTATATGGTATGACGTTATACCGAATTACGTTATATGGGATGACGTTATAACGTATTACGTTATATGGGATAACGTTATAACGAAATAGGTTATATGGTATGACGTTATAACGCAATAGGTTATATGGAATGACGTTATACCGAATTACGTTATATGGGATGACGTTATAACGTATTACGTTATATGGGATGACGTTATAACGTATTTCGTTATATGGGATGACGTTATAACGTAACAGGTTATATGGTATGACGTTATACCGAATTACGTTATATGGGATGACGTTATAACGTAATAGGTTATATGGTATAACGTTATACCGTATTACGTTCTATGGCATGATGTTATAACGTGTTACGTGATATGGGATGACGTTATAACGTATTGCGTTGTATGGGATGACGTTATAACGTATTACGTTATATGGGATGACGTTATAACGAAATAGGTTATATGGTATGACGTTATTACGTAAACAGGTTATATGGTATGACGTTATACCGAATTACGTTATATGGGATGACGTTATAACGTATTACGTTATATGGGATGACGTTATAACGAAATAGGTTATATGGTATGACGTTATAACGTAATAGGTTATATGGTATAACGTTATACCGTATTACGTTATATGGGATGACGTTATAACGTATTACGTTATATGGAATACCGTTATAACGTATTAGGTTACATGGTATGACGTTATAACGTATTAGGTTATATGGGATGACGTTATATCGTAATAGGTTATATGGTATGACGTTATACCGAATTACGTTATATGGGATGACGTTATAACGTATTACGTTATATGGGATAACGTTATAACGAAATAGGTTATATGGTATGACGTTATAACGCAATAGGTTATATGGAATGACGTTATACCGAATTACGTTATATGGGATGACGTTATAACGTATTACGTTATATGGGATGACGTTATAACGTATTTCGTTATATGGGATGACGTTATAACGTATTACGTTATATGGGATGACGTTATAACGAAATAGGTTATATGGTATGACGTTATAACGTAATAGGTTATATGGGATGACGTTATACCGAATTACGTTATATGGGATGACGTTATAACGTATTTCGTTATATGGGATGACGTTATAACGTATTACGTTATATGGGATGACGTTATAACGAAATAGGTTGATGGTATGACGTTATAACGTAATAGGTTATATGGAATGACGTTATACCGAATTACGTTATATGGGATGACGTTATAACGTATTACGTTATATGGGATGACGTTATAACGTATTTCGTTAAATGGGATGACGTTACAACGTATTACGTTATATGGGATGACGTTATAACGAAATAGGTTATATGGTATGACGTTACAACGTAATAGGTTATATGGTATGACGTTATAACGTATTACGTTATATGGGATGACGTTATAACGAAATAGGTTATGTGGTATGACGTTATAACGTAATAGGTTATATGGTATGACGTTATAACGTATTACGTTATGTGGGACGACGTTATAACGTATTGCGTTATATGGGATGACGTTATAACGTATTACGTTATATGGGATGACGTTATAACGTATTACGTTATGTGGGACGACGTTATAACGTATTGCGTTATATGGAATGACGTTATAACGTATTACGTTATATGGGATGACGTTATAACGTAATACGTTGTATGGTATGACGTTATAACGTAATAGGTTATATGGTATGACGTTATACCGAATTACGTTATATGGGATGACGTTATAACGTATTACGTTATATGGGATGACGTTATAACGTATTTCGTTATATGGGATGACGTTATAACGTATTATGTTATATGGGATGACGTTATAACGAAATAGGTTATATGGTATGACGTTATAACGTAATAGGTTATATGGGATGACGTTATACCGAATTACGTTATATGGGATGACGTTATAACGTATTACGTTATATGGGATGACGTTATAACGTATTTCGTTTTATGGGATGACGTTATAACGTATTACGTTATATGGGATGACGTTATAACGAAATAGGTTATATGGTATGACGTTATAACGTAATAGGTTATATGGTATGACGTTATACCGAATTACGTTATATGGGATGACGTTATAACGTATTACGTTATATGGGATAACGTTATAACGAAATAGGTTATATGGTATGACGTTATAACGCAATAGGTTATATGGAATGACGTTATACCGAATTACGTTATATGGGATGACGTTATAACGTATTACGTTATATGGGATGACGTTATAACGTATTTCGTTATATGGGATGACGTTATAACGTATTACGTTATATGGGATGACGTTATAACGAAATAGGTTGATGGTATGACGTTATAACGTAATAGGTTATATGGGATGACGTTATACCGAATTACGTTATATGGGATGACGTTATAACGTATTACGTTATATGGGATGACGTTATAACGAAATAGGTTATATGGTATGACGTTATAACGTAATAGGTTATATGGTATAACGTTATACCGAATTACGTTATATGGGATGACGTTATAACGTATTACGTTATATGGGATGACGTTATAACGTATTACGTTATATGGGATGACGTTATAACGTATTACGTTATGTGGGACGACGTTATAACGTATTGCGTTATATGGGATGACGTTATAACGTATTACGTTATATGGGATGACGTTATAACGTAATACGTTGTATGGTATGACGTTATAACATATTACGTTACATGGGATGACGCTATAACGTAATAGGTTATATGGTATGACGTTATAACGTAATAGGTTATATGGTATGACGTTATACCGAATTACGTTATATGGGATGACGTTATAACGTATTACGTTATATGGGATGACGTTATAACGTATTTCGTTAAATGGGATGACGTTACAACGTATTACGTTATATGGGATGACGTTATAACGAAATAGGTTATATGGTATGACGTTACAACGTAATAGGTTATATGGTATGACGTTATAACGTATTACGTTATATGGGATGACGTTATAACGAAATAGGTTATGTGGTATGACGTTATAACGTAATAGGTTATATGGTATGACGTTATAACGTATTACGTTATGTGGGACGACGTTATAACGTATTGCGTTATATGGGATGACGTTATAACGTATTACGTTATATGGGATGACGTTATAACGTATTACGTTATGTGGGACGACGTTATAACGTATTGCGTTATATGGGATGACGTTATAACGTATTACGTTATATGGGATGACGTTATAACGTAATACGTTGTATGGTATGACGTTATAACGTAATAGGTTATATGGTATGACGTTATACCGAATTACGTTATATGGGATGACGTTATAACGTATTACGTTATATGGGATGACGTTATAACGTATTTCGTTATATGGGATGACGTTATAACGTATTACGTTATATGGGATGACGTTATAACGAAATAGGTTATATGGTATGACGTTATAACGTAATAGATTATATGGGATGACGTTATACCGAATTACGTTATATGGGATGACGTTATAACGTATTACGTTATATGGGATGACGTTATAACGTATTTCGTTTTATGGGATGACGTTATAACGTATTACGTTATATGGGATGACGTTATAACGAAATAGGTTATATGGTATGACGTTATAACGTAATAGGTTATATGGTATGACGTTATACCGAATTACGTTATATGGGATGACGTTATAACGTATTACGTTATATGGGATAACGTTATAACGAAATAGGTTATATGGTATGACGTTATAACGCCATAGGTTATATGGAATGACGTTATACCGAATTACGTTATATGGGATGACGTTATAACGTATTACGTTATATGGGATGACGTTATAACGTATTTCGTTATATGGGATGACGTTATAACGTATTACGTTATATGGGATGACGTTATAACGAAATAGGTTGATGGTATGACGTTATAACGTAATAGGTTATATGGGATGACGTTATACCGAATTACGTTATATGGGATGACGTTATAACGTATTACGTTATATGGGATGACGTTATAACGTATTTCGTTATATGGGATGACGTTATAACGTATTACGTTATATGGGATGACGTTATAACGAAATAGGTTATATGGTATGACGTTATAACGTAATAGGTTATATGGTATGACGTTATACCGAATTACGTTATATGGGATGACGTTATAACGTATTACGTTATATGGGATAACGTTATAACGAAATAGGTTATATGGTATGACGTTATAACGCAATAGGTTATATGGAATGACGTTATACCGAATTACGTTATATGGGATGACGTTATAACGTATTACGTTATATGGGATGACGTTATAACGTATTTCGTTATATGGGATGACGTTATAACGTATTACGTTATATGGGATGACGTTATAACGAAATAGGTTATATGGTATGACGTTATAACGTAATAGGTTATATGCTATGACGTTATACCGAATTACGTTATATGGGATGACGTTATAACGTATTACGTTATATGGGATGACGTTATAACGTATTACGTTATATGGGATGACGTTATAACGTATTACGTTATATGGGATGACGTTATAACGAAATAGGTTATATGGTATGACGTTATAACGTAATAGGTTATATGGTATAACGTTATACCGAATTACGTTATATGGGATGACGCTATAACGTATTACGTTATATGGGATGACGTTATAACGAAATAGGTTATATGGTATGACGTTATAACGTAATAGGTTATATGGTATAACGTTATACCGAATTACGTTATATGGGATGACGTTATAACGTATTACGTTATATGGGATGACGTTATAACGTATTACCTTATATGGGATGACGTTATAACGAAATAGGTTATATGGTATGACGTTATAACGTAACAGGTTATATGGTATGACGTTATACCGAATTACGTTATATGGGATGACGTTATAACGTAATAGGTTATATGGTATAACGTTATACCGTATTACGTTCTATGGCATGATGTTATAACGTGTTACGTGATATGGGATGACGTTATAACGTATTGCGTTGTATGGGATGACGTTATAACGTATTACGTTATATGGGATGACGTTATAACGAAATAGGTTATATGGTATGACGTTATTACGTAAACAGGTTATATGGTATGACGTTATACCGAATTACGTTATATGGGATGACGTTATAACGTATTACGTTATATGGGATGACGTTATAACGAAATAGGTTATATGGTATGACGTTATAACGTAATAGGTTATATGGTATAACGTTATACCGTATTACGTTATATGGGATGACGTTATAACGTATTACGTTATATGGAATACCGTTATAACGTATTAGGTTACATGGTATGACGTTATAACGTATTAGGTTATATGGGATGACGTTATAACGTATTACGTTATATGGGATGACGTTATAACGAAATAGGTTATATGGTATGACGTTATAACGTAATAGGTTATATGGTATAACGTTATACCGTATTACGTTATATGGGATGACGTTATAACGTATTACGTTATATGGAATACCGTTATAACGTATTAGGTTACATGGTATGACGTTATAACGTATTACGTTATATGGGATGACGTTATAACGTAATACGTTATACGGTATGACGTTATAACGTAATACGTTATATGGTATGACGTTATAACGTATTACGTTATATGGGATGACGTTATAACGTATTACGTTATATGGAATACCGTTATAACGTATTAGGTTACATGGTATGACGTTTTTACGTATTAGGTTATATGGGATGACGTTATAACGTATTACGCTATATGGGATGACGTTATAACGTAATAGGTTATATGGTATAAAGTCATAACGTATTACGTTATATGGTATGACGTTATAACGTAATAGCTTATACGGTATGACGTTATAACGTAATACGTTATGTGGTATGACGATATAACGTATTACGTAATATGGGACGACGTTATAACTCATTACGTCATATGGGATGACGTTATAACGTATTACGTTGTATGGAATACCGTTATAACGTATCAGGTTATATGGTATGACGTTATAACGTATTACATTATGTGGGATGACGTTATAACGTATTACGTAATATGGGATGACGTTATAACGTAATAGGTTATATGGTATAACGTTATAACGTATTACGTTATATGGTATGACGTTATAATGTAATAGGTTATATGGTATGACGTTATAACGTAATACATCATATGGTATGACGTTATAACGTAAATAGGTTATATGGTATGACGTTATACCGTATTACGTTATTTGGGATGACGTTATAACGCATTACGTTATATGGGATGACGTTATAACGTATTACGTTATGTGGGACGACGTTATAACGTATTTCGTTATATGGGATGACGTTATAACGTATTACGTAATATGGGATGACGCTATAACGTATTACGTTATGTGGGACGACGTTATAACGTTTTGCGTTATATGGTATGACGTTATAACGTATTACGTTATATGGTATGACGTTATAACGTAATAGGTTATATGGCATGACGTTATAACGTATTACGTAATATGGGATGACGTTATAACGTATTACGTAATATGGGATGACATTATAACGTAATAGGTTATATGGGATGACGTTTTAACGCATTACGTAATATGGGATGACGTTATAACGTATTACGTTATATGGTATGACGTTATAACGTATTACGTTATGTGGGGCGACGTTATAACGTATTGCGTTATATGGGATGACGTTATAACGTAATACGTTATATGGTATAACGTTATAACGTATTACGTAATATGGGACGACGTTATAACGCATTACGTTATATGGAATACCGTTATAACGTATTAGGTTATATGGTATGACGTTATAACGTATTACGTTATATGGGATGACGTTATAACGTAATAGGTTATATGGGATGACGTTATAACGTAATAGGTTATATGGTATAACGTCATAACGTATTACGTTATATGGGATGACGTTATAACGTAATAGGTTATATGGTATGACGTCATAACGTATTACGTTATATGGTATGACGTTATAACGTAATAGGTTATACGGTATGACGTTATAACGTAATACGTTATATGGTATGACGTTATAACGTATTACGTTATATGGGATGATGTTATAACGCATTACGTAATATGGGATGACGTTATAACGTATTACGTTATATGGTATTACGTTATAACGTATTACGTTATGTGGGACGACGTTATAACGTATTGCGTTATATGGGATGACGTTATAACGTATTACGTTATATGGGATGACGTTATAACGTAATAGGTTATATGGGATGACGTTATAACGTAATAGGTTATATGGTATAACGTCATAACGGATTACGTTATATGATATGACGTTATAACGTAATACGTTATACGGTATGACGTTATAACGTAATACGTTATACGGTAAGACGTTATAACGTAATACGTTATATGGTATAACGTTATAACGTATTACGTAATATGGGACGACGTTATAACGTATTACGTTATATGGAATACCGTTATAACGTATTAGGTTATATGGTATGACGTTATAACGCATTACGTTATATGGGATGACGTTATAACGTATTACGTTATATGGAATACCGTTATATCGTATTAGGTTATATGGTATGACGTTATAACGTATTACGTTATATGGGATGACGATATAACGTATTACGTTATATGGGATGACGTTATAACGTATTACGTTATATGGGATGACGTTATAACGTAATAGGTTATATGGTATAACGTCATAACGTATTACGTTATATGGTATAACGTTATAACGTATTACGTAATATGGGACGACGTTATAACGCATAACGTTATATGGGATGACGTTATAACGTATTACGTTATATGGTATGACGTTATAACGTAATAGGTTATATGGCATGACGTTATAACGGATTACGTTATATGGGATGACGTTATAACGTATTTCGATGTATGGGATGACGTTATAACGTATTACGTAATATGGGATGACGTTTTAACGTATTACGTAATATGGGATGACGTTATAACGTAATCGGTTATTTGGTATAACGTTATAACGTATTACGTTATATGGTATGACGTTATAACGTAATAGGTTATATGGCATGATGTTATAACGCATTACGTTATATGGGATGACGTTATAACGTATTACGTTATATGGAATACCGTTATATCGTATTAGGTTATATGGTATGACGTTATAACGTATTACGTCATATGGGATGACGATATAACGTATTACGTTATATGGGATGACGTTATAACGTATTACGTTATATGGGATAACGTTATAACGTAATAGGTTATATGGTATAACGTCATAACGTATTACGTTATATGGTATAACGTTATAACGTATTACGTAATATGGGACGACGTTATAACGCATAACGTTATATGGGATGACGTTATAACGTATTACGTTATATGGGATGACGTTATAACGTATTTCGCTGTATGGGATGAAGTTATAACGTATTACGTAATATGGGATGACGTTATAACGTATTACGTAATATGGAATACCGTTATATCGTATTAGGTTATATGGTATAACGTTATAACGTATTACGTAATATGGGACGACGTTATAACGCATAACGTTATATGGGATGACGTTATAACGTATTACGTTATATGGGATGACGTTATAACGTATTTCGCTGTATGGGATGACGTTATAACGTATTACGTTATATGGGATGACGTTATAACGTATTACGTTATATGGGATGACGTTATAACGTAATAGGTTATATGGTATAACGTCATAACGTATTACGTTATATGGTATGACGTTATAACGTAATAGCTTATACGGTATGACGTTATAACGTAATACGTTATGTGGTATGACGATATAACGTATTACGTAATATGGGACGACGTTATAACTCATTACGTCATATGGGATGACGTTATAACGTATTACGTTGTATGGAATACCGTTATAACGTATCAGGTTATATGGTATGACGTTATAACGTATTACATTATATGGGATGACGTTATAACGTATTACGTAATATGGGATGACGTTATAACGTAATAGGTTATATGGTATAACGTTATAACGTATTACGTTATATGGTATGACGTTATAATGTAATAGGTTATATGGTATGACGTTATAACGTAATACGTCATATGGTATGACGTTATAACGTAAATAGGTTATATGGTATGACGTTATACCGTATTACGTTATTTGGGATGACGTTATAACGCATTACGTTATATGGGATGACGTTATAACGTATTACGTTATGTGGGACGACGTTATAACGTATTTCGTTATATGGGATGACGTGATAACGTATTACGTAATATGGGATGACGTTATAACGTATTACGTTATGTGGGACGACGTTATAACGTTTTGCGTTATATGGCATGACGTTATAACGTATTACGTTATATGGTATGACGTTATAACGTAATAGGTTATATGGCATGACGTTATAACGTATTACGTAATATGGGATGACGTTATAACGTATTACGTAATATGGGATGACGTTATAACGTAATAGGTTATATGGGATGACGTTGTAACGCATTACGTAATATGGGATGACGCTATAACGTATTACGTTATATGGTATGACGTTATAACGTATTACGTTATGTGGGGCGACGTTATAACGTATTGCGTTATATGGGATGACGTTATAACGTAATACGTTATATGGTATAACGTTATAACGTATTACGTAATATGGGACGACGTTATAACGTATTACGTTATATGGAATACCGTTATAACGTATTAGGTTATATGGTATGACGTTATAACGTATTACGTTATATGGGACGACGTTATAACGTAATAGGTTATATGGGATGACGTTATAACGTAATAGGTTATATGGTATAACGTCATAACGTATTACGTTATATGGGATGACGTTATAACGTAATAGGTTATATGGTATGACGTCATAACGTATTACGTTATATGGTATGACGTTATAACGTAATAGGTTATACGGTATGACGTTATAACGTAATACGTTATATGGTATGACGTTATAACGTATTACGTTATATGGGATGATGTTATAACGCATTACGTAATATGGGATGACGTTATAACGTATTACGTTATATGGTATGACGTTATAACGTATTACGTTATGTGGAACGACGTTATAACGTATTGCGTTATATGGGATGACGTTATAACGTATTATGTTATATGGGATGACGTTATAACGTAATAGGTTATATGGGATGACGTTATAACGTAATAGGTTATATGGTATAACGTCATAACGTATTACGTTATATGATATGACGTTATAACGTAATACGTTATACGGTATGACGTTATAACGTAATACGTTATACGGTAAGACGTTATAACGTAATACGTTATATGGTATAACGTTATAACGTATTACGTAATATGGGACGACGTTATAACGTATTACGTTATATGGAATACCGTTATAACGTATTAGGTTATGTGGTATGACGTTATAACGCATTACGTTATATGGGATGACGTTATAACGTATTACGTTATATGGAATACCGTTATATCGTATTAGGTTATATGGTATGACGTTATAACGTATTACGTTATATGGGATGACGATATAACGTATTACGTTATATGGGATGACGTTATAACGTATTACGTTATATGGGATGACGTTATAACGTAATAGGTTATATGGTATAACGTCATAACGTATTACGTTATATGGTATAACGTTATAACGTATTACGTAATATGGGACGACGTTATAACGCATAACGTTATATGGGATGACGTTATAACGTATTACGTTATATGGTATGACGTTATAACGTAATATGTTATATGGCATGACGTTATAACGGATTACGTTATATGGGATGACGTTATAACGTATTTCGATGTATGGGATGACGTTATAACGTATTACGTAATATGGGATGACGTTATAACGTATTACGTAATATGGGATGACGTTATAACGTAATAGGTTATTTGGTATAACGTTATAACGTATTACGTTATATGGTATGACGTTATAACGTAATAGGTTATATGGCATGACGTTATAACGCATTACGTTATATGGGATGACGTTATAACGTATTACGTTATATGGAATACCGTTATATCGTATTAGGTTATATGGTATGACGTTATAACGTATTACGTTATATGGGATGACGATATAACGTATTACGTTATATGGGATGACGTTATAACGTATTACGTTATATGGGATGACGTTATAACGTAATAGGTTATATGGTATAACGTCATAACGTATTACGTTATATGGTATAACGTTATAACGTATTACGTAATATGGGACGACGTTATAACGCATAACGTTATATGGGATGACGTTATAACGTATTACGTTATATGGGATCACGTTATAACGTATTACGTTATATGGTATGACGTTATAATGTAATAGGTTATATGGTATGACGTTATAACGTAATACGTCATATGGTATGACGTTATAACGTAAATAGGTTATATGGTATGACGTTATACCGTATTACGTTATTTGGGATGACGTTATAACGCATTACGTTATATGGGATGACGTTATAACGTATTACGTTATGTGGGACGACGTTATAACGTATTTCGTTATATGGGATGACGTGATAACGTATTACGTAATATGGGATGACGTTATAACGTATTACGTTATGTGGGACGACGTTATAACGTTTTGCGTTATATGGCATGACGTTATAACGTATTACGTTATATGGTATGACGTTATAACGTAATAGGTTATATGGCATGACGTTATAACGTAATACGTCATATGGTATGACGTTATAACGTAAATAGGTTATATGGTATGACGTTATACCGTATTACGTTATTTGGGATGACGTTATAACGCATTACGTTATATGGGATGACGTTATAACGTATTACGTTATGTGGGACGACGTTATAACGTATTACGTAATATGGGATGACGTTATAACGTATTACGTTATATGGTATGACGTTATAATGTAATAGGTTATATGGTATGACGTTATAACGTAATACGTCATATGGTATGACGTTATAACGTAAATAGGTTATATGGTATGACGTTATACCGTATTACGTTATTTGGGATGACGTTATAACGCATTACGTTATATGGGATGACGTTATAACGTATTACGTTATGTGGGACGACGTTATAACGTATTTCGTTATATGGGATGACGTGATAACGTATTACGTAATATGGGATGACGTTATAACGTATTACGTTATGTGGGACGACGTTATAACGTTTTGCGTTATATGGCATGACGTTATAACGTATTACGTTATATGGTATGACGTTATAACGTAATAGGTTATATGGCATGACGTTATAACGTATTACGTAATATGGGATGACGTTATAACGTATTACGTAATATGGGATGACGTTATAACGTAATAGGTTATATGGGATGACGTTGTAACGCATTACGTAATATGGGATGACGCTATAACGTATTACGTTATATGGTATGACGTTATAACGTATTACGTTATGTGGGGCGACGTTATAACGTATTGCGTTATATGGGATGACGTTATAACGTAATACGTTATATGGTATAACGTTATAACGTATTACGTAATATGGGACGACGTTATAACGTATTACGTTATATGGAATACCGTTATAACGTATTAGGTTATATGGTATGACGTTATAACGTATTACGTTATATGGGATGACGTTATAACGTAATAGGTTATATGGGATGACGTTATAACGTAATAGGTTTTATGGTATAACGTCATAACGTATTACGTTATATGGGATGACGTTATAACGTAATAGGTTATATGGTATGACGTCATAACGTATTACGTTATATGGTATGACGTTATAACGTAATAGGTTATACGGTATGACGTTATAACGTAATACGTTATATGGTATGACGTTATAACGTATTACGTTATATGGGATGATGTTATAACGCATTACGTAATATGGGATGACGTTATAACGTATTACGTTATATGGTATGACGTTATAACGTATTACGTTATGTGGGACGACGTTATAACGTATTGCGTTATATGGGATGACGTTATAACGTATTACGTTATATGGGATGACGTTATAACGTAATAGGTTATATGGGATGACGTTATAACGTAATAGGTTATATGGTATAACGTCATAACGTATTACGATATATGATATGACGTTATAACGTAATACGTTATACGGTATGACGTTATAACGTAATACGTTATACGGTAAGACGTTATAACGTAATACGTTATATGGTATAACGTTATAACGTATTACGTAATATGGGACGACGTTATAACGTATTACGTTATATGGAATACCGTTATAACGTATTAGGTTATATGGTATGACGTTATAACGCATTACGTTATATGGGATGACGTTATAACGTATTACGTTATATGGAATACCGTTATATCGTATTAGGTTATATGGTATGACGTTATAACGTATTACGTTATATGGGATGACGATATAACGTATTACGTTATATGGGATGACGTTATAACGTATTACGTTATATGGGATGACGTTATAACGTAATAGGTTATATGGTACAACGTCATAACGTATTACGTTATATGGTATAACGTTATAACGCATTACGTAATATGGGACGACGTTATAACGCATAACGTTATATGGGATGACGTTATAACGTATTACGTTATATGGTATGACGTTATAACGTAATATGTTATATGGCATGACGTTATAACGGATTACGTTATATGGGATGACGTTATAACGTATTTCGATGTATGGGATGACGTTATAACGTATTACGTAATATGGGATGACGTTATAACGTATTACGTAATATGGGATGACGTTATAACGTAATAGGTTATTTGGTATAACGTTATAACGTATTACGTTATATGGTATGACGTTATAACGTAATAGGTTATATGGCATGACGTTATAACGCATTACGTTATATGGGATGACGTTATAACGTATTACGTTATATGGAATACCGTTATATCGTATTAGGTTATATGGTATGACGTTATAACGTATTACGTTATATGGGATGACGATATAACGTATTACGTTATATGGGATGACGTTATACCGTATTACGTTATATGGGATGACGTTATAACGTAATAGGTTATATGGTATAACGTCATAACGTATTACGTTATATGGTATAACGTTATAACGTATTACGTAATATGGGACGACGTTATAACGCATAACGTTATATGGGATGACGTTATAACGTATTACGTTATATGGGATGACGTTATAACGTATTTCGCTGTATGGGATGACGTTATAACGTATTACGTAATATGGGAGGACGTTATAACGTATTACGTAATATGGGATGACGTTATAACGTAATAGGTTATTTGGTATAACGTTATTACGTATTACGTTATATGGTATGACGTTATAACGTAATAGGTTATATGGCATGACGTTATAACGCATAACGTTATATGGGATGACGTTATAACGTATTACGTTATATGGGATGACGTTATAACGTATTTCGCTGTATGGGATGACGTTATAACGTATTACGTTATGTGGGACGACGTTATAACGTATTTCGTTATATGGGATGACGTTATAACGTATTACGTAATATGGGATGACGTTATAACGTATTACGTTATGTGGGACGACGTTATAACGTTTTGCGTTATATGGTATGACGTTATAACGTATTACGTTATATGGTATGATGTTATAACGTAATAGGTTATAAGGCATGACGTTATAACGGATTACGTTATATGGGATGACGTTATAACGTATTTCGATGTATGGGATGACGTTATAACGTATTACGTAATATGGGATGACGTTATAACGTATTACGTAATATGGGATGACGTTATAACGTAATAGGTTATTTGGTATAACGTCATAACGTATTACGTTATATGGTATGACGTTATAACGTATTACGTTATGTGGGGCGACGTTATAACGTATTGCGTTATATGGGATGACGTTATAACGTAATAGGTTATATGGCATGACGTTATAACGGATTACGTTATATGGGATGACGTTATAACGTATTTCGATGTATGGGATGACGTTATAACGTATTACGTAATATGGTATAACGTTATAAGGTATTACGTAATATGGGGCGACGTTATAACGCATAACGTTATATGGGATGACGTTATAACGTATTTCGTTATATGGGATGACGTTATAACGTATTACGTAATATGGGATGACGTTATAACGTATTACGTTATGTGGGACGACGTTATAACGTTTTGCGTTATATGGTATGACGTTATAACGTATTACGTTATATGGTATGACGTTATAACGTAATAGGTTATATGGCATGACGTTATAACGTATTACGTAATATGGGATGACGTTATAACGTATTACGTAATATGGGATGACGTTATAACGTAAGAGGTTATATGGGATGACGTTTTAACGCATTACGTAATATGGGATGACGTTATAACGTATTACGTTATATGGTATGACGTTATAACGTATTACGTTATGTGGGGCGACGTTATAACGTATTGCGTTATATGGGATGACGTTATAACGTAATACGTTATATGGTATAACGTTATAACGTATTACGTAATATGGGACGACGTTATAACGCATTACGTTATATGGAATACCGTTATAACGTATTAGGTTATATGGTATGACGTTATAACGTATTACGTTATATGGGATGACGTTATAACGTAATAGGTTATATGGGATGACGTTATAACGTAATAGGTTATATGGTATAACGTCATAACGTATTACGTTATATGGGATGACGTTATAACGTAATAGGTTATATGGTATGACGTCATAACGTATTACGTTATATGGTATGACGTTATAACGTAATAGGTTATACGGTATGACGTTATAACGTAATACGTTATATGGTATGACGTTATAACGTATTACGTTATATGGGATGATGTTATGACGCATTACGTAATATGGGATGACGTTATAACGTATTACGTTATATGGTATTACGTTATAACGTATTACGTTATGTGGGACGACGTTATAACGTATTGCGTTATATGGGATGACGTTATAACGTATTACGTTATATGGGATGACGTTATAACGTAATAGGTTATATGGGATGACGTTATAACGTAATAGGTTATATGGTATAACGTCATAACGTATTACGTTATATGATATGACGTTATAACGTAATACGTTATACGGTATGACGTTATAACGTAATACGTTATACGGTAAGACGTTATAACGTAATACGTTATATGGTATAACGTTATAACGTATTACGTAATATGGGACGACGTTATAACGTATTACGTTATATGGAATACCGTTATAACGTATTAGGTTATATGGTATGACGTTATAACGCATTACGTTATATGGGATGACGTTATAACGTATTACGTTATATGGAATACCGTTATATCGTATTAGGTTATATGGTATGACGTTATAACGTATTACGTTATATGGGATGACGATATAACGTATTACGTTATATGGGATGACGTTATAACGTATTACGTTATATGGGATGACGTTATAACGTAATAGGTTATATGGTATAACGTCATAACGTATTACGTTATATGGTATAACGTTATAACGTATTACGTAATATGGGACGACGTTATAACGCATAACGTTATATGGGATGACGTTATAACGTATTACGTTATATGGTATGACGTTATAACGTAATAGGTTATATGGCATGACGTTATAACGGATTACGTTATATGGGATGACGTTATAACGTATTTCGATGTATGGGATGACGTTATAACGTATTACGTAATATGGGATGACGTTATAACGTATTACGTAATATGGGATGACGTTATAACGTAATAGGTTATTTGGTATAACGTTATAACGTATTACGTTATATGGTATGACGTTATAACGTAATAGGTTATATGGCATGATGTTATAACGCATTACGTTATATGGGATGACGTTATAACGTATTACGTTATATGGAATACCGTTATATCGTATTAGGTTATATGGTATGACGTTATAACGTATTACGTTATATGGGATGACGATATAACGTATTACGTTATATGGGATGACGTTATAACGTATTACGTTATATGGGATAACGTTATAACGTAATAGGTTATATGGTATAACGTCATAACGTATTACGTTATATGGTATAACGTTATAACGTATTACGTAATATGGGACGACGTTATAACGCATAACGTTATATGGGTTGACGTTATAACGTATTACGTTATATGGGATGACGTTATAACGTATTTCGCTGTATGGGATGACGTTATAACGTATTACGTAATATGGGATGACGTTATAACGTATTACGTAATATGGGATGACGTTATAACGTAATAGGTTATTTGGTATAACGTTATAACGTATTACGTTATATGGTATGACGTTATAACGTAATAGGTTATATGGCATGACGTTATAACGCATTACGTTATATGGGATGACGTTATAACGTATTACGTTATATGGAATACCGTTATATCGTATTAGGTTATATGGTATAACGTTATAACGTATTACGTAATATGGGACGACGTTATAACGCATAACGTTATATGGGATGACGTTATAACGTATTACGTTATATGGGATGACGTTATAACGTATTTCGCTGTATGGGATGACGTTATAACGTATTACGTTATATGGGATGACGTTATAACGTATTACGTTATATGGGATGACGTTATAACGTAATAGGTTATATGGTATAACGTCATAACGTATTACGTTATATGGTATGACGTTATAACGTAATAGCTTATACGGTATGACGTTATAACGTAATACGTTATGTGGTATGACGATATAACGTATTACGTAATATGGGACGACGTTATAACTCATTACGTCATATGGGATGACGTTATAACGTATTACGTTGTATGGAATACCGTTATAACGTATCAGGTTATATGGTATGACGTTATAACGTATTACATTATATGGGATGACGTTATAACGTATTACGTAATATGGGATGACGTTATAACGTAATAGGTTATATGGTATAACGTTATAACGTATTACGTTATATGGTATGACGTTATAATGTAATAGGTTATATGGTATGACGTTATAACGTAATACGTCATATGGTATGACGTTATAACGTAAATAGGTTATATGGTATGACGTTATACCGTATTACGTTATTTGGGATGACGTTATAACGCATTACGTTATATGGGATGACGTTATAACGTATTACGTTATGTGGGACGACGTTATAACGTATTTCGTTATATGGGATGACGTGATAACGTATTACGTAATATGGGATGACGTTATAACGTATTACGTTATGTGGGACGACGTTATAACGTTTTGCGTTATATGGTATGACGTTATAACGTATTACGTTATATGGTATGACGTTATAACGTAATAGGTTATATGGCATGACGTTATAACGTATTACGTAATATGGGATGACGTTATAACGTATTACGTAATATGGGATGACGTTATAACGTAATAGGTTATATGGGATGACGTTGTAACGCATTACGTAATATGGGAAGACGTTATAACGTATTACGTTATATGGTATGACGTTATAACGTATTACGTTATGTGGGGCGACGTTATAACGTATTGCGTTATATGGGATGACGTTATAACGTAATACGTTATATGGAATAACGTTATAACGTATTACGTAATATGGGACGACGTTATAACGTATTACGTTATATGGAATACCGTTATAACGTATTAGGTTATATGGTATGACGTTATAACGTATTACGTTATATGGGATGACGTTATAACGTAATAGGTTATATGGGATGACGTTATAACGTAATAGGTTATATGGTATAACGTCATAACGTATTACGTTATACGGGATGACGTTATAACGTAATAGGTTATATGGTATGACGTCATAACGTATTACGTTATATGGTATGACGTTATAACGTAATAGGTTATACGGTATGACGTTATAACGTAATACGTTATATGGTATGACGTTATAACGTATTACGTTATATGGGATGATGTTATAACGCATTACGTAATATGGGATGACGTTATAACGTATTACGTTATATGGTATGACGTTATAACGTATTAAGTTATGTGGGACGACGTTATAACGTATTGCGTTATATGGGATGACGTTATAACGTATTACGTTATATGGGATGACGTTATAACGTAATAGGTTATATGGGATGACGTTATAACGTAATAGGTTATATGGTATAACCTCATAACGTATTACGTTATATGATATGACGTTATAACGTAATACGTTATACGGTATGACGTTATAACGCAATACGTTATACGGTAAGACGTTATAACGTAATACGTTATATGGTATAACGTTATAACGTATTACGTAATATGGGACGACGTTATAACGTATTACGTTATATGGAATACCGTTATATCGTATTAGGTTATATGGTATGACGTTATAACGTATTACGTTATATGGGATGACGATATAACGTATTACGTTATATGGGATGACGTTATAACGTATTACGTTATATGGGATGACGTTATAACGTAATAGGTTATATGGCATGACGTTATAACGCATTACGTTATGTGGGATGACGTTATAACGTATTACGTTATATGGAATACCGTTATATCGTATTAGGTTATATGGTATGACGTTATAACGTATTACGTTATATGGGATGACGATATAACGTATTACGTTATATGGGATGACGTTATAACGTATTACGTTATATGGGATGACGTTATAACGTAATAGGTTATATGGTATAACGTCATAACGTATTACGTTATATGGTATAACGTTATAACGTATTACGTAACATGGGACGACGTTATAACGCATAACGTTATATGGGATGACGTTATAACGTATTACGTTATATGGGATGACGTTATAACGTAATAGGTTATATGGTATAACGTCATAACGTATTACGTTATATGGTATAACGTTATAACGTATTACGTAATATGGGACGACGTTATAACGCATAACGTTATATGGGATGACGTTATAACGTATTACGTTATATGGGATGACGTTATAACGTATTTCGCTGTATGGGATGACGTTATAACGTATTACGTAATATGGGAGGACGTTATAACGTATTACGTAATATGGGATGACGTTATAACGTAATAGGTTATTTGGTATAACGTTATTACGTATTACGTTATATGGTATGACGTTATAACGTAATAGGTTATATGGCATGACGTTATAACGCATAACGTTATATGGGATGACGTTATAACGTATTACGTTATATGGGATGACGTTATAACGTATTTCACTGTATGGGATGACGTTATAACGTATTACGTTATGTGGGACGACGTTATAACGTATTTCGTTATATGGGATGACGTTATAACGTATTACGTAATATGGGATGACGTTATAACGTATTACGTTATGTGGGACGACGTTATAACGTTTTGCGTTATATGGTATGACGTTATAACGTATTACGTTATATGGTATGATGTTATAACGTAATAGGTTATAAGGCATGACGTTATAACGGATTACGTTATATGGGATGACGTTATAACGTATTTCGATGTATGGGATGACGTTATAACGTATTACGTAATATGGGATGACGTTATAACGTATTACGTAATATGGGATGACGTTATAACGTAATAGGTTATTTGGTATAACGTCATAACGTATTACGTTATATGGTATGACGTTATAACGTATTACGTTATGTGGGGCGACGTTATAACGTATTGCGTTATATGGGATGACGTTATAACGTAATAGGTTATATGGCATGACGTTATAACGGATTACGTTATATGGGATGACGTTATAACGTATTTCGATGTATGGGATGACGTTATAACGTATTACGTAATATGGTATAACGTTATAAGGTATTACGTAATATGGGGCGACGTTATAACGCATAACGTTATATGGGATGACGTTATAACGTATTTCGTTATATGGGATGACGTTATAACGTATTACGTAATATGGGATGACGTTATAACGTATTACGTTATGTGGGACGACGTTATAACGTTTTGCGTTATATGGTATGACGTTATAACGTATTACGTTATATGGTATGACGTTATAACGTAATAGGTTATATGGCATGACGTTATAACGTATTACGTAATATGGGATGACGTTATAACGTATTACGTAATATGGGATGACGTTATAACGTAAGAGGTTATATGGGATGACGTTTTAACGCATTACGTAATATGGGATGACGTTATAACGTATTACGTTATATGGTATGACGTTATAACGTATTACGTTATGTGGGGCGACGTTATAACGTATTGCGTTATATGGGATGACGTTATAACGTAATACGTTATATGGTATAACGTTATAACGTATTACGTAATATGGGACGACGTTATAACGCATTACGTTATATGGAATACCGTTATAACGTATTAGGTTATATGGTATGACGTTATAACGTATTACGTTATATGGGATGACGTTATAACGTAATAGGTTATATGGGATGACGTTATAACGTAATAGGTTATATGGTATAACGTCATAACGTATTACGTTATATGGGATGACGTTATAACGTAATAGGTTATATGGTATGACGTCATAACGTATTACGTTATATGGTATGACGTTATAACGTAATAGGTTATACGGTATGACGTTATAACGTAATACGTTATATGGTATGACGTTATAACGTATTACGTTATATGGGATGATGTTATGACGCATTACGTAATATGGGATGACGTTATAACGTATTACGTTATATGGTATTACGTTATAACGTATTACGTTATGTGGGACGACGTTATAACGTATTGCGTTATATGGGATGACGTTATAACGTATTACGTTATATGGGATGACGTTATAACGTAATAGGTTATATGGGATGACGTTATAACGTAATAGGTTATATGGTATAACGTCATAACGTATTACGTTATATGATATGACGTTATAACGTAATACGTTATACGGTATGACGTTATAACGTAATACGTTATACGGTAAGACGTTATAACGTAATACGTTATATGGTATAACGTTATAACGTATTACGTAATATGGGACGACGTTATAACGTATTACGTTATATGGAATACCGTTATAACGTATTAGGTTATATGGTATGACGTTATAACGCATTACGTTATATGGGATGACGTTATAACGTATTACGTTATATGGAATACCGTTATATCGTATTAGGTTATATGGTATGACGTTATAACGTATTACGTTATATGGGATGACGATATAACGTATTACGTTATATGGGATGACGTTATAACGTATTACGTTATATGGGATGACGTTATAACGTAATAGGTTATATGGTATAACGTCATAACGTATTACGTTATATGGTATAACGTTATAACGTATTACGTAATATGGGACGACGTTATAACGCATAACGTTATATGGGATGACGTTATAACGTATTACGTTATATGGTATGACGTTATAACGTAATAGGTTATATGGCATGACGTTATAACGGATTACGTTATATGGGATGACGTTATAACGTATTTCGATGTATGGGATGACGTTATAACGTATTACGTAATATGGGATGACGTTATAACGTATTACGTAATATGGGATGACGTTATAACGTAATAGGTTATTTGGTATAACGTTATAACGTATTACGTTATATGGTATGACGTTATAACGTAATAGGTTATATGGCATGATGTTATAACGCATTACGTTATATGGGATGACGTTATAACGTATTACGTTATATGGAATACCGTTATATCGTATTAGGTTATATGGTATGACGTTATAACGTATTACGTTATATGGGATGACGATATAACGTATTACGTTATATGGGATGACGTTATAACGTATTACGTTATATGGGATAACGTTATAACGTAATAGGTTATATGGTATAACGTCATAACGTATTACGTTATATGGTATAACGTTATAACGTATTACGTAATATGGGACGACGTTATAACGCATAACGTTATATGGGTTGACGTTATAACGTATTACGTTATATGGGATGACGTTATAACGTATTTCGCTGTATGGGATGACGTTATAACGTATTACGTAATATGGGATGACGTTATAACGTATTACGTAATATGGGATGACGTTATAACGTAATAGGTTATTTGGTATAACGTTATAACGTATTACGTTATATGGTATGACGTTATAACGTAATAGGTTATATGGCATGACGTTATAACGCATTACGTTATATGGGATGACGTTATAACGTATTACGTTATATGGAATACCGTTATATCGTATTAGGTTATATGGTATAACGTTATAACGTATTACGTAATATGGGACGACGTTATAACGCATAACGTTATATGGGATGACGTTATAACGTATTACGTTATATGGGATGACGTTATAACGTATTTCGCTGTATGGGATGACGTTATAACGTATTACGTTATATGGGATGACGTTATAACGTATTACGTTATATGGGATGACGTTATAACGTAATAGGTTATATGGTATAACGTCATAACGTATTACGTTATATGGTATGACGTTATAACGTAATAGCTTATACGGTATGACGTTATAACGTAATACGTTATGTGGTATGACGATATAACGTATTACGTAATATGGGACGACGTTATAACTCATTACGTCATATGGGATGACGTTATAACGTATTACGTTGTATGGAATACCGTTATAACGTATCAGGTTATATGGTATGACGTTATAACGTATTACATTATATGGGATGACGTTATAACGTATTACGTAATATGGGATGACGTTATAACGTAATAGGTTATATGGTATAACGTTATAACGTATTACGTTATATGGTATGACGTTATAATGTAATAGGTTATATGGTATGACGTTATAACGTAATACGTCATATGGTATGACGTTATAACGTAAATAGGTTATATGGTATGACGTTATACCGTATTACGTTATTTGGGATGACGTTATAACGCATTACGTTATATGGGATGACGTTATAACGTATTACGTTATGTGGGACGACGTTATAACGTATTTCGTTATATGGGATGACGTGATAACGTATTACGTAATATGGGATGACGTTATAACGTATTACGTTATGTGGGACGACGTTATAACGTTTTGCGTTATATGGTATGACGTTATAACGTATTACGTTATATGGTATGACGTTATAACGTAATAGGTTATATGGCATGACGTTATAACGTATTACGTAATATGGGATGACGTTATAACGTATTACGTAATATGGGATGACGTTATAACGTAATAGGTTATATGGGATGACGTTGTAACGCATTACGTAATATGGGAAGACGTTATAACGTATTACGTTATATGGTATGACGTTATAACGTATTACGTTATGTGGGGCGACGTTATAACGTATTGCGTTATATGGGATGACGTTATAACGTAATACGTTATATGGAATAACGTTATAACGTATTACGTAATATGGGACGACGTTATAACGTATTACGTTATATGGAATACCGTTATAACGTATTAGGTTATATGGTATGACGTTATAACGTATTACGTTATATGGGATGACGTTATAACGTAATAGGTTATATGGGATGACGTTATAACGTAATAGGTTATATGGTATAACGTCATAACGTATTACGTTATACGGGATGACGTTATAACGTAATAGGTTATATGGTATGACGTCATAACGTATTACGTTATATGGTATGACGTTATAACGTAATAGGTTATACGGTATGACGTTATAACGTAATACGTTATATGGTATGACGTTATAACGTATTACGTTATATGGGATGATGTTATAACGCATTACGTAATATGGGATGACGTTATAACGTATTACGTTATATGGTATGACGTTATAACGTATTAAGTTATGTGGGACGACGTTATAACGTATTGCGTTATATGGGATGACGTTATAACGTATTACGTTATATGGGATGACGTTATAACGTAATAGGTTATATGGGATGACGTTATAACGTAATAGGTTATATGGTATAACGTCATAACGTATTACGTTATATGATATGACGTTATAACGTAATACGTTATACGGTATGACGTTATAACGCAATACGTTATACGGTAAGACGTTATAACGTAATACGTTATATGGTATAACGTTATAACGTATTACGTAATATGGGACGACGTTATAACGTATTACGTTATATGGAATACCGTTATATCGTATTAGGTTATATGGTATGACGTTATAACGTATTACGTTATATGGGATGACGATATAACGTATTACGTTATATGGGATGACGTTATAACGTATTACGTTATATGGGATGACGTTATAACGTAATAGGTTATATGGCATGACGTTATAACGCATTACGTTATGTGGGATGACGTTATAACGTATTACGTTATATGGAATACCGTTATATCGTATTAGGTTATATGGTATGACGTTATAACGTATTACGTTATATGGGATGACGATATAACGTATTACGTTATATGGGATGACGTTATAACGTATTACGTTATATGGGATGACGTTATAACGTAATAGGTTATATGGTATAACGTCATAACGTATTACGTTATATGGTATAACGTTATAACGTATTACGTAACATGGGACGACGTTATAACGCATAACGTTATATGGGATGACGTTATAACGTATTACGTTATATGGGATGACGTTATAACGTATTTCGCTGTATGGGATGACGTTATAACGTATTACGTAATATGGGATGACGTTATAACGTATTACGTAATATGGGATGACGTTATAACGTAATAGGTTATTTGGTATAACGTTATTACGTATTACGTTATATGGTATGACGTTATAACGTAATAGGTTATATGGCATGACGTTATAACGCATTACGTTATATGGGATGACGTTATAACGTATTACGTTATATGGAATACCGTTATATCGTATTAGGTTATATGGTATGACGTTATAACGTATTACGTTATATGGGATGACGATATAACGTATTACGTTATATGGGATGACGTTATAACGTATTACGTTATATGGGATGACGTTATAACGTAATAGGTTATATGGTATAACGTCATAACGTATTACGTTATATGGTATAACGTTATAACGTATTACGTAATATGGGACGACGTTATAACGCATAACGTTATATGGGATGACGTTATAACGTATTACGTTATATGGGATGACGTTATAACGTATTTCGCTGTATGGGATGACGTTATAACGTATTACGTAATATGGGATGACGTTATAACGTATTACGTAATATGGGATGACGTTATAACGTAATAGGTTATTTGGTATAACGTTATAACGTATTACGTTATATGGTATGACGTTATAACGTAATAGGTTATATGGCATGACGTTATACCGCATTACGTTATATGGGATGACGTTATAACGTATTACGTTATATGGAATACCGTTGTATCGTATTAGGTTATATGGTATAACGTTATAACGTATTACGTAATATGGGACGACGTTATAACGCATAACGTTATATGGGATGACGTTATAACGTATTACGTTATATGGGATGACGTTATAACGTATTTCGCTGTATGGGATGACGTTATAACGTATTACGTTATATGGGATGACGTTATAACGTATTACGTTATATGGGATGACGTTATAACGTAATAGGTTATATATTATAACGTCATAACGTATTACGTTATATGGTATGACGTTATAACGTAATAGCTTATACGGTATGACGTTATAACGTAATACGTTATGTGGTATGACGATATAACGTATTACGTAATATGGGACGACGTTATAACTCATTACGTCATATGGGATGACGTTATAACGTATTACGTTGTATGGAATACCGTTATAACGTATCAGGTTATATGGTATGACGTTATAACGTATTACATTATATGGGATGACGTTATAACGTATTACGTAATATGGGATGACGTTATAACGTAATAGGTTATATGGTATAACGTTATAACGTATTACGTTATATGGTATGACGTTATAATGTAATAGGTTATATGGTATGACGTTATAACGTAATACGTCATATGGTATGACGTTATAACGTAAATAGGTTATATGGTATGACGTTATACCGTATTACGTTATTTGGAATGACGTTATAACGCATTACGTTATATGGGATGACGTTATAACGTATTACGTTATGTGGGACGACGTTATAACGTATTTCGTTATATGGGATGACGTGATAACGTATTACGTAATATGGGATGACGTTATAACTTATTACGTTATGTGGGACGACGTTATAACGTTTTGCGTTATATGGTATGACGTTATAACGTATTACGTTATATGGTATGACGTTATAACGTAATAGGTTATATGGCATGACGTTATAACGTATTACGTAATATGGGATGACGTTATAACGTATTACGTAATATGGGATGACGTTATAACGTAATAGGTTATATGGGATGACGTTGTAACGCATTACGTAATATGGGATGACGTTATAACGTATTACGTTATATGGTATGACGTTATAACGTATTACGTTATGTGGGGCGACGTTATAACGTATTGCGTTATATGGGATGACGTTATAACGTAATACGTTATATGGTATAACGTTATAACGTATTACGTAATATGGGACGACGTTATAACGTATTACGTTATATGGTATAACGTTATAACGTATTACGTTATGTGGGGCGACGATATAACGTATTACGTTATATGGGATGACGTTATAACGTATTACGTTATATGGGATGACGTTATAACGTAATAGGTTATATGGTATAACGTCATAACGTATTACGTTATATGGTATAACGTTATGACGTATTACGTAACATGGGACGACGTTATAACGCATAACGTTATATGGGATGACGTTATAACGTATTACGTTATATGGGATGACGTTATAACGTATTTCGCTGTATGGGATGACGTTATAACGTATTACGTAATATGGGATGACGTTATAACGTATTACGTAATATGGGATGACGTTATAACGTAATAGGTTATTTGGTATAACGTTATAACGTATTACGTTATATGGTATGACGTTATAACGTAATAGGTTATATGGCATGACGTTATAACGCATTACGTTATATGGGATGACGTTATAACGTATTACGTTATATGGAATACCGTTATATCGTATTAGGTTATATGGTATGACGTTATAACGTATTACGTTATATGGGATGACGATATAACGTATTACGTTATATGGGATGACGTTATAACGTATTACGTTATATGGGATGACGTTATAACGTAATAGGTTATATGGTATAACGTCATAACGTATTACGTTATATGGTATAACGTTATAACGTATTACGTAATATGGGACGACGTTATAACGCATAACGTTATATGGGATGACGTTATAACGTATTACGTTATATGGGATGACGTTATAACGTATTTCGCTGTATGGGATGACGTTATAACGTATTACGTAATATGGGATGACGTTATAACGTATTACTTAATATGGGATGACGTTATAACGTAATAGGTTATTTGGTATAACGTTATAACGTATTACGTTATATGGTATGACGTTATAACGTAATAGGTTATATGGCATGACGTTATAACGCATTACGTTATATGGGATGACGTTATAACGTATTACGTTATATGGAATACCGTTGTATCGTATTAGGTTATATGGTATAACGTTATAACGTATTACGTAATATGGGACGACGTTATAACGCATAGCGTTATATGGGATGACGTTATAACGTATTACGTTATATGGGATGACGTTATAACGTATTTCGCTGTATGGGATGACGTTATAACGTATTACGTTATATGGGATGACGTTATAACGTATTACGTTATATGGGATGACGTTATAACGTAATAGGTTATATATTATAACGTCATAACGTATTACGTTATATGGTATGACGTTATAACGTAATAGCTTATACGGTATGACGTTATAACGTAATACGTTATGTGGTATGACGATATAACGTATTACGTAATATGGGACGACGTTATAACTCATTACGTCATATGGGATGACGTTATAACGTATTACGTTGTATGGAATACCGTTATAACGTATCAGGTTATATGGTATGACGTTATAACGTATTACATTATATGGGATGACGTTATAACGTATTACGTAATATGGGATGACGTTATAACGTAATAGGTTATATGGTATAACGTTATAACGTATTACGTTATATGGTATGACGTTATAATGTAATAGGTTATATGGTATGACGTTATAACGTAATACGTCATATGGTATGACGTTATAACGTAAATAGGTTATATGGTATGACGTTATACCGTATTACGTTATTTGGGATGACGTTATAACGCATTACGTTATATGGGATGACGTTATAACGTATTACGTTATGTGGGACGACGTTATAACGTATTTCGTTATATGGGATGACGTGATAACGTATTACGTAATATGGGATGACGTTATAACGTATTACGTTATGTGGGACGACGTTATAACGTTTTGCGTTATATGGTATGACGTTATAACGTATTACGTTATATGGTATGACGTTATAACGTAATAGGTTATATGGCATGACGTTATAACGTATTACGTAATATGGGATGACGTTATAACGTATTACGTAATATGGGATGACGTTATAACGTAATAGGTTATATGGGATGACGTTGTAACGCATTACGTAATATGGGATGACGTTATAACGTATTACGTTATATGGTATGACGTTATAACGTATTACGTTATGTGGGGCGACGTTATAACGTATTGCGTTATATGGGATGACGTTATAACGTAATACGTTATATGGTATAACGTTATAACGTATTACGTAATATGGGACGACGTTATAACGTATTACGTTATATGGAATACCGTTATAACGTATTAGGTTATATGGTATGACGTTATAACGTATTACGTTATATGGGATGACGTTATAACGTAATAGGTTATATGGGATGACGTTATAACGTAATAGGTTATATGGTATAACGTCATAACGTATTACGTTATATGGGATGACGTTATAACGTAATAGGTTATATGGTATGACGTCATAACGTATTACGTTATATGGTATGACGTTATAACGTAATAGGTTATACGGTATGACGTTATAACGTAATACGTTATATGGTATGACGTTATAACGTATTACGTTATATGGGATGATGTTATAACGCATTACGTAATATGGGATGACGTTATAACGTATTACGTTATATGGTATGACGTTATAACGTATTACGTTATGTGGGACGACGTTATAACGTATTGCGTTATATGGGATGACGTTATAACGTATTACGTTATATGGGATGACGTTATAACGTAATTGGTTATATGGGATGACGTTATAACGTAATAGGTTATATGGTATAACGTCATAACGTATTACGTTATATGATATGACGTTATAACGTAATACGTTATACGATATGACGTTATAACGTAATACGTTATACGGTAAGACGTTATAACGTAATACGTTATATGGTATAACGTTATAACGTATTACGTAATATGGGACGACGTTATAACGTATTACGTTATATGGAATACCGTTATAACGTATTAGGTTATATGGTATGACGTTATAACGCATTACGTTATATGGGATGACGTTATAACGTATTACGTTATATGGAATACCGTTATATCGTATTAGGTTATATGGTATGACGTTATAACGTATTACGTTATATGGGATGACGATATAACGTATTACGTTATATGGGATGACGTTATAACGTATTACGTTATATGGGATGACGTTATAACGTAATAGGTTATATGGTATAACGTCATAACGTATTACGTTATATGGTATAACGTTATAACGTATTACGTAATATGGGACGACGTTATAACGCATAACGTTATATGGGATGACGTTATAACGTATTACGTTATATGGTATGACGTTATAACGTAATATGTTATATGGCATGACGTTATAACGGATTACGTTATATGGGATGACGTTATAACGTATTTCGATGTATGGGATGACGTTATAACGTATTACGTAATATGGGATGACGTTATAACGTATTACGTAATATGGGATGACGTTATAACGTAATAGGTTATTTGGTATAACGTTATAACGTATTACGTTATATGGTATGACGTCATAACGTAATAGGTTATATGGCATGACGTTATAACGCATTACGTTATATGGGATGACGTTATAACGTATTACGTTATATGGAATACCGTTATATCGTATTAGGTTATATGGTATGACGTTATAACGTATTACGTTATATGGGATGACGATATAACGTATTACGTTATATGGGATGACGTTATAACGTATTACGTTATATGGGATGACGCTATAACGTAATAGGTTATATGGTATAACGTCATAACGTATTACGTTATATGGTATAACGTTATAACGTATTACGTAATATGGGACGACGTTATAACGCATAACGTTATATGGGATGACGTTATAACGTATTACGTTATATGGGATGACGTTATAACGTATTTCGCTGTATGGGATGACGTTATAACGTATTACGTAATATGGGATGACGTTATAACGTATTACGTAATATGGGATGACGTTATAACGTAATAGGTTATTTGGTATAACGTTATAACGTATTACGTTATATGGTATGACGTTATAACGTAATAGGTTATATGGCATGACGTTATAACGCATTACGTTATATGGGATGACGTTATAACGTATTACGTTATATGGAATACCGTTATATCGTATTAGGTTATATGGTATAACGTTATAACGTATTACGTAATATGGGACGACGTTATAACGCATAACGTTATATGGGATGACGTTATAACGTATTACGTTATATGGGATGACGTTATAACGTATTTCGCTGTATGGGATGACGTTATAACGTATTACGTTATATGGGATGACGTTATAACGTATTACGTTATATGGGATGACGTTATAACGTAATAGGTTATATGGTATAACGTCATAACGTATTACGTTATATGGTATGACGTTATAACGTATTACGTTATGTGGGGCGACGTTATAACGTATTGCGTTATATGGGATGACGTTATAACGTAATAGGTTATATGGCATGACGTTATAACGGATTACGTTATATGGGATGACGTTATAACGTATTTCGATGTATGGGATGACGTTATAACGTATTACGTAATATGGTATAACGTTATAACGTATTACGTAATATGGGGCGACGTTATAACGCATAACGTTATATGGGATGACGTTATAACGTATTACGTTATATGGGATGACGTTATAACGTATTTCGCTGTATGGGATGACGTTATAACGTATTACGTAATATGGGATGACGTTATAACGTAATAGGTTATTTGGTATAACGTTATAACGTATTACGTTATATGGTATGACGTTATAACGTAATAGGTTATATGGCATGACGTTATAACGCATTACGTTATATGGGATGACGTTATAACGTATTACGTTATATGGAATACCGTTGTATCGTATTAGGTTATATGGTATAACGTTATAACGTATTACGTAATATGGGACGACGTTATAACGCATAACGTTATATGGGATGACGTTATAACGTATTACGTAATATGGGATGACGTTATAACGTAATAGGTTATTTGGTATAACGTTATAACGTATTACGTTATATGGTATGACGTTATAACGTAATAGGTTATATGGCATGACGTTATAACGCATTACGTTATATGGGATGACGTTATAACGTATTACGTTATATGGAATACCGTTGTATCGTATTAGGTTATATGGTATAACGTTATAACGTATTACGTAATATGGGACGACGTTATAACGCATAACGTTATATGGGATGACGTTATAACGTATTACGTTATATGGGATGACGTTATAACGTATTTCGCTGTATGGGATGACGTTATAACGTATTACGTTATATGGGATGACGTTATAACGTATTACGTTATATGGGATGACGTTATAACGTAATAGGTTATATATTATAACGTCATAACGTATTACGTTATATGGTATGACGTTATAACGTAATAGCTTATACGGTATGACGTTATAACGTAATACGTTATGTGGTATGACGATATAACGTATTACGTAATATGGGACGACGTTATAACTCATTACGTCATATGGGATGACGTTATAACGTATTACGTTGTATGGAATACCGTTATAACTTATCAGGTTATATGGTATGACGTTATAACGTATTACATTATATGGGATGACGTTATAACGTATTACGTAATATGGGATGACGTTATAACGTAATAGGTTATATGGTATAACGTTATAACGTATTACGTTATATGGTATGACGTTATAATGTAATAGGTTATATGGTATGACGTTATAACGTAATACGTCATATGGTATGACGTTATAACGTAAATAGGTTATATGGTATGACGTTATACCGTATTACGTTATTTGGGATGACGTTATAACGCATTACGTTATATGGGATGACGTTATAACGTATTACGTTATGTGGGACGACGTTATAACGTATTTCGTTATATGGGATGACGTGATAACGTATTACGTAATATGGGATGACGTTATAACTTATTACGTTATGTGGGACGACGTTATAACGTTTTGCGTTATATGGTATGACGTTATAACGTATTACGTTATATGGTATGACGTTATAACGTAATGGGTTATATGGCATGACGTTATAACGTATTACGTAATATGGGATGACGTTATAACGTATTACGTAATATGGGATGACGTTATAACGTAATAGGTTATATGGGATGACGTTGTAACGCATTACGTAATATGGGATGACGTTATAACGTATTACGTTATATGGTATGACGTTATAACGTATTACGTTATGTGGGGCGACGTTATAACGTATTGCGTTATATGGGATGACGTTATAACGTAATACGTTATATGGTATAACGTTATAACGTATTACGTAATATGGGACGACGTTATAACGTATTACGTTATATGGTATAACGTTATAACGTATTACGTTATGTGGGGCGACGATATAACGTATTACGTTATATGGGATGACGTTATAACGTATTACGTTATATGGGATGACGTTATAACGTAATAGGTTATATGGTATAACGTCATAACGTATTACGTTATATGGTATGACGTTATAACGTAATAGGTTATATGGCATGACGTTATAACGTATTACGTAATATGGGATGACGTTATAACGTATTACGTAATATGGGATGACGTTATAACGTAAGAGGTTATATGGGATGACGTTTTAACGCATTACGTAATATGGGATGACGTTATAACGTATTACGTTATATGGTATGACGTTATAACGTATTACGTTATGTGGGGCGACGTTATAACGTATTGCGTTATATGGGAATGACGTTATAACGTAATACGTTATATGGTATAACGTTATAACGTATTACGTAATATGGGACGACGTTATAACGTATTACGTTATATGGTATAACGTTATAACGTATTACGTTATGTGGGGCGACGATATAACGTATTACGTTATATGGGATGACGTTATAACGTATTACGTTATATGGGATGACGTTATAACGTAATAGGTTATATGGTATAACGTCATAACGTATTACGTTATATGGTATAACGTTATAACGTATTACGTAACATGGGACGACGTTATAACGCATAACGTTATATGGGATGACGTTATAACGTATTACGTTATATGGGATGACGTTATAACGTATTTCGCTGTATGGGATGACGTTATAACGTATTACGTAATATGGGATGACGTTATAACGTATTACGTAATATGGGATGACGTTATAACGTAATAGGTTATTTGGTATAACGTTATAACGTATTACGTTATATGGTATGACGTTATAACGTAATAGGTTATATGGCATGACGTTATAACGCATTACGTTATATGGGATGACGTTATAACGTATTACGTTATATGGAATACCGTTATATCGTATTAGGTTATATGGTATGACGTTATAACGTATTACGTTATATGGGATGACGATATAACGTATTACGTTATATGGGATGACGTTATAACGTATTACGTTATATGGGATGACGTTATAACGTAATAGGTTATATGGTATAACGTCATAACGTATTACGTTATATGGTATAACGTTATAACGTATTACGTAATATGGGACGACGTTATAACGCATAACGTTATATGGGATGACGTTATAACGTATTACGTTATATGGGATGACGTTATAACGTATTTCGCTGTATGGGATGACGTTATAACGTATTACGTAATATGGGATGACGTTATAACGTATTACTTAATATGGGATGACGTTATAACGTAATAGGTTATTTGGTATAACGTTATAACGTATTACGTTATATGGTATGACGTTATAACGTAATAGGTTATATGGCATGACGTTATAACGCATTACGTTATATGGGATGACGTTATAACGTATTACGTTATATGGAATACCGTTGTATCGTATTAGGTTATATGGTATAACGTTATAACGTATTACGTAATATGGGACGACGTTATAACGCATAGCGTTATATGGGATGACGTTATAACGTATTACGTTATATGGGATGACGTTATAACGTATTTCGCTGTATGGGATGACGTTATAACGTATTACGTTATATGGGATGACGTTATAACGTATTACGTTATATGGGATGACGTTATAACGTAATAGGTTATATATTATAACGTCATAACGTATTACGTTATATGGTATGACGTTATAACGTAATAGCTTATACGGTATGACGTTATAACGTAATACGTTATGTGGTATGACGATATAACGTATTACGTAATATGGGACGACGTTATAACTCATTACGTCATATGGGATGACGTTATAACGTATTACGTTGTATGGAATACCGTTATAACGTATCAGGTTATATGGTATGACGTTATAACGTATTACATTATATGGGATGACGTTATAACGTATTACGTAATATGGGATGACGTTATAACGTAATAGGTTATATGGTATAACGTTATAACGTATTACGTTATATGGTATGACGTTATAATGTAATAGGTTATATGGTATGACGTTACAACGTAATACGTCATATGGTATGACGTTATAACGTAAATAGGTTATATGGTATGACGTTATACCGTATTACGTTATTTGGGATGACGTTATAACGCATTACGTTATATGGGATGACGTTATAACGTATTACGTTATGTGGGACGACGTTATAACGTATTTCGTTATATGGGATGACGTGATAACGTATTACGTAATATGGGATGACGTTATAACGTATTACGTTATGTGGGACGACGTTATAACGTTTTGCGTTATATGGTATGACGTTATAACGTATTACGTTATATGGTATGACGTTATAACGTAATAGGTTATATGGCATGACGTTATAACGTATTACGTAATATGGGATGACGTTATAACGTATTACGTAATATGGGATGACGTTATAACGTAATAGGTTATATGGGATGACGTTGTAACGCATTACGTAATATGGGATGACGTTATAACGTATTACGTTATATGGTATGACGTTATAACGTATTACGTTATGTGGGGCGACGTTATAACGTATTGCGTTATATGGGATGACGTTATAACGTAATACGTTATATGGTATAACGTTATAACGTATTACGTAATATGGGACGACGTTATAACGTATTACGTTATATGGAATACCGTTATAACGTATTAGGTTATATGGTATGACGTTATAACGTATTACGTTATATGGGATGACGTTATAACGTAATAGGTTATATGGGATGACGTTATAACGTAATAGGTTATATGGTATAACGTCATAACGTATTACGTTATATGGGATGACGTTATAACGTAATAGGTTATATGGTATGACGTCATAACGTATTACGTTATATGGTATGACGTTATAACGTAATAGGTTATACGGTATGACGTTATAACGTAATACGTTATATGGTATGACGTTATAACGTATTACGTTATATGGGATGATGTTATAACGCATTACGTAATATGGGATGACGTTATAACGTATTACGTTATATGGTATGACGTTATAACGTATTACGTTATGTGGGACGACGTTATAACGTATTGCGTTATATGGGATGACGTTATAACGTATTACGTTATATGGGATGACGTTATAACGTAATTGGTTATATGGGATGACGTTATAACGTAATAGGTTATATGGTATAACGTCATAACGTATTACGTTATATGATATGACGTTATAACGTAATACGTTATACGATATGACGTTATAACGTAATACGTTATACGGTAAGACGTTATAACGTAATACGTTATATGGTATAACGTTATAACGTATTACGTAATATGGGACGACGTTATAACGTATTACGTTATATGGAATACCGTTATAACGTATTAGGTTATATGGTATGACGTTATAACGCATTACGTTATATGGGATGACGTTATAACGTATTACGTTATATGGAATACCGTTATATCGTATTAGGTTATATGGTATGACGTTATAACGTATTACGTTATATGGGATGACGATATAACGTATTACGTTATATGGGATGACGTTATAACGTATTACGTTATATGGGATGACGTTATAACGTAATAGGTTATATGGTATAACGTCATAACGTATTACGTTATATGGTATAACGTTATAACGTATTACGTAATATGGGACGACGTTATAACGCATAACGTTATATGGGATGACGTTATAACGTATTACGTTATATGGTATGACGTTATAACGTAATATGTTATATGGCATGACGTTATAACGGATTACGTTATATGGGATGACGTTATAACGTATTTCGATGTATGGGATGACGTTATAACGTATTACGTAATATGGGATGACGTTATAACGTATTACGTAATATGGGATGACGTTATAACGTAATAGGTTATTTGGTATAACGTTATAACGTATTACGTTATATGGTATGACGTCATAACGTAATAGGTTATATGGCATGACGTTATAACGCATTACGTTATATGGGATGACGTTATAACGTATTACGTTATATGGAATACCGTTATATCGTATTAGGTTATATGGTATGACGTTATAACGTATTACGTTATATGGGATGACGATATAACGTATTACGTTATATGGGATGACGTTATAACGTATTACGTTATATGGGATGACGCTATAACGTAATAGGTTATATGGTATAACGTCATAACGTATTACGTTATATGGTATAACGTTATAACGTATTACGTAATATGGGACGACGTTATAACGCATAACGTTATATGGGATGACGTTATAACGTATTACGTTATATGGGATGACGTTATAACGTATTTCGCTGTATGGGATGACGTTATAACGTATTACGTAATATGGGATGACGTTATAACGTATTACGTAATATGGGATGACGTTATAACGTAATAGGTTATTTGGTATAACGTTATAACGTATTACGTTATATGGTATGACGTTATAACGTAATAGGTTATATGGCATGACGTTATAACGCATTACGTTATATGGGATGACGTTATAACGTATTACGTTATATGGAATACCGTTATATCGTATTAGGTTATATGGTATAACGTTATAACGTATTACGTAATATGGGACGACGTTATAACGCATAACGTTATATGGGATGACGTTATAACGTATTACGTTATATGGGATGACGTTATAACGTATTTCGCTGTATGGGATGACGTTATAACGTATTACGTTATATGGGATGACGTTATAACGTATTACGTTATATGGGATGACGTTATAACGTAATAGGTTATATGGTATAACGTCATAACGTATTACGTTATATGGTATGACGTTATAACGTATTACGTTATGTGGGGCGACGTTATAACGTATTGCGTTATATGGGATGACGTTATAACGTAATAGGTTATATGGCATGACGTTATAACGGATTACGTTATATGGGATGACGTTATAACGTATTTCGATGTATGGGATGACGTTATAACGTATTACGTAATATGGTATAACGTTATAACGTATTACGTAATATGGGGCGACGTTATAACGCATAACGTTATATGGGATGACGTTATAACGTATTACGTTATATGGGATGACGTTATAACGTATTTCGCTGTATGGGATGACGTTATAACGTATTACGTAATATGGGATGACGTTATAACGTAATAGGTTATTTGGTATAACGTTATAACGTATTACGTTATATGGTATGACGTTATAACGTAATAGGTTATATGGCATGACGTTATAACGCATTACGTTATATGGGATGACGTTATAACGTATTACGTTATATGGAATACCGTTGTATCGTATTAGGTTATATGGTATAACGTTATAACGTATTACGTAATATGGGACGACGTTATAACGCATAACGTTATATGGGATGACGTTATAACGTATTACGTAATATGGGATGACGTTATAACGTAATAGGTTATTTGGTATAACGTTATAACGTATTACGTTATATGGTATGACGTTATAACGTAATAGGTTATATGGCATGACGTTATAACGCATTACGTTATATGGGATGACGTTATAACGTATTACGTTATATGGAATACCGTTGTATCGTATTAGGTTATATGGTATAACGTTATAACGTATTACGTAATATGGGACGACGTTATAACGCATAACGTTATATGGGATGACGTTATAACGTATTACGTTATATGGGATGACGTTATAACGTATTTCGCTGTATGGGATGACGTTATAACGTATTACGTTATATGGGATGACGTTATAACGTATTACGTTATATGGGATGACGTTATAACGTAATAGGTTATATATTATAACGTCATAACGTATTACGTTATATGGTATGACGTTATAACGTAATAGCTTATACGGTATGACGTTATAACGTAATACGTTATGTGGTATGACGATATAACGTATTACGTAATATGGGACGACGTTATAACTCATTACGTCATATGGGATGACGTTATAACGTATTACGTTGTATGGAATACCGTTATAACGTATCAGGTTATATGGTATGACGTTATAACGTATTACATTATATGGGATGACGTTATAACGTATTACGTAATATGGGATGACGTTATAACGTAATAGGTTATATGGTATAACGTTATAACGTATTACGTTATATGGTATGACGTTATAATGTAATAGGTTATATGGTATGACGTTATAACGTAATACGTCATATGGTATGACGTTATAACGTAAATAGGTTATATGGTATGACGTTATACCGTATTACGTTATTTGGGATGACGTTATAACGCATTACGTTATATGGGATGACGTTATAACGTATTACGTTATGTGGGACGACGTTATAACGTATTTCGTTATATGGGATGACGTGATAACGTATTACGTAATATGGGATGACGTTATAACTTATTACGTTATGTGGGACGACGTTATAACGTTTTGCGTTATATGGTATGACGTTATAACGTATTACGTTATATGGTATGACGTTATAACGTAATAGGTTATATGGCATGACGTTATAACGTATTACGTAATATGGGATGACGTTATAACGTATTACGTAATATGGGATGACGTTATAACGTAATAGGTTATATGGGATGACGTTGTAACGCATTACGTAATATGGGATGACGTTATAACGTATTACGTTATATGGTATGACGTTATAACGTATTACGTTATGTGGGGCGACGTTATAACGTATTGCGTTATATGGGATGACGTTATAACGTAATACGTTATATGGTATAACGTTATAACGTATTACGTAATATGGGACGACGTTATAACGTATTACGTTATATGGTATAACGTTATAACGTATTACGTTATGTGGGGCGACGATATAACGTATTACGTTATATGGGATGACGTTATAACGTATTACGTTATATGGGATGACGTTATAACGTAATAGGTTATATGGTATAACGTCATAACGTATTACGTTATATGGTATGACGTTATAACGTAATAGGTTATATGGCATGACGTTATAACGTATTACGTAATATGGGATGACGTTATAACGTATTACGTAATATGGGATGACGTTATAACGTAAGAGGTTATATGGGATGACGTTTTAACGCATTACGTAATATGGGATGACGTTATAACGTATTACGTTATATGGTATGACGTTATAACGTATTACGTTATGTGGGGCGACGTTATAACGTATTGCGTTATATGGGATGACGTTATAACGTAATACGTTATATGGTATAACGTTATAACGTATTACGTAATATGGGACGACGTTATAACGCATTACGTTATATGGAATACCGTTATAACGTATTAGGTTATATGGTATGACGTTATAACGTATTACGTTATATGGGATGACGTTATAACGTAATAGGTTATATGGGATGACGTTATAACGTAATAGGTTATATGGTATAACGTCATAACGTATTACGTTATATGGGATGACGTTATAACGTAATAGGTTATATGGTATGACGTCATAACGTATTACGTTATATGGTATGACGTTATAACGTAATAGGTTATACGGTATGACGTTATAACGTAATACGTTATATGGTATGACGTTATAACGTATTACGTTATATGGGATGATGTTATAACGCATTACGTAATATGGGATGACGTTATAACGTATTACGTTATATGGTATTACGTTATAACGTATTACGTTATGTGGGACGACGTTATAACGTATTGCGTTATATGGGATGACGTTATAACGTATTACGTTATATGGGATGACGTTATAACGTAATAGGTTATATGGGATGACGTTATAACGTAATAGGTTATATGGTATAACGTCATAACGTATTACGTTATATGATATGACGTTATAACGTAATACGTTATACGGTATGACGTTATAACGTAATACGTTATACGGTAAGACGTTATAACGTAATACGTTATATGGTATAACGTTATAACGTATTACGTAATATGGGACGAAGTTATAACGTATTACGTTATATGGAATACCGTTATAACGTATTAGGTTATATGGTATGACGTTATAACGCATTACGTTATATGGGATGACGTTATAACGTATTACGTTATATGGAATACCGTTATATCGTATTAGGTTATATGGTATGACGTTATAACGTATTACGTTATATGGGATGACGATATAACGTATTACGTTATGTGGGATGACGTTATAACGTATTACGTTATATGGGATGACGTTGTAACGTAATAGGTTATATGGTATAACGTCATAACGTATTACGTTATATGGTATAACGTTATAACGTATTACGTAATATGGGACGACGTTATAACGCATAACGTTATATGGGATGACGTTATAACGTATTACGTTATATGGTATGACGTTATAACGTAATAGGTTATATGGCATGACGTTATAACGGATTACGTTATATGGGATGACGTTATAACGTATTTCGATGTATGGGATGACGTTATAACGTATTACGTAATATGGGATGACGTTATAACGTATTACGTAATATGGGATGACGTTATAACGTAATAGGTTATTTGGTATAACGTTATAACGTATTACGTTATATGGTATGACGTTATAACGTAATAGGTTATATGGCATGATGTTATAACGCATTACGTTATATGGGATGACGTTATAACGTATTACGTTATATGGAATACCGTTATATCGTATTAGGTTATATGGTATGACGTTATAACGTATTACGTTATATGGGATGACGATATAACGTATTACGTTATATGGGATGACGTTATAACGTATTACGTTATATGGGATAACGTTATAACGTAATAGGTTATATGGTATAACGTCATAACGTATTACGTTATATGGTATAACGTTATAACGTATTACGTAATATGGGACGACATTATAACGCATAACGTTATATGGGTTGACGTTATAACGTATTACGTTATATGGGATGACGTTATAACGTATTTCGCTGTATGGGATGACGTTATAACGTATTACGTAATATGGGATGACGTTATAACGTATTACGTAATATGGGATGACGTTATAACGTAATAGGTTATTTGGTATAACGTTATAACGTATTACGTTATATGGTATGACGTTATAACGTAATAGGTTATATGGCATGACGTTATAACGCATTACGTTATATGGGATGACGTTATAACGTATTACGTTATATGGAATACCGTTATATCGTATTAGGTTATATGGTATGACGTTATAACGTATTACGTTATATGGGATGACGATATAACGTATTACGTTATATGGGATGACGTTATAACGTATTACGTTATATGGAATACCGTTATATCGTATTAGGTTATATGGTATAACGTTATAACGTATTACGTAATATGGGACGACGTTATAACGCATAACGTTATATGGGATGACGTTATAACGTATTACGTTATATGGGATGACGTTATAACGTATTTCGCTGTATGGGATGACGTTATAACGTATTACGTTATATGGGATGACGTTATAACGTATTACGTTATATGGGATGACGTTATAACGTAATAGGTTATATGGTATAACGTCATAACGTATTACGTTATATGGTATGACGTTATAACGTAATAGCTTATACGGTATGACGTTATAACGTAATACGTTATGTGGTATGACGATATAACGTATTACGTAATATGGGACGACGTTATAACTCATTACGTCATATGGGATGACGTTATAACGTATTACGTTGTATGGAATACCGTTATAACGTATCAGGTTATATGGTATGACGTTATAACGTATTACATTATATGGGATGACGTTATAACGTATTACGTAATATGGGATGACGTTATAACGTAATAGGTTATATGGTATAACGTTATAACGTATTACGTTATATGGTATGACGTTATAATGTAATAGGATATAGGGTATGACGTTATAACGTAATACGTCATATGGTATGACGTTATAACGTAAATAGGTTATATGGTATGACGTTATACCGTGTTACGTTATTTGGGATGACGTTATAACGCATTACGTTATATGGGATGACGTTATAACGTATTACGTTATGTGGGACGACGTTATAACGTATTTCGTTATATGGGATGACGTGATAACGTATTACGTAATATGGGATGACGTTATAACGTATTACGTTATGTGGGACGACGTTATAACGTTTTGCGTTATATGGTATGACGTTATAACGTATTACGTTATATGGTATGACGTTATAACGTAATAGGTTATATGGCATGACGTTATAACGTATTACGTAATATGGGATGACGTTATAACGTATTACGTAATATGGGATGACGTTATAACGTAATAGGTTATATGGGATGACGTTGTAACGCATTACGTAATATGGGAAGACGTTATAACGTATTACGTTATATGGTATGACGTTATAACGTATTACGTTATGTGGGGCGACGTTATAACGTATTGCGTTATATGGGATGACGTTATAACGTAATACGTTATATGGAATAACGTTATAACGTATTACGTAATATGGGACGACGTTATAACGTATTACGTTATATGGAATACCGTTATAACGTATTAGGTTATATGGTATGACGTTATAACGTATTACGTTATATGGGATGACGTTATAACGTAATAGGTTATATGGGATGACGTTATAACGTAATAGGTTATATGGTATAACGTCATAACGTATTACGTTATACGGGATGACGTTATAACGTAATAGGTTATATGGTATGACGTCATAACGTATTACGTTATATGGTATGACGTTATAACGTAATAGGTTATACGGTATGACGTTATAACGTAATACGTTATATGGTATGACGTTATAACGTATTACGTTATATGGGATGATGTTATAACGCATTACGTAATATGGGATGACGTTATAACGTATTACGTTATATGGTATGACGTTATAACGTATTAAGTTATGTGGGACGACGTTATAACGTATTGCGTTATATGGGATGACGTTATAACGTATTACGTTATATGGGATGACGTTATAACGTAATAGGTTATATGGGATGACGTTATAACGTAATAGGTTATATGGTATAACGTCATAACGTATTACGTTATATGATATGACGTTATAACGTAATACGTTATACGGTATGACGTTATAACGCAATACGTTATACGGTAAGACGTTATAACGTAATACGTTATATGGTATAACGTTATAACGTATTACGTAATATGGGACGACGTTATAACGTATTACGTTATATGGAATACCGTTATATCGTATTAGGTTATATGGTATGACGTTATAACGTATTACGTTATATGGGATGACGATATAACGTATTACGTTATATGGGATGACGTTATAACGTATTACGTTATATGGGATGACGTTATAACGTAATAGGTTATATGGCATGACGTTATAACGCATTACGTTATGTGGGATGACGTTATAACGTATTACGTTATATGGAATACCGTTATATCGTATTAGGTTATATGGTATGACGTTATAACGTATTACGTTATATGGGATGACGATATAACGTATTACGTTATATGGGATGACGTTATAACGTATTACGTTATATGGGATGACGTTATAACGTAATAGGTTATATGGTATAACGTCATAACGTATTACGTTATATGGTATAACGTTATAACGTATTACGTAACATGGGACGACGTTATAACGCATAACGTTATATGGGATGACGTTATAACGTATTACGTTATATGGGATGACGTTATAACGTATTTCGCTGTATGGGATGACGTTATAACGTATTACGTAATATGGGATGACGTTATAACGTATTACGTAATATGGGATGACGTTATAACGTAATAGGTTATTTGGTATAACGTTATAACGTATTACGTTATATGGTATGACGTTATAACGTAATAGGTTATATGGCATGACGTTATAACGCATTACGTTATATGGGATGACGTTATAACGTATTACGTTATATGGAATACCGTTATATCGTATTAGGTTATATGGTATGACGTTATAACGTATTACGTTATATGGGATGACGATATAACGTATTACGTTATATGGGATGACGTTATAACGTATTACGTTATATGGGATGACGTTATAACGTAATAGGTTATATGGTATAACGTCATAACGTATTACGTTATATGGTATAACGTTATAACGTATTACGTAATATGGGACGACGTTATAACGCATAACGTTATATGGGATGACGTTATAACGTATTACGTTATATGGGATGACGTTATAACGTATTTCGCTGTATGGGATGACGTTATAACGTATTACGTAATATGGGATGACGTTATAACGTATTACGTAATATGGGATGACGTTATAACGTATTACGTAATATGGGATGACGTTATAACGTAATAGGTTATTTGGTATAACGTTATAACGTATTACGTTATATGGTATGACGTTATAACGTAATAGGTTATATGGCATGACGTTATAACGCATTACGTTATATGGGATGACGTTATAACGTATTACGTTATATGGAATACCGTTGTATCGTATTAGGTTATATGGTATAACGTTATAACGTATTACGTAATATGGGACGACGTTATAACGCATAACGTTATATGGGATGACGTTATAACGTATTACGTTATATGGGATGACGTTATAACGTATTTCGCTGTATGGGATGACGTTATAACGTATTACGTTATATGGGATGACGTTATAACGTATTACGTTATATGGGATGACGTTATAACGTAATAGGTTATATATTATAACGTCATAACGTATTACGTTATATGGTATGACGTTATAACGTAATAGCTTATACGGTATGACGTTATAACGTAATACGTTATGTGGTATGACGATATAACGTATTACGTAATATGGGACGACGTTATAACTCATTACGTCATATGGGATGACGTTATAACGTATTACGTTGTATGGAATACAGTTATAACGTATCAGGTTATATGGTATGACGTTATAACGTATTACATTATATGGGATGACGTTATAACGTATTACGTAATATGGGATGACGTTATAACGTAATAGGTTATATGGTATAACGTTATAACGTATTACGTTATATGGTATGACGTTATAATGTAATAGGTTATATGGTATGACGTTATAACGTAATACGTCATATGGTATGACGTTATAACGTAAATAGGTTATATGGTATGACGTTATACCGTATTACGTTATTTGGGATGACGTTATAACGCATTACGTTATATGGGATGACGTTATAACGTATTACGTTATGTGGGACGACGTTATAACGTATTTCGTTATATGGGATGACGTGATAACGTATTACGTAATATGGGATGACGTTATAACTTATTACGTTATGTGGGACGACGTTATAACGTTTTGCGTTATATGGTATGACGTTATAACGTATTACGTTATATGGTATGACGTTATAACGTAATAGGTTATATGGCATGACGTTATAACGTATTACGTAATATGGGATGACGTTATAACGTATTACGTAATATGGGATGACGTTATAACGTAATAGGTTATATGGGATGACGTTGTAACGCATTACGTAATATGGGATGACGTTATAACGTATTACGTTATATGGTATGACGTTATAACGTATTACGTTATGTGGGGCGACGTTATAACGTATTGCGTTATATGGGATGACGTTATAACGTAATACGTTATATGGTATAACGTTATAACGTGTTACGTAATATGGGACGACGTTATAACGTATTACGTTATATGGTATAACGTTATAACGTATTACGTTATGTGGGGCGACGATATAACGTATTACGTTATATGGGATGACGTTATAACGTATTACGTTATATGGGATGACGTTATAACGTAATAGGTTATATGGTATAACGTCATAACGTATTACGTTATATGGTATAACGTTATAACGTATTACGTAACATGGGACGACGTTATAACGCATAACGTTATATGGGATGACGTTATAACGTATTACGTTATATGGGATGACGTTATAACGTATTTCGCTGTATGGGATGACGTTATAACGTATTACGTAATATGGGATGACGTTATAACGTATTACGTAATATGGGATGACGTTATAACGTAATAGGTTATTTGGTATAACGTTATAACGTATTACGTTATATGGTATGACGTTATAACGTAATAGGTTATATGGCATGACGTTATAACGCATTACGTTATATGGGATGACGTTATAACGTATTACGTTATATGGAATACCGTTATATCGTATTAGGTTATATGGTATGACGTTATAACGTATTACGTTATATGGGATGACGATATAACGTATTACGTTATATGGGATGACGTTATAACGTATTACGTTATATGGGATGACGTTATAACGTAATAGGTTATATGGTATAACGTCATAACGTATTACGTTATATGGTATAACGTTATAACGTATTACGTAATATGGGACGACGTTATAACGCATAACGTTATATGGGATGACGTTATAACGTATTACGTTATATGGGATGACGTTATAACGTATTTCGCTGTATGGGATGACGTTATAACGTATTACGTAATATGGGATGACGTTATAACGTATTACTTAATATGGGATGACGTTATAACGTAATAGGTTATTTGGTATAACGTTATAACGTATTACGTTATATGGTATGACGTTATAACGTAATAGGTTATATGGCATGACGTTATAACGCATTACGTTATATGGGATGACGTTATAACGTATTACGTTATATGGAATACCGTTGTATCGTATTAGGTTATATGGTATAACGTTATAACGTATTACGTAATATGGGACGACGTTATAACGCATAACGTTATATGGGATGACGTTATAACGTATTACGTTATATGGGATGACGTTATAACGTATTTCGCTGTATGGGATGACGTTATAACGTATTACGTTATATGGGATGACGTTATAACGTATTACGTTATATGGGATGACGTTATAACGTAATAGGTTATATATTATAACGTCATAACGTATTACGTTATATGGTATGACGTTATAACGTAATAGCTTATACGGTATGACGTTATAACGTAATACGTTATGTGGTATGACGATATAACGTATTACGTAATATGGGACGACGTTATAACTCATTACGTCATATGGGATGACGTTATAACGTATTACGTTGTATGGAATACCGTTATAACGTATCAGGTTATATGGTATGACGTTATAACGTATTACATTATATGGGATGACGTTATAACGTATTACGTAATATGGGATGACGTTATAACGTAATAGGTTATATGGTATAACGTTATAACGTATTACGTTATATGGTATGACGTTATAATGTAATAGGTTATATGGTATGACGTTATAACGTAATACGTCATATGGTATGACGTTATAACGTAAATAGGTTATATGGTATGACGTTATACCGTATTACGTTATTTGGGATGACGTTATAACGCATTACGTTATATGGGATGACGTTATAACGTATTACGTTATGTGGGACGACGTTATAACGTATTTCGTTATATGGGATGACGTGATAACGTATTACGTAATATGGGATGACGTTATAACGTATTACGTTATGTGGGACGACGTTATAACGTTTTGCGTTATATGGTATGACGTTATAACGTATTACGTTATATGGTATGACGTTATAACGTAATAGGTTATATGGCATGACGTTATAACGTATTACGTAATATGGGATGACGTTATAACGTATTACGTAATATGGGATGACGTTATAACGTAATAGGTTATATGGGATGACGTTGTAACGCATTACGTAATATGGGATGACGTTATAACGTATTACGTTATATGGTATGACGTTATAACGTATTACGTTATGTGGGGCGACGTTATAACGTATTGCGTTATATGGGATGACGTTATAACGTAATACGTTATATGGTATAACGTTATAACGTATTACGTAATATGGGACGACGTTATAACGTATTACGTTATATGGAATACCGTTATAACGTACTAGGTTATATGGTATGACGTTATAACGTATTACGTTATATGGGATGACGTTATAACGTAATAGGTTATATGGGATGACGTTATAACGTAATAGGTTATATGGTATAACGTCATAACGTATTACGTTATATGGGATGACGTTATAACGTAATAGGTTATATGGTATGACGTCATAACGTATTACGTTATATGGTATGACGTTATAACGTAATAGGTTATACGGTATGACGTTATAACGTAATACGTTATATGGTATGACGTTATAACGTATTACGTTATATGGGATGATGTTATAACGCATTACGTAATATGGGATGACGTTATAACGTATTACGTTATATGGTATGACGTTATAACGTATTACGTTATGTGGGACGACGTTATAACGTATTGCGTTATATGGGATGACGTTATAACGTATTACGTTATATGGGATGACGTTATAACGTAATTGGTTATATGGGATGACGTTATAACGTAATAGGTTATATGGTATAACGTCATAACGTATTACGTTATATGATATGACGTTATAACGTAATACGTTATACGATATGACGTTATAACGTAATACGTTATACGGTAAGACGTTATAACGTAATACGTTATATGGTATAACGTTATAACGTATTACGTAATATGGGACGACGTTATAACGTATTACGTTATATGGAATACCGTTATAACGTATTAGGTTATATGGTATGACGTTATAACGCATTACGTTATATGGGATGACGTTATAACGTATTACGTTATATGGAATACCGTTATATCGTATTAGGTTATATGGTATGACGTTATAACGTATTACGTTATATGGGATGACGATATAACGTATTACGTTATATGGGATGACGTTATAACGTATTACGTTATATGGGATGACGTTATAACGTAATAGGTTATATGGTATAACGTCATAACGTATTACGTTATATGGTATAACGTTATAACGTATTACGTAATATGGGACGACGTTATAACGCATAACGTTATATGGGATGACGTTATAACGTATTACGTTATATGGTATGACGTTATAACGTAATATGTTATATGGCATGACGTTATAACGGATTACGTTATATGGGATGACGTTATAACGTATTTCGATGTATGGGATGACGTTATAACGTATTACGTAATATGGGATGACGTTATAACGTATTACGTAATATGGGATGACGTTATAACGTAATAGGTTATTTGGTATAACGTTATAACGTATTACGTTATATGGTATGACGTTATAACGTAATAGGTTATATGGCATGACGTTATAACGCATTACGTTATATGGGATGACGTTATAACGTATTACGTTATATGGAATACCGTTATATCGTATTAGGTTATATGGTATGACGTTATAACGTATTACGTTATATGGGATGACGATATAACGTATTACGTTATATGGGATGACGTTATAACGTATTACGTTATATGGGATGACGCTATAACGTAATAGGTTATATGGTATAACGTCATAACGTATTACGTTATATGGTATAACGTTATAACGTATTACGTAATATGGGACGACGTTATAACGCATAACGTTATATGGGATGACGTTATAACGTATTACGTTATATGGGATGACGTTATAACGTATTTCGCTGTATGGGATGACGTTATAACGTATTACGTAATATGGGATGACGTTATAACGTATTACGTAATATGGGATGACGTTATAACGTAATAGGTTATTTGGTATAACGTTATAACGTATTACGTTATATGGTATGACGTTATAACGTAATAGGTTATATGGCATGACGTTATAACGCATTACGTTATATGGGATGACGTTATAACGTATTACGTTATATGGAATACCGTTATATCGTATTAGGTTATATGGTATAACGTTATAACGTATTACGTAATATGGGACGACGTTATAACGCATAACGTTATATGGGATGACGTTATAACGTATTACGTTATATGGGATGACGTTATAACGTATTTCGCTGTATGGGATGACGTTATAACGTATTACGTTATATGGGATGACGTTATAACGTATTACGTTATATGGGATGACGTTATAACGTAATAGGTTATATGGTATAACGTCATAAAGTATTACGTTATATGGTATCACGTTATAACGTATTACGTTATGTGGGGCGACGTTATAACGTATTGCGTTATATGGGATGACGTTATAACGTAATAGGTTATATGGCATGACGTTATAACGGATTACGTTATATGGGATGACGTTATAACGTATTTCGATGTATGGGATGACGTTATAACGTATTACGTAATATGGTATAACGTTATAACGTATTACGTAATATGGGGCGACGTTATAACGCATAACGTTATATGGGATGACGTTATAACGTATTACGTTATATGGGATGACGTTATAACGTATTTCGCTGTATGGGATGACGTTATAACGTATTACGTAATATGGGATGACGTTATAACGTAATAGGTTATTTGGTATAACGTTATAACGTATTACGTTATATGGTATGACGTTATAACGTAATAGGTTATATGGCATGACGTTATAACGCATTACGTTATATGGGATGACGTTATAACGTATTACGTTATATGGAATACCGTTGTATCGTATTAGGTTATATGGTATAACGTTATAACGTATTACGTAATATGGGACGACGTTATAACGCATAACGTTATATGGGATGACGTTATAACGTATTACGTAATATGGGATGACGTTATAACGTAATAGGTTATTTGGTATAACGTTATAACGTATTACGTTATATGGTATGACGTTATAACGTAATAGGTTATATGGCATGACGTTATAACGCATTACGTTATATGGGATGACGTTATAACGTATTACGTTATATGGAATACCGTTGTATCGTATTAGGTTATATGGTATAACGTTATAACGTATTACGTAATATGGGACGACGTTATAACGCATAACGTTATATGGGATGACGTTATAACGTATTACGTTATATGGGATGACGTTATAACGTATTTCGCTGTATGGGATGACGTTATAACGTATTACGTTATATGGGATGACGTTATAACGTATTACGTTATATGGGATGACGTTATAACGTAATAGGTTATATATTATAACGTCATAACGTATTACGTTATATGGTATGACGTTATAACGTAATAGCTTATACGGTATGACGTTATAACGTAATACGTTATGTGGTATGACGATATAACGTATTACGTAATATGGGACGACGTTATAACTCATTACGTCATATGGGATGACGTTATAACGTATTACGTTGTATGGAATACCGTTATAACGTATCAGGTTATATGGTATGACGTTATAACGTATTACATTATATGGGATGACGTTATAACGTATTACGTAATATGGGATGACGTTATAACGTAATAGGTTATATGGTATAACGTTATAACGTATTACGTTATATGGTATGACGTTATAATGTAATAGGTTATATGGTATGACGTTATAACGTAATACGTCATATGGTATGACGTTATAACGTAAATAGGTTATATGGTATGACGTTATACCGTATTACGTTATTTGGGATGACGTTATAACGCATTACGTTATATGGGATGACGTTATAACGTATTACGTTATGTGGGACGACGTTATAACGTATTTCGTTATATGGGATGACGTGATAACGTATTACGTAATATGGGATGACGTTATAACTTATTACGTTATGTGGGACGACGTTATAACGTTTTGCGTTATATGGTATGACGTTATAACGTATTACGTTATATGGTATGACGTTATAACGTAATAGGTTATATGGCATGACGTTATAACGTATTACGTAATATGGGATGACGTTATAACGTATTACGTAATATGGGATGACGTTATAACGTAATAGGTTATATGGGATGACGTTGTAACGCATTACGTAATATGGGATGACGTTATAACGTATTACGTTATATGGTATGACGTTATAACGTATTACGTTATGTGGGGCGACGTTATAACGTATTGCGTTATATGGGATGACGTTATAACGTAATACGTTATATGGTATAACGTTATAACGTATTACGTAATATGGGACGACGTTATAACGTATTACGTTATATGGTATAACGTTATAACGTATTACGTTATGTGGGGCGACGATATAACGTATTACGTTATATGGGATGACGTTATAACGTATTACGTTATATGGGATGACGTTATAACGTAATAGGTTATATGGTATAACGTCATAACGTATTACGTTATATGGTATAACGTTATAACGTATTACGTAACATGGGACGACGTTATAACGCATAACGTTATATGGGATGACGTTATAACGTATTACGTTATATGGGATGACGTTATAACGTATTTCGCTGTATGGGATGACGTTATAACGTATTACGTAATATGGGATGACGTTATAACGTATTACGTAATATGGGATGACGTTATAACGTAATAGGTTATTTGGTATAACGTTATAACGTATTACGTTATATGGTATGACGTTATAACGTAATAGGTTATATGGCATGACGTTATAACGCATTACGTTATATGGGATGACGTTATAACGTATTACGTTATATGGAATACCGTTATATCGTATTAGGTTATATGGTATGACGTTATAACGTATTACGTTATATGGGATGACGATATAACGTATTACGTTATATGGGATGACGTTATAACGTATTACGTTATATGGGATGACGTTATAACGTAATAGGTTATATGGTATAACGTCATAACGTATTACGTTATATGGTATAACGTTATAACGTATTACGTAATATGGGACGACGTTATAACGCATAACGTTATATGGGATGACGTTATAACGTATTACGTTATATGGGATGACGTTATAACGTATTTCGCTGTATGGGATGACGTTATAACGTATTACGTAATATGGGATGACGTTATAACGTATTACTTAATATGGGATGACGTTATAACGTAATAGGTTATTTGGTATAACGTTATAACGTATTACGTTATATGGTATGACGTTATAACGTAATAGGTTATATGGCATGACGTTATAACGCATAACGTTATATGGGATGACGTTATAACGTATTACGTTATATGGGATGACGTTATAACGTATTTCGCTGTATGGGATGACGTTATAACGTATTACGTTATATGGGATGACGTTATAACGTATTACGTTATATGGGATGACGTTATAACGTAATAGGTTATATATTATAACGTCATAACGTATTACGTTATATGGTATGACGTTATAACGTAATAGCTTATACGGTATGACGTTATAACGTAATACGTTATGTGGTATGACGATATAACGTATTACGTAATATGGGACGACGTTATAACTCATTACGTCATATGGGATGACGTTATAACGTATTACGTTGTATGGAATACCGTTATAACGTATCAGGTTATATGGTATGACGTTATAACGTATTACATTATATGGGATGACGTTATAACGTATTACGTAATATGGGATGACGTTATAACGTAATAGGTTATATGGTATAACGTTATACCGTATTACGTTATATGGTATGACGTTATAATGTAATAGGTTATATGGTATGACGTTATAACGTAATACGTCATATGGTATGACGTTATAACGTAAATAGGTTATATGGTATGACGTTATACCGTATTACGTTATTTGGGATGACGTTATAACGCATTACGTTATATGGGATGACGTTATAACGTATTACGTTATGTGGGACGACGTTATAACGTATTTCGTTATATGGGATGACGTGATAACGTATTACGTAATATGGGATGACGTTATAACGTATTACGTTATGTGGGACGACGTTATAACGTTTTGCGTTATATGGTATGACGTTATAACGTATTACGTTATATGGTATGACGTTATAACGTAATAGGTTATATGGCATGACGTTATAACGTATTACGTAATATGGGATGACGTTATAACGTATTACGTAATATGGGATGACGTTATAACGTAATAGGTTATATGGGATGACGTTGTAACGCATTACGTAATATGGGATGACGTTATAACGTATTACGTTATATGGTATGACGTTATAACGTATTACGTTATGTGGGGCGACGTTATAACGTATTGCGTTATATGGGATGACGTTATAACGTAATACGTTATATGGTATAACGTTATAACGTATTACGTAATATGGGACGACGTTATAACGTATTACGTTATATGGAATACCGTTATAACGTATTAGGTTATATGGTATGACGTTATAACGTATTACGTTATATGGGATGACGTTATAACGTAATAGGTTATATGGGATGACGTTATAACGTAATAGGTTATATGGTATAACGTCATAACGTATTACGTTATATGGGATGACGTTATAACGTAATAGGTTATATGGTATGACGTCATAACGTATTACGTTATATGGTATGACGTTATAACGTAATAGGTTATACGGTATGACGTTATAACGTAATACGTTATATGGTATGACGTTATAACGTATTACGTTATATGGGATGATGTTATAACGCATTACGTAATATGGGATGACGTTATAACGTATTACGTTATATGGTATGACGTTATAACGTATTACGTTATGTGGGACGACGTTATAACGTATTGCGTTATATGGGATGACGTTATAACGTATTACGTTATATGGGATGACGTTATAACGTAATTGGTTATATGGGATGACGTTATAACGTAATAGGTTATATGGTATAACGTCATAACGTATTACGTTATATGATATGACGTTATAACGTAATACGTTATACGATATGACGTTATAACGTAATACGTTATACGGTAAGACGTTATAACGTAATACGTTATATGGTATAACGTTATAACGTATTACGTAATATGGGACGACGTTATAACGTATTACGTTATATGGAATACCGTTATAACGTATTAGGTTATATGGTATGACGTTATAACGCATTACGTTATATGGGATGACGTTATAACGTATTACGTTATATGGAATACCGTTATATCGTATTAGGTTATATGGTATGACGTTATAACGTATTACGTTATATGGGATGACGATATAACGTATTACGTTATATGGGATGACGTTATAACGTATTACGTTATATGGGATGACGTTATAACGTAATAGGTTATATGGTATAACGTCATAACGTATTACGTTATATGGTATAACGTTATAACGTATTACGTAATATGGGACGACGTTATAACGCATAACGTTATATGGGATGACGTTATAACGTATTACGTTATATGGTATGACGTTATAACGTAATATGTTATATGGCATGACGTTATAACGGATTACGTTATATGGGATGACGGTATAACGTATTTCGATGTATGGGATGACGTTATAACGTATTACGTAATATGGGATGACGTTATAACGTATTACGTAATATGGGATGACGTTATAACGTAATAGGTTATTTGGTATAACGTTATAACGTATTACGTTATATGGTATGACGTTATAACGTAATAGGTTATATGGCATGACGTTATAACGCATTACGTTATATGGGATGACGTTATAACGTATTACGCTATATGGAATACCGTTATATCGTATTAGGTTATATGGTATGACGTTATAACGTATTACGTTATATGGGATGACGATATAACGTATTACGTTATATGGGATGACGTTATAACGTATTACGTTATATGGGATGACGCTATAACGTAATAGGTTATATGGTATAACGTCATAACGTATTACGTTATATGGTATAACGTTATAACGTATTACGTAATATGGGACGACGTTATAACGCATAACGTTATATGGGATGACGTTATAACGTATTACGTTATATGGGATGACGTTATAACGTATTTCGCTGTATGGGATGACGTTATAACGTATTACGTAATATGGGATGACGTTATAACGTATTACGTAATATGGGATGTCGTTATAACGTAATAGGTTATTTGGTATAACGTTATAACGTATCACGTTATATGGTATGACGTTATAACGTAATAGGTTATATGGCATGACGTTATAACGCATTACGTTATATGGGATGACGTTATAACGTATTACGTTATATGGAATACCGTTATATCGTATTAGGTTATATGGTATAACGTTATAACGTATTACGTAATATGGGACGACGTTATAACGCATAACGTTATATGGGATGACGTTATAACGTATTACGTTATATGGGATGACGTTATAACGTATTTCGCTGTATGGGATGACGTTATAACGTATTACGTTATATGGGATGACGTTATAACGTATTACGTTATATGGGATGACGTTATAACGTAATAGGTTATATGGTATAACGTCATAACGTATTACGTTATATGGTATGACGTTATAACGTATTACGTTATGTGGGGCGACGTTATAACGTATTGCGTTATATGGGATGACGTTATAACGTAATAGGTTATATGGCATGACGTTATAACGGATTACGTTATATGGGATGACGTTATAACGTATTTCGATGTATGGGATGACGTTATAACGTATTACGTAATATGGTATAACGTTATAACGTATTACGTAATATGGGGCGACGTTATAACGCATAACGTTATATGGGATGACGTTATAACGTATTACGTTATATGGGATGACGTTATAACGTATTTCGCTGTATGGGATGACGTTATAACGTATTACGTTATGTGGGACGACGTTATAACGTATTTCGTTATATGGGATGACGTTATAACGTATTACGTAATATGGGATGACGTTATAACGTATTACGTTATGTGGGACGACGTTATAACGTTTTGCGTTATATGGTATGACGTTATAACGTATTACGTTATATGGTATGTCGTTATAACGTAATAGGTTATATGGCATGACGTTATAACGGATTACGTTATATGGGATGACGTTATAACGTATTTCGATGTATGGGATGACGTTATAACGTATTACGTAATATGGGATGACGTTATAACGTATTACGTAATATGGGATGACGTTATAACGTAATAGGTTATTTGGTATAACGTTATAACGTATTACGTTATATGGTATGACGTTATAACGTATTACGTTATATGGGATGACGATATAACGTATTACGTTATATGGGATGACGTTATAACGTATTACGTTATATGGGATGACGTTATAACGTAATAGGTTATATGGTATAACGTCATAACGTATTACGTTATATGGTATAACGTTATAACGTATTACGTAATATGGGACGACGTTATAACGCATAACGTTATATGGGATGACGTTATAACGTATTACGTTATATGGGATGACGTTATAACGTATTTCGCTGTATGGGATGACGTTATAACGTATTACGTAATATGGGATGACGTTATAACGCATTACGTTATATGGGACGACGTTATAACGTATTACGTTATATGGAATACCGTTATATCGTATTAGGTTATATGGTATAACGTTATAACGTATTACGTAATATGGGACGACGTTATAACGCATAACGTTATATGGGATGACGTTATAACGTATTACGTTATATGGGATGACGTTATAACGTATTTCGCTGTATGGGATGACGTTATAACGTATTACGTTATATGGGATGACGTTATAACGTATTACGTTATATGGGATGACGTTATAACGTAATAGGTTATATGGTATAACGTCATAACGTATTACGTTATATGGTATGACGTTATAACGTATTACGTTATGTGGGACGACGTTATAACGTATTGCGTTATATGGGATGACGTTATAACGTATTACGTTATATGGGATGACGTTATAACGTATTACGTTATATGGGATGACGTTATAACGAAATAGGTTATATGGTATGACGTTATAACGTAATAGGTTATATGGTATGACGTTATAACGTATTACGTTATGTGGGACGACGTTATAACGTATTGCGTTATATGGGATGACGTTATAACGTATTACGTTATATGGGATGACGTTATAACGTAATACGTTGTATGGTATGACGTTATAACATATTACGTTACATGGGATGACGCTATAACGTAATAGGTTATATGGTATGACGTTATAACGTAATAGGTTATATGGTATGACGTTATACCGAATTACGTTATATGGGATGACGTTATAACGTATTACGTTATATGGGATGACGTTATAACGTATTTCGTTAAATGGGATGACGTTACAACGTATTACGTTATATGGGATGACGTTATAACGAAATAGGTTATATGGTATGACGTTACAACGTAATAGGTTATATGGTATGACGTTATAACGTATTACGTTATATGGGATGACGTTATAACGAAATAGGTTATGTGGTATGACGTTATAACGTAATAGGTTATATGGTATGACGTTATAACGTATTACGTTATGTGGGACGACGTTATAACGTATTGCGTTATATGGGATGACGTTATAACGTATTACGTTATATGGGATGACGTTATAACGTATTACGTTATGTGGGACGACGTTATAACGTATTGCGTTATATGGGATGACGTTATAACGTATTACGTTATATGGGATGACGTTATAACGTAATACGTTGTATGGTATGACGTTATAACGTAATAGGTTATATGGTATAACGTTATACCGAATTACGTTATATGGGATGACGTTATAACGTATTACGTTATATGGGATGACGTTATAACGTATTTCGTTATATGGGATGACGTTATAACGTATTACGTTATATGGGATGACGTTATAACGAAATAGGTTATATGGTATGACGTTATAACGTAATAGGTTATATGGGATGACGTTATACCGAATTACGTTATATGGGATGACGTTATAACGTATTACGTTATATGGGATGACGTTATAACGTATTTCGTTTTATGGGATGACGTTATAACGTATTACGTTATATGGGATGACGTTATAACGAAATAGGTTATATGGTATGACGTTATAACGTAATAGGTTATATGGTATGACGTTATACCGAATTACGTTATATGGGATGACGTTATAACGTATTACGTTATATGGGATAACGTTATAACGAAATAGGTTATATGGTATGACGTTATAACGCAATAGGTTATATGGAATGACGTTATACCGAATTACGTTATATGGGATGACGTTATAACGTATTACGTTATATGGGATGACGTTATAACGTATTTCGTTATATGGGATGACGTTATGACGTATTACGTTATATGGGATGACGTTATAACGAAATAGGTTGATGGTATGACGTTATAACGTAATAGGTTATATGGGATGACGTTATACCGAATTACGTTATATGGGATGACGTTATAACGTATTACGTTATATGGGATGACGTTATAACGAAATAGGTTATATGGTATGACGTTATAACGTAATAGGTTATATGGTATAACGTTATACCGAATTACGTTATATGGGATGACGTTATAACGTATTACGTTATATGGGATGACGTTATAACGTATTACGTTATATGGGATGACGTTATAACGTATTACGTTATATGGGATGACGTTATAACGTATTACGTTATATGGGATGACGTTATAACGAAATAGGTTATATGGTATGACGTTATAACGTAATAGGTTATATGGTATGACGTTATAACGTATTACGTTATGTGGGACGACGTTATAACGTATTGCGTTATATGGGATGACGTTATAACGTATTACGTTATATGGGATGACGTTATAACGTAATACGTTGTATGGTATGACGTTATAACATATTACGTTACATGGGATGACGCTATAACGTAATAGGTTATATGGTATGACGTTATAACGTAATAGGTTATATGGTATGACGTTATACCGAATTACGTTATATGGGATGACGTTATAACGTATTACGTTATATGGGATGACGTTATAACGTATTTCGTTAAATGGGATGACGTTACAACGTATTACGTTATATGGGATGACGTTATAACGAAATAGGTTATATGGTATGACGTGACAACGTAATAGGTTATATGGTATGACGTTATAACGTATTACGTTATATGGGATGACATTATAACGTATTTCGCTGTATGGGATGACGTTATAACGTATTACGTTATGTGGGACGACGTTATAACGTATTTCGTTATATGGGATGACGTTATAACGTATTACGTAATATGGGATGACGTTATAACGTATTACGTTATGTGGGACGACGTTATAACGTTTTGCGTTATATGGTATGACGTTATAACGTATTACGTTATATGCTATGTCGTTATAACGTAATAGGTTATATGGCATGACGTTATAACGGATTACGTTATATGGGATGACGTTATAACGTATTTCGATGTATGGGATGACGTTATAACGTATTACGTAATATGGGATGACGTTATAACGTATTACGTAATATGGGATGACGTTATAACGTAATAGGTTATTTGGTATAACGTTATAACGTATTACGTTATATGGTATGACGTTATAACGTATTACGTTATATGGGATGACGATATAACGTATTACGTTATATGGGATGACGTTATAACGTATTACGTTATATGGGATGACGTTATAACGTAATAGGTTATATGGTATAACGTCATAACGTATTACGTTATATGGTATAACGTTATAACGTATTACGTAATATGGGACGACGTTATAACGCATAACGTTATATGGGATGACGTTATAACGTATTACGTTATATGGGATGACGTTATAACGTATTTCGCTGTATGGGATGACGTTATAACGTATTACGTAATATGGGATGACGTTATAACGTATTACGTAATATGGGATTACGTTATAACGTAATAGGTTATTTGGTATAACGTTATAACGTATTACGTTATATGGTATGACGTTATAACGTAATAGGTTATATGGCATGACGTTATAACGCATTACGTTATATGGGACGACGTTATAACGTATTACGTTATATGGAATACCGTTATATCGTATTAGGTTATATGGTATAACGTTATAACGTATTACGTAATATGGGACGACGTTATAACGCATAACGTTATATGGGATGACGTTATAACGTATTACGTTATATGGGATGACGTTATAACGTATTTCGCTGTATGGGATGACGTTATAACGTATTACGTTATATGGGATGACGTTATAACGTATTACGTTATATGGGATGACGTTATAACGTAATAGGTTATATGGTATAACGTCATAACGTATTACGTTATATGGTATGACGTTATAACGTATTACGTTATGTGGGACGACGTTATAACGTATTGCGTTATATGGGATGACGTTATAACGTATTACGTTATATGGGATGACGTTATAACGTATTACGTTATATGGGATGACGTTATAACGAAATAGGTTATATGGTATGACGTTATAACGTAATAGGTTATATGGTATGACGTTATAACGTATTACGTTATGTGGGACGACGTTATAACGTATTGCGTTATATGGGATGACGTTATAACGTATTACGTTATATGGGATGACGTTATAACGTAATACGTTGTATGGTATGACGTTATAACATATTACGTTACATGGGATGACGCTATAACGTAATAGGTTATATGGTATGACGTTATAACGTAATAGGTTATATGGTATGACGTTATACCGAATTACGTTATATGGGATGACGTTATAACGTATTACGTTATATGGGATGACGTTATAACGTATTTCGTTAAATGGGATGACGTTACAACGTATTACGTTATATGGGATGACGTTATAACGAAATAGGTTATATGGTATGACGTTACAACGTAATAGGTTATATGGTATGACGTTATAACGTATTACGTTATATGGGATGACGTTATAACGAAATAGGTTATGTGGTATGACGTTATAACGTAATAGGTTATATGGTATGACGTTATAACGTATTACGTTATGTGGGACGACGTTATAACGTATTGCGTTATATGGGATGACGTTATAACGTATTACGTTATATGGGATGACGTTATAACGTATTACGTTATGTGGGACGACGTTATAACGTATTGCGTTATATGGGATGACGTTATAACGTATTACGTTATATGGGATGACGTTATAACGTAATACGTTGTATGGTATGACGTTATAACGTAATAGGTTATATGGTATAACGTTATACCGAATTACGTTATATGGGATGACGTTATAACGTATTACGTTATATGGGATGACGTTATAACGTATTTCGTTATATGGGATGACGTTATAACGTATTACGTTATATGGGATGACGTTATAACGAAATAGGTTATATGGTATGACGTTATAACGTAATAGGTTATATGGGATGACGTTATACCGAATTACGTTATATGGGATGACGTTATAACGTATTACGTTATATGGGATGACGTTATAACGTATTTCGTTTTATGGGATGACGTTATAACGTATTACGTTATATGGGATGACGTTATAACGAAATAGGTTATATGGTATGACGTTATAACGTAATAGGTTATATGGTATGACGTTATACCGAATTACGTTATATGGGATGACGTTATAACGTATTACGTTATATGGGATAACGTTATAACGAAATAGGTTATATGGTATGACGTTATAACGCAATAGGTTATATGGAATGACGTTATACCGAATTACGTTATATGGGATGACGTTATAACGTATTACGTTATATGGGATGACGTTATAACGTATTTCGTTATATGGGATGACGTTATAACGTATTACGTTATATGGGATGACGTTATAACGAAATAGGTTGATGGTATGACGTTATAACGTAATAGGTTATATGGGATGACGTTATACCGAATTACGTTATATGGGATGACGTTATAACGTATTACGTTATATGGGATGACGTTATAACGAAATAGGTTATATGGTATGACGTTATAACGTAATAGGTTATATGGTATAACGTTATACCGAATTACGTTATATGGGATGACGTTATAACGTATTACGTTATATGGGATGACGTTATAACGTATTACGTTATATGGGATGACGTTATAACGAAATAGGTTATATGGTATGACGTTATAACGTAATAGGTTATATGGTATGACGTTATAACGTATTACGTTATGTGGGACGACGTTATAACGTATTGCGTTATATGGGATGACGTTATAACGTATTACGTTATATGGGATGACGTTATAACGTAATACGTTGTATGGTATGACGTTATAACATATTACGTTACATGGGATGACGCTATAACGTAATAGGTTATATGGTATGACGTTATAACGTAATAGGTTATATGGTATGACGTTATATCGAATTACGTTATATGGGATGACGTTATAACGTATTACGTTATATGGGATGACGTTATAACGTATTTCGTTAAATGGGATGACGTTACAACGTATTACGTTATATGGGATGACGTTATAACGAAATAGGTTATATGGTATGACGTGACAACGTAATAGGTTATATGGTATGACGTTATAACGTATTACGTTATATGGGATGACGTTATAACGAAATAGGTTATGTGGTATGACGTTATAACGTAATAGGTTATATGGTATGACGTTATAACGTATTACGTTATGTGGGACGACGTTATTACGTATTGCGTTATATGGGATGACGTTATAACGTATTACGTTATATGGGATGACGTTATAACGTATTACGTTATGTGGGACGACGTTATAACGTATTGCGTTATATGGAATGACGTTATAACGTATTACGTTATATGGGATGACGTTATAACGTAATACGTTGTATGGTATGACGTTATAACGTAATAGGTTATATGGTATGACGTTATACCGAATTACGTTATATGGGATGACGTTATAACGTATTACGTTATATGGGATGACGTTATAACGTATTTCGTTATATGGGATGACGTTATAACGTATTACGTTATATGGGATGACGTTATAACGAAATAGGTTATATGGTATGACGTTATAACGTAATAGGTTATATGGGATGACGTTATACCGAATTACGTTATATGGGATGACGTTATAACGTATTACGTTATATGGGATGACGTTATAACGTATTTCGTTTTATGGGATGACGTTATAACGTATTACGTTATATGGGATGACGTTATAACGAAATAGGTTATATGGTATGACGTTATAACGTAATAGGTTATATGGTATGACGTTATACCGAATTACGTTATATGGGATGACGTTATAACGTATTACGTTATATGGGATAACGTTATAACGAAATAGGTTATATGGTATGACGTTATAACGCAATAGGTTATATGGAATGACGTTATACCGAATTACGTTATATGGGATGACGTTATAACGTATTACGTTATATGGGATGACGTTATAACGTATTTCGTTATATGGGATGACGTTATAACGTATTACGTTATATGGGATGACGTTATAACGAAATAGGTTGATGGTATGACGTTATAACGTAATAGGTTGTATGGGATGACGTTATACCGAATTACGTTATATGGGATGACGTTATAACGTATTACGTTATATGGGATGACGTTATAACGAAATAGGTTATATGGTATGACGTTATAACGTAATAGGTTATATGGTATAACGTTATACCGAATTACGTTATATGGGATGACGTTATAACGTATTACGTTATATGGGATGACGTTATAACGTATTACGTTATATGGGATGACGTTATAACGTATTACGTTATATGGGATGACGTTATAACGTATTACGTTATATGGGATGACGTTATAACGAAATAGGTTATATGGTATGACGTTATAACGTAATAGGTTATATGGTATGACGTTATAACGTATTACGTTATGTGGGACGACGTTATAACGTATTGCGTTATATGGGATGACGTTATAACTTATTACGTTATATGGGATGACGTTATAACGTAATACGTTGTATGGTATGACGTTATAACATATTACGTTACATGGGATGACGCTATAACGTAATAGGTTATATGGTATGACGTTATAACGTAATAGGTTATATGGTATGACGTTATACCGAATTACGTTATATGGGATGACGTTATAACGTATTACGTTATATGGGATGACGTTATAACGTATTTCGTTAAATGGGATGACGTTACAACGTATTACGTTATATGGGATGACGTTATAACGAAATAGGTTATATGGTATGACGTTACAACGTAATAGGTTATATGGTATGACGTTATAACGTATTACGTTATATGGGATGACGTTATAACGAAATAGGTTATGTGGTATGACGTTATAACGTAATAGGTTATATGGTATGACGTTATAACGTATTACGTTATGTGGGACGACGTTATAACGTATTGCGTTATATGGGATGACGTTATAACGTATTACGTTATATGGGATGACGTTATAACGTATTACGTTATGTGGGACGACGTTATAACGTATTGCGTTATATGGGATGACGTTATAACGTATTACGTTATATGGGATGACGTTATAACGTAATACGTTGTATGGTATGACGCTATAACGTAATAGGTTATATGGTATGACGTTATACCGAATTACGTTATATGGGATGACGTTATAACGTATTACGTTATATGGGATGACGTTATAACGTATTTCGTTATATGGGATGACGTTATAACGTATTACGTTATATGGGATGACGTTATAACGAAATAGGTTATATGGTATGACGTTATAACGTAATAGATTATATGGGATGACGTTATACCGAATTACGTTATATGCGATGACGTTATAACGTATTACGTTATATGGGATGACGTTATAACGTATTTCGTTTTATGGGATGACGTTATAACGTATTACGTTATATGGGATGACGTTATAACGAAATAGGTTATATGGTATGACGTTATAACGTAATAGGTTATATGGTATGACGTTATACCGAATTACGTTATATGGGATGACGTTATAACGTATTACGTTATATGGGATAACGTTATAACGAAATAGGTTATATGGTATGACGTTATAACGCAATAGGTTATATGGAATGACGTTATACCGAATTACGTTATATGGGATGACGTTATAACGTATTACGTTATATGGGATGACGTTATAACGTATTTCGTTATATGGGATGACGTTATAACGTATTACGTTATATGGGATGACGTTATAACGAAATAGGTTGATGGTATGACGTTATAACGTAATAGGTTATATGGGATGACGTTATACCGAATTACGTTATATGGGATGACGTTATAACGTATTACGTTATATGGGATGACGTTATAACGTATTTCGTTATATGGGATGACGTTATAACGTATTACGTTATATGGGATGACGTTATAACGAAATAGGTTATATGGTATGACGTTATAACGTAATAGGTTATATGGTATGACGTTATACCGAATTACGTTATATGGGATGACGTTATAACGTATTACGTTATATGGGATAACGTTATAACGAAATAGGTTATATGGTATGACGTTATAACGCAATAGGTTATATGGAATGACGTTATACCGAATTACGTTATATGGGATGACGTTATAACGTATTACGTTATATGGGATGACGTTATAACGTATTTCGTTATATGGGATGACGTTATAACGTATTACGTTATATGGGATGACGTTATAACGAAATAGGTTATATGGTATGACGTTATAACGTAATAGGTTATATGCTATGACGTTATACCGAATTACGTTATATGGGATGACGTTATAACGTATTACGTTATATGGGATGACGTTATAACGTATTACGTTATATGGGATGACGTTATAACGTATTACGTTATATGGGATGACGTTATAACGAAATAGGTTATATGGTATGACGTTATAACGTAATAGGTTATATGGTATAACGTTATACCGAATTACGTTATATGGGATGACGTTATAACGTATTACGTTATATGGGATGACGTTATAACGAAATAGGTTATATGGTATGACGTTATAACGTAATAGGTTATATGGTATAACGTTATACCGAATTACGTTATATGGGATGACGTTATAACGTATTACGTTATATGGGATGACGTTATAACGTATTACCTTATATGGGATGACGTTATAACGAAATAGGTTATATGGTATGACGTTATAACGTAACAGGTTATATGGTATGACGTTATACCGAATTACGTTATATGGGATGACGTTATAACGTAATAGGTTATATGGTATAACGTTATACCGTATTACGTTCTATGGCATGATGTTATAACGTGTTACGTGATATGGGATGACGTTATAACGTATTGCGTTGTATGGGATGACGTTATAACGTATTACGTTATATGGGATGACGTTATAACGAAATAGGTTATATGGTATGACGTTATTACGTAAACAGGTTATATGGTATGACGTTATACCGAATTACGTTATATGGGATGACGTTATAACGTATTACGTTATATGGGATGACGTTATAACGAAATAGGTTATATGGTATGACGTTATAACGTAATAGGTTGTATGGTATAACGTTATACCGAATTACGTTATATGGGATGACGTTATAACGTATTACGTTATATGGGATGACGTTATAACGTATTACGTTATATGGGATGACGTTATAACGTATTACGTTATATGGGATGACGTTATAACGTATTACGTTATATGGGATGACGTTATAACGTATTACGTTATATGGGATGACGATATAACGAAATAGGTTATATGGTATGACGTTATAACGTAATAGGTTATATGGTATAACGTTATACCGAATTACGTTATATGGGATGACGTTATAACGTATTACGTTATATGGGATGACGTTATAACGTATTTCGTTAAATGGGATGACGTTACAACGTATTACGTTATATGGGATGACGTTATAACGAAATAGGTTATATGGTATGACGTTACAACGTAATAGGTTATATGGTATGACGTTATAACGTATTACGTTATATGGGATGACGTTATAACGAAATAGGTTATGTGGTATGACGTTATAACGTAATAGGTTATATGGTATGACGTTATAACGTATTACGTTATGTGGGACGACGTTATAACGTATTGCGTTATATGGGATGACGTTATAACGTATTACGTTATATGGGATGACGTTATAACGTATTACGTTATGTGGGATGACGTTATAACGTATTACGTTATATGGGATGACGTTATAACGTAATACGTTGTATGGTATGACGTTATAACGTATTGCGTTATATGGGATGACGTTATAACGTATTACGTTATATGGGATGACGTTATAACGTATCACGTTATGTGGGACGACGTCATAACGTATTGCGTTATATGGGATGACGTTATAACGAAATAGGTTATATGGTATGACGTTATAACGTAATAGGTTATATGGGATGACGTTATACCGAATTACGTTATATGGGATGACGTTATAACTTATTACGTTATATGGGATGACGTTATAACGTATTTCGTTTTATGGGATGACGTTATAACGTATTACGTTATATGGGATGACGTTATAACGAAATAGGTTATATGGTATGACGTTATAACGTAATAGGTTATATGGTATGACGTTATACCGAATTACGTTATATGGGATGACGTTATAACGTATTACGTTATATGGGATGACGTTATAACGTATTTCGTTAAATGGGATGACGTTACATCGTATTACGTTATATGGGATGACGTTATAACGAAATAGGTTATATGGTATGACGTTACAACGTAATAGGTTATATGGTATGACGTTATAACGTATTACGTTATGTGGGATGACGTTATAACGTATTACGTTATATGGGATGACGTTATAACGTAATACGTTGTATGGTATGACGTTATAACGTATTGCGTTATATGGGATGACGTTATAACGTATTACGTTATATGGGATGACGTTATAACGTATTACGTTATGTGGGACGACGTCATAACGTATTGCGTTATATGGGATGACGTTATAACGTATTACGTTATGTGGGACGACGTTATAACGTATTGCGTTATATGGGATGACGTTATAACGTATTACGTTATATGGGATGACGTTATAACGTAATACGTTGTATGGTATGACGTTATAACGTAATAGGTTATATGGTATGACGTTATACCGAATTACGTTATATGGGATGACGTTATAGCGTATTACGTTATATGGGATGACGTTATAACGTATTTCGTTATATGGGATGACGTTATAACGTATTACGTTATATGGGATGACGTTATAACGAAATAAGTTATATGGTATGACGTTATAACGTAATAGGTTATATGGGATGACGTTATACCGAATTACGTTATATGGGATGACGTTATAACTTATTACGTTATATGGGATGACGTTATAACGTATTTCGTTTTATGGGATGACGTTATAACGTATTACGTTATATGGGATGACGTTATAACGAAATAGGTTATATGGTATGACGTTATAACGTAATAGGTTATATGGTATGACGTTATACCGAATTACGTTATATGGGATGACGTTATAACGTATTACGTTATATGGGATAACGTTATAACGAAATAGGTTATATGGTATGACGTTATAACGCAATAGGTTATATGGAATGACGTTATACCGAATTACGTTATATGGGATGACGTTATAACGTATTACGTTATATGGGATGACGTTATAACGTATTTCGTTATATGGGATGACGTTATAACGTATTACGTTATATGGGATGACGTTATAACGAAATAGGTTATATGGTATGACGTTATAACGTAATAGGTTATATGGTATGACGTTATACCGAATTACGTTATATGGGATGACGTTATAACGTATTACGTTATATGGGATGACGTTATAACGTATTACGTTATATGGGATGACGTTATAACGTATTACGTTATATGGGATGACGTTATAACGAAATAGGTTATATGGTATGACGTTATAACGTAATAGGTTATATGGTATAACGTTATACCGAATTACGTTATATGGGATGACGTTATAACGTATTACGTTATATGGGATGACGTTATAATGTAATAGGTTATATGGTATGACGTTATAACGTAATAGGTTATATGGTATGACGTTATACCGAATTACGTTATATGGGATGACGTTATAACGTATTACGTTTTATGGGATGACGTTATAACGTATTTCGTTATATGGGATGACGTTATAACGTATTACGTTATATGGGATGACGTTATAACGAAATAGGTTATATGGTATGACGTTATAACGTAATAGGTTATATGGTATGACGTTATACCGAATTACGTTATATGGGATGTCGTCATAACGTATTACGTTATATGGGATGACGTTATAACGTATTACGTTATATGGTATGACTTTATAACGTAATAGGTTATATGGTATGACGTTATACCGAATTACGTTATATGGGATGACGTTATAACGTATTTCGTTATATGGGATGACGTTATAACGTATTACGTTATATGGGATGACGTTATAACGAAATAGGTTATATGGTATGACGTTATAACGTAATAGGTTATATGGTATGACGTTATACCGAATTACGTTATATGGGATGACGTTATAACGTATTACGTTATATGGGATGACGTTATAACGTATTACGTTATATGGGATGACGTTATAACGTATTACGTTATATGGGATGACGTTATAACGAAATAGGTTATATGGTATGACGTTATAACGTAATAGGTTATATGGTATAACGTTATACCGAATTACGTTATATGGGATGACGTTATAACGTATTACGTTATATGGGATGACGTTATAATGTAATAGGTTATATGGTATGACGTTATAACGTAATAGGTTATATGGTATGACGTTATACCGAATTACGTTATATGGGATGACGTTATAACGTATTACGTTTTATGGGATGACGTTATAACGTATTTCGTTATATGGGATGACGTTATAACGTATTACGTTATATGGGATGACGTTATAACGAAATAGGTTATATGGTATGACGTTATAACGTAATAGGTTATATGGTATGACGTTATACCGAATTACGTTATATGGGATGTCGTCATAACGTATTACGTTATATGGGATGACGTTATAACGTATTACGTTATATGGTATGACTTTATAACGTAATAGGTTATATGGTATGACGTTATACCGAATTACGTTATAAGGGATGACTTTATAACGTATTACGTTATATGGGATGACGTTATAACGTATTTCGTTATATGGGATGATGTTATAACGTATTACGTAATATGGGATGACGTTATAACGTATTACGTTATGTGGGACGACGTTATAACGCATTGCGTTGTATGGTATGACGTTATAACGTATTACGTTATATGGGATGACGTTATAACGAAATAGGTTATATGGTATGACGTTATAACGTAATATGTTATATGGTATGACGTTATAACGTAATACGTTATATGGTATGACGTTATAACGTAAATAGGTTATATGGTATGACGTTATACCGTATTACGTTATATGGGATGACGTTATAACGTATTACGTTATATGGTATGACGCTATAACGTAAATAGGTTATATGGTATGACGTTATACCGTATTACGTTATGTGGGACGATGTTATAACGTATTACGTTATGTGGGACGACGTTATAACGTATTACGTTATATGGGATGACGTTATAACGCAATAGGTTATCTGGAATGACGTTATACCGAATTACGTTATATGGGATGACGTTATAACGTATTACGTTACATGGGATGGCGTTATAACGTAATAAGTTATATGGTATGACGTTATAACGTAATAGGTTATATGGTATGACGTTATACCGAATTACGTTATATGGGATGACGTTATAACGTATTACGTTATATGGGATGACGTTATAACGTATTGCGTTGTATGGGATGACGTTATAACGTATTACGTTATATGGGATGACGTTATAACGAAATAGGTTATATGGTATGACGTTATTACGTAAACAGGTTATATGGTATGACGTTATACCGTATTACGTTCTATGGCATGATGTTATAACGTATTACGTTATGTGGTATGACGCTATAACGTATTACGTTATATGGTATGACGTTATAACGTATTACGTTATATGGGATGACGTTATAACGAAATAGGTTATATGGTATGACGTTATAACGTAATAGGTTATATGGTATGACGTTATAACGTAATACGTTATATGGTATGACGTTATAACGTAAATAGGATATATGGTATGACGTTATACCGAATTACGTTATATGGGATGACGTTATAACGTATTACGTTATATGGGATGACGTTATAACGTATTTCGTTATATGGGATGACGTTATAACGTATTTCGTTATATGGGATGACGTTATAACGTATTACGTTATATGGGATGACGTTATAACGAAATAGGTTATATGGTATGACGTTATTACGTAAACAGGTTATATGGTATGACGTTATACCGTATTACGTTCTATGGCATGATGTTATAACGTATTACGTTATGTGGTATGACGCTATAACGTATTACGTTATATGGTATTACGTTATAACGTATTACGTTATATGGGATGACGTTATAACGAAATAGGTTATATGGTATGACGTTATAACTTAATAGGTTATATGGTATGACGTTATAACGTAATACGTTATATGGTATGACGTTATAACGTAAATAGGATATATGGTATGACGTTATACCGAATTACGTTATATGGGATGACGTTATAACGTATTACGTTATATGGTATGACGTTATAACGTATTTCTTTATATGGGATGACGTTATAACGTATTTCGTTATATGGGATGACGTTATAACGTATTACGTTATATGGGATGACGTTATAACGAAATAGGTTATATGGTATAACGTTATAACGTAATAGGTTATATGGTATGACGTTATAACGTATTACGTTATATGGTATGACGCTATAACGTAAATAGGTTATATGGTATGACGTTATACCGTATTACGTAATATGGAATGACGTTACACCGAATTACGTTATATGGGATGACGTTATAACGTATTACGTTATATGGTATGACGTTGTAACGTATTACGTTATATGGTATGACGTTATAACGTAATAGGTTATATGGTATGACGTTATACCGAATTACGTTATATGGGATGACGTTATAACGTATTACGTTATATGGGATGACGTTATAACGTATTGCGTTATATGGGATGACGTTACAACGTATTACGTTATATGGGATGACGTTATAACGAAATAGGTTATATGGTATGACGTTATAACGTAATAGGTTATATGGGATGACGTTATACCGAATTACGTTATATGGGATGACGTTATAACGTATTCCGTTATATGGGATGACGTTATAACGTATTTCGTTTTATGGGATGACGTTATAACGTATTACGTTATATGGGATGACGTTATAACGAAATAGGTTATATGGTATGATGTTATAACGTAATAGGTTATATGGTATGACGTTATACCGAATTACGTTATATGGGATGACGTTATAACGTATTTCGTTATATGGGATGACGTTATAACGTATTACGTTATATGGGATGACGTTATAACGAAATAGGTTATATGGTATGACGTTATAACGTAATAGGTTATATGGTATGACGTTATACCGAATTACGTTATATGGGATGACGTTATAACGAAATAGGTCATATGGTATGACGTTATAACGTAATAGGTTATATGGTATAACGTTATACCGAATTACGTTATATGGGATGACGTTATAACGTATTACGTTATATGGGATGACGTTATAACGTATTACGTTATATGGGATGACGTTATAACGAAATAGGTTATATGGTATGACGTTATAACGTAACAGGTTATATGGTATGACGTTATACCGAATTACGTTATATGGGATGACGTTATAACGTATTACGTTATATGGGATGACGTTATAACGTATTACGTTATATGGGATGACGTTATAACGTATTACGTTATATGGGATGACGTTATAACGAAATAGGTTATATGGTATGACGTTATAACGTATTACGTTATGTGGGACGACGTTATAACTTATTACGTTATATGGGATGACGTTATAACGAAATAGGTTATATGGTATGACGTTATAACGTAATAGGTTATATGGTATGACGTTATACCGAATTACGTTATATGGGATGACGTTATAACGTATTACGTTATATGGGATGACGTTATAGCGTATTTCGTTATATGGGATGATGTTATAACGTATTACGTAATATGGGTTGACGTTATAACGTATTACGTTATCTGGGACGACGTCATAACGTATTGCGTTGTATGGTATAACGTTATAACGCATTACGTTATATGGGATGACGTTATAACGAAATAGGTTATATGGTATGACGTTATAACGTAATAGATTATATGGTATGACGTTATAACGTATTACGTTATATGGTATGACTTTATAACGTAATAGGTTATATGGTATGACGTTATACCGAATTACGTTATATGGGATGACTTTATAACGTATTACGTTATATGGGATGACGTTATAACGTATTTCGTTATATGGGATGATGTTATAACGTATTACGTAATATGGGATGACGTTACAACGTATTACGTTATGTGGGACGACGTTATAACGCATTGCGTTGTATGGTATGACGTTATAACTTATTACGTTATATGGGATGACGTTATAACGAAATAGGTTATATGGTATGACGTTATAACGTAATATGTTATATGGTATGACGTTATAACGTAATACGTTATATGGTATGACGTTATAACGTAAATAGGTTATATGGTATGACGTTATACCGTATTACGTTATATGGGATGACGTTATAACGTATTACGTTATATGGTATGACGCTATAACGTAAATAGGTTATATGGTATGACGTTATACCGTATTACGTTATGTGGGACGATGTTATAACGTATTACGTTATGTGGGACGACGTTATAACGTATTACGTTATATGGGATGACGTTATAACGCAATAGGTTATATGGAATGACGTTATACCGAATTACGTTATATGGGATGACGTTATAACGTATTACGTTACATGGGATGGCGTTATAACGTAATAAGTTATATGGTATGACGTTATAACGTAATAGGTTATATGGTATGACGTTATACCGAATTACGTTATATGGGATGACGTTATAACGTATTACGTTATATGGGATGACGTTATAACGTATTGCGTTGTATGGGATGACGTTATAACGTATTACGTTATATGGGATGACGTTATAACGAAATAGGTTATATGGTATGACGTTATTACGTAAACAGGTTATATGGTATGACGTTATACCGTATTACGTTCTATGGCATGATGTTATAACGTATTACGTTATGTGGTATGACGCTATAACGTATTACGTTATATGGTATGACGTTATAACGTATTACGTTATATGGGATGACGTTATAACGAAATAGGTTATATGGTATGACGTTATAACGTAATAGGTTATATGGTATGACGTTATAACGTAATACGTTATATGGTATGACGTTATAACGTAAATAGGATATATGGTATGACGTTATACCGAATTACGTTATATGGGATGACGTTATAACGTATTACGTTATATGGGATGACGTTATAACGTATTTCGTTATATGGGATGACGTTATAACGTATTTCGTTATATGGGATGACGTTATAACGTATTACGTTATATGGGATGACGTTATAACGAAATAGGTTATATGGTATGACGTTATTACGTAAACAGGTTATATGGTATGACGTTACATCGTATTACGTTCTATGGCCTGATGTTATAACGTATTACGTTATGTGGTATGACGCTATAACGTATTACGTTATATGGTATGACGTTATAACGTATTACGTTATATGGGATGACGTTATAACGAAATAGGTTATATGGTATGACGTTATAACTTAATAGGTTATATGGTATGACGTTATAACGTAATACGTTATATGGTATGACGTTATAACGTAAATAGGATATATGGTATGACGTTATACCGAATTACGTTATATGGGATGACGTTATAACGTATTACGTTATATGGGATGACGTTATAACGTATTTCGTTATATGGGATGACGTTATAACGTATTTCGTTATATGGGATGACGTTATAACGTATTACGTTATATGGTATGACGCTATAACGTAAATAGGTTATATGGTATGACGTTATACCGTATTACGTAATATGGAATGACGTTACACCGAATTACGTTATATGGGATGACGTTATAACGTATTACGTTATATGGTATGACGTTATAACGTATTACGTTATATGGTATGACGTTATAACGTAATAGGTTATATGGTATGACGTTATACCGAATTACGTTATATGGGATGACGTTATAACGTATTACGTTATATGGGATGACGTTATAACGTATTGCGTTATATGGGATGACGTTACAAAGTATTACGTTATATGGGATGACGTTATAACGTAATAGGTTATATGGTATGACGTTATAACGTAATAGGTTATATGGTATGACGTTATACCGAATTACGTTATATGGGATGACGTTATAACGTATTACGTTTTATGGGATGACGTTATAACGTATTTGGTTATATGGGATGACGTCATAACGTATTACGTTATATGGGATGACGTTATAACGAATTACGTTATATGGGATGACGTTATAACGTATTGCGGTGTATGGTATGACGTTATAACGTATTACGTTATATGGGATGACGCTATAACGAAATAGGTTATATGGTATGACGTTATAACGTAACAGGTTATATGGTATGACGTTATACCGTATTACGTCATATGGGATGACGTTATAACGTATTACGTTATACGGTATGACGCTATAACGTAAATAGGTTATATGGTATGACGCTATACCGTATTACGTAATATGGGATGACGTTATAACGTATTACGTTATGTGGGACGATGTTATAACGTATTACGTTATGTGGGACGACGTTATAACGTATTACGTTATATGGGATGACGTTATAACGCAATAGGTTATATGGAATGACGTTATACCGAATTACGTTATATGGGATGACGTTATAACGTATTACGTTACATGGGATGGCGTTATAACGTAATAGGTTATATGGTATGACGTTATAACGTAATAAGTTATATGGTATGACGTTATACCGAATTGCGTTATATGGGATGACGTTATAACGTATTACGTTATATGGGATGACGTTATAACGTATTGCGTTGTATGGGATGACGTTATAACGTATGACGTTATATGGGATGACGCTATAACGAAATAGGTTATATGGTATGACGTTATTACGTAAACAGGTTATATGGTATGACGTTATACCGTATTACGTTCTATGGCATGATGTTATAACGTATTACGTTATGTGGTATGACGCTATAACATATTACGTTATATGGTATGACGTTACAACGTATTACGTTATATGGGATGACGTTATAACGAAATAGGTTATATGGTATGACGTTATAACGTATTACGTTATGTGGGACGACGTTATAACGTATTACGTTATATGGGATGACGTTAGAACGAAATAGGTTATATGGTATGACGTTATAACGTAATAGGTTATATGGTATGACGTTATACCGAATTACGTTATATGGGATGACGTTATAACGTATTACGTTATATGGGATGACGTTATAGCGTATTTCGTTATATGGGATGATGTTATAACGTATTACGTAATATGGGTTGACGTTATAACGTATTACGTTATCTGGGACGACGTCATAACGTATTGCGTTGTATGGTATAACGTTATAACGTATTACGTTATATGGGATGACGTTATAACGAAATAGGTTATATGGTATGACGTTATAACGTAATAGATTATATGGTATGACGTTATAACGTAATACGTTATATGGTATGACGTTATAACGTAAATAGGTTTTATGGTATGACGTTATACCGTATTACGTTATATGGGATGACGTTATAACGTATTACGTTATATGGGATGACGTTATAGCGTATTTCGTTATATGGGATGATGTTATAACGTATTACGTAATATGGGTTGACGTTATAACGTATTACGTTATCTGGGACGACGTCATAACGTATTGCGTTGTATGGTATAACGTTATAACGTATTACGTTATATGGGATGACGTTATAACGAAATAGGTTATATGGTATGACGTTATAACGTAATAGATTATATGGTATGACGTTATAACGTAATACGTTATATGGTATGACGTTATAACGTAAATAGGTTTTATGGTATGACGTTATACCGTATTACGTTATATGGGATGACGTCATAACGTATTACGTTATCTGGTATGACGCTATAACGTAAATAGGTTATATGGTATGACGTTATACCGTATTACGTAATATGGGATGACGTTATAACGTATTACGTTATGTGGGACGATGTTATAACGTATTACGTTATGTGGGACGACGTTATAACGTATTACGTTATATGGGATAACGTTATAACGAAATAGGTAATATGGTATGACGTTATAACGCAATAGGTTATATGGAATGACGTTATACCGAATTACGTTATATGGGATGACGTTATAACGTATTACGTTATATGGTATGACGTTATAACGTATTACGTTATATGGGATGACGTTATAACGAAATAGGTTATATGGTATGACATTATAACGTAATAGGTTATATGGTATGGCGTTATACCGAATTACGTTATATGGTATGACGTTATAACGTAAATAGGTTTTATGGTAGGACGTTATATCGTATTACGTTATATGGGATGACGTCATAACGTATTACGTTATCTGGTATGACGCTATAACGTAAATAGGTTATATGGTATGACGTTATATCGTATTACGTAATATGGGATGACGTTATAACGTATTACGTTATGTGGGACGATGTTATAACGTATTACGTTATGTGGGACGACGTTATAACGTATTACGTTATATGGGATGACGTTATAACGTAATAGGTTATATGGTATGACGTTATACCGAATTACGTTATATGGGATGACGTTATAACGTATTACGTTATATGGGATGACGTTATAACGTATTACGTTATATGGTATGACGTTATAACGTATTACGTTATATGGGATGACGTTATAACGAAATAGGTTATATGGTATGACGTTATAACGTAATAGGTTATATGGTATGACGTTATACCGAATTACGTTTTATGGGATGACGTTATAACGTATTTCGTTATATGGGATGACGTTATAACGTATTACGTTATATGGGATGACGTTATAACGAAATAGGTTATATGCTATGACGTTATAACGTAATAGGTTATATGGTATAACGTTATACCGAATTACGTTATATGGGATGGCGTTATAACGTATTACGTTATATGGGATGACGTTATAACGTATTACCTTATATGGGATGACGTTATAACGAAATAGGTTATATGGTATGAAGTTATAACGTAACAGGTTATATGGTATGACGTTATACCGAATTACGTTATATGGGATGACGTTATAACGTATTTCGTTATATGTGATGACGTTATAACGTATTACGTTATATGGGATGACGTTATAACGAAATAGGTTATATGGTATGACGTTATAACGTAATAGGTTATATGGTATGACGTTATAACGTAATAGGTTATATGGTATGACGTTATAACGTAATAAGTTATATGGTATGACGTTATACCGAATTGCGTTATATGGGATGACGTTATAACGTATTACGTTATATGGGATGACGTTATAACGTATTGCGTTGTATGGGATGACGTTATAACGTATTACGTTATATGGGATGACGTTATAACGAAATAGGTTATATGGTATGACGTTATTACGTAAACAGGTTATATGGTATGACGTTATACCGTATTACGTTCTATGGCATGATGTTATAAAGTATTACGTTATGTGGTATGACGCTAGAACCTATTACGTTATATGGGATGACGTTATAACGTATTACCTTATATGGGATGACGTTATAACGAAATAGGTTATATGGTATGACGTTATAACGTAACAGGTTATATGGTATAACGTTATACCGAATTACGTTATATGGGATGACGTTATAACGTATTACGTTACATGGGATGGCGTTATAACGTAATAGGTTATATGGTATGACGTTATAACGTAATAAGTTATATGGGATGACGTAATAACGTATTTCGTTATATGGTATGACGTTACAACGTATTACGTTATATGGGATGACGTTATAACGAAATAGGTTATATGGGATGACGTTATAACGTATTACGTTATGTGGGACGACGTTATAACGTATTACGTTATATGGGATGACGTTATAACGAAATAGGTTATATGGTATGACGTTATAACGGAATAGGTTATATGGTATGACGTTATACCGAATTACGTTATATGGGATGACGTTATAACGTATTACGTTATATGGGATGACGTTATAGCGTATTTCGTTATATGGGATGATGTTATAACGTATTACGTAATATGGGTTGACGTTATAACGTATTACGTTATCTGGGACGACGTCATAACGTATTGCGTTGTATGGTATAACGTTATAACGTATTACGTTATATGGGATGACGTTATAACGAAATAGGTTATATGGTATGACGTTATAACGTAATAGATTATATGGTATGACGTTATAACGTAATACGTTATATGGTATGACGTTATAACGTAAATAGGTTTTATGGTATGACGTTATACCGTATTACGTTATATGGGATGACGTCATAACGTATTACGTTATCTGGTATGACGCTATAACGTAAATAGGTTATATGGTATGACGTTATACCGTATTACGTAATATGGGATGACGTTATAACGTATTACGTTATGTGGGACGATGTTATAACGTATTACGTTATGTGGGACGACGTTATAACGTATTACGTTATATGGGATGACGTTATAACGTAATAGGTTATATGGTATGACGTTATACCGAATTACGTTATATGGGATGACGTTATAACGTATTACGTTATATGGGATGACGTTATAACGTATTACGTTATATGGTATGACGTTATAACGTATTACGTTATATGGGATGACGTTATAACGAAATAGGTTATATGGTATGACGTTATAACGTAATAGGTTATATGGTATGACGTTATACCGAATTACTTTATATGGGATGACGTTATAACGTATTACGTTATATGGGATGACGTTATAACGTATTACGTTATTTGGTATGACGTTATAACGTAATAGGTTATATGGTATGACGTTATAACGTATTACGTTATATGGGATGACGTTATAACGAAATAGGTTATATGGTATGACGTTATAACGTATTACGTTATATGGTATGACGTTATAACGTATTACGTTATATGGGATGACGTTATAACGAAATAGGTTATATGGTATGACGTTATAACGTAATAGGTTATATGGTATGACGTTATACCGAATTACTTTATATGGGATGACGTTATAACGTATTACGTTATATGGGATGACGTTATAACGTATTACGTTATCTGGTATGACGCTATAACGTAAATAGGTTATATGGTATGACGTTATACCGTATTACGTAATATGGGATGACGTTATAACGTATTACGTTATGTGGGACGATGTTATAACGTATTACGTTATGTGGGACGACGTTATAACGTATTACGTTATATGGGATGACGTTATAACGTAATAGGTTATATGGTATGACGTTATACCGAATTACGTTATGTGGGACGATGTTATAACGTATTACGTTATGTGGGACGACGTTATAACGTATTACGTTATATGGGATGACGTTATAACGTAATAGGTTATATGGTATGACGTTATACCGAATTACGTTATATGGGATGACGTTATAACGTATTACGTTATATGGGATGACGTTATAACGTATTACGTTATATGGTATGACGTTATAACGTATTACGTTATATGGGATGACGTTATAACGAAATAGGTTATATGGTATGAAGTTATAACGTAATAGGTTATATGGTATGACGTTATACCGAATTACTTTATATGGGATGACGTTATAACGTATTACGTTATATGGGATGACGTTATAACGTATTACGTTATTTGGTATGACGTTATAACGTAATAGGTTATATGGTATGACGTTATACCGAATTACGTTATATGGGATGACGTTATAACGTATTACGTTATATGGGATGACGTTATAACGTATTTCGTTATATGGGATGACGTTATAACCTATTACGTTATATGGGATGACGTTATAACGAAATAGGTTATATGGTATGACGTTATAACGTAATAGGTTATATGGGATGACGTTATACCGAATTACATTATATGGGATGACGTTATAACGTATTACGTTATATGGGATGACGTTATAACGTATTTCGTTATATGGGATGACGTTATAACGTATTACGTTATATGGGATGACGTTATAACGAAATAGGTTATATGGTATGACGTTATAACGTAATAGGTTATCTGGTATGACGTTATACCGAATTACGTTATATGGGATGACGTTATAACGTATTACGTTAAATGGGATAACGTTATAACGAAATAGGTTATATGGTATGACGTTATAACGCAATAGGTTATATGGAATGACGTTATACCGAATTACGTTATATGGGATGACGTTATAACGAAATAGGTTATATGGTATGACGTTATAACGTAATAGGTTATATGGTATAACGTTATACCGAATTACGTTATATGGGATGACGTTATAACGTATTACGTTATATGGGATGACGTTATAACGTATTACCTTATATGGGATGACGTTATAACGAAATAGGTTATATGGTATGACGTTATAACGTAACAGGATATATGGTATGACGTTATACCGAATTACGTTATATGGGATGACGTTATAACGTATTACGTTATATGGGATGACGTTATAACGTATTACGTTATATGGGATGACGTTATAACGTATTACGTTATATAGGATGACGTTATAACGTATTACGTTATATGGGATGACGTTATAACGAAATAGGTTATATGGTATGACGTTATAACGTAATAGGTTATATGGTATAACGTTATACCGAATTACGTTATATGGGATGACGTTATAACGTATTACGTTATATGGGATGACGTTATAACGTAATAGGTTATATGGTATGACGTTATAACGTAATAGGTTATATGGTATGACGTTATATCGAATTACGTTATATGGGATGACGTTATAACGTATTACGTTTTATGGGATGACGTTATAACGTATTTCGTTATATGGGATGACGTTATAACGTATTACGTTATATGGGATGACGTTATAACGAAATAGGTTATATGGTATGACGTTATAACGTAATAGGTTATATGGTATGACGTTATACCGAATTACGTTATATGGGATGTCGTTATAACGTATTACGTTATATGGGATGACGTTATAACGTATTACGTTATATGGTATGACTTTATAACGTAATAGGTTATATGGTATGACGTTATACCGAATTACGTTATATGGGATGACGTTATAACGTATTACGTTATATGGGATGACGTTATAACGTATTACCTTATATGGGATGACGTTATAACGAAATAGGTTATATGGTATGGCGTTATAACGTAACAGGTTATATGGTATGACGTTATACCGAATTACGTTATATGGGATGACGTTATAACGTATTACGTTATATGGGATGACGTTATAACGTATTACGTTTTATGGGATGACGTTATAACGTATTTCGTTATATGGGATGACGTTATAACGTATTACGTTATATGGGATGACGTTATAACGAAATAGGTTATATGGTATGACGTTATAACGTAATAGGTTATATGGTATAACGTTATACCGAATTACGTTATATGGGATGACGTTATAACGTATTACGTTATATGGGATGACGTTATAACGTATTACCTTATATGGGATGACGTTATAACGAAATAGGTTATATGGTATGAAGTTATAACGTAACAGGTTATATGGTATGACGTTATACCGAATTACGTTATATGGGATGACGTTATAACGTATTTCGTTATATGTGATGACGTTATAACGTATTACGTTATATGGGATGACGTTATAACGAAATAGGTTATATGGTATGACGTTATAACGTAATAGGTTATATGGTATGACGTTATAACGTAATAGGTTATATGGTATGACGTTATACCGAATTACGTTATATGGTATGACGTTATAACGTATTACGTTATATGGGATGACGTTAGAACGAAATAGGTTATATGGTATGACGTTATAACGTAATAGGTTATATGGTATGACGTTATACCGAATTACGTTATATGGGATGACGTTATAACGTATTACGTTATATGGGATGACGTTATAGCGTATTTCGTTATATGGGATGATGTTATAACGTATTACGTAATATGGGTTGACGTTATAACGTATTACGTTATCTGGGACGACGTCATAACGTATTGCGTTGTATGGTATAACGTTATAACGTATTACGTTATATGGGATGACGTTATAACGAAATAGGTTATATGGTATGACGTTATAACGTAATAGATTATATGGTATGACGTTATAACGTAATACGTTATATGGTATGACGTTATAACGTAAATAGGTTTTATGGTATGACGTTATACCGTATTACGTTATATGGGATGACGTCATAACGTATTACGTTATCTGGTATGACGCTATAACGTAAATAGGTTATATGGTATGACGTTATACCGTATTACGTAATATGGGATGACGTTATAACGTATTACGTTATGTGGGACGATGTTATAACGTATTACGTTATGTGGGACGACGTTATAACGTATTACGTTATATGGGATAACGTTATAACGAAATAGGTAATATGGTATGACGTTATAACGCAATAGGTTATATGGAATGACGTTATACCGAATTACGTTATATGGGATGACGTTATAACGTATTACGTTATATGGTATGACGTTATAACGTATTACGTTATATGGGATGACGTTATAACGAAATAGGTTATATGGTATGACATTATAACGTAATAGGTTATATGGTATGACGTTATACCGAATTACGTTATATGGTATGACGTTATAACGTAAATAGGTTTTATGGTAGGACGTTATATCGTATTACGTTATATGGGATGACGTCATAACGTATTACGTTATCTGGTATGACGCTATAACGTAAATAGGTTATATGGTATGACGTTATATCGTATTACGTAATATGGGATGACGTTATAACGTATTACGTTATGTGGGACGATGTTATAACGTATTACGTTATGTGGGACGACGTTATAACGTATTACGTTATATGGGATGACGTTATAACGTAATAGGTTATATGGTATGACGTTATACCGAATTACGTTATATGGGATGACGTTATAACGTATTACGTTATATGGGATGACGTTATAACGTATTACGTTATATGGTATGACGTTATAACGTATTACGTTATATGGGATGACGTTATAACGAAATAGGTTATATGGTATGACGTTATAACGTAATAGGTTATATGGTATGACGTTATACCGAATTACGTTATATGGGATGACGTTATAACGTATTACGTTATATGGGATGACGTTATAACGTATTACGTTATTTGGTATGACGTTATAACGTAATAGGTTATATGGTATGACGTTATACCGAATTACGTTATATGGGATGACGTTATAACGTATTACGTTATATGGGATGACGTTATAACGTATTTCGTTATATGGGATGACGTTATAACGTATTACGTTATATGGGATGACGTTATAACGAAATAGGTTATATGGTATGACGTTATAACGTAATAGGTTATATGGGATGACGTTATACCGAATTACGTTATATGGGATGACGTTATAACGTATTACGTTATATGGGATGACGTTATAACGTATTTCGTTATATGGGATGACGTTATAACGTATTACGTTATATGGGATGACGTTATAACGAAATAGGTTATATGGTATGACGTTATAACGTAATAGGTTATATGGTATGACGTTATACCGAATTACGTTATATGGGATGACGTTATAAAGTATTACGTTATATGGGATAACGTTATAACGAAATAGGTTATATGGTATGACGTTATAACGCAATAGGTTATATGGAATGACGTTATACCGAATTACGTTATATGGGATGACGTTATAACGTATTACGTTATATGGGATGACGTTATAACGTATTTCGTTATATGGGATGACGTTATAACGTATTACGTTATATGGGATGACGTTATAACGAAATAGGTTATATGGTATGACGTTATAACGTAATAGGTTATATGGGATGACGTTATACCGAATTACGTTATATGGGATGACGTTATAACGTATTACGTTATATGGGATGACGTTATAACGTATTTCGTTATATGGGATGACGTTATAACGTATTACGTTATATGGGATGACGTTATAACGAAATAGGTTATATGGTATGACGTTATAACGTAATAGGTTATATGGTATGACGTTATACCGAATTACGTTATATGGGATGACGTTATAACGTATTACGTTATATGGGATGACGTTATAACGAAATAGGTTATATGGTATGACGTTATAACGTAATAGGTTATATGGTATAACGTTATACCGAATTACGTTATATGGGATGACGTTATAACGTATTACGTTATATGGGATGACGTTATAACGAAATAGGTTATATGGTATGACGTTATAACGTAATAGGTTATATGGCATAACCTTATACCGAATTACGTTATATGGGATGACGTTATAACGTATTACGTTATATGGGATGACGTTATAACGTATTACCTAATATGGGATGACGTTATAACGAAATAGGTTATATGGTATGACGTTATAACGTAACAGGTTATATGGTATGACGTTATACCGAATTACGTTATATGGGATGACGTTATAACGTATTACGTTATATGGGATGACGTTATAACGTATTACGTTATATGGGATGACGTTATAACGTATTACGTTATATGTGATGACGTTATAACGAAATAGGTTATATGGTATGACGTTATAACGTAATAGGTTATATGGTATAACGTTATACCGAATTACGTTATATGGGATGACGTTATAACGTATTACGTTACATGGGATGGCGTTATAACGTAATAGGTTATATGGTATGACGTTATAACGTAATAAGTTATATGGTATGACGTTATACCGAATTGCGTTATATGGGATGACGTTATAACGTATTACGTTATATGGGATGACGTTATAACGTATTGCGTTGTATGGGATGACGTTATAACGTATTACGTTATATGGGATGACGTTATAACGAAATAGGTTATATGGTATGACGTTATTACGTAAACAGGTTATATGGTATGACGTTATACCGTATTACGTTCTATGGCATGATGTTATAAAGTATTACGTTATGTGGTATGACGCTAGAACCTATTACGTTATATGGGATGACGTTATAACGTATTACCTTATATGGGATGACGTTATAACGAAATAGGTTATATGGTATGACGTTATAACGTAACAGGTTATATGGTATAACGTTATACCGAATTACGTTATATGGGATGACGTTATAACGTATTACGTTACATGGGATGGCGTTATAACGTAATAGGTTATATGGTATGACGTTATAACGTAATAAGTTATATGGGATGACGTAATAACGTATTTCGTTATATGGTATGACGTTACAACGTATTACGTTATATGGGATGACGTTATAACGAAATAGGTTATATGGGATGACGTTATAACGTATTACGTTATGTGGGACGACGTTATAACGTATTACGTTATATGGGATGACGTTATAACGAAATTGGTTATATGGTATGACGTTATAACGTAATAGGTTATATGGTATGACGTTATACCGAATTACGTTATATGGGATGACGTTATAACGTATTACGTTATATGGGATGACGTTATAGCGTATTTCGTTATATGGGATGATGTTATAACGTATTACGTAATATGGGTTGACGTTATAACGTATTACGTTATCTGGGACGACGTCATAACGTATTGCGTTGTATGGTATAACGTTATAACGTATTACGTTATATGGGATGACGTTATAACGAAATAGGTTATATGGTATGACGTTATAACGTAATAGATTATATGGTATGACGTTATAACGTAATACGTTATATGGTATGACGTTATAACGTAAATAGGTTTTATGGTATGACGTTATACCGTATTACGTTATATGGGATGACGTCATAACGTATTACGTTATCTGGTATGACGCTATAACGTAAATAGGTTATATGGTATGACGTTATACCGTATTACGTAATATGGGATGACGTTATAACGTATTACGTTATGTGGGACGATGTTATAACGTATTACGTTATGTGGGACGACGTTATAACGTATTACGTTATATGGGATGACGTTATAACGTAATAGGTTATATGGTATGACGTTATACCGAATTACGTTATATGGGATGACGTTATAACGTATTACGTTATATGGGATGACGTTATAACGTATTACGTTATATGGTATGACGTTATAACGTATTACGTTATATGGGATGACGTTATAACGAAATAGGTTATATGGTATGACGTTATACCGAATTACGTTATATGGGATGACGTTATAACGTATTACGTTATATGGGATGACGTTATAACGTATTTCGTTATTTGGTATGACGTTATAACGTAATAGGTTATATGGTATGACGTTATACCGAATTACGTTATATGGGATGACGTTATAACGTATTACGTTATATGGTATGACGTTATAACGTATTACGTTATATGGGATGACGTTATAACGTAATAGGTTATATGGTATGACGTTATACCGAATTACTTTATATGGGATGACGTTATAACGTATTACGTTATATGGGATGACGTTATAACGTATTACGTTATTTGGTATGACGTTATAACGTAATAGGTTATATGGTATGACGTTATACCGAATTACGTTATATGGGATGACGTTATAACGTATTACGTTATATGGGATGACGTTATAACGTATTTCGTTATATGGGATGACGTTATAACCTATTACGTTATGTGGGATGACGTTATAACGAAATAGGTTATATGGTATGACGTTATAACGTAATAGGTTATATGGGATGACGTTATACCGAATTACGTTATATGGGATGACGTTATAACGTATTACGTTATATGGGATGACGTTATAACGTATTTCGTTATATGGGATGACGTTATAACGTATTACGTTATATGGGATGACGTTATAACGAAATAGGTTATATGGTATGACGTTATAACGTAATAGGTTATATGGTATGACGTTATACCGAATTACGTTATATGGGATGACGTTATAACGTATTACGTTATATGGGATAACGTTATAACGAAATAGGTTATATGGTATGACGTTATAACGCAATAGGTTATATTGAATGACGTTATACCGAATTACGTTATATGGGATGACGTTATAACGAAATAGGTTATATGGTATGACGTTATAACGTAATAGGTTATATGGTATAACGTTATACCGAATTACGTTATATGGGATGACGTTATAACGTATTACGTTATATGGGATGACGTTATAACGTATTACCATATATGGGATGACGTTATAACGAAATAGGTTATATGGTATGACGTTATAACGTAACAGGATATATGGTATGACGTTATACCGAATTACGTTATATGGGATGACGTTATAACGTATTACGTTATATGGGATGACGTTATAACGTATTACGTTATATGGGATGACGTTATAACGTATTACGTTATATAGGATGACGTTATAACGTATTACGTTATATGGGATGACGTTATAACGAAATAGGTTATATGGTATGACGTTATAACGTAATAGGTTATATGGTATAACGTTATACCGAATTACGTTATATGGGATGACGTTATAACGTATTACGTTATATGGGATGACGTTATAACGTAATAGGTTATATGGTATGACGTTATAACGTAATAGGTTATATGGTATGACGTTATATCGAATTACGTTATATGGGATGACGTTATAACGTATTACGTTTTATGGGATGACGTTATAACGTATTTCGTTATATGGGATGACGTTATAACGTATTACGTTATATGGGATGACGTTATAACGAAATAGGTTATATGGTATGACGTTATAACGTAATAGGTTATATGGTATGACGTTATACCGAATTACGTTATATGGGATGTCGTTATAACGTATTACGTTATATGGGATGACGTTATAACGTATTACGTTATATGGTATGACTTTATAACGTAATAGGTTATATGGTATGACGTTATACCGAATTACGTTATATGGGATGACGTTATAACGTATTACGTTATATGGGATGACGTTATAACGTATTACCTTATATGGGATGACGTTATAACGAAATAGGTTATATGGTATGACGTTATAACGTAACAGGTTATATGGTATGACGTTATACCGAATTACGTTATATGGGATGACGTTATAACGTATTACGTTATATGGGATGACGTTATAACGTATTACGTTTTATGGGATGACGTTATAACGTATTTCGTTATATGGGATGACGTTATAACGTATTACGTTATATGGGATGACGTTATAACGAAATAGGTTATATGGTATGACGTTATAACGTAATAGGTTATATGGTATAACGTTATACCGAATTACGTTATATGGGATGACGTTATAACGTATTACGTTATATGGGATGACGTTATAACGTATTACCTTATATGGGATGACGTTATAACGAAATAGGTTATATGGTATGAAGTTATAACGTAACAGGTTATATGGTATGACGTTATACCGAATTACGTTATATGGGATGACGTTATAACGTATTTCGTTGTATGTGATGACGTTATAACGTATTACGTTATATGGGATGACGTTATAACGAAATAGGTTATATGGTATGACGTTATAACGTAATAGGTTATATGGTATGACGTTATAACGTAATAGGTTATATGGTATGACGTTATACCGAATTACGTTATATGGGATGACGTTATAACGTATTTCGTTATATGGGATGACGTTATAACGTATTACGTTATATGGGATGACGTTATAACGAAATAGGTTATATGGTATGACGTTATAACGTAATAGGTTATATGGTATGACGTTATAACGTAATAGGTTATATGGTATGACGTTATACCGAATTGCGTTATATGGGATGACGTTATAACGTATTACGTTATATGGGATGACGTTATAACGTATTGCGTTGTATGGGATGACGTTATAACGTATTACGTTATATGGGATGACGTTATAACGAAATAGGTTATATGGTATGACGTTATTACGTAAACAGGTTATATGGTATGACGTTATACCGTATTACGTTCTATGGCATGATGTTATAAAGTATTACGTTATGTGGTATGACGCTAGAACCTATTACGTTATATGGGATGACGTTATAACGTATTACCTTATATGGGATGACGTTATAACGAAATAGGTTATATGGTATGACGTTATAACGTAACAGGTTATATGGTATAACGTTATACCGAATTACGTTATATGGGATGACGTTATAACGTATTACGTTACATGGGATGGCGTTATAACGTAATAGGTTATATGGTATGACGTTATAACGTAATAAGTTATATGGGATGACGTAATAACGTATTTCGTTATATGGTATGACGTTACAACGTATTACGTTATATGGGATGACGTTATAACGAAATAGGTTATATGGGATGACGTTATAACGTATTACGTTATGTGGGACGACGTTATAACGTATTACGTTATATGGGATGACGTTATAACGAAATAGGTTATATGGTATGACGTTATAACGTAATAGGTTATATGGTATGACGTTATACCGAATTACGTTATATGGGATGACGTTATAACGTATTACGTTATATGGGATGACGTTATAGCGTATTTCGTTATATGGGATGATGTTATAACGTATTACGTAATATGGGTTGACGTTATAACGTATTACGTTATCTGGGACGACGTCATAACGTATTGCGTTGTATGGTATAACGTTATAACGTATTACGTTATATGGGATGACGTTATAACGAAATAGGTTATATGGTATGACGTTATAACGTAATAGATTATATGGTATGACGTTATAACGTAATACGTTATATGGTATGACGTTATAACGTAAATAGGTTTTATGGTATGACGTTATACCGTATTACGTTATATGGGATGACGTCATAACGTATTACGTTATCTGGTATGACGCTATAACGTAAATAGGTTATATGGTATGACGTTATACCGTATTACGTAATATGGGATGACGTTATAACGTATTACGTTATGTGGGACGATGTTATAACGTATTACGTTATGTGGGACGACGTTATAACGTATTACGTTATATGGGATGACGTTATAACGTAATAGGTTATATGGTATGACGTTATACCGAATTACGTTATATGGGATGACGTTATAACGTATTACGTTATATGGGATGACGTTATAACGTATTACGTTATATGGTATGACGTTATAACGTATTACGTTATATGGGATGACGTTATAACGAAATAGGTTATATGGTATGACGTTATAACGTAATAGGTTATATGGTATGACGTTATACCGAATTACTTTATATGGGATGACGTTATAACGTATTACGTTATATGGGATGACGTTATAACGTATTACGTTATTTGGTATGACGTTATAACGTAATAGGTTATATGGTATGACGTTATAACGTATTACGTTATATGGGATGACGTTATAACGAAATAGGTTATATGGTATGACGTTATAACGTATTACGTTATATGGTATGACGTTATAACGTATTACGTTATATGGGATGACGTTATAACGAAATAGGTTATATGGTATGACGTTATAACGTAATAGGTTATATGGTATGACGTTATACCGAATTACTTTATATGGGATGACGTTATAACGTATTACGTTATATGGGATGACGTTATAACGTATTACGTTATCTGGTATGACGCTATAACGTAAATAGGTTATATGGTATGACGTTATACCGTATTACGTAATATGGGATGACGTTATAACGTATTACGTTATGTGGGACGATGTTATAACGTATTACGTTATGTGGGACGACGTTATAACGTATTACGTTATATGGGATGACGTTATAACGTAATAGGTTATATGGTATGACGTTATACCGAATTACGTTATGTGGGACGATGTTATAACGTATTACGTTATGTGGGACGACGTTATAACGTATTACGTTATATGGGATGACGTTATAACGTAATAGGTTATATGGTATGACGTTATACCGAATTACGTTATATGGGATGACGTTATAACGTATTACGTTATATGGGATGACGTTATAACGTATTACGTTATATGGTATGACGTTATAACGTATTACGTTATATGGGATGACGTTATAACGAAATAGGTTATATGGTATGAAGTTATAACGTAATAGGTTATATGGTATGACGTTATACCGAATTACTTTATATGGGATGACGTTATAACGTATTACGTTATATGGGATGACGTTATAACGTATTACGTTATTTGGTATGACGTTATAACGTAATAGGTTATATGGTATGACGTTATACCGAATTACGTTATATGGGATGACGTTATAACGTATTACGTTATATGGGATGACGTTATAACGTATTTCGTTATATGGGATGACGTTATAACCTATTACGTTATATGGGATGACGTTATAACGAAATAGGTTATATGGTATGACGTTATAACGTAATAGGTTATATGGGATGACGTTATACCGAATTACGTTATATGGGATGACGTTATAACGTATTACGTTATATGGGATGACGTTATAACGTATTTCGTTATATGGGATGACGTTATAACGTATTACGTTATATGGGATGACGTTATAACGAAATAGGTTATATGGTATGACGTTATAACGTAATAGGTTATCTGGTATGACGTTATACCGAATTACGTTATATGGGATGACGTTATAACGTATTACGTTATATGGGATAACGTTATAACGAAATAGGTTATATGGTATGACGTTATAACGCAATAGGTTATATGGAATGACGTTATACCGAATTACGTTATATGGGATGACGTTATAACGAAATAGGTTATATGGTATGACGTTATAACGTAATAGGTTATATGGTATAACGTTATACCGAATTACGTTATATGGGATGACGTTATAACGTATTACGTTATATGGGATGACGTTATAACGTATTACCTTATATGGGATGACGTTATAACGAAATAGGTTATATGGTATGACGTTATAACGTAACAGGATATATGGTATGACGTTATACCGAATTACGTTATATGGGATGACGTTATAACGTATTACGTTATATGGGATGACGTTATAACGTATTACGTTATATGGGATGACGTTATAACGTATTACGTTATATAGGATGACGTTATAACGTATTACGTTATATGGGATGACGTTATAACGAAATAGGTTATATGGTATGACGTTATAACGTAATAGGTTATATGGTATAACGTTATACCGAATTACGTTATATGGGATGACGTTATAACGTATTACGTTATATGGGATGACGTTATAACGTAATAGGTTATATGGTATGACGTTATAACGTAATAGGTTATATGGTATGACGTTATATCGAATTACGTTATATGGGATGACGTTATAACGTATTACGTTTTATGGGATGACGTTATAACGTATTTCGTTATATGGGATGACGTTATAACGTATTACGTTATATGGGATGACGTTATAACGAAATAGGTTATATGGTATGACGTTATAACGTAATAGGTTATATGGTATGACGTTATACCGAATTACGTTATATGGGATGTCGTTATAACGTATTACGTTATATGGGATGACGTTATAACGTATTACGTTATATGGTATGACTTTATAACGTAATAGGTTATATGGTATGACGTTATACCGAATTACGTTATATGGGATGACGTTATAACGTATTACGTTATATGGGATGACGTTATAACGTATTACCTTATATGGGATGACGTTATAACGAAATAGGTTATATGGTATGACGTTATAACGTAACAGGTTATATGGTATGACGTTATACCGAATTACGTTATATGGGATGACGTTATAACGTATTACGTTATATGGGATGACGTTATAACGTATTACGTTTTATGGGATGACGTTATAACGTATTTCGTTATATGGGATGACGTTATAACGTATTACGTTATATGGGATGACGTTATAACGAAATAGGTTATATGGTATGACGTTATAACGTAATAGGTTATATGGTATAACGTTATACCGAATTACGTTATATGGGATGACGTTATAACGTATTACGTTATATGGGATGACGTTATAACGTATTACCTTATATGGGATGACGTTATAACGAAATAGGTTATATGGTATGAAGTTATAACGTAACAGGTTATATGGTATGACGTTATACCGAATTACGTTATATGGGATGACGTTATAACGTATTTCGTTATATGTGATGACGTTATAACGTATTACGTTATATGGGATGACGTTATAACGAAATAGGTTATATGGTATGACGTTATAACGTAATAGGTTATATGGTATGACGTTATAACGTAATAGGTTATATGGTATGACGTTATACCGAATTACGTTATATGGTATGACGTTATAACGTATTACGTTATATGGGATGACGTTAGAACGAAATAGGTTATATGGTATGACGTTATAACGTAAAGGTTATATGGTATGACGTTATACCGAATTACGTTATATGGGATGACGTTATAACGTATTACGTTATATGGGATGACGTTATAGCGTATTTCGTTATATGGGATGATGTTATAACGTATTACGTAATATGGGTTGACGTTATAACGTATTACGTTATCTGGGACGACGTCATAACGTATTGCGTTGTATGGTATAACGTTATAACGTATTACGTTATATGGGATGACGTTATAACGAAATAGGTTATATGGTATGACGTTATAACGTAATAGATTATATGGTATGACGTTATAACGTAATACGTTATATGGTATGACGTTATAACGTAAATAGGTTTTATGGTATGACGTTATACCGTATTACGTTATATGGGATGACGTCATAACGTATTACGTTATCTGGTATGACGCTATAACGTAAATAGGTTATATGGTATGACGTTATACCGTATTACGTAATATGGGATGACGTTATAACGTATTACGTTATGTGGGACGATGTTATAACGTATTACGTTATGTGGGACGACGTTATAACGTATTACGTTATATGGGATAACGTTATAACGAAATAGGTAATATGGTATGACGTTATAACGCAATAGGTTATATGGAATGACGTTATACCGAATTACGTTATATGGGATGACGTTATAACGTATTACGTTATATGGTATGACGTTATAACGTATTACGTTATATGGGATGACGTTATAACGAAATAGGTTATATGGTATGACATTATAACGTAATAGGTTATATGGTATGACGTTATACCGAATTACGTTATATGGTATGACGTTATAACGTAAATAGGTTTTATGGTAGGACGTTATATCGTATTACGTTATATGGGATGACGTCATAACGTATTACGTTATCTGGTATGACGCTATAACGTAAATAGGTTATATGGTATGACGTTATATCGTATTACGTAATATGGGATGACGTTATAACGTATTACGTTATGTGGGACGATGTTATAACGTATTACGTTATGTGGGACGACGTTATAAGGTATTACGTTATATGGGATGACGTTATAACGTAATAGGTTATATGGTATGACGTTATACCGAATTACGTTATATGGGATGACGTTATAACGTATTACGTTATATGGGATGACGTTATAACGTATTACGTTATATGGTATGACGTTATAACGTATTACGTTATATGGGATGACGTTATAACGAAATAGGTTATATGGTATGACGTTATAACGTAATAGGTTATATGGTATGACGTTATACCGAATTACGTTATATGGGATGACGTTATAACGTATTACGTTATATGGGATGACGTTATAACGTATTACGTTATTTGGTATGACGTTATAACGTAATAGGTTATATGGTATGACGTTATACCGAATTACGTTATATGGGATGACGTTATAACGTATTACGTTATATGGGATGACGTTATAACGTATTTCGTTATATGGGATGACGTTATAACGTATTACGTTATATGGGATGACGTTATAACGAAATAGGTTATATGGTATGACGTTATAACGTAATAGGTTATATGGGATGACGTTATACCGAATTACGTTATATGGGATGACGTTATAACGTATTACGTTATATGGGATGACGTTATAACGTATTGCGTTATATGGGATGACGTTATAACGTATTACGTTATATGGGATGACGTTATAACGAAATAGGTTATATGGTATGACGTTATAACGTAATAGGTTATATGGTATGACGTTATACCGAATTACGTTATATGGGATGACGTTATAAAGTATTACGTTATATGGGATAACGTTATAACGAAATAGGTTATATGGTATGACGTTATAACGCAATAGGTTATATGGAATGACGTTATACCGAATTACGTTATATGGGATGACGTTATAACGTATTACGTTATATGGGATGACGTTATAACGTATTTCGTTATATGGGATGACGTTATAACGTATTACGTTATATGGGATGACGTTATAACGAAATAGGTTATATGGTATGACGTTATAACGTAATAGGTTATATGGGATGACGTTATACCGAATTACGTTATATGGGATGACGTTATAACGTATTACGTTATATGGGATGACGTTATAACGTATTTCGTTATATGGGATGACGTTATAACGTATTACGTTATATGGGATGACGTTATAACGAAATAGGTTATATGGTATGACGTTATAACGTAATAGGTTATATGGTATGACGTTATACCGAATTACGTTATATGGGATGACGTTATAACGTATTACGTTATATGGGATGACGTTATAACGAAATAGGTTATATGGTATGACGTTATAACGTAATAGGTTATATGGTATAACGTTATACCGAATTACGTTATATGGGATGACGTTATAACGTATTACGTTATATGGGATGACGTTATAACGAAATAGGTTATATGGTATGACGTTATAACGTAATAGGTTATATGGCATAACCTTATACCGAATTACGTTATATGGGATGACGTTATAACGTATTACGTTATATGGGATGACGTTATAACGTATTACCTAATATGGGATGACGTTATAACGAAATAGGTTATATGGTATGACGTTATAACGTAACAGGTTATATGGTATGACGTTATACCGAATTACGTTATATGGGATGACGTTATAACGTATTACGTTATATGGGATGACGTTATAACGTATTACGTTATATGGGATGACGTTATAACGTATTACGTTATATGTGATGACGTTATAACGAAATAGGTTATATGGTATGACGTTATAACGTAATAGGTTATATGGTATAACGTTATACCGAATTACGTTATATGGGATGACGTTATAACGTATTACGTTACATGGGATGGCGTTATAACGTAATAGGTTATATGGTATGACGTTATAACGTAATAAGTTATATGGTATGACGTTATACCGAATTGCGTTATATGGGATGACGTTATAACGTATTACGTTATATGGGATGACGTTATAACGTATTGCGTTGTATGGGATGACGTTATAACGTATTACGTTATATGGGATGACGTTATAACGAAATAGGTTATATGGTATGACGTTATTACGTAAACAGGTTATATGGTATGACGTTATACCGTATTACGTTCTATGGCATGATGTTATAAAGTATTACGTTATGTGGTATGACGCTAGAACCTATTACGTTATATGGGATGACGTTATAACGTAAATAGGTTTTATGGTATGACGTTATACCGTATTACGTTATATGGGATGACGTCATAACGTATTACGTTATCTGGTATGACGCTATAACGTAAATAGGTTATATGGTATGACGTTATACCGTATTACGTAATATGGGATGACGTTATAACGTATTACGTTATGTGGGACGATGTTATAACGTATTACGTTATGTGGGACGACGTTATAACGTATTACGTTATATGGGATGACGTTATAACGTAATAGGTTATATGGTATGACGTTATACCGAATTACGTTATATGGGATGACGTTATAACGTATTACGTTATATGGGATGACGTTATAACGTATTACGTTATATGGTATGACGTTATAACGTATTACGTTATATGGGATGACGTTATAACGAAATAGGTTATATGGTATGACGTTATACCGAATTACGTTATATGGGATGACGTTATAACGTATTACGTTATATGGGATGACGTTATAACGTATTTCGTTATTTGGTATGACGTTATAACGTAATAGGTTATATGGTATGACGTTATACCGAATTACGTTATATGGGATGACATTATAACGTATTACGTTATATGGTATGACGTTATAACGTATTACGTTATATGGGATGACGTTATAACGTAATAGGTTATATGGTATGACGTTATACCGAATTACTTTATATGGGATGACGTTATAACGTATTACGTTATATGGGATGACGTTATAACGTATTACGTTATTTGGTATGACGTTATAACGTAATAGGTTATATGGTATGACGTTATACCGAATTACGTTATATGGGATGACGTTATAACGTATTACGTTATATGGGATGACGTTATAACGTATTTCGTTATATGGGATGACGTTATAACCTATTACGTTATGTGGGATGACGTTATAACGAAATAGGTTATATGGTATGACGTTATAACGTAATAGGTTATATGGGATGACGTTATACCGAATTACGTTATATGGGATGACGTTATAACGTATTACGTTATATGGGATGACGTTATAACGTATTTCGTTATATGGGATGACGTTATAACGTATTACGTTATATGGGATGACGTTATAACGAAATAGGTTATATGGTATGACGTTATAACGTAATAGGTTATATGGTATGACGTTATACCGAATTACGTTATATGGGATGACGTTATAACGTATTACGTTATATGGGATAACGTTATAACGAAATAGGTTATATGGTATGACGTTATAACGCAATAGGTTATATGGAATGACGTTATACCGAATTACGTTATATGGGATGACGTTATAACGAAATAGGTTATATGGTATGACGTTATAACGTAATAGGTTATATGGTATAACGTTATACCGAATTACGTTATATGGGATGACGTTATAACGTATTACGTTATATGGGATGACGTTATAACGTATTACCTTATATGGGATGACGTTATAACGAAATAGGTTATATGGTATGACGTTATAACGTAACAGGATATATGGTATGACGTTATACCGAATTACGTTATATGGGATGACGTTATAACGTATTACGTTATATGGGATGACGTTATAACGTATTACGTTATATGGGATGACGTTATAACGTATTACGTTATATAGGATGACGTTATAACGTATTACGTTATATGGGATGACGTTATAACGAAATAGGTTATATGGTATGACGTTATAACGTAATAGGTTATATGGTATAACGTTATACCGAATTACGTTATATGGGATGACGTTATAACGTATTACGTTATATGGGATGACGTTATAACGTAATAGGTTATATGGTATGACGTTATAACGTAATAGGTTATATGGTATGACGTTATATCGAATTACGTTATATGGGATGACGTTATAACGTATTACGTTTTATGGGATGACGTTATAACGTATTTCGTTATATGGGATGACGTTATAACGTATTACGTTATATGGGATGACGTTATAACGAAATAGGTTATATGGTATGACGTTATAACGTAATAGGTTATATGGTATGACGTTATACCGAATTACGTTATATGGGATGTCGTTATAACGTATTACGTTATATGGGATGACGTTATAACGTATTACGTTATATGGTATGACTTTATAACGTAATAGGTTATATGGTATGACGTTATACCGAATTACGTTATATGGGATGACGTTATAACGTATTACGTTATATGGGATGACGTTATAACGTATTACCTTATATGGGATGACGTTATAACGAAATAGGTTATATGGTATGACGTTATAACGTAACAGGTTATATGGTATGACGTTATACCGAATTACGTTATATGGGATGACGTTATAACGTATTACGTTATATGGGATGACGTTATAACGTATTACGTTTTATGGGATGACGTTATAACGTATTTCGTTATATGGGATGACGTTATAACGTATTACGTTATATGGGATGACGTTATAACGAAATAGGTTATATGGTATGACGTTATAACGTAATAGGTTATATGGTATAACGTTATACCGAATTACGTTATATGGGATGACGTTATAACGTATTACGTTATATGGGATGACGTTATAACGTATTACCTTATATGGGATGACGTTATAACGAAATAGGTTATATGGTATGAAGTTATAACGTAACAGGTTATATGGTATGACGTTATACCGAATTACGTTATATGGGATGACGTTATAACGTATTTCGTTGTATGTGATGACGTTATAACGTATTACGTTATATGGGATGACGTTATAACGAAATAGGTTATATGGTATGACGTTATAACGTAATAGGTTATATGGTATGACGTTATAACGTAATAGGTTATATGGTATGACGTTATACCGAATTACGTTATATGGGATGACGTTATAACGTATTTCGTTATATGGGATGACGTTATAACGTATTACGTTATATGGGATGACGTTATAACGAAATAGGTTATATGGTATGACGTTATAACGTAATAGGTTATATGGTATGACGTTATACCGAATTACGTTATATGGGATGACGTTATAACGTATTACGTTATATGGGATGACGTTATAACGTATTACGTTATATGGGATGACGTTATAACGTATTACGTTATATGGGATGACGTTATAACGAAATAGGTTATATGGTATGACGTTATAACGTAATAGGTTATATGGTATAACGTTATACCGAATTACGTTATATGGGATGACGTTATAACGTATTACATTATATGGTATGACGTTATAACGTATTACGTTATATGGTATGACGTTATAACGTAATAGGTTATATGGTATGACGTTATACCGAATTACGTTATATGGGATGACGTTATAACGTATTACGTTATATGGGATGACGTTATAACGTATTGCGTTATATGGGATGACGTTACAACGTATTACGTTATATGGGATCACGTCATAACGTATTACGTTATCTGGTATGACGCTATAACGTAAATAGGTTATATGGTATGACGTTATACCGTATTACGTAGTATGGGATGACGTTATAACGTATTACGTTATGTGGGACGATGTTATAACGTATTACGTTATGTGGGACGACGTTATAACGTATTACGTTATATGGGATAACGTTATAACGAAATAGGTAATATGGTATGACGTTATAACGCAATAGGTTATATGGAATGACGTTATACCGAATTACGTTATATGGGATGACGTTATAACGTATTACGTTATATGGTATGACGTTATAACGTATTACGTTATATGGGATGACGTTATAACGTAATACGTTATATGGTATGACGTTATAACGTATTTCGTTATATGGGATGACGTTATAACGTATTACGTTATATGGGATGACGTTATAACGTATTACGTTATATGGGATGACGTTATAACGTAATAGGTTATATGGTATAACGTTATACCGAATTACGTTATATGGGATGACGTTATAACGTATTACGTTATATGGAATGACGTTATAACGTAATAGGTTATATGGTATGACGTTATAACGTAATAGGTTATATGGTATGACGTTATACCGAATTACGTTATATGGAATGACGTTATAACGTATTACGTTTTATGGGATGACGTTATAACGTATTTCGTTATATGGGATGACGTTATAACGTATTACGTTATATGGGATGACGTTATAACGAAATAGGTTATATGGTATGACGTTATAACGTAATAGGTTATATGGTATGACGTTATACCGAATTACGTTATATGGGATGACGTTATAACGTATTACGTTATATGGGATGACGTTATAACGTATTACGTTATATGGTATGACTTTATAACGTAATAGGTTATATGGTATGACGTTATACCGAATTACGTTATATGGGATGACGTTATAACGTATTACGTTATATGGGATGACGTTATAACGTATTACCTTATATGGGATGACGTTATAACGAAATAGGTTATATGGTATGACGTTATACCGAATTACGTTATATGGGATGACGTTATACCGAATTACGTTATATGGGATGACGTTATAACGTATTACGTTTTATGGGATGACGTTATAACGTATTTCGTTATATGGGATGACGTTATAACGTATTACGTTATATGGGATGACGTTATAACGAAATAGGTTATATGGTATGACGTTATAACGTAATAGGTTATATGGTATGACGTTATACCGAATTACGTTATATGGGATGACGTTATAACGTATTACGTTATATGGGATGACGTTATAACGAAATAGGTTATATGGTATGACGTTATAACGTAATAGGTTATATGGTATGACGTTATACCGAATTACGTTATATGGTATGACGTTATACCGAATTACGTTATATGGGATGACGTTATAACGTATTACGTTATATGGGATGACGTTATAACGTATTACGTTTTATGGGATGACGTTATAACGTATTTCGTTATATGGGATGACGTTATAACGTATTACGTTATATGGGATGGCGTTATAACGAAATAGGTTATATGGTATGACGTTATAACGTAATAGGTTTTATGGTATGACGTTATACCGAATTACGTTATATGGGATGACGTTATAACGTATTACGTTATATGGGATGACGTTATAACGTATTACGTTATATGGGATGACGTTATAACGTATTACGTTATATGGGATGACGTTATAACGAAACAGGTTATATGGTATGACGTTATAACGTAATAGGTTATATGGTATAACGTTATACCGAATTACGTTATATGGGATGACGTTATAACGTATTACGTTATATGGGATGACGTTATAACGAAATAGGTTATATGGTATGACGTTATAACGTAATAGGTTATATGGTATAACGTTATACCGAATTACGTTATATGGGATGACGTTATAACGTATTACGTTATATGGGATGACGTTATTACGTATTACCTTATATGGGATGACGTTATAACGAAATAGGTTATATGGTATGACGTTATAACGTAACAGGTTATATGGTATGACGTTATACCGAATTACGTTATATGGGATGACGTTATAACGTATTACGTTATATGGGATGACGTTATAACGTATTACGTTATATGGGATGACGTTATAACGTATTTCGTTATATGGGATGACGTTATAACGTATTACGTTATATGGGATGACGTTATAACGAAATAGGTTATATGGTATGACGTTATAACGTAATAGGTTATATGGGATGACGTTATACCGAATTACGTTATATGGGATGACGTTATAACGTATTACGTTATATGGGATGACGTTATAACGTATTTCGTTATATGGGATGACGTTATAACGTGTTACGTTATATGGGATGACGTTATAACGAAATAGGTTATATGGTATGACGTTATAACGTAATAGGTTATATGGTATGACGTTATACCGAATTACGTTATATGGGATGACGTTATAACGTATTACGTTATATGGGATAACGTTATAACGAAATAGGTTATATGGTATGACGTTATAACGCAATAGGTTATATGGAATGACGTTATACCGAATTACGTTATATGGGATGACGTTATAACGTATTACGTTATATGGGATGACGTTATAACGAAATAGGTTATATGGTATGACGTTATAACGTAATAGGTTATATGGTATAACGTTATACCGAATTACGTTATATGGGATGACGTTATAACGTATTACGTTATGTGGGACGATGTTATAACGTATTACGTTATGTGGGACGACGTTATAACGTATTACGTTATATGGGATGACGTTATAACGAAATAGGTTATATGGTCAGACGTTATAACGCAATAGGTTATATGGAATGACGTTACACCGAATTACGTTATATGGGATGACGTTATAACGTATTACGTTATATGGTATGACGTTATAACGTATTACGTTATATGGTAAGACGTTATAACGTAATAGGTTATATGGTATGACGTTATACCGAATTACGTTATATGGGATGACGTTATAACGTATTACGTTATATGGGATGACGTTATAACGTATTGCGTTATATGGGATGACGTTACAACGTATTAGGTTATATGGGATGACGTTATAACGTAATAGGTTATATGGTATGACGTTATAACGTAATAGGTTATATGGTATGACGTTATACCGAATTACGTTATATGGGATGACGTTATAACGTATTACGTTTTATGGGATGACGTTATAACGTATTTGGTTATATGGGATGACGTCATAACGTATTACGTTATATGGGATGACGTTATAACGAATTACGTTATATGGGATGACGTTATAACGTATTGCGGTGTATGGTATGACGTTATAACGTATTACGTTATATGGGATGACGCTATAACGAAATAGGTTATATGGTATGACGTTATAACGTAACAGGTTATATGGTATGACGTTATAACGTAATACGTTATATGGTATGACGTTATAACGTAAATAGGTTATATGGTATGACGTTATACCGTATTACGTCATATGGGATGACGTTATAACGTATTACGTTATACGGTATGACGCTATAACGTAAATAGGTTATATGGTATGACGTTATACCGTATTACGTAATATGGGATGACGTTATAACGTATTACGTTATGTGGGACGATGTTATAACGTATTACGTTATGTGGGACGACGTTATAACGTATTACGTTATATGGGATGACGTTATAACGCAATAGGTTATATGGAATGACGTTATACCGAATTACGTAATATGGGATGACTTTATAACGTAATAGGTTATATGGTATGACGTTATACCGAATTACGTTACATGGGATGGCGTTATAACGTAATAGGTTATATGGTATGACGTTATAACGTAATAAGTTATATGGTATGACGTTATACCGAATTGCGTTATATGGGATGACGTTATAACGTATTACGTTATATGGGATGACGTTATAACGTATTGCGTTGTATGGGATGACGTTATAACGTATTACGTTATATGGGATGACGTTATAACGAAATATGTTATATGGTATGACGTTATTACGTAAACAGGTTATATGGTATGACGTTATACCGTATTACGTTCTATGGCATGATGTTATAACGTATTACGTTACGTGGTATGACGCTATAACATATTACGTTATATGGTATGACGTTACAACGTATTACGTTATATGGGATGACGTTATAACGAAATAGGTTATATGGTATGACGTTATAACGTAATAGGTTATATGGTATGACGTTATAACGTAATACGTTATATGGTATGACGTTATAACGTAAATAGGTTATATGGTATGACGTTATACCGAATTACGTTATATGGGATGACGTTATAACGTATTACGTTGTATGGGATGACGTTATAACGTATTTCGTTACATGGTATGACGTTAAAACGTATTACGTTATATGGGATGACGTTATAACGAAATAGGTTATATGGGATGACGTTATAACGTATTACGTTATGTGGGACGACGTTATAACGTATTACGTTATATGGGATGACGTTATAACGAAATAGGTTATATGGTATGACGTTATAACGTAATAGGTTATATGGTATGACGTTATAACGTAATAGGTTATATGGTATGACGTTATACCGAATTACGTTATATGGAATGACGTTATAACGTATTACGTTTTATGGGATGACGTTATAACGTATTTCGTTATATGGGATGACGTTATAACGTATTACGTTATATGGGATGACGTTATAACGAAATAGGTTATATGGTATGACGTTATAACGTAATAGGTTATATGGTATGACGTTATACCGAATTACGTTATATGGGATGACGTTATAACGTATTACGTTATATGGGATGACGTTATAACGTATTACGTTATATGGTATGACTTTATAACGTAATAGGTTATATGGTATGACGTTATACCGAATTACGTTATATGGGATGACGTTATAACGTATTACGTTATATGGGATGACGTTATAACGTATTACCTTATATGGGATGACGTTATAACGAAATAGGTTATATGGTATGACGTTATAACGTAATAGGTTATATGGTATGACGTTATACCGAATTACGTTATATGGGATGACGTTATAACGTATTACGTTATATGGGATGACGTTATAACGAAATAGGTTATATGGTATGACGTTATAACGTAATAGGTTATATGGTATGACGTTATACCGAATTACGTTATATGGGATGACGTTATACCGAATTACGTTATATGGGATGACGTTATAACGTATTACGTTTTATGGGATGACGTTATAACGTATTTCGTTATATGGGATGACGTTATAACGTATTACGTTATATGGGATGACGTTATAACGAAATAGGTTATATGGTATGACGTTATAACGTAATAGGTTATATGGTATGACGTTATACCGAATTACGTTATATGGGATGACGTTATAACGTATTACGTTATATGGGATGACGTTATAACGAAATAGGTTATATGGTATGACGTTATAACGTAATAGGTTATATGGTATGACGTTATACCGAATTACGTTATATGGTATGACGTTATACCGAATTACGTTATATGGGATGACGTTATAACGTATTACGTTATATGGGATGACGTTATAACGTATTACGTTTTATGGGATGACGTTATAACGTATTTCGTTATATGGGATGACGTTATAACGTATTACGTTATATGGGATGGCGTTATAACGAAATAGGTTATATGGTATGACGTTATAACGTAATAGGTTTTATGGTATGACGTTATACCGAATTACGTTATATGGGATGACGTTATAACGTATTACGTTATATGGGATGACGTTATAACGTATTACGTTATATGGGATGACGTTATAACGTATTACGTTATATGGGATGACGTTATAACGAAACAGGTTATATGGTATGACGTTATAACGTAATAGGTTATATGGTATAACGTTATACCGAATTACGTTATATGGGATGACGTTATAACGTATTACGTTATATGGGATGACGTTATAACGAAATAGGTTATATGGTATGACGTTATAACGTAATAGGTTATATGGTATAACGTTATACCGAATTACGTTATATGGGATGACGTTATAACGTATTACGTTATATGGGATGACGTTATTACGTATTACCTTATATGGGATGACGTTATAACGAAATAGGTTATATGGTATGACGTTATAACGTAACAGGTTATATGGTATGACGTTATACCGAATTACGTTATATGGGATGACGTTATAACGTATTACGTTATATGGGATGACGTTATAACGTATTACGTTATATGGGATGACGTTATAACGTATTTCGTTATATGGGTTGACGTTATAACGTATTACGTTATATGGGATGACGTTATAACGAAATAGGTTACATGGTATGACGTTATAACGTAATAGGTTATATGGGATGACGTTATACCGAATTACGTTATATGGGATGACGTTATAACGTATTACGTTATATGGGATGACGTTATAACGTATTTCGTTATATGGGATGACGTTATAACGTGTTACGTTATATGGGATGACGTTATAACGAAATAGGTTATATGGTATGACGTTATAACGTAATAGGTTATATGGTATGACGTTATACCGAATTACGTTATATGGGATGACGTTATAACGTATTACGTTATATGGGATAACGTTATAACGAAATAGGTTATATGGTATGACGTTATAACGCAATAGGTTATATGGAATGACGTTATACCGAATTACGTTATATGGGATGACGTTATAACGTATTACGTTATATGGGATGACGTTATAACGAAATAGGTTATATGGTATGACGTTATAACGTAATAGGTTATATGGTATAACGTTATACCGAATTACGTTATATGGGATGACGTTATAACGTATTACGTTATGTGGGACGATGTTATAACGTATTACGTTATGTGGGACGACGTTATAACGTATTACGTTATATGGGATGACGTTATAACGAAATAGGTTATATGGTCAGACGTTATAACGCAATAGGTTATATGGAATGACGTTACACCGAATTACGTTATATGGGATGACGTTATAACGTATTACGTTATATGGTATGACGTTATAACGTATTACGTTATATGGTAAGACGTTATAACGTAATAGGTTATATGGTATGACGTTATACCGAATTACGTTATATGGGATGACGTTATAACGTATTACGTTATATGGGATGACGTTATAACGTATTGCGTTATATGGGATGACGTTACAACGTATTAGGTTATATGGGATGACGTTATAACGTAATAGGTTATATGGTATGACGTTATAACGTAATAGGTTATATGGTATGACGTTATACCGAATTACGTTATATGGGATGACGTTATAACGTATTACGTTTTATGGGATGACGTTATAACGTATTTGGTTATATGGGATGACGTCATAACGTATTACGTTATATGGGATGACGTTATAACGAATTACGTTATATGGGATGACGTTATAACGTATTGCGGTGTATGGTATGACGTTATAACGTATTACGTTATATGGGATGACGCTATAACGAAATAGGTTATATGGTATGACGTTATAACGTAACAGGTTATATGGTATGACGTTATAACGTAATACGTTATATGGTATGACGTTATAACGTAAATAGGTTATATGGTATGACGTTATACCGTATTACGTCATATGGGATGACGTTATAACGTATTACGTTATACGGTATGACGCTATAACGTAAATAGGTTATATGGTATGACGTTATACCGTATTACGTAATATGGGATGACGTTATAACGTATTACGTTATGTGGGACGATGTTATAACGTATTACGTTATGTGGGACGACGTTATAACGTATTACGTTATATGGGATGACGTTATAACGCAATAGGTTATATGGAATGACGTTATACCGAATTACGTAATATGGGATGACTTTATAACGTAATAGGTTATATGGTATGACGTTATACCGAATTACGTTACATGGGATGGCGTTATAACGTAATAGGTTATATGGTATGACGTTATAACGTAATAAGTTATATGGTATGACGTTATACCGAATTGCGTTATATGGGATGACGTTATAACGTATTACGTTATATGGGATGACGTTATAACGTATTGCGTTGTATGGGATGACGTTATAACGTATTACGTTATATGGGATGACGTTATAACGAAATATGTTATATGGTATGACGTTATTACGTAAACAGGTTATATGGTATGACGTTATACCGTATTACGTTCTATGGCATGATGTTATAACGTATTACGTTACGCGGTATGACGCTATAACATATTACGTTATATGGTATGACGTTACAACGTATTACGTTATATGGGATGACGTTATAACGAAATAGGTTATATGGTATGACGTTATAACGTAATAGGTTATATGGTATGACGTTATAACGTAATACGTTATATGGTATGACGTTATAACGTAAATAGGTTATATGGTATGACGTTATACCGAATTACGTTATATGGGATGACGTTATAACGTAATAGGTTATATGGTATGACGTTATAACGTAATAGGTTATATGGTATGACGTTATATCGAATTACGTTATATGGGATGACGTTATAACGTATTACGTTTTATGGGATGACGTTATAACGTATTTCGTTATATGGGATGACGTTATAACGTATTACGTTATATGGGATGACGTTATAACGAAATAGGTTATATGGTATGACGTTATAACGTAATAGGTTATATGGTATGACGTTATACCGAATTACGTTATATGGGATGTCGTTATAACGTATTACGTTATATGGGATGACGTTATAACGTATTACGTTATATGGTATGACTTTATAACGTAATAGGTTATATGGTATGACGTTATACCGAATTACGTTATATGGGATGACGTTATAACGTATTACGTTATATGGGATGACGTTATAACGTATTACCTTATATGGGATGACGTTATAACGAAATAGGTTATATGGTATGACGTTATAACGTAACAGGTTATATGGTATGACGTTATACCGAATTACGTTATATGGGATGACGTTATAACGTATTACGTTATATGGGATGACGTTATAACGTATTACGTTTTATGGGATGACGTTATAACGTATTTCGTTATATGGGATGACGTTATAACGTATTACGTTATATGGGATGACGTTATAACGAAATAGGTTATATGGTATGACGTTATAACGTAATAGGTTATATGGTATAACGTTATACCGAATTACGTTATATGGGATGACGTTATAACGTATTACGTTATATGGGATGACGTTATAACGTATTACCTTATATGGGATGACGTTATAACGAAATAGGTTATATGGTATGAAGTTATAACGTAACAGGTTATATGGTATGACGTTATACCGAATTACGTTATATGGGATGACGTTATAACGTATTTCGTTGTATGTGATGACGTTATAACGTATTACGTTATATGGCATGACGTTATAACGAAATAGGTTATATGGTATGACGTTATAACGTAATAGGTTATATGGTATGACGTTATAACGTAATAGGTTATATGGTATGACGTTATACCGAATTACGTTATATGGGATGACGTTATAACGTATTTCGTTATATGGGATGACGTTATAACGTATTACGTTATATGGGATGACGTTATAACGAAATAGGTTATATGGTATGACGTTATAACGTAATAGGTTATATGGTATGACGTTATAACGTAATAGGTTATATGGTATGACGTTATACCGAATTGCGTTATATGGGATGACGTTATAACGTATTACGTTATATGGGATGACGTTATAACGTATTGCGTTGTATGGGATGACGTTATAACGTATTACGTTATATGGGATGACGTTATAACGAAATAGGTTATATGGTATGACGTTATTACGTAAACAGGTTATATGGTATGACGTTATACCGTATTACGTTCTATGGCATGATGTTATAAAGTATTACGTTATGTGGTATGACGCTAGAACCTATTACGTTATATGGGATGACGTTATAACGTATTACCTTATATGGGATGACGTTATAACGAAATAGGTTATATGGTATGACGTTATAACGTAACAGGTTATATGGTATAACGTTATACCGAATTACGTTATATGGGATGACGTTATAACGTATTACGTTACATGGGATGGCGTTATAACGTAATAGGTTATATGGTATGACGTTATAACGTAATAAGTTATATGGGATGACGTAATAACGTATTTCGTTATATGGTATGACGTTACAACGTATTACGTTATATGGGATGACGTTATAACGAAATAGGTTATATGGGATGACGTTATAACGTATTACGTTATGTGGGACGACGTTATAACGTATTACGTTATATGGGATGACGTTATAACGAAATAGGTTATATGGTATGACGTTATAACGTAATAGGTTATATGGTATGACGTTATACCGAATTACGTTATATGGGATGACGTTATAACGTATTACGTTATATGGGATGACGTTATAGCGTATTTCGTTATATGGGATGATGTTATAACGTATTACGTAATATGGGTTGACGTTATAACGTATTACGTTATCTGGGACGACGTCATAACGTATTGCGTTGTATGGTATAACGTTATAACGTATTACGTTATATGGGATGACGTTATAACGAAATAGGTTATATGGTATGACGTTATAACGTAATAGATTATATGGTATGACGTTATAACGTAATACGTTATATGGTATGACGTTATAACGTAAATAGGTTTTATGGTATGACGTTATACCGTATTACGTTATATGGGATGACGTCATAACGTATTACGTTATCTGGTATGACGCTATAACGTAAATAGGTTATATGGTATGACGTTATACCGTATTACGTAATATGGGATGACGTTATAACGTATTACGTTATGTGGGACGATGTTATAACGTATTACGTTATGTGGGACGACGTTATAACGTATTACGTTATATGGGATGACGTTATAACGTAATAGGTTATATGGTATGACGTTATACCGAATTACGTTATATGGGATGACGTTATAACGTATTACGTTATATGGGATGACGTTATAACGTATTACGTTATATGGTATGACGTTATAACGTATTACGTTATATGGGATGACGTTATAACGAAATAGGTTATATGGTATGACGTTATAACGTAATAGGTTATATGGTATGACGTTATACCGAATTACTTTATATGGGATGACGTTATAACGTATTACGTTATATGGGATGACGTTATAACGTATTACGTTATTTGGTATGACGTTATAACGTAATAGGTTATATGGTATGACGTTATAACGTATTACGTTATATGGGATGACGTTATAACGAAATAGGTTATATGGTATGACGTTATAACGTATTACGTTATATGGTATGACGTTATAACGTATTACGTTATATGGGATGACGTTATAACGAAATAGGTTATATGGTATGACGTTATAACGTAATAGGTTATATGGTATGACGTTATACCGAATTACTTTATATGGGATGACGTTATAACGTATTACGTTATATGGGATGACGTTATAACGTATTACGTTATCTGGTATGACGCTATAACGTAAATAGGTTATATGGTATGACGTTATACCGTATTACGTAATATGGGATGACGTTATAACGTATTACGTTATGTGGGACGATGTTATAACGTATTACGTTATGTGGGACGACGTTATAACGTATTACGTTATATGGGATGACGTTATAACGTAATAGGTTATATGGTATGACGTTATACCGAATTACGTTATGTGGGACGATGTTATAACGTATTACGTTATGTGGGACGACGTTATAACGTATTACGTTATATGGGATGACGTTATAACGTAATAGGTTATATGGTATGACGTTATACCGAATTACGTTATATGGGATGACGTTATAACGTATTACGTTATATGGGATGACGTTATAACGTATTACGTTATATGGTATGACGTTATAACGTATTACGTTATATGGGATGACGTTATAACGAAATAGGTTATATGGTATGAAGTTATAACGTAATAGGTTATATGGTATGACGTTATACCGAATTACTTTATATGGGATGACGTTATAACGTATTACGTTATATGGGATGACGTTATAACGTATTACGTTATTTGGTATGACGTTATAACGTAATAGGTTATATGGTATGACGTTATACCGAATTACGTTATATGGGATGACGTTATAACGTATTACGTTATATGGGATGACGTTATAACGTATTTCGTTATATGGGATGACGTTATAACCTATTACGTTATATGGGATGACGTTATAACGAAATAGGTTATATGGTATGACGTTATAACGTAATAGGTTATATGGGATGACGTTATACCGAATTACGTTATATGGGATGACGTTATAACGTATTACGTTATATGGGATGACGTTATAACGTATTTCGTTATATGGGATGACGTTATAACGTATTACGTTATATGGGATGACGTTATAACGAAATAGGTTATATGGTATGACGTTATAACGTAATAGGTTATCTGGTATGACGTTATACCGAATTACGTTATATGGGATGACGTTATAACGTATTACGTTATATGGGATAACGTTATAACGAAATAGGTTATATGGTATGACGTTATAACGCAATAGGTTATATGGAATGACGTTATACCGAATTACGTTATATGGGATGACGTTATAACGAAATAGGTTATATGGTATGACGTTATAACGTAATAGGTTATATGGTATAACGTTATACCGAATTACGTTATATGGGATGACGTTATAACGTATTACGTTATATGGGATGACGTTATAACGTATTACCTTATATGGGATGACGTTATAACGAAATAGGTTATATGGTATGACGTTATAACGTAACAGGATATATGGTATGACGTTATACCGAATTACGTTATATGGGATGACGTTATAACGTATTACGTTATATGGGATGACGTTATAACGTATTACGTTATATGGGATGACGTTATAACGTATTACGTTATATAGGATGACGTTATAACGTATTACGTTATATGGGATGACGTTATAACGAAATAGGTTATATGGTATGACGTTATAACGTAATAGGTTATATGGTATAACGTTATACCGAATTACGTTATATGGGATGACGTTATAACGTATTACGTTATATGGGATGACGTTATAACGTAATAGGTTATATGGTATGACGTTATAACGTAATAGGTTATATGGTATGACGTTATATCGAATTACGTTATATGGGATGACGTTATAACGTATTACGTTTTATGGGATGACGTTATAACGTATTTCGTTATATGGGATGACGTTATAACGTATTACGTTATATGGGATGACGTTATAACGAAATAGGTTATATGGTATGACGTTATAACGTAATAGGTTATATGGTATGACGTTATACCGAATTACGTTATATGGGATGTCGTTATAACGTATTACGTTATATGGGATGACGTTATAACGTATTACGTTATATGGTATGACTTTATAACGTAATAGGTTATATGGTATGACGTTATACCGAATTACGTTATATGGGATGACGTTATAACGTATTACGTTATATGGGATGACGTTATAACGTATTACCTTATATGGGATGACGTTATAACGAAATAGGTTATATGGTATGACGTTATAACGTAACAGGTTATATGGTATGACGTTATACCGAATTACGTTATATGGGATGACGTTATAACGTATTACGTTATATGGGATGACGTTATAACGTATTACGTTTTATGGGATGACGTTATAACGTATTTCGTTATATGGGATGACGTTATAACGTATTACGTTATATGGGATGACGTTATAACGAAATAGGTTATATGGTATGACGTTATAACGTAATAGGTTATATGGTATAACGTTATACCGAATTACGTTATATGGGATGACGTTATAACGTATTACGTTATATGGGATGACGTTATAACGTATTACCTTATATGGGATGACGTTATAACGAAATAGGTTATATGGTATGAAGTTATAACGTAACAGGTTATATGGTATGACGTTATACCGAATTACGTTATATGGGATGACGTTATAACGTATTTCGTTATATGTGATGACGTTATAACGTATTACGTTATATGGGATGACGTTATAACGAAATAGGTTATATGGTATGACGTTATAACGTAATAGGTTATATGGTATGACGTTATAACGTAATAGGTTATATGGTATGACGTTATACCGAATTACGTTATATGGTATGACGTTATAACGTATTACGTTATATGGGATGACGTTAGAACGAAATAGGTTATATGGTATGACGTTATAACGTAATAGGTTATATGGTATGACGTTATACCGAATTACGTTATATGGGATGACGTTATAACGTATTACGTTATATGGGATGACGTTATAGCGTATTTCGTTATATGGGATGATGTTATAACGTATTACGTAATATGGGTTGACGTTATAACGTATTACGTTATCTGGGACGACGTCATAACGTATTGCGTTGTATGGTATAACGTTATAACGTATTACGTTATATGGGATGACGTTATAACGAAATAGGTTATATGGTATGACGTTATAACGTAATAGATTATATGGTATGACGTTATAACGTAATACGTTATATGGTATGACGTTATAACGTAAATAGGTTTTATGGTATGACGTTATACCGTATTACGTTATATGGGATGACGTCATAACGTATTACGTTATCTGGTATGACGCTATAACGTAAATAGGTTATATGGTATGACGTTATACCGTATTACGTAATATGGGATGACGTTATAACGTATTACGTTATGTGGGACGATGTTATAACGTATTACGTTATGTGGGACGACGTTATAACGTATTACGTTATATGGGATAACGTTATAACGAAATAGGTAATATGGTATGACGTTATAACGCAATAGGTTATATGGAATGACGTTATACCGAATTACGTTATATGGGATGACGTTATAACGTATTACGTTATATGGTATGACGTTATAACGTATTACGTTATATGGGATGACGTTATAACGAAATAGGTTATATGGTATGACATTATAACGTAATAGGTTATATGGTATGACGTTATACCGAATTACGTTATATGGTATGACGTTATAACGTAAATAGGTTTTATGGTAGGACGTTATATCGTATTACGTTATATGGGATGACGTCATAACGTATTACGTTATCTGGTATGACGCTATAACGTAAATAGGTTATATGGTATGACGTTATATCGTATTACGTAATATGGGATGACGTTATAACGTATTACGTTATGTGGGACGATGTTATAACGTATTACGTTATGTGGGACGACGTTATAACGTATTACGTTATATGGGATGACGTTATAACGTAATAGGTTATATGGTATGACGTTATACCGAATTACGTTATATGGGATGACGTTATAACGTATTACGTTATATGGGATGACGTTATAACGTATTACGTTATATGGTATGACGTTATAACGTATTACGTTATATGGGATGACGTTATAACGAAATAGGTTATATGGTATGACGTTATAACGTAATAGGTTATATGGTATGACGTTATACCGAATTACGTTATATGGGATGACGTTATAACGTATTACGTTATATGGGATGACGTTATAACGTATTACGTTATTTGGTATGACGTTATAACGTAATAGGTTATATGGTATGACGTTATACCGAATTACGTTATATGGGATGACGTTATAACGTATTACGTTATATGGGATGACGTTATAACGTATTTCGTTATATGGGATGACGTTATAACGTATTACGTTATATGGGATGACGTTATAACGAAATAGGTTATATGGTATGACGTTATAACGTAATAGGTTATATGGGATGACGTTATACCGAATTACGTTATATGGGATGACGTTATAACGTATTACGTTATATGGGATGACGTTATAACGTATTTCGTTATATGGGATGACGTTATAACGTATTACGTTATATGGGATGACGTTATAACGAAATAGGTTATATGGTATGACGTTATAACGTAATAGGTTATATGGTATGACGTTATACCGAATTACGTTATATGGGATGACGTTATAAAGTATTACGTTATATGGGATAACGTTATAACGAAATAGGTTATATGGTATGACGTTATAACGCAATAGGTTATATGGAATGACGTTATACCGAATTACGTTATATGGGATGACGTTATAACGTATTACGTTATATGGGATGACGTTATAACGTATTTCGTTATATGGGATGACGTTATAACGTATTACGTTATATGGGATGACGTTATAACGAAATAGGTTATATGGTATGACGTTATAACGTAATAGGTTATATGGGATGACGTTATACCGAATTACGTTATATGGGATGACGTTATAACGTATTACGTTATATGGGATGACGTTATAACGTATTTCGTTATATGGGATGACGTTATAACGTATTACGTTATATGGGATGACGTTATAACGAAATAGGTTATATGGTATGACGTTATAACGTAATAGGTTATATGGTATGACGTTATACCGAATTACGTTATATGGGATGACGTTATAACGTATTACGTTATATGGGATGACGTTATAACGAAATAGGTTATATGGTATGACGTTATAACGTAATAGGTTATATGGTATAACGTTATACCGAATTACGTTATATGGGATGACGTTATAACGTATTACGTTATATGGGATGACGTTATAACGAAATAGGTTATATGGTATGACGTTATAACGTAATAGGTTATATGGCATAACCTTATACCGAATTACGTTATATGGGATGACGTTATAACGTATTACGTTATATGGGATGACGTTATAACGTATTACCTAATATGGGATGACGTTATAACGAAATAGGTTATATGGTATGACGTTATAACGTAACAGGTTATATGGTATGACGTTATACCGAATTACGTTATATGGGATGACGTTATAACGTATTACGTTATATGGGATGACGTTATAACGTATTACGTTATATGGGATGACGTTATAACGTATTACGTTATATGTGATGACGTTATAACGAAATAGGTTATATGGTATGACGTTATAACGTAATAGGTTATATGGTATAACGTTATACCGAATTACGTTATATGGGATGACGTTATAACGTATTACGTTACATGGGATGGCGTTATAACGTAATAGGTTAAATGGTATGACGTTATAACGTAATAAGTTATATGGTATGACGTTATACCGAATTGCGTTATATGGGATGACGTTATAACGTATTACGTTATATGGGATGACGTTATAACGTATTGCGTTGTATGGGATGACGTTATAACGTATTACGTTATATGGGATGACGTTATAACGAAATAGGTTATATGGTATGACGTTATTACGTAAACAGGTTATATGGTATGACGTTATACCGTATTACGTTCTATGGCATGATGTTATAAAGTATTACGTTATGTGGTATGACGCTAGAACCTATTACGTTATATGGGATGACGTTATAACGTATTACCTTATATGGGATGACGTTATAACGAAATAGGTTATATGGTATGACGTTATAACGTAACAGGTTATATGGTATAACGTTATACCGAATTACGTTATATGGGATGACGTTATAACGTATTACGTTACATGGGATGGCGTTATAACGTAATAGGTTATATGGTATGACGTTATAACGTAATAAGTTATATGGGATGACGTAATAACGTATTTCGTTATATGGTATGACGTTACAACGTATTACGTTATATGGGATGACGTTATAACGAAATAGGTTATATGGGATGACGTTATAACGTATTACGTTATGTGGGACGACGTTATAACGTATTACGTTATATGGGATGACGTTATAACGAAATTGGTTATATGGTATGACGTTATAACGTAATAGGTTATATGGTATGACGTTATACCGAATTACGTTATATGGGATGACGTTATAACGTATTACGTTATATGGGATGACGTTATAGCGTATTTCGTTATATGGGATGATGTTATAACGTATTACGTAATATGGGTTGACGTTATAACGTATTACGTTATCTGGGACGACGTCATAACGTATTGCGTTGTATGGTATAACGTTATAACGTATTACGTTATATGGGATGACGTTATAACGAAATAGGTTATATGGTATGACGTTATAACGTAATAGATTATATGGTATGACGTTATAACGTAATACGTTATATGGTATGACGTTATAACGTAAATAGGTTTTATGGTATGACGTTATACCGTATTACGTTATATGGGATGACGTCATAACGTATTACGTTATCTGGTATGACGCTATAACGTAAATAGGTTATATGGTATGACGTTATACCGTATTACGTAATATGGGATGACGTTATAACGTATTACGTTATGTGGGACGATGTTATAACGTATTACGTTATGTGGGACGACGTTATAACGTATTACGTTATATGGGATGACGTTATAACGTAATAGGTTATATGGTATGACGTTATACCGAATTACGTTATATGGGATGACGTTATAACGTATTACGTTATATGGGATGACGTTATAACGTATTACGTTATATGGTATGACGTTATAACGTATTACGTTATATGGGATGACGTTATAACGAAATAGGTTATATGGTATGACGTTATATCGTATTACGTAATATGGGATGACGTTATAACGTATTACGTTATGTGGGACGATGTTATAACGTATTACGTTATGTGGGACGACGTTATAACGTATTACGTTATATGGGATGACGTTATAACGTAATAGGTTATATGGTATGACGTTATACCGAATTACGTTATATGGGATGACGTTATAACGTATTACGTTATATGGGATGACGTTATAACGTATTACGTTATATGGTATGACGTTATAACGTATTACGTTATATGGGATGACGTTATAACGAAATAGGTTATATGGTATGACGTTATAACGTAATAGGTTATATGGTATGACGTTATACCGAATTACGTTATATGGGATGACGTTATAACGTATTACGTTATATGGGATGACGTTATAACGTATTACGTTATTTGGTATGACGTTATAACGTAATAGGTTATATGGTATGACGTTATACCGAATTACGTTATATGGGATGACGTTATAACGTATTACGTTATATGGGATGACGTTATAACGTATTTCGTTATATGGGATGACGTTATAACGTATTACGTTATATGGGATGACGTTATAACGAAATAGGTTATATGGTATGACGTTATAACGTAATAGGTTATATGGGATGACGTTATACCGAATTACGTTATATGGGATGACGTTATAACGTATTACGTTATATGGGATGACGTTATAACGTATTTCGTTATATGGGATGACGTTATAACGTATTACGTTATATGGGATGACGTTATAACGAAATAGGTTATATGGTATGACGTTATAACGTAATAGGTTATATGGTATGACGTTATACCGAATTACGTTATATGGGATGACGTTATAAAGTATTACGTTATATGGGATAACGTTATAACGAAATAGGTTATATGGTATGACGTTATAACGCAATAGGTTATATGGAATGACGTTATACCGAATTACGTTATATGGGATGACGTTATAACGTATTACGTTATATGGGATGACGTTATAACGTATTTCGTTATATGGGATGACGTTATAACGTATTACGTTATATGGGATGACGTTATAACGAAATAGGTTATATGGTATGACGTTATAACGTAATAGGTTATATGGGATGACGTTATACCGAATTACGTTATATGGGATGACGTTATAACGTATTACGTTATATGGGATGACGTTATAACGTATTTCGTTATATGGGATGACGTTATAACGTATTACGTTATATGGGATGACGTTATAACGAAATAGGTTATATGGTATGACGTTATAACGTAATAGGTTATATGGTATGACGTTATACCGAATTACGTTATATGGGATGACGTTATAACGTATTACGTTATATGGGATGACGTTATAACGAAATAGGTTATATGGTATGACGTTATAACGTAATAGGTTATATGGTATAACGTTATACCGAATTACGTTATATGGGATGACGTTATAACGTATTACGTTATATGGGATGACGTTATAACGAAATAGGTTATATGGTATGACGTTATAACGTAATAGGTTATATGGCATAACCTTATACCGAATTACGTTATATGGGATGACGTTATAACGTATTACGTTATATGGGATGACGTTATAACGTATTACCTAATATGGGATGACGTTATAACGAAATAGGTTATATGGTATGACGTTATAACGTAACAGGTTATATGGTATGACGTTATACCGAATTACGTTATATGGGATGACGTTATAACGTATTACGTTATATGGGATGACGTTATAACGTATTACGTTATATGGGATGACGTTATAACGTATTACGTTATATGTGATGACGTTATAACGAAATAGGTTATATGGTATGACGTTATAACGTAATAGGTTATATGGTATAACGTTATACCGAATTACGTTATATGGGATGACGTTATAACGTATTACGTTACATGGGATGGCGTTATAACGTAATAGGTTAAATGGTATGACGTTATAACGTAATAAGTTATATGGTATGACGTTATACCGAATTGCGTTATATGGGATGACGTTATAACGTATTACGTTATATGGGATGACGTTATAACGTATTGCGTTGTATGGGATGACGTTATAACGTATTACGTTATATGGGATGACGTTATAACGAAATAGGTTATATGGTATGACGTTATTACGTAAACAGGTTATATGGTATGACGTTATACCGTATTACGTTCTATGGCATGATGTTATAAAGTATTACGTTATGTGGTATGACGCTAGAACCTATTACGTTATATGGGATGACGTTATAACGTATTACCTTATATGGGATGACGTTATAACGAAATAGGTTATATGGTATGACGTTATAACGTAACAGGTTATATGGTATAACGTTATACCGAATTACGTTATATGGGATGACGTTATAACGTATTACGTTACATGGGATGGCGTTATAACGTAATAGGTTATATGGTATGACGTTATAACGTAATAAGTTATATGGGATGACGTAATAACGTATTTCGTTATATGGTATGACGTTACAACGTATTACGTTATATGGGATGACGTTATAACGAAATAGGTTATATGGGATGACGTTATAACGTATTACGTTATGTGGGACGACGTTATAACGTATTACGTTATATGGGATGACGTTATAACGAAATTGGTTATATGGTATGACGTTATAACGTAATAGGTTATATGGTATGACGTTATACCGAATTACGTTATATGGGATGACGTTATAACGTATTACGTTATATGGGATGACGTTATAGCGTATTTCGTTATATGGGATGATGTTATAACGTATTACGTAATATGGGTTGACGTTATAACGTATTACGTTATCTGGGACGACGTCATAACGTATTGCGTTGTATGGTATAACGTTATAACGTATTACGTTATATGGGATGACGTTATAACGAAATAGGTTATATGGTATGACGTTATAACGTAATAGATTATATGGTATGACGTTATAACGTAATACGTTATATGGTATGACGTTATAACGTAAATAGGTTTTATGGTATGACGTTATACCGTATTACGTTATATGGGATGACGTCATAACGTATTACGTTATCTGGTATGACGCTATAACGTAAATAGGTTATATGGTATGACGTTATACCGTATTACGTAATATGGGATGACGTTATAACGTATTACGTTATGTGGGACGATGTTATAACGTATTACGTTATGTGGGACGACGTTATAACGTATTACGTTATATGGGATGACGTTATAACGTAATAGGTTATATGGTATGACGTTATACCGAATTACGTTATATGGGATGACGTTATAACGTATTACGTTATATGGGATGACGTTATAACGTATTACGTTATATGGTATGACGTTATAACGTATTACGTTATATGGGATGACGTTATAACGAAATAGGTTATATGGTATGACGTTATACCGAATTACGTTATATGGGATGACGTTATAACGTATTACGTTATATGGGATGACGTTATAACGTATTTCGTTATTTGGTATGACGTTATAACGTAATAGGTTATATGGTATGACGTTATACCGAATTACGTTATATGGGATGACATTATAACGTATTACGTTATATGGTATGACGTTATAACGTATTACGTTATATGGGATGACGTTATAACGTAATAGGTTATATGGTATGACGTTATACCGAATTACTTTATATGGGATGACGTTATAACGTATTACGTTATATGGGATGACGTTATAACGTATTACGTTATTTGGTATGACGTTATAACGTAATAGGTTATATGGTATGACGTTATACCGAATTACGTTATATGGGATGACGTTATAACGTATTACGTTATATGGGATGACGTTATAACGTATTTCGTTATATGGGATGACGTTATAACCTATTACGTTATGTGGGATGACGTTATAACGAAATAGGTTATATGGTATGACGTTATAACGTAATAGGTTATATGGGATGACGTTATACCGAATTACGTTATATGGGATGACGTTATAACGTATTACGTTATATGGGATGACGTTATAACGTATTTCGTTATATGGGATGACGTTATAACGTATTACGTTATATGGGATGACGTTATAACGAAATAGGTTATATGGTATGACGTTATAACGTAATAGGTTATATGGTATGACGTTATACCGAATTACGTTATATGGGATGACGTTATAACGTATTTCGTTATATGGGATAACGTTATAACGAAATAGGTTATATGGTATGACGTTATAACGCAATAGGTTATATGGAATGACGTTATACCGAATTACGTTATATGGGATGACGTTATAACGAAATAGGTTATATGGTATGACGTTATAACGTAATAGGTTATATGGTATAACGTTATACCGAATTACGTTATATGGGATGACGTTATAACGTATTACGTTATATGGGATGACGTTATAACGTATTACCTTATATGGGATGACGTTATAACGAAATAGGTTATATGGTATGACGTTATAACGTAACAGGATATATGGTATGACGTTATACCGAATTACGTTATATGGGATGACGTTATAACGTATTACGTTATATGGGATGACGTTATAACGTATTACGTTATATGGGATGACGTTATAACGTATTACGTTATATAGGATGACGTTATAACGTATTACGTTATATGGGATGACGTTATAACGAAATAGGTTATATGGTATGACGTTATAACGTAATAGGTTATATGGTATAACGTTATACCGAATTACGTTATATGGGATGACGTTATAACGTATTACGTTATATGGGATGACGTTATAACGTAATAGGTTATATGGTATGACGTTATAACGTAATAGGTTATATGGTATGACGTTATATCGAATTACGTTATATGGGATGACGTTATAACGTATTACGTTTTATGGGATGACGTTATAACGTATTTCGTTATATGGGATGACGTTATAACGTATTACGTTATATGGGATGACGTTATAACGAAATAGGTTATATGGTATGACGTTATAACGTAATAGGTTATATGGTATGACGTTATACCGAATTACGTTATATGGGATGTCGTTATAACGTATTACGTTATATGGGATGACGTTATAACGTATTACGTTATATGGTATGACTTTATAACGTAATAGGTTATATGGTATGACGTTATACCGAATTACGTTATATGGGATGACGTTATAACGTATTACGTTATATGGGATGACGTTATAACGTATTACCTTATATGGGATGACGTTATAACGAAATAGGTTATATGGTATGACGTTATAACGTAACAGGTTATATGGTATGACGTTATACCGAATTACGTTATATGGGATGACGTTATAACGTATTACGTTATATGGGATGACGTTATAACGTATTACGTTTTATGGGATGACGTTATAACGTATTTCGTTATATGGGATGACGTTATAACGTATTACGTTATATGGGATGACGTTATAACGAAATAGGTTATATGGTATGACGTTATAACGTAATAGGTTATATGGTATAACGTTATACCGAATTACGTTATATGGGATGACGTTATAACGTATTACGTTATATGGGATGACGTTATAACGTATTACCTTATATGGGATGACGTTATAACGAAATAGGTTATATGGTATGAAGTTATAACGTAACAGGTTATATGGTATGACGTTATACCGAATTACGTTATATGGGATGACGTTATAACGTATTTCGTTGTATGTGATGACGTTATAACGTATTACGTTATATGGGATGACGTTATAACGAAATAGGTTATATGGTATGACGTTATAACGTAATAGGTTATATGGTATGACGTTATAACGTAATAGGTTATATGGTATGACGTTATACCGAATTACGTTATATGGGATGACGTTATAACGTATTTCGTTATATGGGATGACGTTATAACGTATTACGTTATATGGGATGACGTTATAACGAAATAGGTTATATGGTATGACGTTATAACGTAATAGGTTATATGGTATGACGTTATACCGAATTACGTTATATGGGATGACGTTATAACGTATTACGTTATATGGGATGACGTTATAACGTATTACGTTATATGGGATGACGTTATAACGTATTACGTTATATGGGATGACGTTATAACGAAATAGGTTATATGGTATGACGTTATAACGTAATAGGTTATATGGTATAACGTTATACCGAATTACGTTATATGGGATGACGTTATAACGTATTACATTATATGGTATGACGTTATAACGTATTACGTTATATGGTATGACGTTATAACGTAATAGGTTATATGGTATGACGTTATACCGAATTACGTTATATGGGATGACGTTATAACGTATTACGTTATATGGGATGACGTTATAACGTATTGCGTTATATGGGATGACGTTACAACGTATTACGTTATATGGGATCACGTCATAACGTATTACGTTATCTGGTATGACGCTATAACGTAAATAGGTTATATGGTATGACGTTATACCGTATTACGTAGTATGGGATGACGTTATAACGTATTACGTTATGTGGGACGATGTTATAACGTATTACGTTATGTGGGACGACGTTATAACGTATTACGTTATATGGGATAACGTTATAACGAAATAGGTAATATGGTATGACGTTATAACGCAATAGGTTATATGGAATGACGTTATACCGAATTACGTTATATGGGATGACGTTATAACGTATTACGTTATATGGTATGACGTTATAACGTATTACGTTATATGGGATGACGTTATAACGTAATACGTTATATGGTATGACGTTATAACGTATTTCGTTATATGGGATGACGTTATAACGTATTACGTTATATGGGATGACGTTATAACGTATTACGTTATATGGGATGACGTTATAACGTATTACGTTATATGGGATGACGTTATAACGTATTACGTTATATGGGATGACGTTATAACGAAATAGGTTATATGGTATGACGTTATAACGTAATAGGTTATATGGTATAACGTTATACCGAATTACGTTATATGGGATGACGTTATAACGTATTACGTTATATGGAATGACGTTATAACGTAATAGGTTATATGGTATGACGTTATAACGTAATAGGTTATATGGTATGACGTTATACCGAATTACGTTATATGGAATGACGTTATAACGTATTACGTTTTATGGGATGACGTTATAACGTATTTCGTTATATGGGATGACGTTATAACGTATTACGTTATATGGGATGACGTTATAACGAAATAGGTTATATGGTATGACGTTATAACGTAATAGGTTATATGGTATGACGTTATACCGAATTACGTTATATGGGATGACGTTATAACGTATTACGTTATATGGGATGACGTTATAACGTATTACGTTATATGGTATGACTTTATAACGTAATAGGTTATATGGTATGACGTTATACCGAATTACGTTATATGGGATGACGTTATAACGTATTACGTTATATGGGATGACGTTATAACGTATTACCTTATATGGGATGACGTTATAACGAAATAGGTTATATGGTATGACGTTATACCGAATTACGTTATATGGGATGACGTTATACCGAATTACGTTATATGGGATGACGTTATAACGTATTACGTTTTATGGGATGACGTTATAACGTATTTCGTTATATGGGATGACGTTATAACGTATTACGTTATATGGGATGACGTTATAACGAAATAGGTTATATGGTATGACGTTATAACGTAATAGGTTATATGGTATGACGTTATACCGAATTACGTTATATGGGATGACGTTATAACGTATTACGTTATATGGGATGACGTTATAACGAAATAGGTTATATGGTATGACGTTATAACGTAATAGGTTATATGGTATGACGTTATACCGAATTACGTTATATGGTATGACGTTATACCGAATTACGTTATATGGGATGACGTTATAACGTATTACGTTATATGGGATGACGTTATAACGTATTACGTTTTATGGGATGACGTTATAACGTATTTCGTTATATGGGATGACGTTATAACGTATTACGTTATATGGGATGGCGTTATAACGAAATAGGTTATATGGTATGACGTTATAACGTAATAGGTTTTATGGTATGACGTTATACCGAATTACGTTATATGGGATGACGTTATAACGTATTACGTTATATGGGATGACGTTATAACGTATTACGTTATATGGGATGACGTTATAACGTATTACGTTATATGGGATGACGTTATAACGAAACAGGTTATATGGTATGACGTTATAACGTAATAGGTTATATGGTATAACGTTATACCGAATTACGTTATATGGGATGACGTTATAACGTATTACGTTATATGGGATGACGTTATAACGAAATAGGTTATATGGTATGACGTTATAACGTAATAGGTTATATGGTATAACGTTATACCGAATTACGTTATATGGGATGACGTTATAACGTATTACGTTATATGGGATGACGTTATTACGTATTACCTTATATGGGATGACGTTATAACGAAATAGGTTATATGGTATGACGTTATAACGTAACAGGTTATATGGTATGACGTTATACCGAATTACGTTATATGGGATGACGTTATAACGTATTACGTTATATGGGATGACGTTATAACGTATTACGTTATATGGGATGACGTTATAACGTATTTCGTTATATGGGATGACGTTATAACGTATTACGTTATATGGGATGACGTTATAACGAAATAGGTTATATGGTATGACGTTATAACGTAATAGGTTATATGGGATGACGTTATACCGAATTACGTTATATGGGATGACGTTATAACGTATTACGTTATATGGGATGACGTTATAACGTATTTCGTTATATGGGATGACGTTATAACGTGTTACGTTATATGGGATGACGTTATAACGAAATAGGTTATATGGTATGACGTTATAACGTAATAGGTTATATGGTATGACGTTATACCGAATTACGTTATATGGGATGACGTTATAACGTATTACGTTATATGGGATAACGTTATAACGAAATAGGTTATATGGTATGACGTTATAACGCAATAGGTTATATGGAATGACGTTATACCGAATTACGTTATATGGGATGACGTTATAACGTATTACGTTATATGGGATGACGTTATAACGAAATATTTTATATGGTATGACGTTATAACGTAATAGGTTATATGGTATAACGTTATACCGAATTACGTTATATGGGATGACGTTATAACGTATTACGTTATGTGGGACGATGTTATAACGTATTACGTTATGTGGGACGACGTTATAACGTATTACGTTATATGGGATGACGTTATAACGAAATAGGTTATATGGTCAGACGTTATAACGCAATAGGTTATATGGAATGACGTTACACCGAATTACGTTATATGGGATGACGTTATAACGTATTACGTTATATGGTATGACGTTATAACGTATTACGTTATATGGTAAGACGTTATAACGTAATAGGTTATATGATATGACGTTATACCGAATTACGTTATATGGGATGACGTTATAACGTATTACGTTATATGGGATGACGTTATAACGTATTGCGTTATATGGGATGACGTTACAACGTATTAGGTTATATGGGATGACGTTATAACGTAATAGGTTATATGGTATGACGTTATAACGTAATAGGTTATATGGTATGACGTTATACCGAATTACGTTATATGGGATGACGTTATAACGTATTACGTTTTATGGGATGACGTTATAACGTATTTGGTTATATGGGATGACGTCATAACGTATTACGTTATATGGGATGACGTTATAACGAATTACGTTATATGGGATGACGTTATAACGTATTGCGGTGTATGGTATGACGTTATAACGTATTACGTTATATGGGATGACGCTATAACGAAATAGGTTATATGGTATGACGTTATAACGTAACAGGTTATATGGTATGACGTTATAACGTAATACGTTATATGGTATGACGTTATAACGTAAATAGGTTATATGGTATGACGTTATACCGTATTACGTCATATGGGATGACGTTATAACGTATTACGTTATACGGTATGACGCTATAACGTAAATAGGTTATATGGTATGACGTTATACCGTATTACGTAATATGGGATGACGTTATAACGTATTACGTTATGTGGGTCGATGTTATAACGTATTACGTTATGTGGGACGACGTTATAACGTATTACGTTATATGGGATGACGTTATAACGCAATAGGTTATATGGAATGACGTTATACCGAATTACGTAATATGGGATGACTTTATAACGTAATAGGTTATATGGTATGACGTTATACCGAATTACGTTACATGGGATGGCGTTATAACGTAATAGGTTATATGGTATGACGTTATAACGTAATAAGTTATATGGTATGACGTTATACCGAATTGCGTTATATGGGATGACGTTATAACGTATTACGTTATATGGGATGACGTTATAACGTATTGCGTTGTATGGGATGACGTTATAACGTATTACGTTATATGGGATGACGTTATAACGAAATATGTTATATGGTATGACGTTATTACGTAAACAGGTTATATGGTATGACGTTATACCGTATTACGTTCTATGGCATGATGTTATAACGTATTACGTTACGTGGTATGACGCTATAACATATTACGTTATATGGTATGACGTTACAACGTATTACGTTATATGGGATGACGTTATAACGAAATAGGTTATATGGTATGACGTTATAACGTAATAGGTTATATGGTATGACGTTATAACGTAATACGTTATATGGTATGACGTTATAACGTAAATAGGTTATATGGTATGACGTTATACCGAATTACGTTATATGGGATGACGTTATAACGTATTACGTTGTATGGGATGACGTTATAACGTATTTCGTTACATGGTATGACGTTAAAACGTATTACGTTATATGGGATGACGTTATAACGAAATAGGTTATATGGGATGACGTTATAACGTATTACGTTATGTGGGACGACGTTATAACGTATTACGTTATATGGGATGACGTTATAACGAAATAGGTTATATGGTATGACGTTATAACGTAATAGGTTATATGGTATGACGTTATAACGTAATAGGTTATATGGTATGACGTTATACCGAATTACGTTATATGGAATGACGTTATAACGTATTACGTTTTATGGGATGACGTTATAACGTATTTCGTTATATGGGATGACGTTATAACGTATTACGTTATATGGGATGACGTTATAACGAAATAGGTTATATGGTATGACGTTATAACGTAATAGGTTATATGGTATGACGTTATACCGAATTACGTTATATGGGATGACGTTATAACGTATTACGTTATATGGGATGACGTTATAACGTATTACGTTATATGGTATGACTTTATAACGTAATAGGTTATATGGTATGACGTTATACCGAATTACGTTATATGGGATGACGTTATAACGTATTACGTTATATGGGATGACGTTATAACGTATTACCTTATATGGGATGACGTTATAACGAAATAGGTTATATGGTATGACGTTATAACGTAATAGGTTATATGGTATGACGTTATACCGAATTACGTTATATGGGATGACGTTATAACGTATTACGTTATATGGGATGACGTTATAACGAAATAGGTTATATGGTATGACGTTATAACGTAATAGGTTATATGGTATGACGTTATACCGAATTACGTTATATGGGATGACGTTATACCGAATTACGTTATATGGGATGACGTTATAACGTATTACGTTTTATGGGATGACGTTATAACGTATTTCGTTATATGGGATGACGTTATAACGTATTACGTTATATGGGATGACGTTATAACGAAATAGGTTATATGGTATGACGTTATAACGTAATAGGTTATATGGTATGACGTTATACCGAATTACGTTATATGGGATGACGTTATAACGTATTACGTTATATGGGATGACGTTATAACGAAATAGGTTATATGGTATGACGTTATAACGTAATAGGTTATATGGTATGACGTTATACCGAATTACGTTATATGGTATGACGTTATACCGAATTACGTTATATGGGATGACGTTATAACGTATTACGTTATATGGGATGACGTTATAACGTATTACGTTTTATGGGATGACGTTATAACGTATTTCGTTATATGGGATGACGTTATAACGTATTACGTTATATGGGATGGCGTTATAACGAAATAGGTTATATGGTATGACGTTATAACGTAATAGGTTTTATGGTATGACGTTATACCGAATTACGTTATATGGGATGACGTTATAACGTATTACGTTATATGGGATGACGTTATAACGTATTACGTTATATGGGATGACGTTATAACGTATTACGTTATATGGGATGACGTTATAACGAAACAGGTTATATGGTATGACGTTATAACGTAATAGGTTATATGGTATAACGTTATACCGAATTACGTTATATGGGATGACGTTATAACGTATTACGTTATATGGGATGACGTTATAACGAAATAGGTTATATGGTATGACGTTATAACGTAATAGGTTATATGGTATAACGTTATACCGAATTACGTTATATGGGATGACGTTATAACGTATTACGTTATATGGGATGACGTTATTACGTATTACCTTATATGGGATGACGTTATAACGAAATAGGTTATATGGTATGACGTTATAACGTAACAGGTTATATGGTATGACGTTATACCGAATTACGTTATATGGGATGACGTTATAACGTATTACGTTATATGGGATGACGTTATAACGTATTACGTTATATGGGATGACGTTATAACGTATTTCGTTATATGGGATGACGTTATAACGTATTACGTTATATGGGATGACGTTATAACGAAATAGGTTATATGGTATGACGTTATAACGTAATAGGTTATATGGGATGACGTTATACCGAATTACGTTATATGGGATGACGTTATAACGTATTACGTTATATGGGATGACGTTATAACGTATTTCGTTATATGGGATGACGTTATAACGTGTTACGTTATATGGGATGACGTTATAACGAAATAGGTTATATGGTATGACGTTATAACGTAATAGGTTATATGGTATGACGTTATACCGAATTACGTTATATGGGATGACGTTATAACGTATTACGTTATATGGGATAACGTTATAACGAAATAGGTTATATGGTATGACGTTATAACGCAATAGGTTATATGGAATGACGTTATACCGAATTACGTTATATGGGATGACGTTATAACGTATTACGTTATATGGGATGACGTTATAACGAAATAGGTTATATGGTATGACGTTATAACGTAATAGGTTATATGGTATAACGTTATACCGAATTACGTTATATGGGATGACGTTATAACGTATTACGTTATGTGGGACGATGTTATAACGTATTACGTTATGTGGGACGACGTTATAACGTATTACGTTATATGGGATGACGTTATAACGAAATAGGTTATATGGTCAGACGTTATAACGCAATAGGTTATATGGAATGACGTTACACCGAATTACGTTATATGGGATGACGTTATAACGTATTACGTTATATGGTATGACGTTATAACGTATTACGTTATATGGTAAGACGTTATAACGTAATAGGTTATATGGTATGACGTTATACCGAATTACGTTATATGGGATGACGTTATAACGTATTACGTTATATGGGATGACGTTATAACGTATTGCGTTGTATGGGATGACGTTATAACGTATTACGTTATATGGGATGACGTTATAACGAAATATGTTATATGGTATGACGTTATTACGTAAACAGGTTATATGGTATGACGTTATACCGTATTACGTTCTATGGCATGATGTTATAACGTATTACGTTACGTGGTATGACGCTATAACATATTACGTTATATGGTATGACGTTACAACGTATTACGTTATATGGGATGACGTTATAACGAAATAGGTTATATGGTATGACGTTATAACGTAATAGGTTATATGGTATGACGTTATAACGTAATACGTTATATGGTATGACGTTATAACGTAAATAGGTTATATGGTATGACGTTATACCGAATTACGTTATATGGGATGACGTTATAACGTATTACGTTGTATGGGATGACGTTATAACGTATTTCGTTACATGGTATGACGTTAAAACGTATTACGTTATATGGGATGACGTTATAACGAAATAGGTTATATGGGATGACGTTATAACGTATTACGTTATATGGGATGACGTTATAGCGTATTTCGTTATATGGAATGATGTTATAACGAAATAGGTTATATGGTATGACGTTATAACGTAATAGGTTATATGGTATGACGTTATACCGAATTACGTTATATGGGATGACGTTATAACGTATTACGTTATATGGGATGACGTTATAGCGTATTTCGTTATATGGAATGATGTTATAACGTATTACGTAATATGGGTTGACGTTATAACGTATTACGTTATCTGGGACGACGTTATAACGTATTGCGTTGTATGGTATAACGTTATAACGTATTACGTTATATGGGATGACGTTATAACGAAATAGGTTATATGGTATGACGTTATAACGTAATAGATTATATGGTATGACGTTATAACGTAATACGTTATATGGTATGACGTTATAACGTAAATAGGTTTTATGGTATGACGTTATACCGTATTACGTTATATGGGATCACGTCATAACGTATTACGTTATCTGGTATGACGCTATAACGTAAATAGGTTATATGGTATGACGTTATACCGTATTACGTAATATGGGATGACGTTATAACGTATTACGTTATGTGGGACGATGTTATAACGTATTACGTTATGTGGGACGACGTTATAACGTATTGCGTTATATGGGATAACGTTATAACGAAATAGGTAATATGGTATGACGTTATAACGCAATAGGTTATATGGAATGACGTTATACCGAATTACGTTATATGGGATGACGTTATAACGTATTACGTTATATGGTATGACGTTATAACGTATTACGTTATATGGGATGACGTTATAACGTAATACGTTATATGGTATGACGCTATAACGTATTTCGTTATATGGGATGACGTTATAACGTATTACGTTATATGGGATGACGTTATAACGTATTACGTTATATGGTATGACGTTATAACGTATTACGTTATATGGGATGACGTTATAACGAAATAGGTTATATGGTATGACGTTATAACGTAATAGGTTATATGGTATGACGTTATACCGAATTACGTTATATGGGATGACGTTATAACGTATTACGTTATATGGGATGACGTTATAACGTATTACGTTATATGGTATGACGTTATAACGTAATAGGTTATATGGTATGACGTTATACCGAATTACGTTATATGGGATGACGTTATATCGTATTACGTTATATGGGATAACGTTATAACGTATTTCGTTATATGGGATGATGTTATAACGTATTACGTTATATGGGATGACGTTATAACGAAATAGGTTATATGGTATGACGTTATAACGTAATAGGTTATATGGGATGACGTTATACCGAATTACGTTATATGGGATGACGTTATAACGTATTACGTTATATGGGATGACGTTATAACGTATTTCGTTATATGGGATGACGTTATAACGTATTACGTTATATGGGATGACGTTATAACGAAATAGGTTATATGGTATGACGTTATAACGTAATAGGTTATATGGTATGACGTTATACCGAATTACGTTATATGGGATGACGTTATAACGTATTACGTTATATGGGATAACGTTATAACGAAATAGGTTATATGGAATGACGTTATAACGCAATAGGTTATATGGAATGACGTTATACCGAATTACGTTATATGGGATGACGTTATAACGTATTACGTTATATGGGATGACGTTATAACGTATTTCGTTATATGGGATGACGTTATAACGTATTACGTTATATGGGATGATGTTATAACGTATTACGTAATATGGGTTGACGTTATAACGTATTACGTTATCTGGGACGACGTTATGACGTATTGCGTTGTATGGTATAACGTTATAACGTATTACGTTATATGGGATGACGTTATAACGAAATAGGTTATATGGTATGACGTTATAACGTAATAGATTATATGGTATGACGTTATAACGTAATACGTTATATGGTATGACGTTATAACGTAAATAGGTTTTATGGTATGACGTTATACCGTATTACGTTATATGGGATGACGTCATAACGTATTACGTTATCTGGTATGACGCTATAACGTAAATAGGTTATATGGTATGACGTTATACCGTATTACGTAATATGGGATGACGTTATAACGTATTACGTTATGTGGGACGATGTTATAACGTATTACGTTATGTGGGACGACGTTATAACGTATTACGTTATATGGGATAACGTTATAACGAAATAGGTAATATGGTATGACGTTATAACGCAATAGGTTATATGGAATGACGTTATACCGAATTACGTTATATGGGATGACGTTATAACGTATTACGTTATATGGTATAACGTTATAACGTATTACGTTATATGGGATGACGTTATAACGTAATACGTTATATGGTATGACGTTATAACGTATTTCGTTATATGGGATGACGTTATAACGTATTACGTTATATGGGATGACGTTATAACGTATTACGTTATATGGTATGACGTTATAACGTATTACGTTATATGGGATGACGTTATAACGAAATAGGTTATATGGTATGACGTTATAACGTAATAGGTTATATGGTATGACGTTATACCGAATTACGTTATATGGGATGACGTTATAACGTATTACGTTATATGGGATGACGTTATAACGTATTACGTTATATGGTATGACGTTATAACGTAATAGGTTATATGGTATGACGTTATACCGAATTACGTTATATGGGATGACGTTATAACGTATTACGTTATATGGGATGACGTTATAACGTATTTCGTTATATGGGATGACGTTATAACGTATTACGTTATATGGGATGACGTTATAACGAAATAGGTTATATGGTATGACGTTATAACGTAATAGGTTATATGGGATGACGTTATACCGAATTACGTTATATGGGATGACGTTATAACGTATTACGTTATATGGGATGACGTTATAACGTATTTCGTTATATGGGATGACGTTATAACGTATTACGTTATATGGGATTACGTTATAACGAAATAGGTTATATGGTATGACGTTATAACGTAATAGGTTATATGGTATGACGTTATACCGAATTACGTTATATGGGATGACGTTATAACGTATTACGTTATATGGGATAACGTTATAACGAAATAGGTTATATGGTATGACGTTATAACGCAATAGGTTATATGGAATGACGTTATACCGAATTACGTTATATGGGATGACGTTATAACGTATTACGTTATATGGGATGACGTTATAACGTATTTCGTTATATGGGATGACGTTATAACGTATTACGTTATATGGGATGACGTTATAACGAAATAGGTTATATGGTATGACGTTATAACGTAATAGGTTATATGGGATGACGTTATACCGAATTACGTTATATGGGATGACGTTATAACGTATTACGTTATATGGGATGACGTTATAACGTATTTCGTTATATGGGATGACGTTATAACGTATTACGTTATATGGGATGACGTTATAACGAAATAGGTTATATGGTATGACGTTATAACGTAATAGGTTATATGGTATGACGTTATACCGAATTACGTTATATGGGATGACGTTATAACGTATTACGTTATATGGGATAACGTTATAACGAAATAGGTTATATGGAATGACGTTATAACGCAATAGGTTATATGGAATGACGTTATACCGAATTACGTTATATGGGATGACGTTATAACGTATTACGTTATATGGGATGACGTTATAACGTATTTCGTTATATGGGATGACGTTATAACGTATTACGTTATATGGGATGATGTTATAACGTATTACGTAATATGGGTTGACGTTATAACGTATTACGTTATCTGGGACGACGTTATAACGTATTGCGTTGTATGGTATAACGTTATAACGTATTACGTTATATGGGATGACGTTATAACGAAATAGGTTATATGGTATGACGTTATAACGTAATAGATTATATGGTATGACGTTATAACGTAATACGTTATATGGTATGACGTTATAACGTAAATAGGTTTTATGGTATGACGTTATACCGTATTACGTTATATGGGATGACGTCATAACGTATTACGTTATCTGGTATGACGCTATAACGTAAATAGGTTATATGGTATGACGTTATACCGTATTACGTAATATGGGATGACGTTATAACGTATTACGTTATGTGGGACGATGTTATAACGTATTACGTTATGTGGGACGACGTTATAACGTATTACGTTATATGGGATAACGTTATAACGAAATAGGTAATATGGTATGACGTTATAACGCAATAGGTTATATGGAATGACGTTATACCGAATTACGTTATATGGGATGACATTATAACGTATTACGTTATATAGTATGACGTTATAACGTATTACGTTATATGGGATGACGTTATAACGTAATACGTTATATGGTATGACGTTATAACGTATTTCGTTATATGGGATGACGTTATAACGTATTACGTTATATGTTATGACGTTATAACGTATTACGTTATATGGTATGACGTTATAACGTATTGCGTTATATGGGATGACGTTATAACGAAATAGGTTATATGGTATGACGTTATAACGTAATAGGTTATATGGTATGACGTTATACCGAATTACGTTATATGGGATGACGTTATAACGTATTACGTTATATGGGATGACGTTATAACGTATTACGTTATATGGTATGACGTTATAACGTAATAGGTTATATGGTATGACGTTATACCGAATTACGTTATATGGGATGACGTTATAACGTATTACGTTATATGGGATGACGTTATAACGTATTTCGTTATATGGGATGACGTTATAACGTATTACGTTATATGGGATGACGTTATAACGAAATAGGATATATGGTATGACGTTATAACGTAATAGGTTATATGGGATGACGTTATACCGAATTACGTTATATGGGATGACGTTATAACGTATTACGTTATATGGGATGACGTTATAACGTATTTCGTTATATGGGATGACGTTATAACGTATTACGTTATATGGGATTACGTTATAACGAAATAGGTTATATGGTATGACGTTATAACGTAATAGGTTATATGGTATGACGTTATACCGAATTACGTTATATGGGATGACGTTATAACGTATTACGTTATATGGGATAACGTTATAACGTATTACGTTATATGGGATGACGTTATAACGTATTACGTTATATGGGATGACGTTATAACGTATTACGTTATATGGGATGACGTTATAACGAAATAGGTTATATGGTATGACGTTATAACGTAATAGGTTATATGGTACGACGTTATACCGAATTACGGTATATGGGATGACTTTATAACGTATTACGTTATATGGGATGACGTTATCACGAAATAGGTTATATGGTATGACGTTATAACGTAATAGGTTATATGGTGTGACGTTATACCGAATTACATTATATGGGATGACGTTATAACGTATTACGTTATATGGGATGACGTTATAGCGTATTTCGTTATATGGGATGATGTTATAACGTATTACGTAATATGGGATGACGTTATAACGTATTACGTTATGTGGGACGACGTTATAACGTATTGCGTTGTATGGTATGACGTTATAACGTATTACGTTATATGGGATGACGTTATAACGAAATAGGTTATATGGTATGACGTTATAACGTAATAGGTTATATGGTATGACGTTATAACGTAATACGTTATATGGTATGACGTTATAACGTAAATACGTTATATGGTATGACGTTATACTGTATTACGTTATATGGGATGACGTTATAACGTATTACGTTATATGGTATTACGTTATAACGTATTTCGTTATATGGGATGACGTTATAACGAATTACGTTATATGGGATGACGTTATAACGTAATAGGTTATATGGTATGACGTTATACCGAATTACGTTATATGGGATGACGTTATAACGTATTACGTTATATGGGATGACGTTATAACGTATTTCGTTATATGGGATGACGTTATAACGTATTACGTTATATAGGATGACGTTATAACGTAATAGGTTATATGGTATGACGTTATAACGTAATAGGTTATATGGTATGACGTTACACCGAATTACGTTATATGGGATGACGTTATAACGTATTACGTTTTATGGGATGACGTTATAACGTATTTCGTTATATGGGATGACGTTATAACGTATTACGTTATATGGGATGACGTTATAACGAATTACGTTATATGGGATGACGTTATAACGTATTACGTTTTATGAGATGACGTTATAACGTATTTCGTTATATGGGATGACGTTATAACGTATTACGTTATATGGGATGACGTTATAACGAAATAGGTTATATGGTATGACGTTATAACGTAATAGGTTATATGGTATGACGTTATACCGAATTACGTTATATGGGATGACGTTATAACGTATTACGTTATATGGGATGACGTTATAACGTATTACGTTATATGGTATGACGTTATAACGTAATAGGTTATATGGAATGACGTTATACCGAATTACGTTATATGGGATGACGTTATAACGTATTACGTTATATGGGATGACGTTATAACGTAATACGTTATATGGTATGACGTTATAACATATTACGTTACATGGGATGACGTTATAACGTAATAGGTTATATGGTATGACGTTATAACGTAATAGGTTATATGGAATGACATTATACCGAATTACGTTATATGGGATGACGTTATAACGTATTACGTTATATGGGATGACGTTATAACGTAATAGGTTATATGGTATGACGTTATACCGAATTACGTTATATGGGATGACGTTATAACGTATTACGTTATATGGGATGACGTTATAACGTATTTCGTTATATGGGATGACGTTATAACGTATTACGTTTTATGGGATGACGTTATAACGTATTTCGTTATATGGGATGACGTTATAACGTATTACGTTATATGGGATGACGTTATAACGAAATAGGTTATATGGTATGACGTTATAACGTAATAGGTTATATGGTATGACGTTATACCGAATTACGTTATATGGGATGACGTTATAACGTATTACGTTATATGGGATGACGTTATAACGTATTACGTTATATGGTATGACGTTATAACGTAATAGGTTATATAGTATGACGTTATACCGAATTACGTTATATGGGATGACGTTTTAACGTATTACGTTATATGGGATGACGTTATAACTTATTTCGTTATATGGGATGACGATATAACGTATTACGTTATATGGGATGGCGTTATAACGAAATAGGTTATATGGTATGACGTTATAACGTATTACGTTATATGGGATGACGTTATAACGTAATACGTTATATGGTATGACGTTATAACGTATTTCGTTATATGGGATGACGTTATAACGTATTTCGTTATATGGGATGACGTTATAACGTATTACGTTATATGGGATGACGTTATAACGAATTACGTTATATGGGATGACGTTATAACGTATTACGTTTTATGAGATGACGTTATAACGTATTTCGTTATATGGGATGACGTTATAACGTATTACGTTATATGGGATGACGTTATAACGAAATAGGTTATATGGTATGACGTTATAACGTAATAGGTTATATGGTATGACGTTATACCGAATTACGTTATATGGGATGACGTTATAACGTATTACGTTATATGGGATGACGTTATAACGTATTACGTTATATGGTATGACGTTATAACGTAATAGGTTATATGGTATGACGTTATACCGAATTACGTTATATGGGATGACGTTATAACGTATTACGTTATATGGGATGACGTTATAACGTATTTCGTTATATGGGATGACGATATAACGTATTACGTTATATGGGATGACGTTACAACGAAATAGGTTATATGGTATGACGTTATAACGTAATAGGTTATATGGAATGACGTTATAACGTATTTCGTTATATGGGATGACGTTATAACGTATTACGTTATATGGGATGACGTTATAACGTAATAGGTTATATGGTATGACGTTATACCGAATTACGTTATATGGGATGACGTTATAACGTATTACGTTATATGGGATGACGTTATAACGTATTAAGTTATATGGTATGACGTTATAACGTAATAGGTTATATGGGATGACGTTATAACGTATTAAGTTATATGGTATGACGTTATAACGTAATAGGTTATATGGTATGACGTTATACCGAATTACGTTATATGGTATGACGTTATACCGAATTACGTTATATGGGATGACGTTATAACGTATTACGTTATATGGGATGACGTTATAACGTATTACGTTATATGGTATGACGTTATAACGTAATAGGTTATATGGTATGACGTTATACCGAATTACGTTATATGGGATGACGTTATAACGTATTACGTTATATGGTATGACGTTATAACGTATTACGTTATATGGGATGACGTTATAACGTAATACGTTATATGGTATGACGTTATAACATATTACGTTACATGGGATGACGTTATAACGTAATGGGTTATATGGTATGACGTTATAACGTAATAGGTTATATGGAATGACATTATACCGAATTACGTTATCTGGGATGACGTTATAACGTATTACGTTATATGGTATGACGTTATAACGTATTACGTTATATGGGATGACGTTATAACGTAATACGTTATATGGTATGACGTTATAACGTATTTCGTTATATGGGATGACGTTATAACGTATTACGTTATATGGGATGACGTTATAACGTAATAGGTTATATGGTATGACGTTATACCGAATTACGTTATATGGGATGACGTTATAACGTATTACGTTATATGGGATGACGTTTTAACGTATTTCGTTATATGGGATGACGTTATAACGTATTACGTTATATAGGATGACGTTATAACGTAATGGGTTATATCGTATGACGTTATAACGTAATAGGTTATATGGTATGACGTTATACCGAATTACGTTATATGGGATGATGTTATAACGTATTACGTTTTATGGGATGACGTTATAACGTATTTCGTTTTATGGGATGACGTTATAACGTATTACGTTATATGAGATGACGTTATAACGAATTACGTTATATGGGATGACGTTATAACGTATTACGTTTTATGGGATGACGTTATAACGTATTTCGTTATATGGTATGACGTTATAACGTATTACGTTATATGGGATGACGTTATAACGAAATAGGTTATATGGTATGACGTTATAACGTAATATTTTATATGGTATGACGTTATACCGAATTACGTTATATGGGATGACGTTATAACGTATTACGTTATATGGGATGACGTTATAACGTATTACGTTATATGGTATGACGTTATAACGTAATAGGTTATATAGTATGACGTTATACCGAATTACGTTATATGGGATGACGTTATAACGTATTACGTTATATGGGATGACGTTATAACGTATTTCGTTATATGGGATGACGATATAACGTATTACGTTATATGGGATGGCGTTATAACGAAATAGGTTATATGGTATGACGTTATAACGTAATAGGTTATATGGAATGACGTTATACCGAATTACGTTATATGGGATGACGTTATAACGTATTACGTTATATGGAATGACGTTATAACGTATTACGTTATATGGGATGACGTTATAACGTAATACGTTATATGGTATGACGTTATAACATATTACGTTACATGGGATGACGTTATAACGTAATAGGTTATATGGTATGACGTTATAACGTAATAGGTTATATGGTATGACGTTATACCGAATTACGTTATATGGGATGACGTTATAACGTAATAGATTATATGGTATGACGTTATACCGAATTACGTTATATGGGATGACGTTATAACGTATTACGTTTTATGGGATGACGTTATAACGTATTTCGTTATATGGGATGACGTTATAACGTATTACGTTATATGGGATGACGTTATAACGAATTACGTTATATGGGATGACGTTATAACGTATTACGTTTTATGAGATAACGTTATAACGTATTTCGTTATATGGGATGACGTTATAACGTATTACGTTATATGGGATGACGTTATAACGAAATAGGTTATATGGTATGACGTTATAACGTAATAGGTTATATGGTATGACGTTATACCGAATTACGTTATATGGGTTGACGTTATAACGTATTACGTTATATGGGATGACGTTATAACGTATTACGTTATATGGTATGACGTTATAACGTAATAGGTTATATGGTATGACGTTATACCGAATTACGTTATATGGGATGACGTTATAACGTATTACGTTATATGGGATGACGTTATAACGTATTTCGTTATATGGGATGACGATATAACGTATTACGTTATATGGGATGACGTTATAACGAAATAGGTTATATGGTATGACGTTATAACGTAATAGGTTATATGGAATGACGTTATACCGAATTACGTTATATGGGATGACGTTATAACGTATTACGTTATATGGTATGACGTTATAACGTATTACGTTATATGGGATGACGTTATAACGTATTACGTTATATGGGATGACGTTATAACGAAATAGGTTATATGGTATGACGTTATAACGTAATAGGTTATATGGTATGACGTTATACCGAATTGCGTTATATGGGATGACGTTATATCGTATTACGTTATATGGGATGACGTTATAACGTACTACGTTATATGGGATGACGTTATAACGTATTACGTTATATGGGATGACGTTATAACGAAATAGGTTATATGGTATGACGTTATAACGTAATAGGTTATATGGTATAACGTTATACCGAATTACGTTATATGGGGTGACGTTATAACGTATTACGTTATATGGGATGACGTTATAACGTATTACGTTATATGGTATGACGTTATAACGTAATAGGTTATATGGTATGACGTTATACCGAATTACGTTATATGGGATGACGTTATAACGTATTACGTTATATGGGATGACGTTATAACGTATTACGTTATATGGGATGACGTTATAACGTAATATGTTATATGGTATGACGTTCTAACATATTACGTTACATGGGATGACGTTACAACGTAATAGGTTATATGGTATGACGTTATAACGTAATAGGTTATATGGTATGACGTTATACCGAATTACGTTATATGGGATGACGTTATAACGTATTACGTTATATGGGATGACGTTATAACGTATTTCGTTATATGGGATGACGTTATAACGTATTACGTTATATGGGATGACGTTATAACGTAATAGGATATATGGTATGACGTTATAACGTAATAGGTTATATGGTATGACGTTATACCGAATTACGTTATATGGGATGACGTTATAACGTATTACGTTTTATGGGATGACGTTATAACGTATTTCGTTATATGGGATGACGTTATAACGTATTACGTTATATGGGATGACGTTATAACGTATTACGTTATATGGTATGACGTTATAACGTAATAGATAATATGGCATGACGTTATACCGAATTACGTTATATGGGATGACGTTATAACGTATTACGTTATATGGGATGACGTTATAACGTATTACGTTATATGGTATGACGTTATAACGTAATAGGTTATATGGTATGACGTTATACCGAATTACGTTATATGGGATGACGTTATAACGTATTACGTTATATGGGATGACGATATAACGTATTGCGTTGTATGGTATGACGTTATAACGTATTACGTTATATGGGATGACGTTATAACGAAATAGGTTATATGGTATGACGTTATAACGTAATATGTTATATGGTATGACGTTATAACGAAATACGTTATATGGTACGACGTTATAACGTAAATAGGTTATATGGTATGACGTTATACCGTATTACGTTATATGGGATGACGTTATAACGTATTACGTTATATGGTATGACGCTATAACGTAAATAGGTTATATGGTATGACGTTATACCGTATTACGTAATATGGGATGACGTTATAACGTATTACGTTATGTGGAACGATGTTATAACGTATTACGTTATATGGGATGACGTTATAACGAATTACGTTATATGGGATGACGTTATAACGTATTACGTTTTATGGGATGACGTTATAACGTATTTCGTTATATGGGATGACGTTATAACGTATTACGTTATATGGGATGACGTTATAACGTAATAGGTTATATGGTATGACGTTATACCGAATTACGTTATATGGGATGACGTTATAACGTATTACGTTATATGGGATGACGTTATAACGTATTTCGTTATATGGGATGACGTTATAACGTATTACGTTATGTAGGATGACGCTATAACGTATTTCGTTATATGGGATGACGTTATAACGTATTACGTTATATGGGATGACGTTATAACGAATTACGTTATATGGGATGACGTTATAACGTATTACGTTTTATGGGATGACGTTATAACGTATTTCGTTATATGGGATGACGTTGTAATGTATTACGTTATATGGGATGACGTTATAACGAAATAGGTTATATGGTATGACGTTATAACGTAATAGGTTATATGGTATGACGTTATACCGAATTACGTTATATGGGATGACGTTATAACGTATTACGTTATATGGGATGACGTTATAACGTATTACGTTATATGGTATGACGTTATAACGTAATAGGTTATATGGTATGACGTTATACCGAATTACGTTATATGGGATGACGTTATAACGTATTACGTTATATGGGATGACGTTATAACGTATTTCGTTATATGGGATGACGATATAACGTATTACGTTATATGGGATGACGTTATAACGAAATAGGTTATATGGTATGACGTTATAACGTAATAGGTTATATGGGATGACGTTATACCGAATTACGTTATATGGGATGACGTTATAACGTATTACGTTATATGGGATGACGTTATAACGTATTTCGTTATATGGGATGACGTTATAACGTATTACGTTATATGGGATGACGTTATAACGAAATAGGTTATATGGTATGACGTTATAACGTAATAGGTAATATGGTATGACGTTATACCGAATTACGTTATATGGGATGACGTTATAACGTATTACGTTATATGGGATAACGTTATAACGAAATAGGTTATATGGTATGACGTTATAACGCAATAGGTTATATGGAATGACGTTATACCGAATTACGTTATATGGGATGAAGTTATAACGTATTACGTTATATGGGATGACGTTATAACGTATTTCGTTATATGGGATGACGTTATAACGTATTACGTTATATGGGATGACGTTATAACGAAATAGGTTATATGGTATGACGTTATAACGTAATAGGTTATATGGTATGACGTTATACCGAATTGCGTTATATGGGATGACGTTATATCGTATTACGTTATATGGGATGACGTTATAACGTACTACGTTATATGGGATGACGTTATAACGTATTACGTTATATGGGATGACGTTATAACGAAATAGGTTATATGGTATGACGTTATAACGTAATAGGTTATATGGTATAACGTTATACCGAATTACGTTATATGGGGTGACGTTATAACGTATTACGTTATATGGGATGACGTTATAACGTATTACGTTATATGGTATGACGTTATAACGTAATAGGTTATATGGTATGACGTTATACCGAATTACGTTATATGGGATGACGTTATAACGTATTACGTTATATGGGATGACGTTATAACGTATTACGTTATATGGGATGACGTTATAACGTAATATGTTATATGGTATGACGTTCTAACATATTACGTTACATGGGATGACGTTACAACGTAATAGGTTATATGGTATGACGTTATAACGTAATAGGTTATATGGTATGACGTTATACCGAATTACGTTATATGGGATGACGTTATAACGTATTACGTTATATGGGATGACGTTATAACGTATTTCGTTATATGGGATGACGTTATAACGTATTACGTTATATGGGATGACGTTATAACGTAATAGGATATATGGTATGACGTTATAACGTAATAGGTTATATGGTATGACGTTATACCGAATTACGTTATATGGGATGACGTTATAACGTATTACGTTTTATGGGATGACGTTATAACGTATTTCGTTATATGGGATGACGTTATAACGTATTACGTTATATGGGATGACGTTATAACGTATTACGTTATATGGTATGACGTTATAACGTAATAGGTTATATGGCATGACGTTATACCGAATTACGTTATATGGGATAACGTTATAACGTATTACGTTATATGGGATGACGTTATAACGTATTTCGTTATATGGGATGACGTTATAACGTATTACGTTATATGGGATGACGTTATAACGAAATAGGTTATATGGTATGACGTTATAACGTAATAGGTTATATGGTGTGACGTTATACCGAATTACGTTATATGGGATGACGTTATAACGTATTACGTTATATGGGATGACGTTATAGCGTATTTCGTTATATGGGATGATGTTATAACATATTACGTAATATGGGATGACGTTATAACGTATTACGTTATGTGGGACGACGTTATAACGTATTGCGTTGTATGGTATGACGTTATAACGTATTACGTTATATGGGATGAGGTTATAACGAAATAGGTTATATGGTATGACGTTATAACGTAATATGTTATATGGTATGACGTTATAACGTAATACGTTATATGGTATGACGTTATAACGTAAATAGGATATATGGTATGACGTTATACCGTATTACGTTATATGGGATGACGTTATAACGCATTACGTTATATGGTATGACGCTATAACGTAAATAGGTTATATGGTATGACGTTATACCGTATTACGTAATATGGGATGACGTTATAACGTATTACGTTATGTGGGACGATGTTATAACGTATTACGTTATGTGGAACGACGTTCTAACGTATTACGTTATATGGGATATTGTTATAACGAAATAGGTTATATGGTATGACGTTATAACGCAATAGGTTATATGGAATGACGTTATACCGAATTACGTTATATGGGATGACGTTATAACGTATTACGTTATGTGGGACGACGTTATAACGTATTGCGTTGTATGGTATGACGTTATAACGTATTACGTTATATGGGATGAGGTTATAACGAAATAGGTTATATGGTATGACGTTATAACGTAATATGTTATATGGTATGACGTTATAACGTAATACGTTATATGGTATGACGTTATACCGTAAATAGGTTATATGGTATGACGTTATACCGTCTTACATTATATGGGATGACGTTATAACGTATTACGTTATATGGTATGACGCTATAACGTAAATAGGTTATATGATATGACGTTATACCGTATTACGTAATATGGGATGACGTTATAACGTATTACGTTATGTGGGACGACGTTATAACGTATTGCGTTGTATGGTATGACGTTATAACGTATTACGTTATATGGGATAACGTTATAACGAAATAGGTTATATGGTATGACGTCATAACGCAATAGGTTATATGGAATGACGTTATACCGAATTACGTTATATGGGATGACGTTATAACGTATTACGTTATATGGTATGACGTTATAACGTATTACGTTATATGGGATGACGTTATAACGTAATACGTTATATGGTATGACGTTATAACATATTACGTTACATGGGATGACGTTATAACGTAATAGGTTATATGGTATGACGTTATACCGAATTACGTTATATGGTATGACGTTATAACGTATTACGTTATATGGGATGACGTTATACCGAATTACGTTATATGGGATGACGTTATAACGTATTACGTTATATGGGATGACGTTATAGCGTATTTCGTTATATGGGATGATGTTATTACGTATTACGTAATATGGGATGACGTTATAACTTATTACGTTATGTGGGACGACGTTATAACGTATTGCGTTGTATGGTATGACGTTATAACGTATTACGTTATATGGGATGACGTTATAACGAAATAGGTTATATGGTGTGACGTTATAACGTAAACAGGTTATATGGTATGACGTTATAGCGTATTACGTTATATGGCAAGATGTTATAACGTATTACGTTATGTGGTATGACGCTGTAACGTATTACGTTATATGGTATGACGTTATAACGTATTACGTTATATGTTATGACGTTATAACGAAATAGGTTATATGGTATGACGTTATACCGTATTACGTTATATGGGATGACGTTATAACGTATTACGTTATATGGTATGACGTTATAACGTATTACGTTATATGGGATGACGTTATAACGTAATACGTTATATGGTATGAGGTTATAACATATTACGTTACATGGGATGACGTTATAACGTAATAGGTTATATGGTAAGTCGTTAATACGTAATAGGTTATATGGTATGACGTTATACCGAATTACGTTATATGGGATGACGTTATAACGTATTACGTTATATGGTATGACGTTATAACATATTACGTTACATGGGATGACGTTATAACGTAATAGGTTATATGGTATGACGTTATACCGAATTACGTTATATGGTATGACGTTATAACGTATTACGTTATATGGGATGACGTTATACCGAATTACGTTATATGGGATGACGTTATAACGTATTACGTTATATGGGATGACGTTATAGCGTATTTCGTTATATGGGATGATGTTATTACGTATTACGTAATATGGGATGACGTTATAACTTATTACGTTATGTGGGACGACGTTATAACGTATTGCGTTGTATGGTATGACGTTATAACGTATTACGTTATATGGGATGACGTTATAACGAAATAGGTTATATGGTGTGACGTTATAACGTAAACAGGTTATATGGTATGACGTTATACCGTATTACGTTATATGGCAAGATGTTATAACGTATTACGTTATGTGGTATGACGCTGTAACGTATTACGTTATATGGTATGACGTTATAACGTATTACGTTATATGTGATGACGTTATAACGAAATAGGTTATATGGTATGACGTTATACCGTATTACGTTATATGGGATGACGTTATAACGTATTACGTTATATGGTATGACGTTATAACGTATTACGTTATATGGGATGACGTTATAACGTAATACGTTATATGGTATGACGTTATAACATATTACGTTACATGGGATGACGTTATAACGTAATAGGTTATATGGTAAGACGTTATAACGTAATAGGTTATATGGTATGACGTTATACCGAATTACGTTATATGGGATGACGTTATAACGTATTACGTTATATGGCATGACGTTATAACGTATTTCGTTATATGGGATGACGTTATAACGTATTACGTTATATGGGATGACGTTATAACGAAATAGGTTATATGGTATGACGTTATAACGTATTTCGTTATATGGGATGATGTTATAACGTATTACGTAATATGGGATGACGTTATAACGTAAACAGGTTATATGGTATGACGTTATACCGTATTACGTTATATGGCATGATGTTATAACGTATTACGTTATGTGGTATGACGCTATAACGTATTACGTTATATGGTATGACGTTATAACGTATTACGTTATATGGGATGACGTTATAACGAAATAGGTTATATGGTATGACGTTATAACGTAATAGGTTATATGGTATGACGTTATAACGTTATACGTTATATGGTATGACGTTATAACATATTACGTTACATGGGATGACGTTATAACGTAATAGGTTATATGGTATGACGTTATAACGTAATAGGTTATATGGTATGACGTTATACCGAATTACGTTATATGGGATGACGTTATAACGTATTACGTTATATGGGATGACGTTATAACGTATTTCGTTATATGGGATGACGTTATAACGTAATACGTTATATGGTATGACGTTATAACGTAAATAGGTTATATGGTATGACGTTATACCGTATTACGTTATATGGGATGACGTTATAACGTATTACGTTATATGGTATGACGCTATAACGTAAATAGGTTGTATGGTATGACGTTATACCATATTACGTAATATGGGATGACGTTATAACGTATTACGTTATGTGGGACGATGTTATAACGTATTACGTTATGTGGGACGACGTTATAACGTATTACGTTATATGGGATGACGTTATAACGAAATAGGTTATATGGTATGACGTTATAACGAAATAGGTTATATGGTATGACGTTATAACGTAATAGGTTATATGGTATGACGTTATACCGAATTACGTTATATGGGATGACGTTATAACGTATTACGTTATATGGGATGACGTTATTGCGTATTTCGTTATATGGGATGATGTTATAACGTATTACGTAATATGGGATGACGTTATAACGTATTACGTTATGTGGGACGACGTTATAACGTATTGCCTTGTATGGTATGACGTTATAACGTATTACGTTATATGGGATGACGTTATAACGAAATAGGTTATATGGTATGACGTTATAACGTAAACAGGTTATATGGTATGACGTTATACCGTATTACGTTATATGGCACGATGTTATAACGTATTACGTTATGTGGTATGACGCTATAACGTATTACGTTATATGGTATGACGTTATAACGTATTACGTTATATGGGATGACTTTATAACGAAATAGGTTATATGGTATGACGTTATACCGAATTACGTTATATGGTATGACTTTATAACGTAATACGTTATATGGTATGACGTTATAACGTAAATAGGTTATATGGTATGACGTTATACCGTATTACGTTATATGGGATGACGTTATAACGTATTACGTTATATGGTATGACGCTATAACGTAAATAGGTTGTATGGTATGACGTTATACCATATTACGTAATATGGGATGACGTTATAACGTATTACGTTATGTGGGACGATGTTATAACGTATTACGTTATGTGGGACGACGTTATAACGTATTACGTTATATGGGATGACGGTATAACGAAATAGGTTATATGGTATGACGTTATAACGCAATAGGTTATAAGGAATGACGTTATACCGAATTACGTTATATGGGATGACGTTATAACGTATTACGTTATATGGTATGACGTTATAAAGTAAATAGGTTATATGGTATGACGTTATACCGTATTACGTAATATGGGATGACGTTATAACGTATTACGTTATGTGGGACGACGTTATAACGTATTGCGTTATATGGGATGACGTTATAACGTATTACGTTATATGGGATGACGATATAACGTAATGGATTATATGGTATAACGTTATAACGTATTACGTTATATGGTATGCCGTTATAACGTAATAGGTTATATGGTATGACGTTATACCGAATTACCTTATACGGGATGACGTTATAACGTATTACGTTATATGGGATGACGTTATAGCGTATTTCGTTATATGGGATGACGTTATAACGTATTACGTAATATGGGATGACGTTACAACGTATTACGTTATATGGTATAACGTTATAACGCATTACGTTATATGTTATAACGTAATAACGTAATACGTTGTGCGGTATGAGGTTATAACGTATTACTTTATATGGCATGACGTTATAACGTATTACGTTATGTGGTATGACGTTATAACGTATTACGTCATATGGTATGACGTTATAACGTATTACGTTATATGGGATGACGTTATAACGCATTACGTTATATGGGATGACGTTATAACGTATTACGTTATATGGGATGACGTTATAACGAAATAGGTTATATGGTATGACGTTAAAACGTAATAGGTTATATGGTATGACGTTATACCGAATTACGTTATATGGGATGACGTTATAACGTATTACGTTATATGGGATAACGTTATAACGAAATAGGTTATATGGTATGACGTTATAACGCAATAGGTTATATGGAATGACGTTATACCGAATTACGTTATATGGGATGAAGTTATAACGTATTACGTTATATGGGATGACGTTATAACGTATTTCGTTATATGGGATGACGTTATAACGTATTACGTTATATGGGATGACGTTATAACGAAATAGGTTATATGGTATGACGTTATAACGTAATAGGTTATATGGTATGACGTTATACCGAATTGCGTTATATGGGATGACGTTATATCGTATTACGTTATATGGGATGACGTTATAACGTACTACGTTATATGGGATGACGTTATAACGTATTACGTTATATGGGATGACGTTATAACGAAATAGGTTATATGGTATGACGTTATAACGTAATAGGTTATATGGTATAACGTTATACCGAATTACGTTATATGGGGTGACGTTATAACGTATTACGTTATATGGGATGACGTTATAACGTATTACGTTATATGGTATGACGTTATAACGTAATAGGTTATATGGTATGACGTTATACCGAATTACGTTATATGGGATGACGTTATAACGTATTACGTTATATGGGATGACGTTATAACGTATTACGTTATATGGGATGACGTTATAACGTAATATGTTATATGGTATGACATTCTAACATATTACGTTACATGGGATGACGTTACAACGTAATAGGTTATATGGTATGACGTTATAACGTAATAGGTTATATGGTATGACGTTATACCGAATTACGTTATATGGGATGACGTTATAACGTATTACGTTATATGGGATGACGTTATAACGTATTTCGTTATATGGGATGACGTTATAACGTATTACGTTATATGGGATGACGTTATAACGTAATAGGATATATGGTATGACGTTATAACGTAATAGGTTATATGGTATGACGTTATACCGAATTACGTTATATGGGATGACGTTATAACGTATTACGTTTTATGGGATGACGTTATAACGTATTTCGTTATATGGGATGACGTTATAACGTATTACGTTATATGGGATGACGTTATAACGTATTACGTTATATGGTATGACGTTATAACGTAATAGGTTATATGGCATGACGTTATACCGAATTACGTTATATGGGATAACGTTATAACGTATTACGTTATATGGGATGACGTTATAACGTATTTCGTTATATGGGATGACGTTATAACGTATTACGTTATATGGGATGACGTTATAACGAAATAGGTTATATGGTATGACGTTATAACGTAATAGGTTATATGGTGTGACGTTATACCGAATTACGTTATATGGGATGACGTTATAACGTATTACGTTATATGGGATGACGTTATAGCGTATTTCGTTATATGGGATGATGTTATAACATATTACGTAATATGGGATGACGTTATAACGTATTACGTTATGTGGGACGACGTTATAACGTATTGCGTTGTATGGTATGACGTTATAACGTATTACGTTATATGGGATGAGGTTATAACGAAATAGGTTATATGGTATGACGTTATAACGTAATATGTTATATGGTATGACGTTATAACGTAATACGTTATATGGTATGACGTTATAACGTAAATAGGATATATGGTATGACGTTATACCGTATTACGTTATATGGGATGACGTTATAACGCATTACGTTATATGGTATGACGCTATAACGTAAATAGGTTATATGGTATGACGTTATAACGTAATAGGTTATATGGTATAACGTTATACCGAATTACGTTATATTGGGATGACGTTATAACGTATTACGTTATATGGGATGACGTTATAACGTATTACGTTATATGGTATGACGTTATAACGTAATAGGTTATATGGTATGACGTTATACCGAATCACGTTATATGGGATGACGTTATAACGTATTACGTTATATGGGATGACGTTATAACGTATTACGTTATATGGGATGACGTTATAACGTATTACGTTATATGGGATGACGTTATAACGTAATACGTTATATGGTATGACGTTACAACGTAATAGGTTATATGGTATGATGTTATAACGTAATAGGTTATATGGTATGACGTTATACCGAATTACGTTATATGGGATGACGTTATATCGTAATAGGATATATGGTATGACGTTATAACGTAGTAGGTTATATGGTATGACGTTATACCGAATTACGTTATATGGGATGACGTTATAACGTATTACGTTTTATGGGATGACGTTATAACGTATTTCGTTATATGGGATGACGTTATAACGTATTACGTTATATGGGATGACGTTATAACGAAATAGGTTATATGGTATGACGTTATAACGTAATAGGTTATATGGTATGACGTTATACCGAACTACGTTATATGGGATGACGTTATAACGTATTACGTTATATGGGATGACGTTATAACGTATTACGTTATATGGTATGACGTTATAACGTAATAGGTTATATGGCATGACGTTATACCGAATTACGTTATATGGGATGACGTTATAACGTATTACGTTATATGGGATGACGTTATAACGTATTTCGTTATATGGGATGACGTTATAACGTATTACGTTATATGGGATGACGTTATAACGAAATAGGTTATATGGTATGACGTTATAACGTAATAGGTTATATGGTGTGACGTTATACCGAATTACGTTATATGGGATGACGTTATAACGTATTACGTTATATGGGATGACGTTATAGCGTATTTCGTTATATGGGATGATGTTATAACGTATTACGTAATATGGGATGACGTTATAACGTATTACGTTATGTGGGACGACGTTATAACGTATTGCGTTGTATGGTATGACGTTATAACGTATTACGTTATATGGGATGAGGTTATAACGAAATAGGTTATATGGTATGACGTTATAAAGTAATATGTTATATGGTATGACGTTATAACGTAATACGCTATATGGTATGACGTTATAACGTAAATAGGTTATATGGTATGACGTTATACCGTATTACGTTATATGGGATGACGTTATAACGTATTACGTTATATGGTATGACGCTATAACGTAAATAGGTTATATGGTATGACGTTATACCGTATTACGTAATATGGGATGACGTTATAACGTATTACGTTATGTGGGACGATGTTATAACGTATTACGTTATGTGGAACGACGTTCTAACGTATTACGTTATATGGGATAACGTTATAACGAAATAGGTTATATGGTATGACGTTATAACGCAATAGGTTATATGGAATGACGTTATACCGAATTACGTTATATGGGATGACGTTATAACGTATTACGTTATGTGGGACGACGTTATAACGTATTGCGTTGTATGGTATGACGTTATAACGTATTACGTTATATGGGATGAGGTTATAACGAAATAGGTTATAAGGTATGACGTTATAACGTAATATGTTATATGGTATGACGTTATAACGTAATACGTTATATGGTATGACGTTATAACGTAAATAGGTTATATGGTATGACGTTATACCGTCTTACATTATATGGGATGACGTTATAACGTATTACGTTATATGGTATGACGCTATAACGTAAATAGGTTATATGATATGACGTTATACCGTATTACGTAATATGGGATGACGTTATAACGTATTACGTTATGTGGGACGACGTTATAACGTATTGCGTTGTATGGTATGACGTTATAACGTATTACGTTATATGGGATAACGTTATAACGAAATAGGTTATATGGTATGACGTTATAACGCAATAGGTTATATGGAATGACGTTATACCGAATTACGTTATATGGGATGACGTTATAACGTATTACGTTATATGGTATGACGTTATAACGTATTACGTTATATGGGATGACGTTATAACGTAATACGTTATATGGTATGACGTTATAACATATTACGTTACATGGGATGACGTTATAACGTAATAGGTTATATGGTATGACGTTATACCCAATTACGTTATATGGTATGACGTTATAACGTATTACGTTATATGGGATGACGTTATACCGAATTACGTTATATGGGATGACGTTATAACGTATTACGTTATATGGGATGACGTTATAGCGTATTTCGTTATATGGGATGATGTTATTACGTATTACGTAATATGGGATGACGTTATAACTTATTACGTTATGTGGGACGACGTTATAACGTATTGCGTTGTATGGTATGACGTTATAACGTATTACGTTATATGGGATGACGTTATACCGAATTACGTTATATGGGATGACGTTATAACGTATTACGTAATATGGGATGACGTTATACCGAATTACGTTATATGGGATGACGTTATAACGTATTACGTTATATGGGATGACGTTATAACGTATTACGTTATATGGTATGACTTTATAACGTAATAGGTTATATGGTATGACGTTATACCGAATTACGTTATATGGGATGACGTTATAACGTATTACGTTATATGGGATGACGTTATAACGTATTACCTTATATGGGATGACGTTATAACGAAATAGGTTATATGGTATGACGTTATAACGTAATAGGTTATATGGTATGACGTTATACCGAATTACGTTATATGGGATGACGTTATAACGTATTACGTTATATGGGATGACGTTATAACGAAATAGGTTATATGGTATGACGTTATAACGTAATAGGTTATATGGTATGACGTTATACCGAATTACGTTATATGGGATGACGTTATACCGAATTACGTTATATGGGATGACGTTATAACGTATTACGTTTTATGGGATGACGTTATAACGTATTTCGTTATATGGGATGACGTTATAACGTATTACGTTATATGGGATGACGTTATAACGAAATAGGTTATATGGTATGACGTTATACCGTATTACGTTATATGGGATGACGTTATAACGTATTACGTTATATGGTATGACGCTATAACGTAAATAGGTTGTATGGTATGACGTTATACCATATTACGTAATATGGGATGACGTTATAACGTATTACGTTATGTGGGACGATGTTATAACGTATTACGTTATGTGGGACGACGTTATAACGTATTACGTTATATGGGATGACGTTATAACGAAATAGGTTATATGGTATGACGTTATAACGAAATAGGTTATATGGTATGACGTTATAACGTAATAGGTTATATGGTATGACGTTATACCGAATTACGTTATATGGGATGACGTTATAACGTATTACGTTATATGGGATGACGTTATTGCGTATTTCGTTATATGGGATGATGTTATAACGTATTACATAATATGGGATGACGTTATAACGTATTACGTTATGTGGGACGACGTTATAACGTATTGCCTTGTATGGTATGACGTTATAACGTATTACGTTATATGGGATGACGGTATAACGAAATAGGTTATATGGTATGACGTTATAACGCAATAGGTTATAAGGAATGACGTTATACCGAAATAGGTTATATGGTATGACGTTATAACGTAAACAGGTTATATGGTATGACGTTATACCGTATTACGTTATATGGCACGATGTTATAACGTATTACGTTATGTGGTATGACGCTATAACGTATTACGTTATATGGTATGACGTTATAACGTATTACGTTATATGGGATGACGTTATAACGAAATAGGTTATATGGTATGACGTTATACCGAATTACGTTATATGGTATGACTTTATAACGTAATACGTTATATGGTATGACGTTATAACGTAAATAGGTTATATGGTATGACGTTATACCGTATTACGTTATATGGGATGACGTTATAACGTATTACGTTATATGGTATGACGCTATAACGTAAATAGGTTGTATGGTATGACGTTATACCATATTACGTAATATGGGATGACGTTATAACGTATTACGTTATGTGGGACGATGTTATAACGTATTACGTTATGTGGGACGACGTTATAACGTATTACGTTATATGGGATGACGGTATAACGAAATAGGTTATATGGTATGACGTTATAACGCAATAGGTTATAAGGAATGACGTTATACCGAATTACGTTATATGGGATGACGTTATAACGTATTACGTTATATGGTATGACGTTATAAAGTAAATAGGTTATATGGTATGACGTTATACCGTATTACGTAATATGGGATGACGTTATAACGTATTACGTTATGTGGGACGACGTTATAACGTATTGCGTTATATGGGATGACGTTATAACGAAATAGGTTATATGGTATGACGTTAAAACGTAATAGGTTATATGGTATGACGTTATACCGAATTACGTTATATGGGATGACGATATAACGTAATGGATTATATGGTATAACGTTATAACGTATTACGTTATATGGTATGCCGTTATAACGTAATAGGTTATATGGTATGACGTTATACCGAATTACCTTATATGGGATGACGTTATAACGTATTACGTTATATGGGATGACGTTATAGCGTATTTCGTTATATGGGATGACGTTATAACGTATTACGTAATATGGGATGACGTTACAACGTATTACGTTATATGGTATAACGTTATAACGCATTACGTTATATGTTATAACGTAATAACGTAATACGTTGTGCGGTATGAGGTTATAACGTATTACTTTATATGGCATGACGTTATAACGTATTACGTTATGTGGTATGACGTTATATCGTATTACGTCATATGGTATGACGTTATAACGTATTACGTTATATGGGATGACGTTATAACGCATTACGTTATATGGGATGACGTTATAACGTATTACGTTATATGGGATGACGTTATAACGAAATAGGTTATATGGTATGACGTTAAAACGTAATAGGTTATATGGTATGACGTTATACCGAATTACGTTATATGGGATGACGTTATAACGTATTACGTTATATGGGATAACGTTATAACGAAATAGGTTATATGGTATGACGTTATAACGCAATAGGTTATATGGAATGACGTTATACCGAATTACGTTATATGGGATGAAGTTATAACGTATTACGTTATATGGGATGACGTTATAACGTATTTCGTTATATGGGATGACGTTATAACGTATTACGTTATATGGGATGACGTTATAACGAAATAGGTTATATGGTATGACGTTATAACGTAATAGGTTATATGGTATGACGTTATACCGAATTGCGTTATATGGGATGACGTTATATCGTATTACGTTATATGGGATGACGTTATAACGTACTACGTTATATGGGATGACGTTATAACGTATTACGTTATATGGGATGACGTTATAACGAAATAGGTTATATGGTATGACGTTATAACGTAATAGGTTATATGGTATAACGTTATACCGAATTACGTTATATGGGGTGACGTTATAACGTATTACGTTATATGGGATGACGTTATAACGTATTACGTTATATGGTATGACGTTATAACGTAATAGGTTATATGGTATGACGTTATACCGAATTACGTTATATGGGATGACGTTATAACGTATTACGTTATATGGGATGACGTTATAACGTATTACGTTATATGGGATGACGTTATAACGTAATATGTTATATGGTATGACATTCTAACATATTACGTTACATGGGATGACGTTACAACGTAATAGGTTATATGGTATGACGTTATAACGTAATAGGTTATATGGTATGACGTTATACCGAATTACGTTATATGGGATGACGTTATAACGTATTACGTTATATGGGATGACGTTATAACGTATTTCGTTATATGGGATGACGTTATAACGTATTACGTTATATGGGATGACGTTATAACGTAATAGGATATATGGTATGACGTTATAACGTAATAGGTTATATGGTATGACGTTATACCGAATTACGTTATATGGGATGACGTTATAACGTATTACGTTTTATGGGATGACGTTATAACGTATTTCGTTATATGGGATGACGTTATAACGTATTACGTTATATGGGATGACGTTATAACGTATTACGTTATATGGTATGACGTTATAACGTAATAGGTTATATGGCATGACGTTATACCGAATTACGTTATATGGGATAACGTTATAACGTATTACGTTATATGGGATGACGTTATAACGTATTTCGTTATATGGGATGACGTTATAACGTATTACGTTATATGGGATGACGTTATAACGAAATAGGTTATATGGTATGACGTTATAACGTAATAGGTTATATGGTGTGACGTTATACCGAATTACGTTATATGGGATGACGTTATAACGTATTACGTTATATGGGATGACGTTATAGCGTATTTCGTTATATGGGATGATGTTATAACATATTACGTAATATGGGATGACGTTATAACGTATTACGTTATGTGGGACGACGTTATAACGTATTGCGTTGTATGGTATGACGTTATAACGTATTACGTTATATGGGATGAGGTTATAACGAAATAGGTTATATGGTATGACGTTATAACGTAATATGTTATATGGTATGACGTTATAACGTAATACGTTATATGGTATGACGTTATAACGTAAATAGGATATATGGTATGACGTTATACCGTATTACGTTATATGGGATGACGTTATAACGCATTACGTTATATGGTATGACGCTATAACGTAAATAGGTTATATGGTATGACGTTATAACGTAATAGGTTATATGGTATAACGTTATACCGAATTACGTTATATGGGATGACGTTATAACGTATTACGTTATATGGGATGACGTTATAACGTATTACGTTATATGGTATGACGTTATAACGTAATAGGTTATATGGTATGACGTTATACCGAATCACGTTATATGGGATGACGTTATAACGTATTACGTTATATGGGATGACGTTATAACGTATTACGTTATATGGGATGACGTTATAACGTATTACGTTATATGGGATGACGTTATAACGTAATACGTTATATGGTATGACGTTACAACGTAATAGGTTATATGGTATGATGTTATAACGTAATAGGTTATATGGTATGACGTTATACCGAATTACGTTATATGGGATGACGTTATATCGTAATAGGATATATGGTATGACGTTATAACGTAGTAGGTTATATGGTATGACGTTATACCGAATTACGTTATATGGGATGACGTTATAACGTATTACGTTTTATGGGATGACGTTATAACGTATTTCGTTATATGGGATGACGTTATAACGTATTACGTTATATGGGATGACGTTATAACGAAATAGGTTATATGGTATGACGTTATAACGTAATAGGTTATATGGTATGACGTTATACCGAACTACGTTATATGGGATGACGTTATAACGTATTACGTTATATGGGATGACGTTATAACGTATTACGTTATATGGTATGACGTTATAACGTAATAGGTTATATGGCATGACGTTATACCGAATTACGTTATATGGGATGACGTTATAACGTATTACGTTATATGGGATGACGTTATAACGTATTTCGTTATATGGGATGACGTTATAACGTATTACGTTATATGGGATGACGTTATAACGAAATAGGTTATATGGTATGACGTTATAACGTAATAGGTTATATGGTGTGACGTTATACCGAATTACGTTATATGGGATGACGTTATAACGTATTACGTTATATGGGATGACGTTATAGCGTATTTCGTTATATGGGATGATGTTATAACGTATTACGTAATATGGGATGACGTTATAACGTATTACGTTATGTGGGACGACGTTATAACGTATTGCGTTGTATGGTATGACGTTATAACGTATTACGTTATATGGGATGAGGTTATAACGAAATAGGTTATATGGTATGACGTTATAAAGTAATATGTTATATGGTATGACGTTATAACGTAATACGCTATATGGTATGACGTTATAACGTAAATAGGTTATATGGTATGACGTTATACCGTATTACGTTATATGGGATGACGTTATAACGTATTACGTTATATGGTATGACGCTATAACGTAAATAGGTTATATGGTATGACGTTATACCGTATTACGTAATATGGGATGACGTTATAACGTATTACGTTATGTGGGACGATGTTATAACGTATTACGTTATGTGGAACGACGTTCTAACGTATTACGTTATATGGGATAACGTTATAACGAAATAGGTTATATGGTATGACGTTATAACGCAATAGGTTATATGGAATGACGTTATACCGAATTACGTTATATGGGATGACGTTATAACGTATTACGTTATGTGGGACGACGTTATAACGTATTGCGTTGTATGGTATGACGTTATAACGTATTACGTTATATGGGATGAGGTTATAACGAAATAGGTTATATGGTATGACGTTATAACGTAATATGTTATATGGTATGACGTTATAACGTAATACGTTATATGGTATGACGTTATAACGTAAATAGGTTATATGGTATGACGTTATACCGTCTTACATTATATGGGATGACGTTATAACGTATTACGTTATATGGTATGACGCTATAACGTAAATAGGTTATATGATATGACGTTATACCGTATTACGTAATATGGGATGACGTTATAACGTATTACGTTATGTGGGACGACGTTATAACGTATTGCGTTGTATGGTATGACGTTATAACGTATTACGTTATATGGGATAACGTTATAACGAAATAGGTTATATGGTATGACGTTATAACGCAATAGGTTATATGGAATGACGTTATACCGAATTACGTTATATGGGATGACGTTATAACGTATTACGTTATATGGTATGACGTTATAACGTATTACGTTATATGGGATGACGTTATAACGTAATACGTTATATGGTATGACGTTATAACATATTACGTTACATGGGATGACGTTATAACGTAATAGGTTATATGGTATGACGTTATACCCAATTACGTTATATGGTATGACGTTATAACGTATTACGTTATATGGGATGACGTTATACCGAATTACGTTATATGGGATGACGTTATAACGTATTACGTTATATGGGATGACGTTATAGCGTATTTCGTTATATGGGATGATGTTATTACGTATTACGTAATATGGGATGACGTTATAACTTATTGCGTTATGTGGGACGACGTTATAACGTATTGCATTGTATGGTATGACGTTATAACGTATTACGTTATATGGGATGACGTTATACCGAATTACGTTATATGGGATGACGTTATAACGTATTACGTAATATGGGATGACGTTATACCGAATTACGTTATATGGGATGACGTTATAACGTATTACGTTATATGGGATGAGGTTATAACGTATTACGTTATATGGTATGACTTTATAACGTAATAGGTTATATGGTATGACGTTATACCGAATTACGTTATATGGGATGACGTTATAACGTATTACGTTATATGGGATGACGTTATAACGTATTACCTTATATGGGATGACGTTATAACGAAATAGGTTATATGGTATGACGTTATAACGTAATAGGTTATATGGTATGACGTTATACCGAATTACGTTATATGGGATGACGTTATAACGTATTACGTTATATGGGATGACGTTATAACGAAATAGGTTATATGGTATGACGTTATAACGTAATAGGTTATATGGTATGACGTTATACCGAATTACGTTATATGGGATGACGTTATACCGAATTACGTTATATGGGATGACGTTATAACGTATTACGTTTTATGGGATGACGTTATAATGTATTTCGTTATATGGGATGACGTTATAACGTATTACGTTATATGGGATGACGTTATAACGAAATAGGTTATATGGTATGACGTTATAACGTAATAGGTTATATGGTATGACGTTATACCGAATTACGTTATATGGGATGACGTTATAACGTATTACGTTATATGGGATGACGTTATAACGAAATAGGTTATATGGTATGACGTTATAACGTAATAGGTTATATGGTATGACGTTATACCGAATTACGTTATATGGTATGACGTTATACCGAATTACGTTATATGGGATGACGTTATAACGTATTACGTTATATGGGATGACGTTATAACGTATTACGTTTTATGGGATGACGTTATAACGTATTTCGTTATATGGGATGACGTTATAACGTATTACGTTATATGGGATGGCGTTATAACGAAATAGGTTATATGGTATGACGTTATAACGTAATAGGTTATATGGTATGACGTTATACCGAATTACGTTATATGGGATGACGTTATAACGTATTACGTTATATGGGATGACGTTATAACGTATTACGTTATATGGGATGACGTTATAACGTATTACGTTATATGGGATGACGTTATAACGAAACAGGTTATATGGTATGACGTTATAACGTAATAGGTTATATGGTATAACGTTATACCGAATTACGTTATATGGGATGACGTTATAACGTATTACGTTATATGGGATGACGTTATAACGAAATAGGTTATATGGTATGACGTTATAACGTAATAGGTTATATGGTATAACGTTATACCGAATTACGTTATATGGGATGACGTTATAACGTATTACGTTATATGGGATGACGTTATTACGTATTACCTTATATGGGATGACGTTATAACGAAATAGGTTATATGGTATGACGTTATAACGTAACAGGTTATATGGTATGACGTTATACCGAATTACGTTATATGGGATGACGTTATAACGTATTACGTTATATGGGATGACGTTATAACGTATTACGTTATATGGGATGACGTTATAACGTATTTCGTTATATGGGATGACGTTATAACGTATTACGTTATATGGGATGACGTTATAACGAAATAGGTTATATGGTATGACGTTATAACGTAATAGGTTATATGGGATGACGTTATACCGAATTACGTTATATGGGATGACGTTATAACGTATTACGTTATATGGGATGACGTTATAACGTATTTCGTTATATGGGATGACGTTATAACGTGTTACGTTATATGGGATGACGTTATAACGAAATAGGTTATATGGTATGACGTTATAACGTAATAGGTTATATGGTATGACGTTATACCGAATTACGTTATATGGGATGACGTTATAACGTATTACGTTATATGGGATAACGTTATAACGAAATAGGTTATATGGTATGACGTTATAACGCAATAGGTTATATGGAATGACGTTATACCGAATTACGTTATATGGGATGACGTTATAACGTATTACGTTATATGGGATGACGTTATAACGAAATAGGTTATATGGTATGACGTTATAACGTAATAGGTTATATGGTATAACGTTATACCGAATTACGTTATATGGGATGACGTTATAACGTATTACGTTATATGGGATGACGTTATAACGAAATAGGTTATATGGTATGACGTTATAACGTAATAGGTTATATGGTATAACGTTATACCGAATTACGTTATATGGGATGACGTTATAACGTATTACGTTATGTGGGACGATGTTATAACGTATTACGTTATGTGGGACGACGTTATAACGTATTACGTTATATGGGATGACGTTATAACGAAATAGGTTATATGGTCAGACGTTATAACGCAATAGGTTATATGGAATGACGTTACACCGAATTACGTTATATGGGATGACGTTATAACGTATTACGTTATATGGTATGACGTTATAACGTATTACGTTATATGGTAAGACGTTATAACGTAATAGGTTATATGGTATGACGTTATACCGAATTACGTTATATGGGATGACGTTATAACGTATTACGTTATATGGGATGACGTTATAACGTATTGCGTTATATGGGATGACGTTATACCGAATTACGTTATATGGGATGACGTTATAACGTATTACGTTTTATGGGATGACGTTATAACGTATTTGGTTATATGGGATGACGTCATAACGTATTACGTTATATGGGATGACGTTATAACGAATTACGTTATATGGGATGACGTTATAACGTATTGCGGTGTATGGTATGACGTTATAACGTATTACGTTATATGGGATGACGCTATAACGAAATAGGTTATATGGTATGACGTTATAACGTAACAGGTTATATGGTATGACGTTATAACGTAATACGTTATATGGTATGACGTTATAACGTATTACGTTATGTGGGACGATGTTATAACGTATTACGTTATGTGGGACGACGTTATAACGTATTACGTTATATGGGATGACGTTATAACGAAATAGGTTATATGGTCAGACGTTATAACGCAATAGGTTATATGGAATGACGTTACACCGAATTACGTTATATGGGATGACGTTATAACGTATTACGTTATATGGTATGACGTTATAACGTATTACGTTATATGGTAAGACGTTATAACGTAATAGGTTATATGGTATGACGTTATACCGAATTACGTTATATGGGATGACGTTATAACGTATTACGTTATATGGGATGACGTTATAACGTATTACGTTATATGGTATGACTTTATAACGTAATAGGTTATATGGTATGACGTTATACCGAATTACGTTATATGGGATGACGTTATAACGTATTACGTTATATGGGATGACGTTATAACGTATTACCTTATATGGGATGACGTTATAACGAAATAGGTTATATGGTATGACGTTATAACGTAATAGGTTATATGGTATGACGTTATACCGAATTACGTTATATGGGATGACGTTATAACGTATTACGTTATATGGGATGACGTTATAACGAAATAGGTTATATGGTATGACGTTATAACGTAATAGGTTATATGGTATGACGTTATACCGAATTACGTTATATGGGATGACGTTATACCGAATTACGTTATATGGGATGACGTTATAACGTATTACGTTTTATGGGATGACGTTATAACGTATTTCGTTATATGGGATGACGTTATAACGTATTACGTTATATGGGATGACGTTATAACGAAATAGGTTATATGGTATGACGTTATAACGTAATAGGTTATATGGGATGACGTTATACCGAATTACGTTATATGGGATGACGTTATAACGTATTACGTTATATGGGATGACGTTATAACGTATTTCGTTATATGGGATGACGTTATAACGTGTTACGTTATATGGGATGACGTTATAACGAAATAGGTTATATGGTATGACGTTATAACGTAATAGGTTATATGGTATGACGTTATACCGAATTACGTTATATGGGATGACGTTATAACGTATTACGTTATATGGGATAACGTTATAACGAAATAGGTTATATGGTATGACGTTATAACGCAATAGGTTATATGGAATGACGTTATACCGAATTACGTTATATGGGATGACGTTATAACGTATTACGTTATATGGGATGACGTTATAACGAAATAGGTTATATGGTATGACGTTATAACGTAATAGGTTATATGGTATAACGTTATACCGAATTACGTTATATGGGATGACGTTATAACGTATTACGTTATATGGGATGACGTTATAACGAAATAGGTTATATGGTATGACGTTATAACGTAATAGGTTATATGGTATAACGTTATACCGAATTACGTTATATGGGATGACGTTATAACGTATTACGTTATGTGGGACGATGTTATAACGTATTACGTTATGTGGGACGACGTTATAACGTATTACGTTATATGGGATGACGTTATAACGAAATAGGTTATATGGTCAGACGTTATAACGCAATAGGTTATATGGAATGACGTTACACCGAATTACGTTATATGGGATGACGTTATAACGTATTACGTTATATGGTATGACGTTATAACGTATTACGTTATATGGTAAGACGTTATAACGTAATAGGTTATATGGTATGACGTTATACCGAATTACGTTATATGGGATGACGTTATAACGTATTACGTTATATGGGATGACGTTATAACGTATTGCGTTATATGGGATGACGTTACAACGTATTACGTTATATGGGATGACGTTATAACGTAATAGGTTATATGGTATGACGTTATAACGTAATAGGTTATATGGTATGACGTTATACCGAATTACGTTATATGGGATGACGTTATAACGTATTACGTTTTATGGGATGACGTTATAACGTATTTGGTTATATGGGATGACGTCATAACGTATTACGTTATATGGGATGACGTTATAACGAATTACGTTATATGGGATGACGTTATAACGTATTGCGGTGTATGGTATGACGTTATAACGTATTACGTTATATGGGATGACGCTATAACGAAATAGGTTATATGGTATGACGTTATAACGTAACAGGTTATATGGTATGACGTTATAACGTAATACGTTATATGGTATGACGTTATAACGTATTACGTTATGTGGGACGATGTTATAACGTATTACGTTATGTGGGACGACGTTATAACGTATTACGTTATATGGGATGACGTTATAACGTATTACGTTATATGGTATGACGTTATAACGTATTACGTTATATGGTAAGACGTTATAACGTAATAGGTTATATGGTATGACGTTATACCGAATTACGTTATATGGGATGACGTTATAACGTATTACGTTATATGGGATGACGTTATAACGTATTACGTTATATGGTATGACTTTATAACGTAATAGGTTATATGGTATGACGTTATACCGAATTACGTTATATGGGATGACGTTATAACGTATTACGTTATATGGGATGACGTTATAACGTATTACCTTATATGGGATGACGTTATAACGAAATAGGTTATATGGTATGACGTTATAACGTAATAGGTTATATGGTATGACGTTATACCGAATTACGTTATATGGGATGACGTTATAACGTATTACGTTATATGGGATGACGTTATAACGAAATAGGTTATATGGTATGACGTTATAACGTAATAGGTTATATGGTATGACGTTATACCGAATTACGTTATATGGGATGACGTTATACCGAATTACGTTATATGGGATGACGTTATAACGTATTACGTTTTATGGGATGACGTTATAACGTATTTCGTTATATGGGATGACGTTATAACGTATTACGTTATATGGGATGACGTTATAACGAAATAGGTTATATGGTATGACGTTATAACGTAATAGGTTATATGGTATGACGTTATACCGAATTACGTTATATGGGATGACGTTATAACGTATTACGTTATATGGGATGACGTTATAACGAAATAGGTTATATGGTATGACGTTATAACGTAATAGGTTATATGGTATGACGTTATACCGAATTACGTTATATGGTATGACGTTATACCGAATTACGTTATATGGGATGACGTTATAACGTATTACGTTATATGGGATGACGTTATAACGTATTACGTTTTATGGGATGACGTTATAACGTATTTCGTTATATGGGATGACGTTATAACGTATTACGTTATATGGGATGGCGTTATAACGAAATAGGTTATATGGTATGACGTTATAACGTAATAGGTTATATGGTATGACGTTATACCGAATTACGTTATATGGGATGACGTTATAACGTATTACGTTATATGGGATGACGTTATAACGTATTACGTTATATGGGATGACGTTATAACGTATTACGTTATATGGGATGACGTTATAACGAAACAGGTTATATGGTATGACGTTATAACGTAATAGGTTATATGGTATAACGTTATACCGAATTACGTTATATGGGATGACGTTATAACGTATTACGTTATATGGGATGACGTTATAACGAAATAGGTTATATGGTATGACGTTATAACGTAATAGGTTATATGGTATAACGTTATACCGAATTACGTTATATGGGATGACGTTATAACGTATTACGTTATATGGGATGACGTTATTACGTATTACCTTATATGGGATGACGTTATAACGAAATAGGTTATATGGTATGACGTTATAACGTAACAGGTTATATGGTATGACGTTATACCGAATTACGTTATATGGGATGACGTTATAACGTATTACGTTATATGGGATGACGTTATAACGTATTACGTTATATGGGATGACGTTATAACGTATTTCGTTATATGGGATGACGTTATAACGTATTACGTTATATGGGATGACGTTATAACGAAATAGGTTATATGGTATGACGTTATAACGTAATAGGTTATATGGGATGACGTTATACCGAATTACGTTATATGGGATGACGTTATAACGTATTACGTTATATGGGATGACGTTATAACGTATTTCGTTATATGGGATGACGTTATAACGTGTTACGTTATATGGGATGACGTTATAACGAAATAGGTTATATGGTATGACGTTATAACGTAATAGGTTATATGGTATGACGTTATACCGAATTACGTTATATGGGATGACGTTATAACGTATTACGTTATATGGGATAACGTTATAACGAAATAGGTTATATGGTATGACGTTATAACGCAATAGGTTATATGGAATGACGTTATACCGAATTACGTTATATGGGATGACGTTATAACGTATTACGTTATATGGGATGACGTTATAACGAAATAGGTTATATGGTATGACGTTATAACGTAATAGGTTATATGGTATAACGTTATACCGAATTACGTTATATGGGATGACGTTATAACGTATTACGTTATATGGGATGACGTTATAACGAAATAGGTTATATGGTATGACGTTATAACGTAATAGGTTATATGGTATAACGTTATACCGAATTACGTTATATGGGATGACGTTATAACGTATTACGTTATGTGGGACGATGTTATAACGTATTACGTTATGTGGGACGACGTTATAACGTATTACGTTATATGGGATGACGTTATAACGAAATAGGTTATATGGTCAGACGTTATAACGCAATAGGTTATATGGAATGACGTTACACCGAATTACGTTATATGGGATGACGTTATAACGTATTACGTTATATGGTATGACGTTATAACGTATTACGTTATATGGTAAGACGTTATAACGTAATAGGTTATATGGTATGACGTTATACCGAATTACGTTATATGGGATGACGTTATAACGTATTACGTTATATGGGATGACGTTATAACGTATTGCGTTATATGGGATGACGTTACAACGTATTACGTTATATGGGATGACGTTATAACGTAATAGGTTATATGGTATGACGTTATAACGTAATAGGTTATATGGTATGACGTTATACCGAATTACGTTATATGGGATGACGTTATAACGTATTACGTTTTATGGGATGACGTTATAACGTATTTGGTTATATGGGATGACGTCATAACGTATTACGTTATATGGGATGACGTTATAACGAATTACGTTATATGGGATGACGTTATAACGTATTGCGGTGTATGGTATGACGTTATAACGTATTACGTTATATGGGATGACGCTATAACGAAATAGGTTATATGGTATGACGTTATAACGTAACAGGTTATATGGTATGACGTTATAACGTAATACGTTATATGGTATGACGTTATAACGTAAATAGGTTATATGGTATGACGTTATACCGTATTACGTCATATGGGATGACGTTATAACGTATTACGTTATACGGTATGACGCTATAACGTAAATAGGTTATATGGTATGACGTTATACCGTATTATGTAATATGGGATGACGTTATAACGTATTACGTTATGTGGGACGATGTTATAACGTATTACGTTATGTGGGACGACGTTATAACGTATTACGTTATATGGGATGACGTTATAACGCAATAGGTTATATGGAATGACGTTATACCGAATTACGTAATATGGGATGACTTTATAACGTAATAGGTTATATGGTATGACGTTATACCGAATTACGTTACATGGGATGGCGTTATAACGTAATAGGTTATATGGTATGACGTTATAACGTAATAAGTTATATGGTATGACGTTGTACCGAATTGCGTTATATGGGATGACGTTATAACGTATTACGTTATATGGGATGACGTTATAACGTATTGCGTTGTATGGGATGACGTTATAACGTATTACGTTATATGGGATGACGTTATAACGAAATATGTTATATGGTATGACGTTATTACGTAAACAGGTTATATGGTATGACGTTATACCGTATTACGTTCTATGGCATGATGTTATAACGTATTACGTTACGTGGTATGACGCTATAACATATTACGTTATATGGTATGACGTTACAACGTATTACGTTATATGGGATGACGTTATAACGAAATAGGTTATATGGTATGACGTTATAACGTAATAGGTTATATGGTATGACGTTATAACGTAATACGTTATATGGTATGACGTTATAACGTAAATAGGTTATATGGTATGACGTTATACCGAATTACGTTATATGGGATGACGTTATAACGTATTACGTTGTATGGGATGACGTTATAACGTATTTCGTTACATGGTATGACGTTAAAACGTATTACGTTATATGGGATGACGTTATAACGAAATAGGTTATATGGGATGACGTTATAACGTATTACGTTATGTGGGACGACGTTATAACGTATTACGTTATATGGGATGACGTTATAACGAAATAGGTTATATGGAATGACGTTATAACGTAATAGGTTATATGGTATGACGTTATACCGAATTACGTTATATGGGATGACGTTATAACGTATTACGTTATATGGGATGACGTTATAGCGTATTTCGTTATATGGAATGATGTTATAACGTATTACGTAATATGGGTTGACGTTATAACGTATTACGTTATCTGGGACGACGTTATAACGTATTGCGTTGTATGGTATAACGTTATAACGTATTACGTTATATGGGATGACGTTATAACGAAATAGGTTATATGGTATGACGTTATAACGTAATAGATTATATGGTATGACGTTATAACGTAATACGTTATATGGTATGACGTTATAACGTAAATAGGTTTTATGGTATGACGTTATACCGTATTACGTTATATGGGATCACGTCATAACGTATTACGTTATCTGGTATGACGCTATAACGTAAATAGGTTATATGGTATGACGTTATACCGTATTACGTAATATGGGATGACGTTATAACGTATTACGTTATGTGGGACGATGTTATAACGTATTACGTTATGTGGGACGACGTTATAACGTATTGCGTTATATGGGATAACGTTATAACGAAATAGGTAATATGGTATGACGTTATAACGCAATAGGTTATATGGAATGACGTTATACCGAATTACGTTATATGGGATGACGTTATAACGTATTACGTTATATGGTATGACGTTATAACGTATTACGTTATATGGGATGACGTTATAACGTAATACGTTATATGGTATGACGCTATAACGTATTTCGTTATATGGGATGACGTTATAACGTATTACGTTATATGGGATGACGTTATAACGTATTACGTTATATGGTATGACGTTATAACGTATTACGTTATATGGGATGACGTTATAACGAAATAGGTTATATGGTATGACGTTATAACGTAATAGGTTATATGGTATGACGTTATACCGAATTACGTTATATGGGATGACGTTATAACGTATTACGTTATATGGGATGACGTTATAACGTATTACGTTATATGGTATGACGTTATAACGTAATAGGTTATATGGTATGACGTTATACCGAATTACGTTATATGGGATGACGTTATAACGTATTACGTTATATGGGATGACGTTATAACGTATTTCGTTATATGGGATGATGTTATAACGTATTACGTTATATGGGATGACGTTATAACGAAATAGGTTATATGGTATGACGTTATAACGTAATAGGTTATATGGGATGACGTTATACTGAATTACGTTATATGGGATGACGTTATAACGTATTACGTTATATGGGATGACGTTATAACGTATTTCGTTATATGGGATGACGTTATAACGTATTACGTTATATGGGATGACGTTATAACGAAATAGGTTATATGGTATGACGTTATAACGTAATAGGTTATATGGTATGACGTTATACCGAATTACGTTATATGGGATGACGTTATAACGTATTACGTTATATGGGATAACGTTATAACGAAATAGGTTATATGGAATGACGTTATAACGCAATAGGTTATATGGAATGACGTTATACCGAATTACGTTATATGGGATGACGTTATAACGTATTACGTTATATGGGATGACGTTATAACGTATTTCGTTATATGGGATGACGTTATAACGTATTACGTTATATGGGATGACGTTATAACGTAATAGATTATATGGTATGACGTTATAACGTAATACGTTATATGGTATGACGTTATAACGTAAATAGGTTTTATGGTATGACGTTATACCGTATTACGTTATATGGGATGACGTCATAACGTATTACGTTATCTGGTATGACGCTATAACGTAAATAGGTTATATGGTATGACGTTATACCGTATTACGTAATATGGGATGACGTTATAACGTATTACGTTATGTGGGACGATGTTATAACGTATTACGTTATGTGGGACGACGTTATAACGTATTACGTTATATGGGATAACGTTATAACGAAATAGGTAATATGGTATGACGTTATAACGCAATAGGTTATATGGAATGACGTTATACCGAATTACGTTATATGGGATGACGTTATAACGTATTACGTTATATGGTATAACGTTATAACGTATTACGTTATATGGGATGACGTTATAACGTAATACGTTATATGGTATGACGTTATAACGTATTTCGTTATATGGGATGACGTTATAACGTATTACGTTATATGGGATGACGTTATAACGTATTACGTTATATGGTATGACGTTATAACGTATTACGTTATATGGGATGACGTTATAACGAAATAGGTTATATGGTATGACGTTATAACGTAATAGGTTATATGGTATGACGTTATACCGAATTACGTTATATGGGATGACGTTATAACGTATTACGTTATATGGGATGACGTTATAACGTATTACGTTATATGGTATGACGTTATAACGTAATAGGTTATATGGTATGACGTTATACCGAATTACGTTATATGGGATGACGTTATAACGTATTACGTTATATGGGATGACGTTATAACGTATTTCGTTATATGGGATGACGTTATAACGTATTACGTTATATGGGATGACGTTATAACGAAATAGGTTATATGGTATGACGTTATAACGTAATAGGTTATATGGGATGACGTTATACCGAATTACGTTATATGGGATGACGTTATAACGTATTACGTTATATGGGATGACGTTATAACGTATTTCGTTATATGGGATGACGTTATAACGTATTACGTTATATGGGATTACGTTATAACGAAATAGGTTATATGGTATGACGTTATAACGTAATAGGTTATATGGTATGACGTTATACCGAATTACGTTATATGGGATGACGTTATAACGTATTACGTTATATGGGATAACGTTATAACGAAATAGGTTATATGGTATGACGTTATAACGCAATAGGTTATATGGAATGACGTTATACCGAATTACGTTATATGGGATGACGTTATAACGTATTACGTTATATGGGATGACGTTATAACGTATTTCGTTATATGGGATGACGTTATAACGTATTACGTTATATGGGATGACGTTATAACGAAATAGGTTATATGGTATGACGTTATAACGTAATAGGTTATATGGGATGACGTTATACCGAATTACGTTATATGGGATGACGTTATAACGTATTACGTTATATGGGATGACGTTATAACGTATTTCGTTATATGTGATGACGTTATAACGTATTACGTTATATGGGATGACGTTATAACGAAATAGGTTATATGGTATGACGTTATAACGTAATAGGTTATATGGTATGACGTTATACCGAATTACGTTATATGGGATGACGTTATAACGTATTACGTTATATGGGATAACGTTATAACGAAATAGGTTATATGGAATGACGTTATAACGCAATAGGTTATATGGAATGACGTTATACCGAATTACGTTATATGGGATGGCGTTATAACGTATTACGTTATATGGGATGACGTTATAACGTATTTCGTTATATGGGATGACGTTATAACGTATTACGTTATATGGGATGATGTTATAACGTATTACGTAATATGGGTTGACGTTATAACGTATTACGTTATCTGGGACGACGTTATAACGTATTGCGTTGTATGGTATAACGTTATAACGTATTACGTTATATGGGATGACGTTATAACGAAATAGGTTATATGGTATGACGTTATAACGTAATAGATTATATGGTATGACGTTATAACGTAATACGTTATATGGTATGACGTTATAACGTAAATAGGTTTTATGGTATGACGTTATACCGTATTACGTTATATGGGATGACGTCATAACGTATTACGTTATCTGGTATGACGCTATAACGTAAATAGGTTATATGGTATGACGTTATACCGTATTACGTAATATGGGATGACGTTATAACGTATTACGTTATGTGGGACGATGTTATAACGTATTACGTTATGTGGGACGACGTTATAACGTAATAGGTTATATGGTATGACGTTATACCGAATTACGTTATATGGGATGACGTTATAACGTATTACGTTATATGGGATGACGTTATAACGTATTTCGTTGTATGGTATAACGTTATAACGTATTACGTTATATGGGATGACGTTATAACGAAATAGGTTATATGGTATGACGTTATAACGTAATAGATTATATGGTATGACGTTATAACGTATTACGTTATATGGGATGACGTTATAAGGTATTACGTTATATGGTATGACGTTATAACGTATTACGTTATATGGGATGACGTTATAACGAAATAGGTTATATGGTATGACGTTATAACGTAATAGGTTATATGGTATGACGTTATACCGAATTACGTTATATGGGATGACGTTATAACGTATTACGTTATATGGGATGACGTTATAACGTATTACGTTATATGGTATGACGTTATAACGTAATAGGTTATATGGTATGACGTTATACCGAATTACGTTATATGGGATGACGTTATAACGTATTACGTTATATGGGATGACGTTATAACGTATTTCGTTATATGGGATGACGTTATAACGTATTACGTTATATGGGATGACGTTATAACGAAATAGGATATATGGTATGACGTTATAACGTAATAGGTTATATGGGATGACGTTATACCGAATTACGTTATATGGGATGACGTTATAACGTATTACGTTATATGGGATGACGTTATAACGTATTTCGTTATATGGGATGACGTTATAACGTATTACGTTATATGGGATTACGTTATAACGAAATAGGTTATATGGTATGACGTTATAACGTAATAGGTTATATGGTATGACGTTATACCGAATTACGTTATATGGGATGACGTTATAACGTATTACGTTATATGGGATAACGTTATAACGTATTACGTTATATGGGATGACGTTATAACGTATTACGTTATATGGGATGACGTTATAACGTATTACGTTATATGGGATGACGTTATAACGAAATAGGTTATATGGTATGACGTTATAACGTAATAGGTTATATGGTACGACGTTATACCGAATTACGGTATATGGGATGACTTTATAACGTATTACGTTATATGGGATGACGTTATCACGAAATAGGTTATATGGTATGACGTTATAACGTAATAGGTTATATGGTGTGACGTTATACCGAATTACATTATATGGGATGACGTTATAACGTATTACGTTATATGGGATGACGTTATAGCGTATTTCGTTATATGGGATGATGTTATAACGTATTACGTAATATGGGATGACGTTATAACGTATTACGTTATGTGGGACGACGTTATAACGTATTGCGTTGTATGGTATGACGTTATAACGTATTACGTTATATGGGATGACGTTATAACGAAATAGGTTATATGGTATGACGTTATAACGTAATAGGTTATATGGTATGACGTTATAACGTAATACGTTATATGGTATGACGTTATAACGTAAATACGTTATATGGTATGACGTTATACCGTATTACGTTATATGGGATGACGTTATAACGTATTACGTTATATGGTATGACGCTATAACGTAAATAGGTTATATGGTATGACGTTATACCGTATTACGTAATATGGGACGACGTTATAACGTATTACGTTATGTGGGACGATGTTATAACGTATTACGTTATGTGAGACGACGTTATAACGTATTACGTTATATGGGATAACGTTATAACGAAATAGGTAATATGGTATGACGTTATAACGTAAATAGGTTATATGGAATGACGTTATACCGAATTACGTTATATGGGATGACGTTATAACGTATTACGTTATATGGTATGACGTTATAACGTATTACGTTATATGGGATGACGTTATAACGTAATACGTTATATGGTATTACGTTATAACGTATTTCGTTATATGGGATGACGTTATAACGAATTACGTTATATGGGATGACGTTATAACGTAATAGGTTATATGGTATGACGTTATACCGAATTACGTTATATGGGATGACGTTATAACGTATTACGTTATATGGGATGACGTTATAACGTATTTCGTTATATGGGATGACGTTATAACGTATTACGTTATATAGGATGACGTTATAACGTAATAGGTTATATGGTATGACGTTATAACGTAATAGGTTATATGGTATGACGTTACACCGAATTACGTTATATGGGATGACGTTATAACGTATTACGTTTTATGGGATGACGTTATAACGTATTTCGTTATATGGGATGACGTTATAACGTATTACGTTATATGGGATGACGTTATAACGAATTACGTTATATGGGATGACGTTATAACGTATTACGTTTTATGAGATGACGTTATAACGTATTTCGTTATATGGGATGACGTTATAACGTATTACGTTATATGGGATGACGTTATAACGAAATAGGTTATATGGTATGACGTTATAACGTAATAGGTTATATGGTATGACGTTATACCGAATTACGTTATATGGGATGACGTTATAACGTATTACGTTATATGGGATGACGTTATAACGTATTACGTTATATGGTATGACGTTATAACGTAATAGGTTATATGGAATGACGTTATACCGAATTACGTTATATGGGATGACGTTATAACGTATTACGTTATATGGGATGACGTTATAACGTAATACGTTATATGGTATGACGTTATAACATATTACGTTACATGGGATGACGTTATAACGTAATAGGTTATATGGTATGACGTTATAACGTAATAGGTTATATGGAATGACATTATACCGAATTACGTTATATGGGATGACGTTATAACGTATTACGTTATATGGTATGACGTTATAACGTATTACGTTATATGGGATGACGTTATAACGTAATACGTTATATGGTATGACGTTATAACGTATTTCGTTATATGGGATGACGTTATAACGTATTACGTTATATGGGATGACGTTATAACGTAATAGGTTATATGGTATGACGTTATACCGAATTACGTTATATGGGATGACGTTATAACGTATTACGTTATATGGGATGACGTTATAACGTATTTCGTTATATGGGATGACGTTATAACGTATTACGTTTTATGGGATGACGTTATAACGTATTTCGTTATATGGGATGACGTTATAACGTATTACGTTATATGGGATGACGTTATAACGAAATAGGTTATATGGTATGACGTTATAACGTAATAGGTTATATGGTATGACGTTATACCGAATTACGTTATATGGGATGACGTTATAACGTATTACGTTATATGGGATGACGTTATAACGTATTACGTTATATGGTATGACGTTATAACGTAATAGGTTATATAGTATGACGTTATACCGAATTACGTTATATGGGATGACGTTTTAACGTATTACGTTATATGGGATGACGTTATAACGTATTTCGTTATATGGGATGACGATATAACGTATTACGTTATATGGGATGGCGTTATAACGAAATAGGTTATATGGTATGACGTTATAACGTATTACGTTATATGGGATGACGTTATAACGTAATACGTTATATGGTATGACGTTATAACGTATTTCGTTATATGGGATGACGTTATAACGTATTTCGTTATATGGGATGACGTTATAACGTATTACGTTATATGGGATGACGTTATAACGAATTACGTTATATGGGATGACGTTATAACGTATTACGTTTTATGAGATGACGTTATAACGTATTTCGTTATATGGGATGACGTTATAACGTATTACGTTATATGGGATGACGTTATAACGAAATAGGTTATATGGTATGACGTTATAACGTAATAGGTTATATGGTATGACGTTATACCGAATTACGTTATATGGGATGACGTTATAACGTATTACGTTATATGGGATGACGTTATAACGTATTACGTTATATGGTATGACGTTATAACGTATTACGTTATATGGTATGACGTTATAACGTAATAGGTTATATAGTATGACGTTATACCGTATTACGTAATATGGGATGACGTTATAACGTATTACGTTATGTGGGACGATGTTATAACGTATTACGTTATGTGGGACGACGTTATAACGTATTACGTTATATGGGATAACGTTATAACGAAATAGGTAATATGGTATGACGTTATAACGCAATAGGTTATATGGAATGACGTTATACCGAATTACGTTATATGGGATGACGTTATAACGTATTACGTTATATGGTATAACGTTATAACGTATTACGTTATATGGGATGACGTTATAACGTAATACGTTATATGGTATGACGTTATAACGTATTTCGTTATATGGGATGACGTTATAACGTATTACGTTATATGGGATGACGTTATAACGTATTACGTTATATGGTATGACGTTATAACGTATTACGTTATATGGGATGACGTTATAACGAAATAGGTTATATGGTATGACGTTATAACGTAATAGGTTATATGGTATGACGTTATACCGAATTACGTTATATGGGATGACGTTATAACGTATTACGTTATATGGGATGACGTTATAACGTATTACGTTATATGGTATGACGTTATAACGTAATAGGTTATATGGTATGACGTTATACCGAATTACGTTATATGGGATGACGTTATAACGTATTACGTTATATGGGATGACGTTATAACGTATTTCGTTATATGGGATGACGTTATAACGTATTACGTTATATGGGATGACGTTATAACGAAATAGGTTATATGGTATGACGTTATAACGTAATAGGTTATATGGGATGACGTTATACCGAATTACGTTATATGGGATGACGTTATAACGTATTACGTTATATGGGATGACGTTATAACGTATTTCGTTATATGGGATGACGTTATAACGTATTACGTTATATGGGATTACGTTATAACGAAATAGGTTATATGGTATGACGTTATAACGTAATAGGTTATATGGTATGACGTTATACCGAATTACGTTATATGGGATGACGTTATAACGTATTACGTTATATGGGATAACGTTATAACGAAATAGGTTATATGGTATGACGTTATAACGCAATAGGTTATATGGAATGACGTTATACCGAATTACGTTATATGGGATGACGTTATAACGTATTACGTTATATGGGATGACGTTATAACGTATTTCGTTATATGGGATGACGTTATAACGTATTACGTTATATGGGATGACGTTATAACGAAATAGGTTATATGGTATGACGTTATAACGTAATAGGTTATATGGGATGACGTTATACCGAATTACGTTATATGGGATGACGTTATAACGTATTACGTTATATGGGATGACGTTATAACGTATTTCGTTATATGGGATGACGTTATAACGTATTACGTTATATGGGATGACGTTATAACGAAATAGGTTATATGGTATGACGTTATAACGTAATAGGTTATATGGTATGACGTTATACCGAATTACGTTATATGGGATGACGTTATAACGTATTACGTTATATGGGATAACGTTATAACGAAATAGGTTATATGGAATGACGTTATAACGCAATAGGTTATATGGAATGACGTTATACCGAATTACGTTATATGGGATGACGTTATAACGTATTACGTTATATGGGATGACGTTATAACGTATTTCGTTATATGGGATGACGTTATAACGTATTACGTTATATGGGATGATGTTATAACGTATTACGTAATATGGGTTGACGTTATAACGTATTACGTTATCTGGGACGACGTTATAACGTATTGCGTTGTATGGTATAACGTTATAACGTATTACGTTATATGGGATGACGTTATAACGAAATAGGTTATATGGTATGACGTTATAACGTAATAGATTATATGGTATGACGTTATAACGTAATACGTTATATGGTATGACGTTATAACGTAAATAGGTTTTATGGTATGACGTTATACCGTATTACGTTATATGGGATGACGTCATAACGTATTACGTTATCTGGTATGACGCTATAACGTAAATAGGTTATATGGTATGACGTTATACCGTATTACGTAATATGGGATGACGTTATAACGTATTACGTTATGTGGGACGATGTTATAACGTATTACGTTATGTGGGACGACGTTATAACGTAATAGGTTATATGGTATGACGTTATACCGAATTACGTTATATGGGATGACGTTATAACGTATTACGTTATATGGGATGACGTTATAACGTATTTCGTTGTATGGTATAACGTTATAACGTATTACGTTATATGGGATGACGTTATAACGAAATAGGTTATATGGTATGACGTTATAACGTAATAGATTATATGGTATGACGTTATAACGTATTACGTTATATGGGATGACGTTATAACGTATTACGTTATATGGTATGACGTTATAACGTATTACGTTATATGGGATGACGTTATAACGAAATAGGTTATATGGTATGACGTTATAACGTAATAGGTTATATGGTATGACGTTATACCGAATTACGTTATATGGGATGACGTTATAACGTATTACGTTATATGGGATGACGTTATAACGTATTACGTTATATGGTATGACGTTATAACGTAATAGGTTATATGGTATGACGTTATACCGAATTACGTTATATGGGATGACGTTATAACGTATTACGTTATATGGGATGACGTTATAACGTATTTCGTTATATGGGATGACGTTATAACGTATTACGGTATATGGGATGACGTTATAACGAAATAGGATATATGGTATGACGTTATAACGTAATAGGTTATATGGGATGACGTTATACCGAATTACGTTATATGGGATGACGTTATAACGTATTACGTTATATGGGATGACGTTATAACGTATTTCGTTATATGGGATGACGTTATAACGTATTACGTTATATGGGATTACGTTATAACGAAATAGGTTATATGGTATGACGTTATAACGTAATAGGTTATATGGTATGACGTTATACCGAATTACGTTATATGGGATGACGTTATAACGTATTACGTTATATGGGATAACGTTATAACGTATTACGTTATATGGGATGACGTTATAACGTATTACGTTATATGGGATGACGTTATAACGTATTACGTTATATGGGATGACGTTATAACGAAATAGGTTATATGGTATGACGTTATAACGTAATAGGTTATATGGTACGACGTTATACCGAATTACGGTATATGGGATGACTTTATAACGTATTACGTTATATGGGATGACGTTATCACGAAATAGGTTATATGGTATGACGTTATAACGTAATAGGTTATATGGTGTGACGTTATACCGAATTACATTATATGGGATGACGTTATAACGTATTACGTTATATGGGATGACGTTATAGCGTATTTCGTTATATGGGATGATGTTATAACGTATTACGTAATATGGGATGACGTTATAACGTATTACGTTATGTGGGACGACGTTATAACGTATTGCGTTGTATGGTATGACGTTATAACGTATTACGTTATATGGGATGACGTTATAACGAAATAGGTTATATGGTATGACGTTATAACGTAATAGGTTATATGGTATGACGTTATAACGTAATACGTTATATGGTATGACGTTATAACGTAAATACGTTATATGGTATGACGTTATACCGTATTACGTTATATGGGATGACGTTATAACGTATTACGTTATATGGTATGACGCTATAACGTAAATAGGTTATATGGTATGACGTTATACCGTATTACGTAATATGGGACGACGTTATAACGTATTACGTTATGTGGGACGATGTTATAACGTATTACGTTATGTGGGACGACGTTATAACGTATTACGTTATATGGGATAACGTTATAACGAAATAGGTAATATGGTATGACGTTATAACGTAAATAGGTTATATGGAATGACGTTATACCGAATTACGTTATATGGGATGACGTTATAACGTATTACGTTATATGGTATGACGTTATAACGTATTACGTTATATGGGATGACGTTATAACGTAATACGTTATATGGTATTACGTTATAACGTATTTCGTTATATGGGATGACGTTATAACGAATTACGTTATATGGGATGACGTTATAACGTAATAGGTTATATGGTATGACGTTATACCGAATTACGTTATATGGGATGACGTTATAACGTATTACGTTATATGGGATGACGTTATAACGTATTTCGTTATATGGGATGACGTTATAACGTATTACGTTATATAGGATGACGTTATAACGTAATAGGTTATATGGTATGACGTTATAACGTAATAGGTTATATGGTATGACGTTACACCGAATTACGTTATATGGGATGACGTTATAACGTATTACGTTTTATGGGATGACGTTATAACGTATTTCGTTATATGGGATGACGTTATAACGTATTACGTTATATGGGATGACGTTATAACGAATTACGTTATATGGGATGACGTTATAACGTATTACGTTTTATGAGATGACGTTATAACGTATTTCGTTATATGGGATGACGTTATAACGTATTACGTTATATGGGATGACGTTATAACGAAATAGGTTATATGGTATGACGTTATAACGTAATAGGTTATATGGTATGACGTTATACCGAATTACGTTATATGGGATGACGTTATAACGTATTACGTTATATGGGATGACGTTATAACGTATTACGTTATATGGTATGACGTTATAACGTAATAGGTTATATGGAATGACGTTATACCGAATTACGTTATATGGGATGACGTTATAACGTATTACGTTATATGGGATGACGTTATAACGTAATACGTTATATGGTATGACGTTATAACATATTACGTTACATGGGATGACGTTATAACGTAATAGGTTATATGGTATGACGTTATAACGTAATAGGTTATATGGAATGACATTATACCGAATTACGTTATATGGGATGACGTTATAACGTATTACGTTATATGGTATGACGTTATAACGTATTACGTTATATGGGATGACGTTATAACGTAATACGTTATATGGTATGACGTTATAACGTATTTCGTTATATGGGATGACGTTATAACGTATTACGTTATATGGGATGACGTTATAACGTAATAGGTTATATGGTATGACGTTATACCGAATTACGTTATATGGGATGACGTTATAACGTATTACGTTATATGGGATGACGTTATAACGTATTTCGTTATATGGGATGACGTTATAACGTATTACGTTTTATGGGATGACGTTATAACGTATTTCGTTATATGGGATGACGTTATAACGTATTACGTTATATGGGATGACGTTATAACGAAATAGGTTATATGGTATGACGTTATAACGTAATAGGTTATATGGTATGACGTTATACCGAATTACGTTATATGGGATGACGTTATAACGTATTACGTTATATGGGATGACGTTATAACGTATTACGTTATATGGTATGACGTTATAACGTAATAGGTTATATAGTATGACGTTATACCGAATTACGTTATATGGGATGACGTTTTAACGTATTACGTTATATGGGATGACGTTATAACGTATTTCGTTATATGGGATGACGATATAACGTATTACGTTATATGGGATGGCGTTATAACGAAATAGGTTATATGGTATGACGTTATAACGTATTACGTTATATGGGATGACGTTATAACGTAATACGTTATATGGTATGACGTTATAACGTATTTCGTTATATGGGATGACGTTATAACGTATTTCGTTATATGGGATGACGTTATAACGTATTACGTTATATGGGATGACGTTATAACGAATTACGTTATATGGGATGACGTTATAACGTATTACGTTTTATGAGATGACGTTATAACGTATTTCGTTATATGGGATGACGTTATAACGTATTACGTTATATGGGATGACGTTATAACGAAATAGGTTATATGGTATGACGTTATAACGTAATAGGTTATATGGTATGACGTTATACCGAATTACGTTATATGGGATGACGTTATAACGTATTACGTTATATGGGATGACGTTATAACGTATTACGTTATATGGTATGACGTTATAACGTAATAGGTTATATGGTATGACGTTATACCGAATTACGTTATATGGGATGACGTTATAACGTATTACGTTATATGGGATGACGTTATAACGTATTTCGTTATATGGGATGACGATATAACGTATTACGTTATATGGGATGACGTTACAACGAAATAGGTTATATGGTATGACGTTATAACGTAATAGGTTATATGGAATGACGTTATAACGTATTTCGTTATATGGGATGACGTTATAACGTATTACGTTATATGGTATGACGTTATAACGTAAATAGGTTATATGGTATGACGTTATACCGAATTACGTTATATGGGATGACGTTATAACGTATTACGTTATATGGGATGACGTTATAACGTATTTCGTTATATGGGATGACGTTATAACGTATTACGTTATATGGGATGATGTTATAACGTATTTCGTTATATGGGATGACGTTATAACGTATTACGTTATATGGTATGACGTTATAACGTAATAGGTTATATGGTATGACGTTATACCGAATTACGTTATATGGGATGACGTTATAACGTATTACGTTATATGGGATAACGTTATAACGAAATAGGTAATATGGTATGACGTTATAACGTAAATAGGTTATATGGAATGACGTTATACCGAATTACGTTATATGGGATGACGTTATAACGTATTACGTTATATGGTATGACGTTATAACGTATTACGTTATATGGGATGACGTTATAACGTAATACGTTATATGGTATTACGTTATAACGTATTTCGTTATATGGGATGACGTTATAACGAATTACGTTATATGGGATGACGTTATAACGTAATAGGTTATATGGTATGACGTTATACCGAATTACGTTATATGGGATGACGTTATAACGTATTACGTTATATGGGATGACGTTATAACGTATTTCGTTATATGGGATGACGTTATAACGTATTACGTTATATAGGATGACGTTATAACGTAATAGGTTATATGGTATGACGTTATAACGTAATAGGTTATATGGTATGACGTTACACCGAATTACGTTATATGGGATGACGTTATAACGTATTACGTTTTATGGGATGACGTTATAACGTATTTCGTTATATGGGATGACGTTATAACGTATTACGTTATATGGGATGACGTTATAACGAATTACGTTATATGGGATGACGTTATAACGTATTACGTTTTATGAGATGACGTTATAACGTATTTCGTTATATGGGATGACGTTATAACGTATTACGTTATATGGGATGACGTTATAACGAAATAGGTTATATGGTATGACGTTATAACGTAATAGGTTATATGGTATGACGTTATACCGAATTACGTTATATGGGATGACGTTATAACGTATTACGTTATATGGGATGACGTTATAACGTATTACGTTATATGGTATGACGTTATAACGTAATAGGTTATATGGAATGACGTTATACCGAATTACGTTATATGGGATGACGTTATAACGTATTACGTTATATGGGATGACGTTATAACGTAATACGTTATATGGTATGACGTTATAACATATTACGTTACATGGGATGACGTTATAACGTAATAGGTTATATGGTATGACGTTATAACGTAATAGGTTATATGGAATGACATTATACCGAATTACGTTATATGGGATGACGTTATAACGTATTACGTTATATGGTATGACGTTATAACGTATTACGTTATATGGGATGACGTTATAACGTAATACGTTATATGGTATGACGTTATAACGTATTTCGTTATATGGGATGACGTTATAACGTATTACGTTATATGGGATGACGTTATAACGTAATAGGTTATATGGTATGACGTTATACCGAATTACGTTATATGGGATGACGTTATAACGTATTACGTTATATGGGATGACGTTATAACGTATTTCGTTATATGGGATGACGTTATAACGTATTACGTTTTATGGGATGACGTTATAACGTATTTCGTTATATGGGATGACGTTATAACGTATTACGTTATATGGGATGACGTTATAACGAAATAGGTTATATGGTATGACGTTATAACGTAATAGGTTATATGGTATGACGTTATACCGAATTACGTTATATGGGATGACGTTATAACGTATTACGTTATATGGGATGACGTTATAACGTATTACGTTATATGGTATGACGTTATAACGTAATAGGTTATATAGTATGACGTTATACCGAATTACGTTATATGGGATGACGTTTTAACGTATTACGTTATATGGGATGACGTTATAACGTATTTCGTTATATGGGATGACGATATAACGTATTACGTTATATGGGATGGCGTTATAACGAAATAGGTTATATGGTATGACGTTATAACGTATTACGTTATATGGGATGACGTTATAACGTAATACGTTATATGGTATGACGTTATAACGTATTTCGTTATATGGGATGACGTTATAACGTATTTCGTTATATGGGATGACGTTATAACGTATTACGTTATATGGGATGACGTTATAACGAATTACGTTATATGGGATGACGTTATAACGTATTACGTTTTATGAGATGACGTTATAACGTATTTCGTTATATGGGATGACGTTATAACGTATTACGTTATATGGGATGACGTTATAACGAAATAGGTTATATGGTATGACGTTATAACGTAATAGGTTATATGGTATGACGTTATACCGAATTACGTTATATGGGATGACGTTATAACGTATTACGTTATATGGGATGACGTTATAACGTATTACGTTATATGGTATGACGTTATAACGTAATAGGTTATATGGTATGACGTTATACCGAATTACGTTATATGGGATGACGTTATAACGTATTACGTTATATGGGATGACGTTATAACGTATTTCGTTATATGGGATGACGATATAACGTATTACGTTATATGGGATGACGTTACAACGAAATAGGTTATATGGTATGACGTTATAACGTAATAGGTTATATGGAATGACGTTATAACGTATTTCGTTATATGGGATGACGTTATAACGTATTACGTTATATGGTATGACGTTATAACGTAAATAGGTTATATGGTATGACGTTATACCGAATTACGTTATATGGGATGACGTTATAACGTATTACGTTATATGGGATGACGTTATAACGTATTTCGTTATATGGGATGACGTTATAACGTATTACGTTATATGGGATGATGTTATAACGTATTACGTAATATGGGTTGACGTTATAACGTATTACGTTATCTGGGACGACGTTATAACGTATTGCGTTGTATGGTATAACGTTATAACGTATTACGTTATATGGGATGACGTTATAACGAAATAGGTTATATGGTATGACGTTATAACGTAATAGATTATATGGTATGACGTTATAACGTAATACGTTATATGGTATGACGTTATAACGTAATAGGTTATATGGTATGACGTTATACCGAATTACGTTATATGGGATGACGTTATAACGTATTACGTTATATGGGATGACGTTATAACGTATTTCGTTATATGGGATGACGTTATAACGTATTACGTTATATGGGATGACGTTATAACGAAATAGGTTATATGGTATGACGTTATAACGTAATAGGTTATATGGGATGACGTTATACCGAATTACGTTATATGGGATGACGTTATAACGTATTACGTTATATGGGATGACGTTATAACGTATTTCGTTATATGGGATGACGTTATAACGTATTACGTTATATGGGATTACGTTATAACGAAATAGGTTTTATGGTATGACGTTATACCGTATTACGTTATATGGGATGACGTCATAACGTATTACGTTATCTGGTATGACGCTATAACGTAAATAGGTTATATGGTATGACGTTATACCGTATTACGTAATATGGGATGACGTTATAACGTATTACGTTATGTGGGACGATGTTATAACGTGTTACGTTATGTGGGACGACGTTATAACGTATTACGTTATATGGGATAACGTTATAACGAAATAGGTAATATGGTATGACGTTATAACGCAATAGGTTATATGGAATGACGTTATACCGAATTACGTTATATGGGATGACGTTATAACGTATTACGTTATATGGTATAACGTTATAACGTATTACGTTATATGGGATGACGTTATAACGTAATACGTTATATGGTATGACGTTATAACGTATTTCGTTATATGGGATGACGTTATAACGTATTACGTTATATGGGATGACGTTATAACGTATTACGTTATATGGTATGACGTTATAACGTATTACGTTATATGGGATGACGTTATAACGAAATAGGTTATATGGTATGACGTTATAACGTAATAGGTTATATGGTATGACGTTATACCGAATTACGTTATATGGGATGACGTTATAACGTATTACGTTATATGGGATGACGTTATAACGTATTACGTTATATGGTATGACGTTATAACGTAATAGGTTATATGGTATGACGTTATACCGAATTACGTTATATGGGATGACGTTATAACGTATTACGTTATATGGGATGACGTTATAACGTATTTCGTTATATGGGATGACGTTATAACGTATTACGTTATATGGGATGACGTTATAACGAAATAGGTTATATGGTATGACGTTATAACGTAATAGGTTATATGGGATGACGTTATACCGAATTACGTTATATGGGATGACGTTATAACGTATTACGTTATATGGGATGACGTTATAACGTATTTCGTTATATGGGATGACGTTATAACGTATTACGTTATATGGGATTACGTTATAACGAAATAGGTTATATGGTATGACGTTATAACGTAATAGGTTATATGGTATGACGTTATACCGAATTACGTTATATGGGATGACGTTATAACGTATTACGTTATATGGGATAACGTTATAACGAAATAGGTTATATGGTATGACGTTATAACGCAATAGGTTATATGGAATGACGTTATACCGAATTACGTTATATGGGATGACGTTATAACGTATTACGTTATATGGGATGACGTTATAACGTATTTCGTTATATGGGATGACGTTATAACGTATTACGTTATATGGGATGACGTTATAACGAAATAGGTTATATGGTATGACGTTATAACGTAATAGGTTATATGGGATGACGTTATACCGAATTACGTTATATGGGATGACGTTATAACGTATTACGTTATATGGGATGACGTTATAACGTATTTCGTTATATGGGATGACGTTATAACGTATTACGTTATATGGGATGACGTTATAACGAAATAGGTTATATGGTATGACGTTATAACGTAATAGGTTATATGGTATGACGTTATACCGAATTACGTTATATGGGATGACGTTATAACGTATTACGTTATATGGGATAACGTTATAACGAAATAGGTTATATGGAATGACGTTATAACGCAATAGGTTATATGGAATGACGTTATACCGAATTACGTTATATGGGATGACGTTATAACGTATTACGTTATATGGGATGACGTTATAACGTATTTCGTTATATGGGATGACGTTATAACGTATTACGTTATATGGGATGATGTTATAACGTATTACGTAATATGGGTTGACGTTATAACGTATTACGTTATCTGGGACGACGTTATAACGTATTGCGTTGTATGGTATAACGTTATAACGTATTACGTTATATGGGATGACGTTATAACGAAATAGGTTATATGGTATGACGTTATAACGTAATAGATTATATGGTATGACGTTATAACGTAATACGTTATATGGTATGACGTTATAACGTAAATAGGTTTTATGGTATGACGTTATACCGTATTACGTTATATGGGATGACGTCATAACGTATTACGTTATCTGGTATGACGCTATAACGTAAATAGGTTATATGGTATGACGTTATACCGTATTACGTAATATGGGATGACGTTATAACGTATTACGTTATGTGGGACGATGTTATAACGTATTACGTTATGTGGGACGACGTTATAACGTAATAGGTTATATGGTATGACGTTATACCGAATTACGTTATATGGGATGACGTTATAACGTATTACGTTATATGGGATGACGTTATAACGTATTTCGTTGTATGGTATAACGTTATAACGTATTACGTTATATGGGATGACGTTATAACGAAATAGGTTATATGGTATGACGTTATAACGTAATAGATTATATGGTATGACGTTATAACGTATTACGTTATATGGGATGACGTTATAACGTATTACGTTATATGGTATGACGTTATAACGTATTACGTTATATGGGATGACGTTATAACGAAATAGGTTATATGGTATGACGTTATAACGTAATAGGTTATATGGTATGACGTTATACCGAATTACGTTATATGGGATGACGTTATAACGTATTACGTTATATGGGATGACGTTATAACGTATTACGTTATATGGTATGACGTTATAACGTAATAGGTTATATGGTATGACGTTATACCGAATTACGTTATATGGGATGACGTTATAACGTATTACGTTATATGGGATGACGTTATAACGTATTTCGTTATATGGGATGACGTTATAACGTATTACGTTATATGGGATGACGTTATAACGAAATAGGATATATGGTATGACGTTATAACGTAATAGGTTATATGGGATGACGTTATACCGAATTACGTTATATGGGATGACGTTATAACGTATTACGTTATATGGGATGACGTTATAACGTATTTCGTTATATGGGATGACGTTATAACGTATTACGTTATATGGGATTACGTTATAACGAAATAGGTTATATGGTATGACGTTATAACGTAATAGGTTATATGGTATGACGTTATACCGAATTACGTTATATGGGATGACGTTATAACGTATTACGTTATATGGGATAACGTTATAACGTATTACGTTATATGGGATGACGTTATAACGTATTACGTTATATGGGATGACGTTATAACGTATTACGTTATATGGGATGACGTTATAACGAAATAGGTTATATGGTATGACGTTATAACGTAATAGGTTATATGGTACGACGTTATACCGAATTACGGTATATGGGATGACTTTATAATGTATTACGTTATATGGGATGACGTTATCACGAAATAGGTTATATGGTATGACGTTATAACGTAATAGGTTATATGGTGTGACGTTATACCGAATTACATTATATGGGATGACGTTATAACGTATTACGTTATATGGGATGACGTTATAGCGTATTTCGTTATATGGGATGATGTTATAACGTATTACGTAATATGGGATGACGTTATAACGTATTACGTTATGTGGGACGACGTTATAACGTATTGCGTTGTATGGTATGACGTTATAACGTATTACGTTATATGGGATGACGTTATAACGAAATAGGTTATATGGTATGACGTTATAACGTAATAGGTTATATGGTATGACGTTATAACGTAATACGTTATATGGTATGACGTTATAACGTAAATACGTTATATGGTATGACGTTATACCGTATTACGTTATATGGGATGACGTTATAACGTATTACGTTATATGGTATGACGCTATAACGTAAATAGGTTATATGGTATGACGTTATACCGTATTACGTAATATGGGACGACGTTATAACGTATTACGTTATGTGGGACGATGTTATAACGTATTACGTTATGTGGGACGACGTTATAACGTATTACGTTATATGGGATAACGTTATAACGAAATAGGTAATATGGTATGACGTTATAACGTAAATAGGTTATATGGAATGACGTTATACCGAATTACGTTATATGGGATGACGTTATAACGTATTACGTTATATGGTATGACGTTATAACGTATTACGTTATATGGGATGACGTTATAACGTAATACGTTATATGGTATTACGTTATAACGTATTTCGTTATATGGGATGACGTTATAACGAATTACGTTATATGGGATGACGTTATAACGTAATAGGTTATATGGTATGACGTTATACCGAATTACGTTATATGGGATGACGTTATAACGTATTACGTTATATGGGATGACGTTATAACGTATTTCGTTATATGGGATGACGTTATAACGTATTACGTTATATAGGATGACGTTATAACGTAATAGGTTATATGGTATGACGTTATAACGTAATAGGTTATATGGTATGACGTTACACCGAATTACGTTATATGGGATGACGTTATAACGTATTACGTTTTATGGGATGACGTTATAACGTATTTCGTTATATGGGATGACGTTATAACGTATTACGTTATATGGGATGACGTTATAACGAATTACGTTATATGGGATGACGTTATAACGTATTACGTTTTATGAGATGACGTTATAACGTATTTCGTTATATGGGATGACGTTATAACGTATTACGTTATATGGGATGACGTTATAACGAAATAGGTTATATGGTATGACGTTATAACGTAATAGGTTATATGGTATGACGTTATACCGAATTACGTTATATGGGATGACGTTATAACGTATTACGTTATATGGGATGACGTTATAACGTATTACGTTATATGGTATGACGTTATAACGTAATAGGTTATATGGAATGACGTTATACCGAATTACGTTATATGGGATGACGTTATAACGTATTACGTTATATGGGATGACGTTATAACGTAATACGTTATATGGTATGACGTTATAACATATTACGTTACATGGGATGACGTTATAACGTAATAGGTTATATGGTATGACGTTATAACGTAATAGGTTATATGGAATGACATTATACCGAATTACGTTATATGGGATGACGTTATAACGTATTACGTTATATGGTATGACGTTATAACGTATTACGTTATATGGGATGACGTTATAACGTAATACGTTATATGGTATGACGTTATAACGTATTTCGTTATATGGGATGACGTTATAACGTATTACGTTATATGGGATGACGTTATAACGTATTTCGTTATATGGGATGACGTTATAACGTATTACGTTTTATGGGATGACGTTATAACGTATTTCGTTATATGGGATGACGTTATAACGTATTACGTTATATGGGATGACGTTATAACGAAATAGGTTATATGGTATGACGTTATAACGTAATAGGTTATATGGTATGACGTTATACCGAATTACGTTATATGGGATGACGTTATAACGTATTACGTTATATGGGATGACGTTATAACGTATTACGTTATATGGTATGACGTTATAACGTAATAGGTTATATAGTATGACGTTATACCGAATTACGTTATATGGGATGACGTTTTAACGTATTACGTTATATGGGATGACGTTATAACGTATTTCGTTATATGGGATGACGATATAACGTATTACGTTATATGGGATGGCGTTATAACGAAATAGGTTATATGGTATGACGTTATAACGTATTACGTTATATGGGATGACGTTATAACGTAATACGTTATATGGTATGACGTTATAACGTATTTCGTTATATGGGATGACGTTATAACGTATTTCGTTATATGGGATGACGTTATAACGTATTACGTTATATGGGATGACGTTATAACGAATTACGTTATATGGGATGACGTTATAACGTATTACGTTTTATGAGATGACGTTATAACGTATTTCGTTATATGGGATGACGTTATAACGTATTACGTTATATGGGATGACGTTATAACGAAATAGGTTATATGGTATGACGTTATAACGTAATAGGTTATATGGTATGACGTTATACCGAATTACGTTATATGGGATGACGTTATAACGTATTACGTTATATGGGATGACGTTATAACGTATTACGTTATATGGTATGACGTTATAACGTAATAGGTTATATGGTATGACGTTATACCGAATTACGTTATATGGGATGACGTTATAACGTATTACGTTATATGGGATGACGTTATAACGTATTTCGTTATATGGGATGACGATATAACGTATTACGTTATATGGGATGACGTTACAACGAAATAGGTTATATGGTATGACGTTATAACGTAATAGGTTATATGGAATGACGTTATAACGTATTTCGTTATATGGGATGACGTTATAACGTATTACGTTATATGGGATGACGTTATAACGTAATAGGTTATATGGTATGACGTTATACCGAATTACGTTATATGGGATGACGTTATAACGTATTACGTTATATGGGATGACGTTATAACGTATTAAGTTATATGGTATGACGTTATAACGTAATAGGTTATATGGGATGACGTTATAACGTATTAAGTTATATGGTATGACGTTATAACGTAATAGGTTATATGGTATGACGTTATACCGAATTACGTTATATGGTATGACGTTATACCGAATTACGTTATATGGGATGACGTTATAACGTATTACGTTATATGGGATGACGTTATAACGTATTACGTTATATGGTATGACGTTATAACGTAATAGGTTATATGGTATGACGTTATACCGAATTACGTTATATGGGATGACGTTATAACGTATTACGTTATATGGTATGACGTTATAACGTATTACGTTATATGGGATGACGTTATAACGTAATACGTTATATGGTATGACGTTATAACATATTACGTTACATGGGATGACGTTATAACGTAATGGGTTATATGGTATGACGTTATAACGTAATAGGTTATATGGAATGACATTATACCGAATTACGTTATATGGGATGACGTTATAACGTATTACGTTATATGGTATGACGTTATAACGTATTACGTTATATGGGATGACGTTATAACGTAATACGTTATATGGTATGACGTTATAACGTATTTCGTTATATGGGATGACGTTATAACGTATTACGTTATATGGGATGACGTTATAACGTAATAGGTTATATGGTATGACGTTATACCGAATTACGTTATATGGGATGACGTTATAACGTATTACGTTATATGGGATGACGTTTTAACGTATTTCGTTATATGGGATGACGTTATAACGTATTACGTTATATAGGATGACGTTATAACGTAATGGGTTATATCGTATGACGTTATAACGTAATAGGTTATATGGTATGACGTTATACCGAATTACGTTATATGGGATGATGTTATAACGTATTACGTTTTATGGGATGACGTTATAACGTATTTCGTTTTATGGGATGACGTTATAACGTATTACGTTATATGAGATGACGTTATAACGAATTACGTTATATGGGATGACGTTATAACGTATTACGTTTTATGGGATGACGTTATAACGTATTTCGTTATATGGTATGACGTTATAACGTATTACGTTATATGGGATGACGTTATAACGAAATAGGTTATATGGTATGACGTTATAACGTAATATTTTATATGGTATGACGTTATACCGAATTACGTTATATGGGATGACGTTATAACGTATTACGTTATATGGGATGACGTTATAACGTATTACGTTATATGGTATGACGTTATAACGTAATAGGTTATATAGTATGACGTTATACCGAATTACGTTATATGGGATGACGTTATAACGTATTACGTTATATGGGATGACGTTATAACGTATTTCGTTATATGGGATGACGATATAACGTATTACGTTATATGGGATGGCGTTATAACGAAATAGGTTATATGGTATGACGTTATAACGTAATAGGTTATATGGAATGACGTTATACCGAATTACGTTATATGGGATGACGTTATAACGTATTACGTTATATGGAATGACGTTATAACGTATTACGTTATATGGGATGACGTTATAACGTAATACGTTATATGGTATGACGTTATAACATATTACGTTACATGGGATGACGTTATAACGTAATAGGTTATATGGTATGACGTTATAACGTAATAGGTTATATGGTATGACGTTATACCGAATTACGTTATATGGGATGACGTTATAACGTAATAGATTATATGGTATGACGTTATACCGAATTACGTTATATGGGATGACGTTATAACGTATTACGTTTTATGGGATGACGTTATAACGTATTTCGTTATATGGGATGACGTTATAACGTATTACGTTATATGGGATGACGTTATAACGAATTACGTTATATGGGATGACGTTATAACGTATTACGTTTTATGAGATGACGTTATAACGTATTTCGTTATATGGGATGACGTTATAACGTATTACGTTATATGGGATGACGTTATAACGAAATAGGTTATATGGTATGACGTTATAACGTAATAGGTTATATGGTATGACGTTATACCGAATTACGTTATATGGGATGACGATATAACGTATTACGTTATATGGGATGACGTTATAACGAAATAGGTTATATGGTATGACGTTATAACGTAATAGGTTATATGGAATGACGTTATACCGAATTACGTTATATGGGATGACGTTATAACGTATTACGTTATATGGTATGACGTTATAACGTATTACGTTATATGGGATGACGTTATAACGTATTACGTTATATGGGATGACGTTATAACGAAATAGGTTATATGGTATGACGTTATAACGTAATAGGTTATATGGTATGACGTTATACCGAATTGCGTTATATGGGATGACGTTATATCGTATTACGTTATATGGGATGACGTTATAACGTACTACGTTATATGGGATGACGTTATAACGTATTACGTTATATGGGATGACGTTATAACGAAATAGGTTATATGGTATGACGTTATAACGTAATAGGTTATATGGTATAACGTTATACCGAATTACGTTATATGGGGTGACGTTATAACGTATTACGTTATATGGGATGACGTTATAACGTATTACGTTATATGGTATGACGTTATAACGTAATAGGTTATATGGTATGACGTTATACCGAATTACGTTATATGGGATGACGTTATAACGTATTACGTTATATGGGATGACGTTATAACGTATTACGTTATATGGGATGACGTTACAACGTAATAGGTTATATGGTATGACGTTATAACGTAATAGGTTATATGGTATGACGTTATACCGAATTACGTTATATGGGATGACGTTATAACGTATTACGTTATATGGGATGACGTTATAACGTATTTCGTTATATGGGATGACGTTATAACGTATTACGTTATATGGGATGAAGTTATAACGTAATAGGATATATGGTATGACGTTATAACGTAATAGGTTATATGGTATGACGTTATACCGAATTACGTTATATGGGATGACGTTATAACGTATTACGTTTTATGGGATGACGTTATAACGTATTTCGTTATATGGGATGACGTTATAACGTATTACGTTATATGGGATGACGTTATAACGTATTACGTTATATGGTATGACGTTATAACGTAATAGATTATATGGCATGACGTTATACCGAATTACGTTATATGGGATGACGTTATAACGTAATACCTTATATGGTATGACGTTATAACGTATTTCGTTATATGGGATGACGTTATAACGTATTACGTTATATGGGATGACGTTATAACGTAATAGGTTATATGGTATGACGTTATACCGAATTACGTTATATGGGATGACGTTATAACGTATTACGTTATATGGGATGACGTTATAACGTATTTCGTTATATGGGATGACGTTATAACGTATTACGTTATATAGGATGACGCTATAACGTATTTCGTTATATGGGATGACGTTATAACGTATTACGTTATATGGGATGACGTTATAACGAATTACGTTATGGGGGATGACGTTATAACGTATTACGTTTTATGGGATGACGATATAACGTATTTCGTTATATGGGATGACGTTATAATGTATTACGTTATATGGGATGACGTTATAACGAAATAGGTTATATGGTATGACGTTATAACGTAATAGGTTATATGGTATGACGTTATACCGAATTACGTTATATGGGATGACGTTATAACGTATTACGTTATATGGGATGACGTTATAACGTATTACGTTATATGGTATGACGTTATAACGTAATAGGTTATATGGTATGACGTTATACCGAATTACGTAATATGGGATGACGTTATAACGTATTACGTTATATGGGATGACGTTATAACGTATTGCGTTGTATGGTATGACGTTATAACGTATTACGTTATATGGGATGACGTTATAACGAAATAGGTTATATGGTATGACGTTATAACGTAATATGTTATATGGTATGACGTTATAACGAAATACGTTATATGGTACTACGTTATAACGTAAATAGGTTATATGGTATGACGTTATACCGTATTACGTTATATGGGATGACGTTATAACGTATTACGTTATATGGTATGACGCTATAACGTAAATAGGTTATATGGTATGACGTTATACCGTATTACGTAATATGGGATGACGTTATAACGTATTACGTTATGTGGAACGATGTTATAACGTATTACGTTATATGGGATGACGTTATAACGAATTACGTTATATGGGATGACGTTATAACGTATTACGTTTTATGGGATGACGTTATAACGTATTTCGTTATATGGGATGACGTTATAACGTATTACGTTATATGGGATGACGTTATAACGTAATAGGTTATATGGTATGACGTTATACCGAATTACGTTATATGGGATGACGTTATAACGTATTACGTTATATGGGATGACGTTATAACGTATTTCGTTATATGGGATGACGTTATAACGTATTACGTTATGTAGGATGACGCTATAACGTATTTCGTTATATGGGATGACGTTATAACGTATTACGTTATATGGGATGACGTTATAACGAATTACGTTATATGGGATGACGTTATAACGTATTACGTTTTATGGGATGACGTTATAACGTATTTCGTTATATGGGATGACGTTGTAATGTATTACGTTATATGGGATGACGTTATAACGAAATAGGTTATATGGTATGACGTTATAACGTAATAGGATATATGGTATGACGTTATACCGAATTACGTTATATGGGATGACGTTATAACGTATTACGTTATATGGGATGACGTTATAACGTATTACGTTATATGGTATGACGTTATAACGTAATAGGTTATATGGTATGACGTTATACCGAATTACGTTATATGGGATGACGTTATAACGTATTACGTTATATGGGATGACGTTATAACGTATTTCGTTATATGGGATGACGATATAACGTATTACGTTATATGGGATGACGTTATAACGAAATAGGTTATATGGTATGACGTTATAACGCAATAGGTTATATGGTATGACGTTATACCGAATTACGTTATATGGGATGACGTTATAACGTATTACGTTATATGGGATAACGTTATAACGAAATAGGTTATATGGTATGACGTTATACCGAATTACGTTATATGGGATGACGTTATAACGTATTACGTTATATGGGATGACGTTATAACGTATTTCGTTATATGGGATGACGATATAATGTATTACGTTATATGGGATGACGTTATAACGAAATAGGTTATATGGTATGACGTTATAACGTAATAGGTTATATGGTATGACGTTATACCGAATTACGTTATATGGGATGACGTTATAACGTATTACGTTATATGGGATGACGTTATAACGTATTACGTTATATGGTATGACGTTATAACGTAATAGGTTATATGGTATGACGTTATACCGAATTACGTTATATGGGATGACGTTATAACGTATTACGTTATATGGGATGACGTTATAACGTATTTCGTTATATGGGATGACGATATAATGTATTACGTTATATGGGATGACGTTATAACGAAATAGGTTATATGGTATGACGTTATAACGTAATAGGTAATATGGTATGACGTTATACCGAATTACGTTATATGGGATGACGTTATAACGTAATAGGTTATATGGTATGACGTTATACCGAATTACGTTATATGGGATGACGTTATATCGTATTACGTTATATGGGATGACGTTATAACGTACTACGTTATATGGGATGACGTTATAACGTATTACGTTATATGGGATGACGTTATAACGAAATAGGTTATATGGTATGACGTTATAACGTAATAGGTTATATGGTATAACGTTATACCGAATTACGTTATATGGGGTGACGTTATAACGTATTACGTTATATGGGATGACGTTATAACGTATTACGTTATATGGTATGACGTTATAACGTAATAGGTTATATGGTATGACGTTATACCGAATTACGTTATATGGGATGACGTTATAACGTATTACGTTATATGGGATGACGTTATAACGTATTACGTTATATGGGATGACGTTACAACGTAATAGGTTATATGGTATGACGTTATAACGTAATAGGTTATATGGTATGACGTTATACCGAATTACGTTATATGGGATGACGTTATAACGTATTACGTTATATGGGATGACGTTATAACGTATTTCGTTATATGGGATGACGTTATAACGTATTACGTTATGTAGGATGACGCTATAACGTATTTCGTTATATGGGATGACGTTATAACGTATTACGTTATATGGGATGACGTTATAACGAATTACGTTATATGGGATGACGTTATAACGTATTACGTTATATGGTATGACGTTATAACGTATTACGTTATATGGGATGACGTTATAACGTAATACGTTATATGGTATGACGTTATAACGTATTTCGTTATATGGGATGACGTTATAACGTATTACGTTATATGGTATGACGTTATAACGTAATAGGTAATATGGTATGACGTTATACCGAATTACGTTATATGGGATGACGTTATAACGTAATAGGTTATATGGTATGACGTTATACCGAATTACGTTATATGGGATGACGTTATATCGTATTACGTTATATGGGATGACGTTATAACGTACTACGTTATATGGGATGACGTTATAACGTATTACGTTATATGGTATGACGTTATAACGTAATAGGTTATATGGTATGACGTTATACCGAATTACGTTATATGGGATGACGTTATAACGTATTACGTTATATGGGATGACGTTATAACGTATTACGTTATATGGGATGACGTTACAACGTAATAGGTTATATGGTATGACGTTATAACGTAATAGGTTATATGGTATGACGTTATACCGAATTACGTTATATGGGATGACGTTATAACGTATTACGTTATATGGGATGACGTTATAACGTATTTCGTTATATGGGATGACGTTATAACGTATTACGTTATATGGGATGAAGTTATAACGTAATAGGATATATGGTATGACGTTATAACGTAATAGGTTATATGGTATGACGTTATACCGAATTACGTTATATGGGATGACGTTATAACGTATTACGTTTTATGGGATGACGTTATAACGTATTTCGTTATATGGGATGACGTTATAACGTATTACGTTATATGGGATGACGTTATAACGTATTACGTTATATGGTATGACGTTATAACGTAATAGATTATATGGCATGACGTTATACCGAATTACGTTATATGGGATGACGTTATAACGTAATACCTTATATGGTATGACGTTATAACGTATTTCGTTATATGGGATGACGTTATAACGTATTACGTTATATGGGATGACGTTATAACGTAATAGGTTATATGGTATGACGTTATACCGAATTACGTTATATGGGATGACGTTATAACGTATTACGTTATATGGGATGACGTTATAACGTATTTCGTTATATGGGATGACGTTATAACGTATTACGTTATATAGGATGACGCTATAACGTATTTCGTTATATGGGATGACGTTATAACGTATTACGTTATATGGGATGACGTTATAACGAATTACGTTATGGGGGATGACGTTATAACGTATTACGTTTTATGGGATGACGATATAACGTATTTCGTTATATGGGATGACGTTATAATGTATTACGTTATATGGGATGACGTTATAACGAAATAGGTTATATGGTATGACGTTATAACGTAATAGGTTATATGGTATGACGTTATACCGAATTACGTTATATGGGATGACGTTATAACGTATTACGTTATATGGGATGACGTTATAACGTATTACGTTATATGGTATGACGTTATAACGTAATAGGTTATATGGTATGACGTTATACCGAATTACGTTATATGGGATGACGTTATAACGTATTACGTTATATGGGATGACGTTATAACGTATTGCGTTGTATGGTATGACGTTATAACGTATTACGTTATATGGGATGACGTTATAACGAAATAGGTTATATGGTATGACGTTATAACGTAATATGTTATATGGTATGACGTTATAACGAAATACGTTATATGGTACTACGTTATAACGTAAATAGGTTATATGGTATGACGTTATACCGTATTACGTTATATGGGATGACGTTATAACGTATTACGTTATATGGTATGACGCTATAACGTAAATAGGTTATATGGTATGACGTTATACCGTATTACGTAATATGGGATGACGTTATAACGTATTACGTTATGTGGAACGATGTTATAACGTATTACGTTATATGGGATGACGTTATAACGAATTACGTTATATGGGATGACGTTATAACGTATTACGTTTTATGGGATGACGTTATAACGTATTTCGTTATATGGGATGACGTTATAACGTATTACGTTATATGGGATGACGTTATAACGTAATAGGTTATATGGTATGACGTTATACCGAATTACGTTATATGGGATGACGTTATAACGTATTACGTTATATGGGATGACGTTATAACGTATTTCGTTATATGGGATGACGTTATAACGTATTACGTTATGTAGGATGACGCTATAACGTATTTCGTTATATGGGATGACGTTATAACGTATTACGTTATATGGGATGACGTTATAACGAATTACGTTATATGGGATGACGTTATAACGTATTACGTTTTATGGGATGACGTTATAACGTATTTCGTTATATGGGATGACGTTGTAATGTATTACGTTATATGGGATGACGTTATAACGAAATAGGTTATATGGTATGACGTTATAACGTAATAGGATATATGGTATGACGTTATACCGAATTACGTTATATGGGATGACGTTATAACGTATTACGTTATATGGGATGACGTTATAACGTATTACGTTATATGGTATGACGTTATAACGTAATAGGTTATATGGTATGACGTTATACCGAATTACATTATATGGGATGACGTTATAACGTATTACGTTATATGGGATGACGTTATAACGTATTTCGTTATATGGGATGACGATATAACGTATTACGTTATATGGGATGACGTTATAACGAAATAGGTTATATGGTATGACGTTATAACGCAATAGGTTATATGGTATGACGTTATACCGAATTACGTTATATGGGATGACGTTATAACGTATTACGTTATATGGGATAACGTTATAACGAAATAGGTTATATGGTATGACGTTATACCGAATTACGTTATATGGGATGACGTTATAACGTATTACGTTATATGGGATGACGTTATAACGTATTTCGTTATATGGGACGACGATATAATGTATTACGTTATATGGGATGACGTTATAACGAAATAGGTTATATGGTATGACGTTATAACGTAATAGGTTATATGGTATGACGTTATACCGAATTACGTTATATGGGATGACGTTATAACGTATTACGTTATATGGGATGACGTTATAACGTATTACGTTATATGGTATGACGTTATAACGTAATAGGTTATATGGTATGACGTTATACCGAATTACGTTATATGGGATGACGTTATAACGTATTACGTTATAAGGGATGACGTTATAACGTATTTCGTTATATGGGATGACGATATAATGTATTACGTTATATGGGATGACGTTATAACGAAATAGGTTATATGGTATGACGTTATAACGTAATAGGTAATATGGTATGACGTTATACCGAATTACGTTATATGGGATGACGTTATAACGTAATAGGTTATATGGTATGACGTTATACCGAATTACGTTATATGGGATGACGTTATATCGTATTACGTTATATGGGATGACGTTATAACGTACTACGTTATATGGGATGACGTTATAACGTATTACGTTATATGGGATGACGTTATAACGAAATAGGTTATATGGTATGACGTTATAGCGTAATAGGTTATATGGTATAACGTTATACCGAATTACGTTATATGGGGTGACGTTATAACGTATTACGTTATATGGGATGACGTTATAACGTATTACGTTATATGGTATGACGTTATAACGTAATAGGTTATATGGTATGACGTTATACCGAATTACGTTATATGGGATGACGTTATAACGTATTACGTTATATGGGATGACGTTATAACGTATTACGTTATATGGGATGACGTTACAACGTAATAGGTTATATGGTATGACGTTATAACGTAATAGGTTATATGGTATGACGTTATACCGAATTACGTTATATGGGATGACGTTATAACGTATTACGTTATATGGGATGACGTTATAACGTATTTCGTTATATGGGATGACGTTATAACGTATTACGTTATATGGGATGACGTTATAACGTAATAGGATATATGGTATGACGTTATAACGTAATAGGTTATATGGAATGACATTATACCGAATTACGTTATATGGGATGACGTTATAACGTATTACGTTATATGGTATGACGTTATAACGTATTACGTTATATGGGATGACGTTATAACGTAATACGTTATATGGTATGACGTTATAACGTATTTCGTTATATGGGATGACGTTATAACGTATTACGTTATATGGGATGACGTTATAACGTAATAGGTTATATGGTATGACGTTATACCGAATTACGTTATATGGGATGACGTTATAACGTATTACGTTATATGGGATGACGTTTTAACGTATTTCGTTATATGGGATGACGTTATAACGTATTACGTTATATAGGATGACGTTATAACGTAATGGGTTATATCGTATGACGTTATAACGTAATAGGTTATATGGTATGACGTTATACCGAATTACGTTATATGGGATGATGTTATAACGTATTACGTTTTATGGGATGACGTTATAACGTATTTCGTTTTATGGGATGACGTTATAACGTATTACGTTATATGAGATGACGTTATAACGAATTACGTTATATGGGATGACGTTATAACGTATTACGTTTTATGGGATGACGTTATAACGTATTTCGTTATATGGTATGACGTTATAACGTATTACGTTATATGGGATGACGTTATAACGAAATAGGTTATATGGTATGACGTTATAACGTAATATTTTATATGGTATGACGTTATACCGAATTACGTTATATGGGATGACGTTATAACGTATTACGTTATATGGGATGACGTTATAACGTATTACGTTATATGGTATGACGTTATAACGTAATAGGTTATATAGTATGACGTTATACCGAATTACGTTATATGGGATGACGTTATAACGTATTACGTTATATGGGATGACGTTATAACGTATTTCGTTATATGGGATGACGATATAACGTATTACGTTATATGGGATGGCGTTATAACGAAATAGGTTATATGGTATGACGTTATAACGTAATAGGTTATATGCAATGACGTTATACCGAATTACGTTATATGGGATGACGTTATAACGTATTACGTTATATGGAATGACGTTATAACGTATTACGTTATATGGGATGACGTTATAACGTAATACGTTATATGGTATGACGTTATAACATATTACGTTACATGGGATGACGTTATAACGTAATAGGTTATATGGTATGACGTTATAACGTAATAGGTTATATGGTATGACGTTATACCGAATTACGTTATATGGGATGACGTTATAACGTAATAGATTATATGGTATGACGTTATACCGAATTACGTTATATGGGATGACGTTATAACGTATTACGTTTTATGGGATGACGTTATAACGTATTTCGTTATATGGGATGACGTTATAACGTATTACGTTATATGGGATGACGTTATAACGAATTACGTTATATGGGATGACGTTATAACGTATTACGTTTTATGAGATGACGTTATAACGTATTTCGTTATATGGGATGACGTTATAACGTATTACGTTATATGGGATGACGTTATAACGAAATAGGTTATATGGTATGACGTTATAACGTAATAGGTTATATGGTATGACGTTATACCGAATTACGTTATATGGGATGACGATATAACGTATTACGTTATATGGGATGACGTTATAACGAAATAGGTTATATGGTATGACGTTATAACGTAATAGGTTATATGGAATGACGTTATACCGAATTACGTTATATGGGATGACGTTATAACGTATTACGTTATATGGTATGACGTTATAACGTATTACGTTATATGGGATGACGTTATAACGTATTACGTTATATGGGATGACGTTATAACGAAATAGGTTATATGGTATGACGTTATAACGTAATAGGTTATATGGTATGACGTTATACCGAATTGCGTTATATGGGATGACGTTATATCGTATTACGTTATATGGGATGACGTTATAACGTACTACGTTATATGGGATGACGTTATAACGTATTACGTTATATGGGATGACGTTATAACGAAATAGGTTATATGGTATGACGTTATAACGTAATAGGTTATATGGTATAACGTTATACCGAATTACGTTATATGGGGTGACGTTATAACGTATTACGTTATATGGGATGACGTTATAACGTATTACGTTATATGGTATGACGTTATAACGTAATAGGTTATATGGTATGACGTTATACCGAATTACGTTATATGGGATGACGTTATAACGTATTACGTTATATGGGATGACGTTATAACGTATTACGTTATATGGGATGACGTTACAACGTAATAGGTTATATGGTATGACGTTATAACGTAATAGGTTATATGGTATGACGTTATACCGAATTACGTTATATGGGATGACGTTATAACGTATTACGTTATATGGGATGACGTTATAACGTATTTCGTTATATGGGATGACGATATAATGTATTACGTTATATGGGATGACGTTATAACGAAATAGGTTATATGGTATGACGTTATAACGTAATAGGTTATATGGTATGACGTTATACCGAATTACGTTATATGGGATGACGTTATAACGTATTACGTTATATGGGATGACGTTATAACGTATTACGTTATATGGTATGACGTTATAACGTAATAGGTTATATGGTATGACGTTATACCGAATTACGTTATATGGGATGACGTTATAACGTATTACGTTATATGGGATGACGTTATAACGTATTTCGTTATATGGGATGACGATATAATGTATTACGTTATATGGGATGACGTTATAACGAAATAGGTTATATGGTATGACGTTATAACGTAATAGGTAATATGGTATGACGTTATACCGAATTACGTTATATGGGATGACGTTATAACGTATTACGTTATATGGGATAACGTTATAACGAAATAGGTTATATGGTATGACGTTATAACGCAATAGGTTATATGGTATGACGTTATACCGAATTACGTTATATGGGATGACGTTATAACGTATTTCGTTATATGGGATGACGTTATAACGTATTACGTTATGTAGGATGACGCTATAACGTATTTCGTTATATGGGATGACGTTATAACGTATTACGTTATATGGGATGACGTTATAACGAATTACGTTATATGGGATGACGTTATAACGTATTACGTTTTATGGGATGACGTTATAACGTATTTCGTTATATGGGATGACGTTGTAATGTATTACGTTATATGGGATGACGTTATAACGAAATAGGTTATATGGTATGACGTTATAACGTAATAGGTTATATGGTATGACGTTATACCGAATTACGTTATATGGGATGACGTTATAGCGTATTACGTTATATGGGATGACGTTATAACGTATTACGTTATATGGTATGACGTTATAACGTAATAGGTTATATGGTATGACGTTATACCGAATTACGTTATATGGGATGACGTTATAACGTATTACGTTATATGGGATAACGTTATAACGAAATAGGTTATATGGTATGACGTTATAACGCAATAGGTTATATGGTATGACGTTATACCGAATTACGTTATATGGGATGACGTTATAACGTATTACGTTATATGGGGTGACGTTATAACGAAATAGGTTATATGGTATGACGTTATAACGTAATAGGTTATATGGAATGACGTTATACCGAATTACGTTATATGGGATGACGTTATAACGTATTACGTTATATGGTATGACGTTATAACGTATTACGTTATATGGGATGACGTTATAACGTATTACGTTATATGGGATGACGTTATAACGAAATAGGTTATATGGTATGACGTTATAACGTAATAGGTTATATGGTATGACGTTATACCGAATTGCGTTATATGGGATGACGTTATATCGTATTACGTTATATGGGATGACGTTATAACGTACTACGTTATATGGGATGACGTTATAACGTATTACGTTATATGGGATGACGTTATAACGAAATAGGTTATATGGTATGACGTTATAACGTAATAGGTTATATGGTATAACGTTATACCGAATTACGTTATATGGGGTGACGTTATAACGTATTACGTTATATGGGATGACGTTATAACGTATTACGTTATATGGTATGACGTTATAACGTAATAGGTTATATGGTATGACGTTATACCGAATTACGTTATATGGGATGACGTTATAACGTATTACGTTATATGGGATGACGTTATAACGTATTACGTTATATGGGATGACGTTACAACGTAATAGGTTATATGGTATGACGTTATAACGTAATAGGTTATATGGTATGACGTTATACCGAATTACGTTATATGGGATGACGTTATAACGTATTACGTTATATGGGATGACGTTATAACGTATTTCGTTATATGGGATGACGTTATAACGTATTACGTTATATGGGATGACGTTATAACGTAATAGGATATATGGTATGACGTTATAACGTAATAGGTTATATGGTATGACGTTATACCGAATTACGTTATATGGGATGACGTTATAACGTATTACGTTTTATGGGATGACGTTATAACGTATTTCGTTATATGGGATGACGTTATAACGTATTACGTTATATGGGATGACGTTATAACGTATTACGTTATATGGTATGACGTTATAACGTAATAGATTATATGGCATGACGTTATACCGAATTACGTTATATGGGATGACGTTATAACGTAATACCTTATATGGTATGACGTTATAACGTATTTCGTTATATGGGATGACGTTATAACGTATTACGTTATATGGGATGACGTTATAACGTAATAGGTTATATGGTATGACGTTATACCGAATTACGTTATATGGGATGACGTTATAACGTATTACGTTATATGGGATGACGTTATAACGTATTTCGTTATATGGGATGACGTTATAACGTATTACGTTATATAGGATGACGCTATAACGTATTTCGTTATATGGGATGACGTTATAACGTATTACGTTATATGGGATGACGTTATAACGAATTACGTTATGGGGGATGACGTTATAACGTATTACGTTTTATGGGATGACGATATAACGTATTTCGTTATATGGGATGACGTTATAATGTATTACGTTATATGGGATGACGTTATAACGAAATAGGTTATATGGTATGACGTTATAACGTAATAGGTTATATGGTATGACGTTATACCGAATTACGTTATATGGGATGACGTTATAACGTATTACGTTATATGGGATGACGTTATAACGTATTACGTTATATGGTATGACGTTATAACGTAATAGGTTATATGGTATGACGTTATACCGAATTACGTTATATGGGATGACGTTATAACGTATTACGTTATATGGGATGACGTTATAACGTATTGCGTTGTATGGTATGACGTTATAACGTATTACGTTATATGGGATGACGTTATAACGAAATAGGTTATATGGTATGACGTTATAACGTAATATGTTATATGGTATGACGTTATAACGAAATACGTTATATGGTACGACGTTATAACGTAAATAGGTTATATGGTATGACGTTATACCGTATTACGTTATATGGGATGACGTTATAACGTATTCCGTTATATGGTATGACGCTATAACGTAAATAGGTTATATGGTATGACGTTATACCGTATTACGTAATATGGGATGACGTTATAACGTATTACGTTATGTGGAACGATGTTATAACGTATTACGTTATATGGGATGACGTTATAACGAATTACGTTATATGGGATGACGTTATAACGTATTACGTTTTATGGGATGACGTTATAACGTATTTCGTTATATGGGATGACGTTATAACGTATTACGTTATATGGGATGACGTTATAACGTAATAGGTTATATGGTATGATGTTATACCGAATTACGTTATATGGGATGACGTTATAACGTATTACGTTATATGGGATGACGTTATAACGTATTTCGTTATATGGGATGACGTTATAACGTATTACGTTATGTAGGATGACGCTATAACGTATTTCGTTATATGGGATGACGTTATAACGTATTACGTTATATGGGATGACGTTATAACGAATTACGTTATATGGGATGACGTTATAACGTATTACGTTTTATGGGATGACGTTATAACGTATTTCGTTATATGGGATGACGTTGTAATGTATTACGTTATATGGGATGACGTTATAACGAAATAGGTTATATGGTATGACGTTATAACGTAATAGGATATATGGTATGACGTTATACCGAATTACGTTATATGGGATGACGTTATAACGTATTACGTTATATGGGATGACGTTATAACGTATTACGTTATATGGTATGACGTTATAACGTAATAGGTTATATGGTATGACGTTATACCGAATTACGTTATATGGGATGACGTTATAACGTATTACGTTATATGGGATGACGTTATAACGTATTTCGTTATATGGGATGACGATATAACGTATTACGTTACATGGGATGACGTTATAACGAAATAGGTTATATGGTATGACGTTATAACGCAATAGGTTATATGGTATGACGTTATACCGAATTACGTTATATGGGATGACGTTATAACGTATTACGTTATATGGGATAACGTTATAACGAAATAGGTTATATGGTATGACGTTATACCGAATTACGTTATATGGGATGACGTTATAACGTATTACGTTATATGGGATGACGTTATAACGTATTTCGTTATATGGGATGACGATATAATGTATTACGTTATATGGGATGACGTTATAACGAAATAGGTTATATGGTATGACGTTATAACGTAATAGGTTATATGGTATGACGTTATACCGAATTACGTTATATGGGATGACGTTATAACGTATTACGTTATATGGGATGACGTTATAACGTATTACGTTATATGGTATGACGTTATAACGTAATAGGTTATATGGTATGACGTTATACCGAATTACGTTATATGGGATGACGTTATAACGTATTACGTTATATGGGATGACGTTATAACGTATTTCGTTATATGGGATGACGATATAATGTATTACGTTATATGGGATGACGTTATAACGAAATAGGTTATATGGTATGACGTTATAACGTAATAGGTAATATGGTATGACGTTATACCGAATTACGTTATATGGGATGACGTTATAACGTATTACGTTATATGGGATAACGTTATAACGAAATAGGTTATATGGTATGACGTTATAACGCAATAGGTTATATGGTATGACGTTATACCGAATTACGTTATATGGGATGACGTTATAACGTATTTCGTTATATGGGATGACGTTATAACGTATTACGTTATGTAGGATGACGCTATAACGTATTTCGTTATATGGGATGACGTTATAACGTATTACGTTATATGGGATGACGTTATAACGAATTACGTTATATGGGATGACGTTATAACGTATTACGTTTTATGGGATGACGTTATAACGTATTTCGTTATATGGGATGACGTTGTAATGTATTACGTTATATGGGATGACGTTATAACGAAATAGGTTATATGGTATGACGTTATAACGTAATAGGTTATATGGTATGACGTTATACCGAATTACGTTATATGGGATGACGTTATAGCGTATTACGTTATATGGGATGACGTTATAACGTATTACGTTATATGGTATGACGTTATAACGTAATAGGTTATATGGTATGACGTTATACCGAATTACGTTATATGGGATGACGTTATAACGTATTACGTTATATGGGATAACGTTATAACGAAATAGGTTATATGGAATGACGTTATAACGCAATAGGTTATATGGAATGACGTTATACCGAATTACGTTATATGGGATGACGTTATAACGTATTACGTTATATGGGATGACGTTATAACGTATTTCGTTATATGGGATGACGTTATAACGTATTACGTTATATGGGATGATGTTATAACGTATTACGTAATATGGGTTGACGTTATAACGTATTACGTTATCTGGGACGACGTTATAACGTATTGCGTTGTATGGTATAACGTTATAACGTATTACGTTATATGGGATGACGTTATAACGAAATAGGTTATATGGTATGACGTTATAACGTAATAGATTATATGGTATGACGTTATAACGTAATACGTTATATGGTATGACGTTATAACGTAAATAGGTTTTATGGTATGACGTTATACCGTATTACGTTATATGGGATGACGTCATAACGTATTACGTTATCTGGTATGACGCTATAACGTAAATAGGTTATATGGTATGACGTTATACCGTATTACGTAATATGGGATGACGTTATAACGTATTACGTTATGTGGGACGATGTTATAACGTATTACGTTATGTGGGACGACGTTATAACGTATTACGTTATATGGGATAACGTTATAACGAAATAGGTAATATGGTATGACGTTATAACGCAATAGGTTATATGGAATGACGTTATACCGAATTACGTTATATGGGATGACGTTATAACGTATTACGTTATATGGTATGACGTTATAACGTATTACGTTATATGGGATGACGTTATAACGTAATACGTTATATGGTATGACGTTATAACGTATTTCGTTATATGGGATGACGTTATAACGTATTACGTTATATGGGATGACGTTATAACGTATTACGTTATATGGTATGACGTTATAACGTATTACGTTATATGGGATGACGTTATAACGAAATAGGTTATATGGTATGACGTTATAACGTAATAGGTTATATGGTATGACGTTATACCGAATTACGTTATATGGGATGACGTTATAACGTATTACGTTATATGGGATGACGTTATAACGTATTACGTTATATGGTATGACGTTATAACGTAATAGGTTATATGGTATGACGTTATACCGAATTACGTTATATGGGATGACGTTATAACGTATTACGTTATATGGGATGACGTTATAACGTATTTCGTTATATGGGATGACGTTATAACGTATTACGTTATATGGGATGACGTTATAACGAAATAGGATATATGGTATGACGTTATAACGTAATAGGTTATATGGGATGACGTTATACCGAATTACGTTATATGGGATGACGTTATAACGTATTACGTTATATGGGATGACGTTATAACGTATTTCGTTATATGGGATGACGTTATAACGTATTACGTTATATGGGATTACGTTATAACGAAATAGGTTATATGGTATGACGTTATAACGTAATAGGTTATATGGTATGACGTTATACCGAATTACGTTATATGGGATGACGTTATAACGTATTACGTTATATGGGATAACGTTATAACGTATTACGTTATATGGGATGACGTTATAACGTATTACGTTATATGGGATGACGTTATAACGTATTACGTTATATGGGATGACGTTATAACGAAATAGGTTATATGGTATGACGTTATAACGTAATAGGTTATATGGTACGACGTTATACCGAATTACGGTATATGGGATGACTTTATAACGTATTACGTTATATGGGATGACGTTATCACGAAATAGGTTATATGGTATGACGTTATAACGTAATAGGTTATATGGTGTGACGTTATACCGAATTACATTATATGGGATGACGTTATAACGTATTACGTTATATGGGATGACGTTATAGCGTATTTCGTTATATGGGATGATGTTATAACGTATTACGTAATATGGGATGACGTTATAACGTATTACGTTATGTGGGACGACGTTATAACGTATTGCGTTGTATGGTATGACGTTATAACGTATTACGTTATATGGGATGACGTTATAACGAAATAGGTTATATGGTATGACGTTATAACGTAATAGGTTATATGGTATGACGTTATAACGTAATACGTTATATGGTATGACGTTATAACGTAAATACGTTATATGGTATGACGTTATACCGTATTACGTTATATGGGATGACGTTATAACGTATTACGTTATATGGTATGACGCTATAACGTAAATAGGTTATATGGTATGACGTTATACCGTATTACGTAATATGGGACGACGTTATAACGTATTACGTTATGTGGGACGATGTTATAACGTATTACGTTATATGGGACGACGTTATAACGTATTACGTTATATGGGATAACGTTATAACGAAATAGGTAATATGGTATGACGTTATAACGTAAATAGGTTATATGGAATGACGTTATACCGAATTACGTTATATGGGATGACGTTATAACGTATTACGTTATATGGTATGACGTTATAACGTATTACGTTATATGGGATGACGTTATAACGTAATACGTTATATGGTATTACGTTATAACGTATTTCGTTATATGGGATGACGTTATAACGAATTACGTTATATGGGATGACGTTATAACGTAATAGGTTATATGGTATGACGTTATACCGAATTACGTTATATGGGATGACGTTATAACGTATTACGTTATATGGGATGACGTTATAACGTATTTCGTTATATGGGATGACGTTATAACGTATTACGTTATATAGGATGACGTTATAACGTAATAGGTTATATGGTATGACGTTATAACGTAATAGGTTATATGGTATGACGTTACACCGAATTACGTTATATGGGATGACGTTATAACGTATTACGTTTTATGGGATGACGTTATAACGTATTTCGTTATATGGGATGACGTTATAACGTATTACGTTATATGGGATGACGTTATAACGAATTACGTTATATGGGATGACGTTATAACGTATTACGTTTTATGAGATGACGTTATAACGTATTTCGTTATATGGGATGACGTTATAACGTATTACGTTATATGGGATGACGTTATAACGAAATAGGTTATATGGTATGACGTTATAACGTAATAGGTTATATGGTATGACGTTATACCGAATTACGTTATATGGGATGACGTTATAACGTATTACGTTATATGGGATGACGTTATAACGTATTACGTTATATGGTATGACGTTATAACGTAATAGGTTATATGGAATGACGTTATACCGAATTACGTTATATGGGATGACGTTATAACGTATTACGTTATATGGGATGACGTTATAACGTAATACGTTATATGGTATGACGTTATAACATATTACGTTACATGGGATGACGTTATAACGTAATAGGTTATATGGTATGACGTTATAACGTAATAGGTTATATGGAATGACATTATACCGAATTACGTTATATGGGATGACGTTATAACGTATTACGTTATATGGTATGACGTTATAACGTATTACGTTATATGGGATGACGTTATAACGTAATACGTTATATGGTATGACGTTATAACGTATTTCGTTATATGGGATGACGTTATAACGTATTACGTTATATGGGATGACGTTATAACGTAATAGGTTATATGGTATGACGTTATACCGAATTACGTTATATGGGATGACGTTATAACGTATTACGTTATATGGGATGACGTTATAACGTATTTCGTTATATGGGATGACGTTATAACGTATTACGTTTTATGGGATGACGTTATAACGTATTTCGTTATATGGGATGACGTTATAACGTATTACGTTATATGGGATGACGTTATAACGAAATAGGTTATATGGTATGACGTTATAACGTAATAGGTTATATGGTATGACGTTATACCGAATTACGTTATATGGGATGACGTTATAACGTATTACGTTATATGGGATGACGTTATAACGTATTACGTTATATGGTATGACGTTATAACGTAATAGGTTATATAGTATGACGTTATACCGAATTACGTTATATGGGATGACGTTTTAACGTATTACGTTATATGGGATGACGTTATAACGTATTTCGTTATATGGGATGACGATATAACGTATTACGTTATATGGGATGGCGTTATAACGAAATAGGTTATATGGTATGACGTTATAACGTATTACGTTATATGGGATGACGTTATAACGTAATACGTTATATGGTATGACGTTATAACGTATTTCGTTATATGGGATGACGTTATAACGTATTTCGTTATATGGGATGACGTTATAACGTATTACGTTATATGGGATGACGTTATAACGAATTACGTTATATGGGATGACGTTATAACGTATTACGTTTTATGAGATGACGTTATAACGTATTTCGTTATATGGGATGACGTTATAACGTATTACGTTATATGGGATGACGTTATAACGAAATAGGTTATATGGTATGACGTTATAACGTAATAGGTTATATGGTATGACGTTATACCGAATTACGTTATATGGGATGACGTTATAACGTATTACGTTATATGGGATGACGTTATAACGTATTACGTTATATGGTATGACGTTATAACGTAATAGGTTATATGGTATGACGTTATACCGAATTACGTTATATGGGATGACGTTATAACGTATTACGTTATATGGGATGACGTTATAACGTATTTCGTTATATGGGATGACGATATAACGTATTACGTTATATGGGATGACGTTACAACGAAATAGGTTATATGGCATGACGTTATAACGTAATAGGTTATATGGAATGACGTTATAACGTATTTCGTTATATGGGATGACGTTATAACGTATTACGTTATATGGGATGACGTTATAACGTAATAGGTTATATGGTATGACGTTATACCGAATTACGTTATATGGGATGACGTTATAACGTATTACGTTATATGGGATGACGTTATAACGTATTAAGTTATATGGTATGACGTTATAACGTAATAGGTTATATGGGATGACGTTATAACGTATTAAGTTATATGGTATGACGTTATAACGTAATAGGTTATATGGTATGACGTTATACCGAATTACGTTATATGGTATGACGTTATACCGAATTACGTTATATGGGATGACGTTATAACGTATTACGTTATATGGGATGACGTTATAACGTATTACGTTATATGATATGAGGTTATAACGTAATAGGTTACATGGTATGACGTTATACCGAATTACGTTATATGGGATGACGTTATAACGTATTACGTTATATGGTATGACGTTATAACGTATTACGTTATATGGGATGACGTTATAACGTAATACGTTATATGGTATGACGTTATAACATATTACGTTACATGGGATGACGTTATAACGTAATGGGTTATATGGTATGACGTTATAACGTAATAGGTTATATGGAATGACATTATACCGAATTACGTTATATGGGATGACGTTATAACGTATTACGTTATATGGTATGACGTTATAACGTATTACGTTATATGGGATGACGTTATAACGTAATACGTTATATGGTATGACGTTATAACGTATTTCGTTATATGGGATGACGTTATAACGTATTACGTTATATGGGATGACGTTATAACGTAATAGGTTATATGGTATGACGTTATACCGAATTACGTTATATGGGATGACGTTATAACGTATTACGTTATATGGGATGACGTTTTAACGTATTTCGTTATATGGGATGACGTTATAACGTATTACGTTATATAGGATGACGTTATAACGTAATGGGTTATATCGTATGACGTTATAACGTAATAGGTTATATGGTATGACGTTATACCGAATTACGTTATATGGGATGATGTTATAACGTATTACGTTTTATGGGATGACGTTATAACGTATTTCGTTTTATGGGATGACGTTATAACGTATTACGTTATATGAGATGACGTTATAACGAATTACGTTATATGGGATGACGTTATAACGTATTACGTTTTATGGGATGACGTTATAACGTATTTCGTTATATGGTATGACGTTATAACGTATTACGTTATATGGGATGACGTTATAACGAAATAGGTTATATGGTATGACGTTATAACGTAATATTTTATATGGTATGACGTTATACCGAATTACGTTATATGGGATGACGTTATAACGTATTACGTTATATGGGATGACGTTATAACGTATTACGTTATATGGTATGACGTTATAACGTAATAGGTTATATAGTATGACGTTATACCGAATTACGTTATATGGGATGACGTTATAACGTATTACGTTATATGGGATGACGTTATAACGTATTTCGTTATATGGGATGACGATATAACGTATTACGTTATATGGGATGGCGTTATAACGAAATAGGTTATATGGTATGACGTTATAACGTAATAGGTTATATGGAATGACGTTATACCGAATTACGTTATATGGGATGACGTTATAACGTATTACGTTATATGGAATGACGTTATAACGTATTACGTTATATGGGATGACGTTATAACGTAATACGTTATATGGTATGACGTTATAACATATTACGTTACATGGGATGACGTTATAACGTAATAGGTTATATGGTATGACGTTATAACGTAATAGGTTATATGGTATGACGTTATACCGAATTACGTTATATGGGATGACGTTATAACGTAATAGATTATATGGTATGACGTTATACCGAATTACGTTATATGGGATGACGTTATAACGTATTACGTTTTATGGGATGACGTTATAACGTATTTCGTTATATGGGATGACGTTATAACGTATTACGTTATATGGGATGACGTTATAACGAATTACGTTATATGGGATGACGTTATAACGTATTACGTTTTATGAGATGACGTTATAACGTATTTCGTTATATGGGATGACGTTATAACGTATTACGTTATATGGGATGACGTTATAACGAAATAGGTTATATGGTATGACGTTATAACGTAATAGGTTATATGGTATGACGTTATACCGAATTACGTTATATGGGATGACGTTATAACGTATTACGTTATATGGGATGACGTTATAACGTATTACGTTATATGGGATGACGTTATAACGTAATAGGATATATGGTATGACGTTATAACGTAATAGGTTATATGGTATGACGTTATACCGAATTACGTTATATGGGATGACGTTATAACGTATTGCGTTGTATGGTATGACGTTATAACGTATTACGTTATATGGGATGACGTTATAACGAAATAGGTTATATGGTATGACGTTATAACGTAATATGTTATATGGTATGACGTTATAACGAAATACGTTATATGGTACGACGTTATAACGTAAATAGGTTATATGGTATGACGTTATACCGTATTACGTTATATGGGATGACGTTATAACGTATTACGTTATATGGTATGACGCTATAACGTAAATAGGTTATATGGTATGACGTTATACCGTATTACGTAATATGGGATGACGTTATAACGTATTACGTTATGTGGAACGATGTTATAACGTATTACGTTATATGGGATGACGTTATAACGAATTACGTTATATGGGATGACGTTATAACGTATTACGTTTTATGGGATGACGTTATAACGTATTTCGTTATATGGGATGACGTTATAACGTATTACGTTATATGGGATGACGTTATAACGTAATAGGTTATATGGTATGACGTTATACCGAATTACGTTATATGGGATGACGTTATAACGTATTACGTTATATGGGATGACGTTATAACGTATTTCGTTATATGGGATGACGTTATAACGTATTACGTTATGTAGGATGACGCTATAACGTATTTCGTTATATGGGATGACGTTATAACGTATTACGTTATATGGGATGACGTTATAACGAATTACGTTATATGGGATGACGTTATAACGTATTACGTTTTATGGGATGACGTTATAACGTATTTCGTTATATGGGATGACGTTGTAATGTATTACGTTATATGGGATGACGTTATAACGAAATAGGTTATATGGTATGACGTTATAACGTAATAGGTTATATGGTATGACGTTATACCGAATTACGTTATATGGGATGACGTTATAACGTATTACGTTATATGGGATGACGTTATAACGTATTACGTTATATGGTATGACGTTATAACGTAATAGGTTATATGGTATGACGTTATACCGAATTACGTTATATGGGATGACGTTATAACGTATTACGTTATATGGGATGACGTTATAACGTATTTCGTTATATGGGATGACGATATAACGTATTACGTTATATGGGATGACGTTATAACGAAATAGGTTATATGGTATGACGTTATAACGTAATAGGTTATATGGGATGACGTTATACCGAATTACGTTATATGGGATGACGTTATAACGTATTACGTTATATGGGATGACGTTATAACGTATTTCGTTATATGGGATGACGTTATAACGTATTACGTTATATGGGATGACGTTATAACGAAATAGGTTATATGGTATGACGTTATAACGTAATAGGTAATATGGTATGACGTTATACCGAATTACGTTATATGGGATGACGTTATAACGTATTACGTTATATGGGATAACGTTATAACGAAATAGGTTATATGGTATGACGTTATAACGCAATAGGTTATATGGAATGACGTTATACCGAATTACGTTATATGGGATGAAGTTATAACGTATTACGTTATATGGGATGACGTTATAACGTATTTCGTTATATGGGATGACGTTATAACGTATTACGTTATATGGGATGACGTTATAACGAAATAGGTTATATGGTATGACGTTATAACGTAATAGGTTATATGGTATGACGTTATACCGAATTGCGTTATATGGGATGACGTTATATCGTATTACGTTATATGGGATGACGTTATAACGTACTACGTTATATGGGATGACGTTATAACGTATTACGTTATATGGGATGACGTTATAACGAAATAGGTTATATGGTATGACGTTATAACGTAATAGGTTATATGGTATAACGTTATACCGAATTACGTTATATGGGGTGACGTTATAACGTATTACGTTATATGGGATGACGTTATAACGTATTACGTTATATGGTATGACGTTATAACGTAATAGGTTATATGGTATGACGTTATACCGAATTACGTTATATGGGATGACGTTATAACGTATTACGTTATATGGGATGACGTTATAACGTATTACGTTATATGGGATGACGTTATAACGTAATATGTTATATGGTATGACGTTCTAACATATTACGTTACATGGGATGACGTTACAACGTAATAGGTTATATGGTATGACGTTATAACGTAATAGGTTATATGGTATGACGTTATACCGAATTACGTTATATGGGATGACGTTATAACGTATTACGTTATATGGGATGACGTTATAACGTATTTCGTTATATGGGATGACGTTATAACGTATTACGTTATATGGGATGACGTTATAACGTAATAGGATATATGGTATGACGTTATAACGTAATAGGTTATATGGTATGACGTTATACCGAATTACGTTATATGGGATGACGTTATAACGTATTACGTTTTATGGGATGTCGTTATAACGTATTTCGTTATATGGGATGACGTTATAACGTATTACGTTATATGGGATGACGTTATAACGTATTACGTTATATGGTATGACGTTATAACGTAATAGGTTATATGGCATGACGTTATACCGAATTACGTTATATGGGATAACGTTATAACGTATTACGTTATATTGGATGACGTTATAACGTATTTCGTTATATGGGATGACGTTATAACGTATTACGTTATATGGGATGACGTTATAACGAAATAGGTTATATGGTATGACGTTATAACGTAATAGGTTATATGGTGTGACGTTATACCGAATTACGTTATATGGGGTGACGTTATAACGTATTACGTTATATGGGATGACGTTATAGCGTATTTCGTTATATGGGATGATGTTATAACATATTACGTAATATGGGATGACGTTATAACGTATTACGTTATGTGGGACGACGTTATAACGTATTGCGTTGTATGGTATGACGTTATAACGTATTACGTTATATGGGATGAGGTTATAACGAAATAGGTTATATGGTATGACGTTATAACGTAATATGTTATATGGTATGACGTTATAACGTAATACGTTATATGGTATGACGTTATAACGTAAATAGGATATATGGTATGACGTTATACCGTATTACGTTATATGGGATGACGTTATAACGCATTACGTTATATGGTATGACGCTATAACGTAAATAGGTTATATGGTATGACGTTATAACGTAATAGGTTATATGGTATAACGTTATACCGAATTACGTTATATGGGATGACGTTATAACGTATTACGTTATATGGGATGACGTTATAACGTATTACGTTATATGGTATGACGTTATAACGTAATAGGTTATATGGTATGACGTTATACCGAATTACGTTATATGGGATGACGTTATAACGTATTACGTTATATGGGATGACGTTATAACGTATTACGTTATATGGGATGACGTTATAACGTATTACGTTATATGGGATGACGTTATAACGTAATACGTTATATGGTATGACGTTACAACGTAACAGGTTATATGGTATGATGTTATAACGTAATAGGTTATATGGTATGACGTTATACCGAATTACGTTATATGGGATGACGTTATATCGTAATAGGATATATGGTATGACGTTATAACGTAGTAGGTTATATGGTATAACGTTATACCGAATTACGTTATATGGGATGACGTTATAACGTATTACGTTTTATGGGATGACGTTATAACGTATTTCGTTATATGGGATGACGTTATAACGTATTACGTTATATGGGATGACGTTATAACGAAATAGGTTATATGGTATGACGTTATAACGTAATAGGTTATATGGTATGACGTTATACCGAACTACGTTATATGGGATGACGTTATAACGTATTACGTTATATGGGATGACGTTATAACGTATTACGTTATATGGTATGACGTTATAACGTAATAGGTTATATGGCATGACGTTATACCGAATTACGTTATATGGGATGACGTTATAACGTATTACGTTATATGGGATGACGTTATAACGTATTTCGTTATATGGGATGACGTTATAACGTATTACGTTATATGGGATGACGTTATAACGAAATAGGTTATATGGTATGACGTTATAACGTAATAGGTTATATGGTGTGACGTTATACCGAATTACGTTATATGGGATGACGTTATAACGTATTACGTTATATGGGATGACGTTATAGCGTATTTCGTTATATGGGATGATGTTATAACGTATTACGTAATATGGGATGACGTTATAACGTATTACGTTATGTGGGACGACGTTATAACGTATTGCGTTGTATGGTATGACGTTATAACGTATTACGTTATATGGGATGAGGTTATAACGAAATAGGTTATATGGTATGACGTTATAACGTAATATGTTATATGGTATGACGTTATAACGTAATACGTTATATGGTATGACGTTATAACGTAAATAGGTTATATGGTATGACGTTATACCGTATTACGTTATATGGGATGACGTTATAACGTATTACGTTATATGGTATGACGCTATAACGTAAATAGGTTATATGGTATGACGTTATACCGTATTACGTAATATGGGATGACGTTATAACGTATTACGTTATGTGGGACGATGTTATAACGTATTACGTTATGTGGAACGACGTTCTAACGTATTACGTTATATGGGATAACGTTATAACGAAATAGGTTATATGGTATGACGTTATAACGCAATAGGTTATATGGAATGACGTTATACCGAATTACGTTATATGGGATGACGTTATAACGTATTACGTTATGTGGGACGACGTTATAACGTATTGCGTTGTATGGTATGACGTTATAACGTATTACGTTATATGGGATGAGGTTATAACGAAATAGGTTATATGGTATGACGTTATAACGTAATATGTTATATGATATGACGTTATAACGTAATACGTTATATGGTATGACGTTATAACGTAAATAGGTTATATGGTATGACGTTATACCGTCTTACATTATATGGGATGACGTTATAACGTATTACGTTATATGGTATGACGCTATAACGTAAATAGGTTATATGATATGACGTTATACCGTATTACGTAATATGGGATGACGTTATAACGTATTACGTTATGTGGGACGACGTTATAACGTATTGCGTTGTATGGTATGACGTTATAACGTATTACGTTATATGGGATAACGTTATAACGAAATAGGTTATATGGTATGACGTTATAACGCAATAGGTTATATGGAATGACGTTATACCGAATTACGTTATATGGGATGACGTTATAACGTATTACGTTATATGGTATGACGTTATAACGTATTACGTTATATGGGATGACGTTATAACGTAATACGTTATATGGTATGACGTTATAACATATTACGTTACATGGGATGACGTTATAACGTAATAGGTTATATGGTATGACGTTATACCGAATTACGTTATATGGTATGACGTTATAACGTATTACGTTATATGGGATGACGTTATACCGAATTACGTTATATGGGATGACGTTATAACGTATTACGTTATATGGGATGACGTTATAGCGTATTTCGTTATATGGGATGATGTTATTACGTATTACGTAATATGGGATGACGTTATAACTTATTACGTTATGTGGGACGACGTTATAACGTATTGCGTTGTATGGTATGACGTTATAACGTATTACGTTATATGGGATGACGTTATAACGAAATAGGTTATATGGTGTGACGTTATAACGTAAACAGGTTATATGGTATGACGTTATACCGTATTACGTTATATGGCAAGATGTTATAACGTATTACGTTATGTGGTATGACGCTGTAACGTATTACGTTATATGGTATGACGTTATAACGTATTACGTTATATGTTATGACGTTATAACGAAATAGGTTATATGGTATGACGTTATACCGTATTACGTTATATGGGATGACGTTATAACGTATTACGTTATATGGTATGACGTTATAACGTATTACGTTATATGGGATGACGTTATAACGTAATACGTTATATGGTATGACGTTATAACATATTACGTTACATGGGATGACGTTATAACGTAATAGGTTATATGGTAAGACGTTATAACGTAATAGGTTATATGGTATGACGTTATACCGAATTACGTTATATGGGATGACGTTATAACGTATTACGTTATATGGTATGACGTTATAACATATTACGTTACATGGGATGACGTTATAACGTAATAGGTTATATGGTATGACGTTATACCGAATTACGTTATATGGTATGACGTTATAACGTATTACGTTATATGGGATGACGTTATACCGAATTACGTTATATGGGATGACGTTATAACGTATTACGTTATATGGGATGACGTTATAGCGTATTTCGTTATATGGGATGATGTTATTACGTATTACGTAATATGGGATGACGTTATAACTTATTACGTTATGTGGGACGACGTTATAACGTATTGCGTTGTATGGTATGACGTTATAACGTATTACGTTATATGGGATGACGTTATAACGAAATAGGTTATATGGTGTGACGTTATAACGTAAACAGGTTATATGGTATGACGTTATAGAGTATTACGTTATATGGCAAGATGTTATAACGTATTACGTTATGTGGTATGACGCTGTAACGTATTACGTTATATGGTATGACGTTATAACGTATTACGTTATATGTGATGACGTTATAACGAAATAGGTTATATGGTATGACGTTATACCGTATTACGTTATATGGGATGACGTTATAACGTATTACGTTATATGGTATGACGTTATAACGTATTACGTTATATGGGATGACGTTATAACGTAATACGTTATATGGTATGACGTTATAACATATTACGTTACATGGGATGACGTTATAACGTAATAGGTTATATGGTAAGACGTTATAACGTAATAGGTTATATGGTATGACGTTATACCGAATTACGTTATATGGGATGACGTTATAACGTATTACGTTATATGGCATGACGTTATAACGTATTTCGTTATATGGGATGACGTTATAACGTATTACGTTATATGGGATGACGTTATAACGAAATAGGTTATATGGTATGACGTTATAACGTATTTCGTTATATGGGATGATGTTATAACGTATTACGTAATATGGGATGACGTTATAACGTAAACAGGTTATATGGTATGACGTTATACCGTATTACGTTATATGGCATGATGTTATAACGTATTACGTTATGTGGTATGACGCTATAACGTATTACGTTATATGGTATGACGTTATAACGTATTACGTTATATGGGATGACGTTATAACGAAATAGGTTATATGGTATGACGTTATAACGTAATAGGTTATATGGTATGACGTTATAACGTTATACGTTATATGGTATGACGTTATAACATATTACGTTACATGGGATGACGTTATAACGTAATAGGTTATATGGTATGACGTTATAACGTAATAGGTTATATGGTATGACGTTATACCGAATTACGTTATATGGGATGACGTTATAACGTATTACGTTATATGGGATGACGTTATAACGTATTTCGTTATATGGGATGACGTTATAACGTAATACGTTATATGGTATGACGTTATAACGTAAATAGGTTATATGGTATGACGTTATACCGTATTACGTTATATGGGATGACGTTATAACGTATTACGTTATATGGTATGACGCTATAACGTAAATAGGTTGTATGGTATGACGTTATACCATATTACGTAATATGGGATGACGTTATAACGTATTACGTTATGTGGGACGATGTTATAACGTATTACGTTATGTGGGACGACGTTATAACGTATTACGTTATATGGGATGACGTTATAACGTATTACGTTATATGGGATGACGTTATAACGTATTACGTTATATGGTATGACGTTATAACGTAATAGGTTATATGGTATGACGTTATACCGAATTACGTTATATGGGATGACGTTATAACGTATTACGTTATATGGGATGACGTTATAACGTATTACGTTATATGGGATGACGTTATAACGTATTACGTTATATGGGATGACGTTATAACGTAATACGTTATATGGTATGACGTTACAACGTAACAGGTTATATGGTATGATGTTATAACGTAATAGGTTATATGGTATGACGTTATACCGAATTACGTTATATGGGATGACGTTATATCGTAATAGGATATATGGTATGACGTTATAACGTAGTAGGTTATATGGTATAACGTTATACCGAATTACGTTATATGGGATGACGTTATAACGTATTACGTTTTATGGGATGACGTTATAACGTATTTCGTTATATGGGATGACGTTATAACGTATTACGTTATATGGGATGACGTTATAACGAAATAGGTTATATGGTATGACGTTATAACGTAATAGGTTATATGGTATGACGTTATACCGAACTACGTTATATGGGATGACGTTATAACGTATTACGTTATATGGGATGACGTTATAACGTATTACGTTATATGGTATGACGTTATAACGTAATAGGTTATATGGCATGACGTTATACCGAATTACGTTATATGGGATGACGTTATAACGTATTACGTTATATGGGATGACGTTATAACGTATTTCGTTATATGGGATGACGTTATAACGTATTACGTTATATGGGATGACGTTATAACGAAATAGGTTATATGGTATGACGTTATAACGTAATAGGTTATATGGTGTGACGTTATACCGAATTACGTTATATGGGATGACGTTATAACGTATTACGTTATATGGGATGACGTTATAGCGTATTTCGTTATATGGGATGATGTTATAACGTATTACGTAATATGGGATGACGTTATAACGTATTACGTTATGTGGGACGACGTTATAACGTATTGCGTTGTATGGTATGACGTTATAACGTATTACGTTATATGGGATGAGGTTATAACGAAATAGGTTATATGGTATGACGTTATAACGTAATATGTTATATGGTATGACGTTATAACGTAATACGTTATATGGTATGACGTTATAACGTAAATAGGTTATATGGTATGACGTTATACCGTATTACGTTATATGGGATGACGTTATAACGTATTACGTTATATGGTATGACGCTATAACGTAAATAGGTTATATGGTATGACGTTATACCGTATTACGTAATATGGGATGACGTTATAACGTATTACGTTATGTGGGACGATGTTATAACGTATTACGTTATGTGGAACGACGTTCTAACGTATTACGTTATATGGGATAACGTTATAACGAAATAGGTTATATGGTATGACGTTATAACGCAATAGGTTATATGGAATGACGTTATACCGAATTACGTTATATGGGATGACGTTATAACGTATTACGTTATGTGGGACGACGTTATAACGTATTGCGTTGTATGGTATGACGTTATAACGTATTACGTTATATGGGATGAGGTTATAACGAAATAGGTTATATGGTATGACGTTATAACGTAATATGTTATATGATATGACGTTATAACGTAATACGTTATATGGTATGACGTTATAACGTAAATAGGTTATATGGTATGACGTTATACCGTCTTACATTATATGGGATGACGTTATAACGTATTACGTTATATGGTATGACGCTATAACGTAAATAGGTTATATGATATGACGTTATACCGTATTACGTAATATGGGATGACGTTATAACGTATTACGTTATGTGGGACGACGTTATAACGTATTGCGTTGTATGGTATGACGTTATAACGTATTACGTTATATGGGATAACGTTATAACGAAATAGGTTATATGGTATGACGTTATAACGCAATAGGTTATATGGAATGACGTTATACCGAATTACGTTATATGGGATGACGTTATAACGTATTACGTTATATGGTATGACGTTATAACGTATTACGTTATATGGGATGACGTTATAACGTAATACGTTATATGGTATGACGTTATAACATATTACGTTACATGGGATGACGTTATAACGTAATAGGTTATATGGTATGACGTTATACCGAATTACGTTATATGGTATGACGTTATAACGTATTACGTTATATGGGATGACGTTATACCGAATTACGTTATATGGGATGACGTTATAACGTATTACGTTATATGGGATGACGTTATAGCGTATTTCGTTATATGGGATGATGTTATTACGTATTACGTAATATGGGATGACGTTATAACTTATTACGTTATGTGGGACGACGTTATAACGTATTGCGTTGTATGGTATGACGTTATAACGTATTACGTTATATGGGATGACGTTATAACGAAATAGGTTATATGGTGTGACGTTATAACGTAAACAGGTTATATGGTATGACGTTATACCGTATTACGTTATATGGCAAGATGTTATAACGTATTACGTTATGTGGTATGACGCTGTAACGTATTACGTTATATGGTATGACGTTATAACGTATTACGTTATATGTTATGACGTTATAACGAAATAGGTTATATGGTATGACGTTATACCGTATTACGTTATATGGGATGACGTTATAACGTATTACGTTATATGGTATGACGTTATAACGTATTACGTTATATGGGATGACGTTATAACGTAATACGTTATATGGTATGACGTTATAACATATTACGTTACATGGGATGACGTTATAACGTAATAGGTTATATGGTAAGACGTTATAACGTAATAGGTTATATGGTATGACGTTATACCGAATTACGTTATATGGGATGACGTTATAACGTATTACGTTATATGGTATGACGTTATAACATATTACGTTACATGGGATGACGTTATAACGTAATAGGTTATATGGTATGACGTTATACCGAATTACGTTATATGGTATGACGTTATAACGTATTACGTTATATGGGATGACGTTATACCGAATTACGTTATATGGGATGACGTTATAACGTATTACGTTATATGGGATGACGTTATAGCGTATTTCGTTATATGGGATGATGTTATTACGTATTACGTAATATGGGATGACGTTATAACTTATTACGTTATGTGGGACGACGTTATAACGTATTGCGTTGTATGGTATGACGTTATAACGTATTACGTTATATGGGATGACGTTATAACGAAATAGGTTATATGGTGTGACGTTATAACGTAAACAGGTTATATGGTATGACGTTATAGAGTATTACGTTATATGGCAAGATGTTATAACGTATTACGTTATGTGGTATGACGCTGTAACGTATTACGTTATATGGTATGACGTTATAACGTATTACGTTATATGTGATGACGTTATAACGAAATAGGTTATATGGTATGACGTTATACCGTATTACGTTATATGGGATGACGTTATAACGTATTACGTTATATGGTATGACGTTATAACGTATTACGTTATATGGGATGACGTTATAACGTAATACGTTATATGGTATGACGTTATAACATATTACGTTACATGGGATGACGTTATAACGTAATAGGTTATATGGTAAGACGTTATAACGTAATAGGTTATATGGTATGACGTTATACCGAATTACGTTATATGGGATGACGTTATAACGTATTACGTTATATGGCATGACGTTATAACGTATTTCGTTATATGGGATGACGTTATAACGTATTACGTTATATGGGATGACGTTATAACGAAATAGGTTATATGGTATGACGTTATAACGTATTTCGTTATATGGGATGATGTTATAACGTATTACGTAATATGGGATGACGTTATAACGTAAACAGGTTATATGGTATGACGTTATACCGTATTACGTTATATGGCATGATGTTATAACGTATTACGTTATGTGGTATGACGCTATAACGTATTACGTTATATGGTATGACGTTATAACGTATTACGTTATATGGGATGACGTTATAACGAAATAGGTTATATGGTATGACGTTATAACGTAATAGGTTATATGGTATGACGTTATAACGTTATACGTTATATGGTATGACGTTATAACATATTACGTTACATGGGATGACGTTATAACGTAATAGGTTATATGGTATGACGTTATAACGTAATAGGTTATATGGTATGACGTTATACCGAATTACGTTATATGGGATGACGTTATAACGTATTACGTTATATGGGATGACGTTATAACGTATTTCGTTATATGGGATGACGTTATAACGTAATACGTTATATGGTATGACGTTATAACGTAAATAGGTTATATGGTATGACGTTATACCGTATTACGTTATATGGGATGACGTTATAACGTATTACGTTATATGGTATGACGCTATAACGTAAATAGGTTGTATGGTATGACGTTATACCATATTACGTAATATGGGATGACGTTATAACGTATTACGTTATGTGGGACGATGTTATAACGTATTACGTTATGTGGGACGACGTTATAACGTATTACGTTATATGGGATGACGTTATAACGAAATAGGTTATATGGTATGACGTTATAACGAAATAGGTTATATGGTATGACGTTATAACGTAATAGGTTATATGGTATGACGTTATACCGAATTACGTTATATGGGATGACGTTATAACGTATTACGTTATATGGGATGACGTTATTGCGTATTTCGTTATATGGGATGATGTTATAACGTATTACGTAATATGGGATGACGTTATAACGTATTACGTTATGTGGGACGACGTTATAACGTATTGCCTTGTATGGTATGACGTTATAACGTATTATGTTATATGGGATGACGTTATAACGAAATAGGTTATATGGTATGACGTTATAACGTAAACAGGTTATATGGTATGACGTTATACCGTATTACGTTATATGGCACGATGTTATAACGTATTACGTTATGTGGTATGACGCTATAACGTATTACGTTATATGGTATGACGTTATAACGTATTACGTTATATGGGATGACGTTATAACGAAATAGGTTATATGGTATGACGTTATACCGAATTACGTTATATGGTATGACTTTATAACGTAATACGTTATATGGTATGACGTTATAACGTAAATAGGTTATATGGTATGACGTTATACCGTATTACGTTATATGGGATGACGTTATAACGTATTACGTTATATGGTATGACGCTATAACGTAAATAGGTTGTATGGTATGACGTTATACCATATTACGTAATATGGGATGACGTTATAACGTACTACGTTATGTGGGACGATGTTATAACGTATTACGTTATGTGGGACGACGTTATAACGTATTACGTTATATGGGATGACGGTATAACGAAATAGGTTATATGGTATGACGTTATAACGCAATAGGTTATAAGGAATGACGTTATACCGAATTACGTTATATGGGATGACGTTATAACGTATTACGTTATATGGTATGACGTTATAAAGTAAATAGGTTATATGGTATGACGTTATACCGTATTACGTAATATGGGATGACGTTATAACGTATTACGTTATGTGGGACGACGTTATAACGTATTGCGTTATATGGGATGACGTTATAACGTATTACGTTATATGGGATGACGATATAACGTAATGGATTATATGGTATAACGTTATAACGTATTACGTTATATGGTATGCCGTTATAACGTAATAGGTTATATGGTATGACGTTATACCGAATTACCTTATATGGGATGACGTTATAACGTATTACGTTATATGGGATGACGTTATAGCGTATTTCGTTATATGGGATGACGTTATAACGTATTACGTAATATGGGATGACGTTACAACGTATTACGTTATATGGTATAACGTTATAACGCATTACGTTATATGTTATAACGTAATAACGTAATACGTTGTGCGGTATGAGGTTATAACGTATTACTTTATATGGCATGACGTTATAACGTATTACGTTATGTGGGATGACGTTATAACGTATTACGTTATATGGGATGACGATATAACGTAATGGATTATATGGTATAACGTTATAACGTATTACGTTATATGGTATGCCGTTATAACGTAATAGGTTATATGGTATGACGTTATACCGAATTACCTTATATGGGATGACGTTATAACGTATTACGTAATATGGGATGACGTTATAACGTACTACGTTATGTGGGACGATGTTATAACGTATTACGTTATGTGGGACGACGTTATAACGTATTACGTTATATGGGATGACGGTATAACGAAATAGGTTATATGGTATGACGTTATAACGCAATAGGTTATATGGTATGACGTTATACCGTATTACGTAATATGGGATGACGTTATAACGTATTACGTTATGTGGGACGACGTTATAACGTATTGCGTTATATGGGATGACGTTATAACGTATTACGTTATATGGGATGACGATATAACGTAATGGATTATATGGTATAACGTTATAACGTATTACGTTATATGGTATGCCGTTATAACGTAATAGGTTATATGGTATGACGTTATACCGAATTACCTTATATGGGATGACGTTATAACGTATTACGTTATATGGGATGACGTTATAGCGTATTTCGTTATATGGTATGACGTTATAACGTATTACGTTATATGGGATGACGTTATAACGCATTACGTTATATGGGATGACGTTATAACGTATTACGTTATATGGGATGACGTTATAACGAAATAGGTTATATGGTATGACGTTATAACGTAATAGGTTATATGGTATGACGTTATACCGAATTACGTTATATGGGATGACGTTATAACGTATTACGTTATATGGGATAACGTTATAACGAAATAGGTTATATGGTATGACGTTATAACGCAATAGGTTATATGGAATGACGTTATACCGAATTACGTTATATGGGATGAAGTTATAACGTATTACGTTATATGGGATGACGTTATAACGTATTTCGTTATATGGGATGACGTTATAACGTATTACGTTATATGGGATGACGTTATAACGAAATAGGTTATATGGTATGACGTTATAACGTAATAGGTTATATGGTATGACGTTATACCGAATTGCGTTATATGGGATGACGTTATATCGTATTACGTTATATGGGATGACGTTATAACGTACTACGTTATATGGGATGACGTTATAACGTATTACGTTATATGGGATGACGTTATAACGTATTACGTTATATGGTATGACGTTATAACGTAATAGGTTATATGGCATGACGTTATACCGAATTACGTTATATGGGATAACGTTATAACGTATTACGTTATATGGGATGACGTTATAACGTATTTCGTTATATGGGATGACGTTATAACGTATTACGTTATATGGGATGACGTTATAACGAAATAGGTTATATGGTATGACTTTATAACGTATTACGTTATATGGGATGACGTTATAACGTATTACGTTATATGGGATGACGTTATAACGTAATATGTTATATGGTATGACGTTCTAACATATTACGTTACATGGGATGACGTTACAACGTAATAGGTTATATGGTATGACGTTATAACGTAATAGGTTATATGGTATGACGTTATACCGAATTACGTTATATGGGATGACGTTATAACGTATTACGTTATATGGGATGACGTTATAACGTATTTCGTTATATGGGATGACGTTATAACGTATTACGTTATATGGGATGACGTTATAACGTAATAGGATATATGGTATGACGTTATAACGTAATAGGTTATATGGTATGACGTTATACCGAATTACGTTATATGGGATGACGTTATAACGTATTACGTTTTATGGGATGACGTTATAACGTATTTCGTTATATGGGATGACGTTATAACGTATTACGTTATATGGGATGACGTTATAACGTATTACGTTATATGGTATGACGTTATAACGTAATAGGTTATATGGCATGACGTTATACCGAATTACGTTATATGGGATAACGTTATAACGTATTACGTTATATGGGATGACGTTATAACGTATTTCGTTATATGGGATGACGTTATAACGTATTACGTTATATGGGATGACGTTATAACGAAATAGGTTATATGGTATGACGTTATAACGTAATAGGTTATATGGTGTGACGTTATACCGAATTACGTTATATGGGATGACGTTATAACGTATTACGTTATATGGGATGACGTTATAGCGTATTTCGTTATATGGGATGATGTTATAACATATTACGTAATATGGGATGACGTTATAACGTATTACGTTATGTGGGACGACGTTATAACGTATTGCGTTGTATGGTATGACGTTATAACGTATTACGTTATATGGGATGAGGTTATAACGAAATAGGTTATATGGTATGACGTTATAACGTAATATGTTATATGGTATGACGTTATAACGTAATACGTTATATGGTATGACGTTATAACGTAAATAGGATATATGGTATGACGTTATACCGTATTACGTTATATGGGATGACGTTATAACGCATTACGTTATATGGTATGACGCTATAACGTAAATAGGTTATATGGTATGACGTTATAACGTAATAGGTTATATGGTATAACGTTATACCGAATTACGGTATATGGGATGACGTTATAACGTATTACGTTATATGGGATGACGTTATAACGTATTACGTTATATGGTATGACGTTATAACGTAATAGGTTATATGGTATGACGTTATACCGAATCACGTTATATGGGATGACGTTATAACGTATTACGTTATATGGGATGACGTTATAACGTATTACGTTATATGGGATGACGTTATAACGTATTACGTTATATGGGATGACGTTATAACGTAATACGTTATATGGTATGACGTTACAACGTAATAGGTTATATGGTATGATGTTATAACGTAATAGGTTATATGGTATGACGTTATACCGAATTACGTTATATGGGATGACGTTATATCGTAATAGGATATATGGTATGACGTTATAACGTAGTAGGTTATATGGTATGACGTTATACCGAATTACGTTATATGGGATGACGTTATAACGTATTACGTTTTATGGGATGACGTTATAACGTATTTCGTTATATGGGATGACGTTATAACGTATTACGTTATATGGGATGACGTTATAACGAAATAGGTTATATGGTATGACGTTATAACGTAATAGGTTATATGGTATGACGTTATACCGAACTACGTTATATGGGATGACGTTATAACGTATTACGTTATATGGGATGACGTTATAACGTATTACGTTATATGGTATGACGTTATAACGTAATAGGTTATATGGCATGACGTTATACCGAATTACGTTATATGGGATGACGTTATAACGTATTACGTTATATGGGATGACGTTATAACGTATTTCGTTATATGGGATGACGTTATAACGTATTACGTTATATGGGATGACGTTATAACGAAATAGGTTATATGGTATGACGTTATAACGTAATAGGTTATATGGTGTGACGTTATACCGAATTACGTTATATGGGATGACGTTATAACGTATTACGTTATATGGGATGACGTTATAGCGTATTTCGTTATATGGGATGATGTTATAACGTATTACGTAATATGGGATGACGTTATAACGTATTACGTTATGTGGGACGACGTTATAACGTATTGCGTTGTATGGTATGACGTTATAACGTATTACGTTATATGGGATGAGGTTATAACGAAATAGGTTATATGGTATGACGTTATAACGTAATATGTTATATGGTATGACGTTATAACGTAATACGCTATATGGTATGACGTTATAACGTAAATAGGTTATATGGTATGACGTTATACCGTATTACGTTATATGGGATGACGTTATAACGTATTACGTTATATGGTATGACGCTATAACGTAAATAGGTTATATGGTATGACGTTATACCGTATTACGTAATATGGGATGACGTTATAACGTATTACGTTATGTGGGACGATGTTATAACGTATTACGTTATGTGGAACGACGTTCTAACGTATTACGTTATATGGGATAACGTTATAACGAAATAGGTTATATGGTATGACGTTATAACGCAATAGGTTATATGGAATGACGTTATACCGAATTACGTTATATGGGATGACGTTATAACGTATTACGTTATGTGGGACGACGTTATAACGTATTGCGTTGTATGGTATGACGTTATAACGTATTACGTTATATGGGATGAGGTTATAACGAAATAGGTTATATGGTATGACGTTATAACGTAATATGTTATATGGTATGACGTTATAACGTAATACGTTATATGGTATGACGTTATAACGTAAATGGGTTATATGGTATGACGTTATACCGTCTTACATTATATGGGATGACGTTATAACGTATTACGTTATATGGTATGACGCTATAACGTAAATAGGTTATATGATATGACGTTATACCGTATTACGTAATATGGGATGACGTTATAACGTATTACGTTATGTGGGACGACGTTATAACGTATTGCGTTGTATGGTATGACGTTATAACGTATTACGTTATATGGGATAACGTTATAACGAAATAGGTTATATGGTATGACGTTATAACGCAATAGGTTATATGGAATGACGTTATACCGAATTACGTTATATGGGATGACGTTATAACGTATTACGTTATATGGTATGACGTTATAACGTATTACGTTATATGGGATGACGTTATAACGTAATACGTTATATGGTATGACGTTATAACATATTACGTTACATGGGATGACGTTATAACGTAATAGGTTATATGGTATGACGTTATACCCAATTACGTTATATGGTATGACGTTATAACGTATTACGTTATATGGGATGACGTTATACCGAATTACGTTATATGGGATGACGTTATAACGTATTACGTTATATGGGATGACGTTATAGCGTATTTCGTTATATGGGATGATGTTATTACGTATTACGTAATATGGGATGACGTTATAACTTATTACGTTATGTGGGACGACGTTATAACGTATTGCGTTGTATGGTATGACGTTATAACGTATTACGTTATATGGGATGACGTTATAACGAAATAGGTTATATGGTGTGACGTTATAACGTAAACAGGTTATATGGTATGACGTTATACCGTATTACGTTATATGGCAAGATGTTATAACGTATTACGTTATGTGGTATGACGCTGTAACGTATTACGTTATATGGTATGACGTTATAACGTATTACGTTATATGTGATGACGTTATAACGAAATAGGTTATATGGTATGACGTTATACCGTATTACGTTATATGGGATGACGTTATAACGTATTACGTTATATGGTATGACGTTATAACGTATTACGTTATATGGGATGACGTTATAACGTAATACGTTATATGGTATGACGTTATAACATATTACGTTACATGGGATGACGTTATAACGTAATAGGTTATATGGTAAGACGTTATAACGTAATAGGTTATATGGTATGACGTTATACCGAATTACGTTATATGGGATGACGTTATAACGTATTACGTTATATGGTATGACGTTATAACATATTACGTTACATGGGATGACGTTATAACGTAATAGGTTATATGGTATGACGTTATACCGAATTACGTTATATGGTATGACGTTATAACGTATTACGTTATATGGGATGACGTTATACCGAATTACGTTATATGGGATGACGTTATAACGTATTACGTTATATGGGATGACGTTATAGCGTATTTCGTTATATGGGATGATGTTATTACGTATTACGTAATATGGGATGACGTTATAACTTATTACGTTATATGGTATGACGCTATAACGTAAATAGGTTGTATGGTATGACGTTATACCATATTACGTAATATGGGATGACGTTATAACGTATTACGTTATGTGGGACGATGTTATAACGTATTACGTTATGTGGGACGACGTTATAACGTATTACGTTATATGGGATGACGTTATAACGTATTACGTTATGTGGTATGACGCTGTAACGTATTACGTTATATGGTATGACGTTATAACGTATTACGTTATATGTGATGACGTTATAACGAAATAGGTTATATGGTATGACGTTATACCGTATTACGTTATATGGGATGACGTTATAACGTATTACGTTATATGGTATGACGTTATAACGTATTACGTTATATGGGATGACGTTATAACGTAATACGTTATATGGTATGACGTTATAACATATTACGTTACATGGGATGACGTTATAACGTAATAGGTTATATGGTAAGACGTTATAACGTAATAGGTTATATGGTATGACGTTATACCGAATTACGTTATATGGGATGACGTTATAACGTATTACGTTATATGGCATGACGTTATAACGTATTTCGTTATATGGGATGACGTTATAACTTATTACGTTATATGGGATGACGTTATAACGAAATAGGTTATATGGTATGACGTTATAACGTATTTCGTTATATGGGATGATGTTATAACGTATTACGTAATATGGGATGACGTTATAACGTAAACAGGTTATATGGTATGACGTTATACCGTATTACGTTATATGGCATGATGTTATAACGTATTACGTTATGTGGTATGACGCTATAACGTATTACGTTATATGGTATGACGTTATAACGTATTACGTTATATGGGATGACGTTATAACGAAATAGGTTATATGGTATGACGTTATAACGTAATAGGTTATATGGTATGACGTTATAACGTTATACGTTATATGGTATGACGTTATAACATATTACGTTACATGGGATGACGTTATAACGTAATAGGTTATATGGTATGACGTTATAACGTAATAGGTTATATGGTATGACGTTATACCGAATTACGTTATATGGGATGACGTTATAACGTATTACGTTATATGGGATGACGTTATAACGTATTTCGTTATATGGGATGACGTTATAACGTAATACGTTATATGGTATGACGTTATAACGTAAATAGGTTATATGGTATGACGTTATACCGTATTACGTTATATGGGATGACGTTATAACGTATTACGTTATATGGTATGACGCTATAACGTAAATAGGTTGTATGGTATGACGTTATACCATATTACGTAATATGGGATGACGTTATAACGTATTACGTTATGTGGGACGATGTTATAACGTATTACGTTATGTGGGACGACGTTATAACGTATTACGTTATATGGGATGACGTTATAACGAAATAGGTTATATGGTATGACGTTATAACGAAATAGGTTATATGGTATGACGTTATAACGTAATAGGTTATATGGTATGACGTTATACCGAATTACGTTATATGGTATGACGTTATAACGTATTACGTTATATGGGATGACGTTATAACGAAATAGGTTATATGGTATGACGTTATACCGAATTACGTTATATGGTATGACTTTATAACGTAATACGTTATATGGTATGACGTTATAACGTAAATAGGTTATATGGTATGACGTTATACCGTCTTACATTATATGGGATGACGTTATAACGTATTACGTTATATGGTATGACGCTATAACGTAAATAGGTTATATGGAATGACGTTATACCGAATTACGTTATATGGGATGACGTTATAACGTATTACGTTATATGGTATGACGTTATAACGTATTACGTTATATGGGATGACGTTATAACGTAATACGTTATATGGTATGACGTTATAACATATTACGTTACATGGGATGACGTTATAACGTAATAGGTTATATGGTATGACGTTATACCGAATTACGTTATATGGTATGACGTTATAACGTATTACGTTATATGGGATGACGTTATACCGAATTACGTTATATGGGATGACGTTATAACGTATTACGTTATATGGGATGACGTTATAGCGTATTTCGTTATATGGGATGATGTTATTACGTATTACGTAATATGGGATGACGTTATAACTTATTACGTTATGTGGGACGACGTTATAACGTATTGCGTTGTATGGTATGACGTTATAACGTATTACGTTATATGGGATGACGTTATAACGAAATAGGTTATATGGTGTGACGTTATAACGTAAACAGGTTATATGGTATGACGTTATACCGTATTACGTTATATGGCAAGATGTTATAACGTATTACGTTATGTGGTATGACGCTGTAACGTATTACGTTATATGGTATGACGTTATAACGTATTACGTTATATGTGATGACGTTATAACGAAATAGGTTATATGGTATGACGTTATACCGTATTACGTTATATGGGATGACGTTATAACGTATTACGTTATATGGTATGACGTTATAACGTATTACGTTATATGGGATGACGTTATAACGTAATACGTTATATGGTATGACGTTATAACATATTACGTTACATGGGATGACGTTATAACGTAATAGGTTATATGGTATGACGTTATACCCAATTACGTTATATGGTATGACGTTATAACGTATTACGTTATATGGGATGACGTTATACCGAATTACGTTATATGGGATGACGTTATAACGTATTACGTTATATGGGATGACGTTATAGCGTATTTCGTTATATGGGATGATGTTATTACGTATTACGTAATATGGGATGACGTTATAACTTATTACGTTATGTGGGACGACGTTATAACGTATTGCGTTGTATGGTATGACGTTATAACGTATTACGTTATATGGGATGACGTTATAACGAAATAGGTTATATGGTGTGACGTTATAACGTAAACAGGTTATATGGTATGACGTTATACCGTATTACGTTATATGGCAAGATGTTATAACGTATTACGTTATGTGGTATGACGCTGTAACGTATTACGTTATATGGTATGACGTTATAACGTATTACGTTATATGTGATGACGTTATAACGAAATAGGTTATATGGTATGACGTTATACCGTATTACGTTATATGGGATGACGTTATAACGTATTACGTTATATGGTATGACGTTATAACGTATTACGTTATATGGGATGACGTTATAACGTAATACGTTATATGGTATGACGTTATAACATATTACGTTACATGGGATGACGTTATAACGTAATAGGTTATATGGTAAGACGTTATAACGTAATAGGTTATATGGTATGACGTTATACCGAATTACGTTATATGGGATGACGTTATAACGTATTACGTTATATGGTATGACGTTATAACATATTACGTTACATGGGATGACGTTATAACGTAATAGGTTATATGGTATGACGTTATACCGAATTACGTTATATGGTATGACGTTATAACGTATTACGTTATATGGGATGACGTTATACCGAATTACGTTATATGGGATGACGTTATAACGTATTACGTTATATGGGATGACGTTATAGCGTATTTCGTTATATGGGATGATGTTATTACGTATTACGTAATATGGGATGACGTTATAACTTATTACGTTATATGGTATGACGCTATAACGTAAATAGGTTGTATGGTATGACGTTATACCATATTACGTAATATGGGATGACGTTATAACGTATTACGTTATGTGGGACGATGTTATAACGTATTACGTTATGTGGGACGACGTTATAACGTATTACGTTATATGGGATGACGTTATAACGTATTACGTTATGTGGTATGACGCTGTAACGTATTACGTTATATGGTATGACGTTATAACGTATTACGTTATATGTGATGACGTTATAACGAAATAGGTTATATGGTATGACGTTATACCGTATTACGTTATATGGGATGACGTTATAACGTATTACGTTATATGGTATGACGTTATAACGTATTACGTTATATGGGATGACGTTATAACGTAATACGTTATATGGTATGACGTTATAACATATTACGTTACATGGGATGACGTTATAACGTAATAGGTTATATGGTAAGACGTTATAACGTAATAGGTTATATGGTATGACGTTATACCGAATTACGTTATATGGGATGACGTTATAACGTATTACGTTATATGGCATGACGTTATAACGTATTTCGTTATATGGGATGACGTTATAACTTATTACGTTATATGGGATGACGTTATAACGAAATAGGTTATATGGTATGACGTTATAACGTATTTCGTTATATGGGATGATGTTATAACGTATTACGTAATATGGGATGACGTTATAACGTAAACAGGTTATATGGTATGACGTTATACCGTATTACGTTATATGGCATGATGTTATAACGTATTACGTTATGTGGTATGACGCTATAACGTATTACGTTATATGGTATGACGTTATAACGTATTACGTTATATGGGATGACGTTATAACGAAATAGGTTATATGGTATGACGTTATAACGTAATAGGTTATATGGTATGACGTTATAACGTTATACGTTATATGGTATGACGTTATAACATATTACGTTACATGGGATGACGTTATAACGTAATAGGTTATATGGTATGACGTTATAACGTAATAGGTTATATGGTATGACGTTATACCGAATTACGTTATATGGGATGACGTTATAACGTATTACGTTATATGGGATGACGTTATAACGTATTTCGTTATATGGGATGACGTTATAACGTAATACGTTATATGGTATGACGTTATAACGTAAATAGGTTATATGGTATGACGTTATACCGTATTACGTTATATGGGATGACGTTATAACGTATTACGTTATATGGTATGACGCTATAACGTAAATAGGTTGTATGGTATGACGTTATACCATATTACGTAATATGGGATGACGTTATAACGTATTACGTTATGTGGGACGATGTTATAACGTATTACGTTATGTGGGACGACGTTATAACGTATTACGTTATATGGGATGACGTTATAACGAAATAGGTTATATGGTATGACGTTATAACGAAATAGGTTATATGGTATGACGTTATAACGTAATAGGTTATATGGTATGACGTTATACCGAATTACGTTATATGGTATGACGTTATAACGTATTACGTTATATGGGATGACGTTATAACGAAATAGGTTATATGGTATGACGTTATACCGAATTACGTTATATGGTATGACTTTATAACGTAATACGTTATATGGTATGACGTTATAACGTAAATAGGTTATATGGTATGACGTTATACCGTCTTACATTATATGGGATGACGTTATAACGTATTACGTTATATGGTATGACGCTATAACGTAAATAGGTTATATGGAATGACGTTATACCGAATTACGTTATATGGGATGACGTTATAACGTATTACGTTATATGGTATGACGTTATAACGTATTACGTTATATGGGATGACGTTATAACGTAATACGTTATATGGTATGACGTTATAACATATTACGTTACATGGGATGACGTTATAACGTAATAGGTTATATGGTATGACGTTATACCGAATTACGTTATATGGTATGACGTTATAACGTATTACGTTATATGGGATGACGTTATACCGAATTACGTTATATGGGATGACGTTATAACGTATTACGTTATATGGGATGACGTTATAGCGTATTTCGTTATATGGGATGATGTTATTACGTATTACGTAATATGGGATGACGTTATAACTTATTACGTTATGTGGGACGACGTTATAACGTATTGCGTTGTATGGTATGACGTTATAACGTATTACGTTATATGGGATGACGTTATAACGAAATAGGTTATATGGTGTGACGTTATAACGTAAACAGGTTATATGGTATGACGTTATACCGTATTACGTTATATGGCAAGATGTTATAACGTATTACGTTATGTGGTATGACGCTGTAACGTATTACGTTATATGGTATGACGTTATAACGTATTACGTTATATGTGATGACGTTATAACGAAATAGGTTATATGGTATGACGTTATACCGTATTACGTTATATGGGATGACGTTATAACGTATTACGTTATATGGTATGACGTTATAACGTATTACGTTATATGGGATGACGTTATAACGTAATACGTTATATGGTATGACGTTATAACATATTACGTTACATGGGATGACGTTATAACGTAATAGGTTATATGGTAAGACGTTATAACGTAATAGGTTATATGGTATGACGTTATACCGAATTACGTTATATGGGATGACGTTATAACGTATTACGTTATATGGCATGACGTTATAACGTATTTCGTTATATGGGATGACGTTATAACGTATTACGTTATATGGGATGACGTTATAACGAAATAGGTTATATGGTATGACGTTATAACGTATTTCGTTATATGGGATGATGTTATAACGTATTACGTAATATGGGATGACGTTATAACGTAAACAGGTTATATGGTATGACGTTATACCGTATTACGTTATATGGCATGATGTTATAACGTATTACGTTATGTGGTATGACGCTATAACGTATTACGTTATATGGTATGACGTTATAACGTATTACGTTATATGGGATGACGTTATAACGAAATAGGTTATATGGTATGACGTTATAACGTAATAGGTTATATGGTATGACGTTATAACGTTATACGTTATATGGTATGACGTTATAACATATTACGTTACATGGGATGACGTTATAACGTAATAGGTTATATGGTATGACGTTATAACGTAATAGGTTATATGGTATGACGTTATACCGAATTACGTTATATGGGATGACGTTATAACGTATTACGTTATATGGGATGACATTATAACGTATTTCGTTATATGGGATGACGTTATAACGTAATACGTTATATGGTATGACGTTATAACGTAAATAGGTTATATGGTATGACGTTATACCGTATTACGTTATATGGGATGACGTTATAACGTATTACGTTATATGGTATGACGCTATAACGTAAATAGGTTGTATGGTATGACGTTATACCATATTACGTAATATGGGATGACGTTATAACGTATTACGTTATGTGGGACGATGTTATAACGTATTACGTTATGTGGGACGACGTTATAACGTATTACGTTATATGGGATGACGTTATAACGAAATAGGTTATATGGTATGACGTTATAACGAAATAGGTTATATGGTATGACGTTATAACGTAATAGGTTATATGGTATGACGTTATACCGAATTACGTTATATGGGATGACGTTATAACGTATTACGTTATATGGGATGACGTTATTGCGTATTTCGTTATATGGGATGATGTTATAACGTATTACGTAATATGGGATGACGTTATAACGTATTACGTTATGTGGGACGACGTTATAACGTATTGCCTTGTATGGTATGACGTTATAACGTATTACGTTATATGGGATGACGTTATAACGAAATAGGTTATATGGTATGACGTTATAACGTAAACAGGTTATATGGTATGACGCTATACCGTATTACGTTATATGGCACGATGTTATAACGTATTACGTTATGTGGTATGACGCTATAACGTATTACGTTATATGGTATGACGTTATAACGTATTACGTTATATGGGATGACGTTATAACGAAATAGGTTATATGCTATGACGTTATACCGAATTACGTTATATGGTATGACTTTATAACGTAATACGTTATATGGTATGACGTTATAACGTAAATAGGTTATATGGTATGACGTTATACCGTATTACGTTATATGGGATGACGTTATAACGTATTACGTTATATGGTATGACGCTATAACGTAAATAGGTTGTATGGTATGACGTTATACCATATTACGTAATATGGGATGACGTTATAACGTATTACGTTATGTGGGACGATGTTATAACGTATTACGTTATGTGGGATGACGTTATAACGTATTACGTTGTATGGGATGACGGTATAACGAAATAGGTTATATGGCATGACGTTATAACGCAATAGGTTATAAGGAATGACGTTATACCGAATTACGTTATATGGGATGACGTTATAACGTATTACGTTATATGGTATGACGTTATAAAGTAAATAGGTTATATGGTATGACGTTATACCGTATTACGTAATATGGGATGACGTTATAACGTATTACGTTATGTGGGACGACGTTATAACGTATTGCGTTATATGGGATGACGTTATAACGTATTACGTTATATGGGATGACGATATAACGTAATGGATTATATGGTATAACGTTATAACGTATTACGTTATATGGTATGCCGTTATAACGTAATAGGTTATATGGTATGACGTTATACCGAATTACCTTATATGGGATGACGTTATAACGTATTACGTTATATGGGATGACGTTATAGCGTATTTCGTTATATGGGATGACGTTATAACGTATTACGTAATATGGGATGACGTTACAACGTATTACGTTATATGGTATAACGTTATAACGCATTACGTTATATGTTATAACGTAATAACGTAATACGTTGTGCGGTATGAGGTTATAACGTATTACTTTATATGGCATGACGTTATAACGTATTACGTTATGTGGTATGACGTTATAACGTATTACGTCATATGGTATGACGATATAACGTATTACGTTATATGGGATGACGTTATAACGCATTACGTTATATGGGATGACGTTATAACGTATTACGTTATATGGGATGACGTTATAACGAAATAGGTTATATGGTATGACGTTATAACGTAATAGGTTATATGGTATGACGTTATACCGAATTACGTTATATGGGATGACGTTATAACGTATTACGTTATATGGGATAACGTTATAACGAAATAGGTTATATGGTATGACGTTATAACGCAATAGGTTATATGGAATGACGTTATACCGAATTACGTTATATGGGATGAAGTTATAACGTATTACGTTATATGGGATGACGTTATAACGTATTTCGTTATATGGGATGACGTTATAACGTATTACGTTATATGGGATGACGTTATAACGAAATAGGTTATATGGTATGACGTTATAACGTAATAGGTTATATGGTATGACGTTATACCGAATTGCGTTATATGGGATGACGTTATATCGTATTACGTTATATGGGATGACGTTATAACGTACTACGTTATATGGGATGACGTTATAACGTATTACGTTATATGGGATGACGTTATAACGAAATAGGTTATATGGTATGACGTTATAACGTAATAGGTTATATGGTATAACGTTATACCGAATTACGTTATATGGGGTGACGTTATAACGTATTACGTTATATGGGATGACGTTATAACGTATTACGTTATATGGTATGACGTTATAACGTAATAGGTTATATGGTATGACGTTATACCGAATTACGTTATATGGGATGACGTTATAACGTATTACGTTATATGGGATGACGTTATAACGTATTACGTTATATGGGATGACGTTATAACGTAATATGTTATATGGTATGACGTTCTAACATATTACGTTACATGGGATGACGTTACAACGTAATAGGTTATATGGTATGACGTTATAACGTAATAGGTTATATGGTATGACGTTATACCGAATTACGTTATATGGGATGACGTTATAACGTATTACGTTATATGGGATGACGTTATAACGTATTTCGTTATATGGGATGACGTTATAACGTATTACGTTATATGGGATGACGTTATAACGTAATAGGATATATGGTATGACGTTATAACGTAATAGGTTATATGGTATGACGTTATACCGAATTACGTTATATGGGATGACGTTATAACGTATTACGTTTTATGGGATGACGTTATAACGTATTTCGTTATATGGGATGACGTTATAACGTATTACGTTATATGGGATGACGTTATAACGTATTACGTTATATGGTATGACGTTATAACGTAATAGGTTATATGGCATGACGTTATACCGAATTACGTTATATGGGATAACGTTATAACGTATTACGTTATATGGGATGACGTTATAACGTATTTCGTTATATGGGATGACGTTATAACGTATTACGTTATATGGGATGACGTTATAACGAAATAGGTTATATGGTATGACGTTATAACGTAATAGGTTATATGGTGTGACGTTATACCGAATTACGTTATATGGGATGACGTTATAACGTATTACGTTATATGGGATGACGTTATAGCGTATTTCGTTATATGGGATGATGTTATAACATATTACGTAATATGGGATGACGTTATAACGTATTACGTTATGTGGGACGACGTTATAACGTATTGCGTTGTATGGTATGACGTTATAACGTATTACGTTATATGGGATGAGGTTATAACGAAATAGGTTATATGGTATGACGTTATAACGTAATATGTTATATGGTATGACGTTATAACGTAATACGTTATATGGTATGACGTTATAACGTAAATAGGATATATGGTATGACGTTATACCGTATTACGTTATATGGGATGACGTTATAACGCATTACGTTATATGGTATGACGCTATAACGTAAATAGGTTATATGGTATGACGTTATAACGTAATAGGTTATATGGTATAACGTTATACCGAATTACGTTATATGGGATGACGTTATAACGTATTACGTTATATGGGATGACGTTATAACGTATTACGTTATATGGGATGACGTTATAACGTAATACGTTATATGGTATGACGTTACAACGTAATAGGTTATATGGTATGATGTTATAACGTAATAGGTTATATGGTATGACGTTATACCGAATTACGTTATATGGGATGACGTTATATCGTAATAGGATATATGGTATGACGTTATAACGTAGTAGGTTATATGGTATGACGTTATACCGAATTACGTTATATGGTATGACGCTATAACGTAAATAGGTTATATGATATGACGTTATACCGTATTACGTAATATGGGATGACGTTATAACGTATTACGTTATGTGGGACGACGTTATAACGTATTGCGTTGTATGGTATGACGTTATAACGTATTACGTTATATGGGATAACGTTATAACGAAATAGGTTATATGGTATGACGTTATAACGCAATAGGTTATATGGAATGACGTTATACCGAATTACGTTATATGGGATGACGTTATAACGTATTACGTTATATGGTATGACGTTATAACGTATTACGTTATATGGTATGACGTTACAACGTAATAGGTTATATGGTATGATGTTATAACGTAATAGGTTATATGGTATGACGTTATACCGAATTACGTTATATGGGATGACGTTATATCGTAATAGGATATATGGTATGACGTTATAACGTAGTAGGTTATATGGTATGACGTTATACCGAATTACGTTATATGGGATGACGTTATAACGGATTACGTTTTATGGGATGACGTTATAACGTATTTCGTTATATGGGATGACGTTATAACGTATTACGTTATATGGGATGACGTTATAACGAAATAGGTTATATGGTATGACGTTATAACGTAATAGGTTATATGGTATGACGTTATACCGAACTACGTTATATGGGATGACGTTATAACGTATTACGTTATATGGGATGACGTTATAACGTATTACGTTATATGGTATGACGTTATAACGTAATAGGTTATATGGCATGACGTTATACCGAATTACGTTATATGGGATGACGTTATAACGTATTACGTTATATGGGATGACGTTATAACGTATTTCGTTATATGGGATGACGTTATAACGTATTACGTTATATGGGATGACGTTATAACGAAATAGGTTATATGGTATGACGTTATAACGTAATAGGTTATATGGTGTGACGTTATACCGAATTACGTTATATGGGATGACGTTATAACGTATTACGTTATATGGGATGACGTTATAGCGTATTTCGTTATATGGGATGATGTTATAACGTATTACGTAATATGGGATGACGTTATAACGTATTACGTTATGTGGGACGACGTTATAACGTATTGCGTTGTATGGTATGACGTTATAACGTATTACGTTATATGGGATGAGGTTATAACGAAATAGGTTATATGGTATGACGTTATAACGTAATATGTTATATGGTATGACGTTATAACGTAATACGCTATATGGTATGACGTTATAACGTAAATAGGTTATATGGTATGACGTTATACCGTATTACGTTATATGGGATGACGTTATAACGTATTACGTTATATGGTATGACGCTATAACGTAAATAGGTTATATGGTATGACGTTATACCGTATTACGTAATATGGGATGACGTTATAACGTATTACGTTATGTGGGACGATGTTATAACGTATTACGTTATGTGGAACGACGTTCTAACGTATTACGTTATATGGGATAACGTTATAACGAAATAGCTTATATGGTATGACGTTATAACGCAATAGGTTATATGGAATGACGTTATACCGAATTACGTTATATGGGATGACGTTATAACGTATTACGTTATGTGGGACGACGTTATAACGTATTGCGTTGTATGGTATGACGTTATAACGTATTACGTTATATGGGATGAGGTTATAACGAAATAGGTTATATGGTATGACGTTATAACGTAATATGTTATATGGTATGACGTTATAACGTAATACGTTATATGGTATGACGTTATAACGTAAATAGGTTATATGGTATGACGTTATACCGTCTTACATTATATGGGATGACGTTATAACGTATTACGTTATATGGTATGACGCTATAACGTAAATAGGTTATATGATATGACGTTATACCGTATTACGTAATATGGGATGACGTTATAACGTATTACTTTATGTGGGACGACGTTATAACGTATTGCGTTGTATGGTATGACGTTATAACGTATTACGTTATATGGGATAACGTTATAACGAAATAGGTTATATGGTATGACGTTATAACGCAATAGGTTATATGGAATGACGTTATACCGAATTACGTTATATGGGATGACGTTATAACGTATTACGTTATATGGTATGACGTTATAACGTATTACGTTATATGGGATGACGTTATAACGTAATACGTTATATGGTATGACGTTATAACATATTACGTTACATGGGATGACGTTATAACGTAATAGGTTATATGGTATGACGTTATACCCAATTACGTTATATGGTATGACGTTATAACGTATTACGTTATATGGGATGACGTTATACCCAATTACGTTATATGGGATGACGTTATAACGTATTACGTTATATGGGATGACGTTATAACGAAATAGGTTATATGGTGTGACGTTATAACGTAAACAGGTTATATGGTATGACGTTATACCGTATTACGTTATATGGCAAGATGTTATAACGTATTACGTTATGTGGTATGACGCTGTAACGTATTACGTTATATGGTATGACGTTATAACGTATTACGTTATATGTGATGACGTTATAACGAAATAGGTTATATGGTATGACGTTATACCGTATTACGTTATATGGGATGACGTTATAACGTATTACGTTATATGGTATGACGTTATAACGTATTACGTTATATGGGATGACGTTATAACGTAATACGTTATATGGTATGACGTTATAACATATTACGTTACATGGGATGACGTTATAACGTAATAGGTTATATGGTAAGACGTTATAACGTAATAGGTTATATGGTATGACGTTATACCGAATTACGTTATATGGGATGACGTTATAACGTATTACGTTATATGGTATGACGTTATAACATATTACGTTACATGGGATGACGTTATAACGTAATAGGTTATATGGTATGACGTTATACCGAATTACGTTATATGGTATGACGTTATAACGTATTACGTTATATGGGATGACGTTATACCGAATTACGTTATATGGGATGACGTTATAACGTATTACGTTATATGGGATGACGTTATAGCGTATTTCGTTATATGGGATGATGTTATTACGTATTACGTAATATGGGATGACGTTATAACTTATTACGTTATGTGGGACGACGTTATAACGTATTGCGTTGTATGGTATGACGTTATAACGTATTACGTTATATGTGATGACGTTATAACGAAATAGGTTATATGGTATGACGTTATACCGTATTACGTTATATGGGATGACGTTATAGCGTATTTCGTTATATGGGATGATGTTATTACGTATTACGTAATATGGGATGACGTTATAACTTATTACGTTATGTGGGACGACGTTATAACGTATTGCGTTGTATGGTATGACGTTATAACATATTACGTTACATGGGATGACGTTATAACGTAATAGGTTATATGGTATGACGTTATACCGAATTACGTTATATGGTATGACGTTATACCGTATTACGTTATATGGCAAGATGTTATAACGTATTACGTTATGTGGTATGACGCTGTAACGTATTACGTTATATGGTATGACGTTATAACGTATTACGTTATATGTGATGACGTTATAACGAAATAGGTTATATGGTATGACGTTATACCGTATTACGTTATATGGGATGACGTTATAACGTATTACGTTATATGGTATGACGTTATAACGTATTACGTTATATGGGATGACGTTATAACGTAATACGTTATATGGTATGACGTTATAACATATTACGTTACATGGGATGACGTTATAACGTAATAGGTTATATGGTAAGACGTTATAACGTAATAGGTTATATGGTATGACGTTATACCGAATTACGTTATATGGGATGACGTTATAACGTATTACGTTATATGGCATGACGTTATAACGTATTTCGTTATATGGGATGACGTTATAACTTATTACGTTATATGGGATGACGTTATAACGAAATAGGTTATATGGTATGACGTTATAACGTATTTCGTTATATGGGATGATGTTATAACGTATTACGTAATATGGGATGACGTTATAACGTAAACAGGTTATATGGTATGACGTTATACCGTATTACGTTATATGGCATGATGTTATAACGTATTACGTTATGTGGTATGACGCTATAACGTATTACGTTATATGGTATGACGTTATAACGTATTACGTTATATGGGATGACGTTATAACGAAATAGGTTATATGGTATGACGTTATAACGTAATAGGTTATATGGTATGACGTTATAACGTTATACGTTATATGGTATGACGTTATAACATATTACGTTACATGGGATGACGTTATAACGAAATAGGTTATATGGTATGACGTTATAACGTAATAGGTTATATGGTATGACGTTATACCGAATTACGTTATATGGGATGACGTTATAACGTATTACGTTATATGGGATAACGTTATAACGAAATAGGTTATATGGAATGACGTTATAACGCAATAGGTTATATGGAATGACGTTATACCGAATTACGTTATATGGGATGACGTTATAACGTATTACGTTATATGGGATGACGTTATAACGTATTTCGTTATATGGGATGACGTTATAACGTATTACGTTATATGGGATGATGTTATAACGTATTACGTAATATGGGTTGACGTTATAACGTATTACGTTATCTGGGACGACGTTATAACGTATTGCGTTGTATGGTATAACGTTATAACGTATTACGTTATATGGGATGACGTTATAACGAAATAGGTTATATGGTATGACGTTATAACGTAATAGATTATATGGTATGACGTTATAACGTAATACGTTATATGGTATGACGTTATAACGTAAATAGGTTTTATGGTATGACGTTATACCGTATTACGTTATATGGGATGACGTCATAACGTATTCCGTTATCTGGTATGACGCTATAACGTAAATAGGTTATATGGTATGACGTTATACCGTATTACGTAATATGGGATGACGTTATAACGTATTACGTTATGTGGGACGATGTTATAACGTATTACGTTATGTGGGACGACGTTATAACGTATTACGTTATATGGGATAACGTTATAACGAAATAGGTAATATGGTATGACGTTATAACGCAATAGGTTATATGGAATGACGTTATACCGAATTACGTTATATGGGATGACGTTATAACGTATTACGTTATATGGTATGACGTTATAACGTATTACGTTATATGGGATGACGTTATAACGTAATACGTTATATGGTATGACGTTATAACGTATTTCGTTATATGGGATGACGTTATAACGTATTACGTTATATGTTATGACGTTATAACGTATTACGTTATATGGTATGACGTTATAACGTATTACGTTATATGGGATGACGTTATAACGAAATAGGTTATATGGTATGACGTTATAACGTAATAGGTTATATGGTATGACGTTATACCGAATTACGTTATATGGGATGACGTTATAACGTATTACGTTATATGGGATGACGTTATAACGTATTACGTTATATGGTATGACGTTATAACGTAATAGGTTATATGGTATGACGTTATACCGAATTACGTTATATGGGATGACGTTATAACGTATTACGTTATATGGGATGACGTTATAACGTATTTCGTTATATGGGATGACGTTATAACGTATTACGTTATATGGGATGACGTTATAACGAAATAGGATATATGGTATGACGTTATAACGTAATAGGTTATATGGGATGACGTTATACCGAATTACGTTATATGGGATGACGTTATAACGTATTACGTTATATGGGATGACGTTATAACGTATTTCGTTATATGGGATGACGTTATAACGTATTACGTTATATGGGATTACGTTATAACGAAATAGGTTATATGGTATGACGTTATAACGTAATAGGTTATATGGTATGACGTTATACCGAATTACGTTATATGGGATGACGTTATAACGTATTACGTTATATGGGATAACGTTATAACGTATTACGTTATATGGGATGACGTTATAACGTATTACGTTATATGGGATGACGTTATAACGTATTACGTTATATGGGATGACGTTATAACGAAATAGGTTATATGGTATGACGTTATAACGTAATAGGTTATATGGTACGACGTTATACCGAATTACGGTATATGGGATGACTTTATAACGTATTACGTTATATGGGATGACGTTATCACGAAATAGGTTATATGGTATGACGTTATAACGTAATAGGTTATATGGTGTGACGTTATGCCGAATTACATTATATGGGATGACGTTATAACGTATTACGTTATATGGGATGACGTTATAGCGTATTTCGTTATATGGGATGATGTTATAACGTATTACGTAATATGGGATGACGTTATAACGTATTACGTTATGTGGGACGACGTTATAACGTATTGCGTTGTATGGTATGACGTTATAACGTATTACGTTATATGGGATGACGTTATAACGAAATAGGTTATATGGTATGACGTTATAACGTAATAGGTTATATGGTATGACGTTATAACGTAATACGTTATATGGTATGACGTTATAACGTAAATACGTTATATGGTATGACGTTATACCGTATTACGTTATATGGGATGACGTTATAACGTATTACGTTATATGGTATGACGCTATAACGTAAATAGGTTATATGGTATGACGTTATACCGTATTACGTAATATGGGACGACGTTATAACGTATTACGTTATGTGGGACGATGTTATAACGTATTACGTTATGTGGGACGACGTTATAACGTATTACGTTATATGGGATAACGTTATAACGAAATAGGTAATATGGTATGACGTTATAACGTAAATAGGTTATATGGAATGACGTTATACCGAATTACGTTATATGGGATGACGTTATAACGTATTACGTTATATGGTATGACGTTATAACGTATTACGTTATATGGGATGACGTTATAACGTAATACGTTATATGGTATTACGTTATAACGTATTTCGTTATATGGGATGACGTTATAACGAATTACGTTATATGGGATGACGTTATAACGTAATAGGTTATATGGTATGACGTTATACCGAATTACGTTATATGGGATGACGTTATAACGTATTACGTTATATGGGATGACGTTATAACGTATTTCGTTATATGGGATGACGTTATAACGTATTACGTTATATAGGATGACGTTATAACGTAATAGGTTATATGGTATGACGTTATAACGTAATAGGTTATATGGTATGACGTTACACCGAATTACGTTATATGGGATGACGTTATAACGTATTACGTTTTATGGGATGACGTTATAACGTATTTTGTTATATGGGATGACGTTATAACGTATTACGTTATATGGGATGACGTTATAACGAATTACGTTATATGGGATGACGTTATAACGTATTACGTTTTATGAGATGACGTTATAACGTATTTCGTTATATGGGATGACGTTATAACGTATTACGTTATATGGGATGACGTTATAACGAAATAGGTTATATGGTATGACGTTATAACGTAATAGGTTATATGGTATGACGTTATACCGAATTACGTTATATGGGATGACGTTATAACGTATTACGTTATATGGGATGACGTTATAACGTATTACGTTATATGGTATGACGTTATAACGTAATAGGTTATATGGAATGACGTTATACCGAATTACGTTATATGGGATGACGTTATAACGTATTACGTTATATGGGATGACGTTATAACGTAATACGTTATATGGTATGACGTTATAACATATTACGTTACATGGGATGACGTTATAACGTAATAGGTTATATGGTATGACGTTATAACGTAATAGGTTATATGGAATGACATTATACCGAATTACGTTATATGGGATGACGTTATAACGTATTACGTTATATGGTATGACGTTATAACGTATTACGTTATATGGGATGACGTTATAACGTAATACGTTATATGGTATGACGTTATAACGTATTTCGTTATATGGGATGACGTTATAACGTATTACGTTATATGGGATGACGTTATAACGTAATAGGTTATATGGTATGACGTTATACCGAATTACGTTATATGGGATGACGTTATAACGTATTACGTTATATGGGATGACGTTATAACGTATTTCGTTATATGGGATGACGTTATAACGTATTACGTTTTATGGGATGACGTTATAACGTATTTCGTTATATGGGATGACGTTATAACGTATTACGTTATATGGGATGACGTTATAACGAAATAGGTTATATGGTATGACGTTATAACGTAATAGGTTATATGGTATGACGTTATACCGAATTACGTTATATGGGATGACGTTATAACGTATTACGTTATATGGGATGACGTTATAACGTATTACGTTATATGGTATGACGTTATAACGTAATAGGTTATATAGTATGACGTTATACCGAATTACGTTATATGGGATGACGTTTTAACGTATTACGTTATATGGGATGACGTTATAACGTATTTCGTTATATGGGATGACGATATAACGTATTACGTTATATGGGATGGCGTTATAACGAAATAGGTTATATGGTATGACGTTATAACGTATTACGTTATATGGGATGACGTTATAACGTAATACGTTATATGGTATGACGTTATAACGTATTTCGTTATATGGGATGACGTTATAACGTATTTCGTTATATGGGATGACGTTATAACGTATTACGTTATATGGGATGACGTTATAACGAATTACGTTATATGGGATGACGTTATAACGTATTACGTTTTATGAGATGACGTTATAACGTATTTCGTTATATGGGATGACGTTATAACGTATTACGTTATATGGGATGACGTTATAACGAAATAGGTTATATGGTATGACGTTATAACGTAATAGGTTATATGGTATGACGTTATACCGAATTACGTTATATGGGATGACGTTATAACGTATTACGTTATATGGGATGACGTTATAACGTATTACGTTATATGGTATGACGTTATAACGTAATAGGTTATATGGTATGACGTTATACCGAATTACGTTATATGGGATGACGTTATAACGTATTACGTTATATGGGATGACGTTATAACGTATTTCGTTATATGGGATGACGATATAACGTATTACGTTATATGGGATGACGTTACAACGAAATAGGTTATATGGTATGACGTTATAACGTAATAGGTTATATGGAATGACGTTATAACGTATTTCGTTATATGGGATGACGTTATAACGTATTACGTTATATGGGATGACGTTATAACGTAATAGGTTATATGGTATGACGTTATACCGAATTACGTTATATGGGATGACGTTATAACGTATTACGTTATATGGGATGACGTTATAACGTATTAAGTTATATGGTATGACGTTATAACGTAATAGGTTATATGGGATGACGTTATAACGTATTAAGTTATATGGTATGACGTTATAACGTAATAGGTTATATGGTATGACGTTATACCGAATTACGTTATATGGTATGACGTTATTCCGAATTACGTTATATGGGATGACGTTATAACGTATTACGTTATATGGGATGACGTTATAACGTATTACGTTATATGGTATGACGTTATAACGTAATAGGTTATATGGTATGACGTTATACCGAATTACGTTATATGGGATGACGTTATAACGTATTACGTTATATGGTATGACGTTATAACGTATTACGTTATATGGGATGACGTTATAACGTAATACGTTATATGGTATGACGTTATAACATATTACGTTACATGGGATGACGTTATAACGTAATGGGTTATATGGTATGACGTTATAACGTAATAGGTTATATGGAATGACATTATACCGAATTACGTTATATGGGATGACGTTATAACGTATTACGTTATATGGTATGACGTTATAACGTATTACGTTATATGGGATGACGTTATAACGTAATACGTTATATGGTATGACGTTATAACGTATTTCGTTATATGGGATGACGTTATAACGTATTACGTTATATGGGATGACGTTATAACGTAATAGGTTATATGGTATGACGTTATACCGAATTACGTTATATGGGATGACGTTATAACGTATTACGTTATATGGGATGACGTTTTAACGTATTTCGTTATATGGGATGACGTTATAACGTATTACGTTATATAGGATGACGTTATAACGTAATGGGTTATATCGTATGACGTTATAACGTAATAGGTTATATGGTATGACGTTATACCGAATTACGTTATATGGGATGATGATATAACGTATTACGTTTTATGGGATGACGTTATAACGTATTTCGTTTTATGGGATGACGTTATAACGTATTACGTTATATGAGATGACGTTATAACGAATTACGTTATATGGGATGACGTTATAACGTATTACGTTTTATGGGATGACGTTATAACGTATTTCGTTATATGGTATGACGTTATAACGTATTACGTTATATGGGAAGACGTTATAACGAAATAGGTTATATGGTATGACGTTATAACGTAATATTTTATATGGTATGACGTTATACCGAATTACGTTATATGGGATGACGTTATAACGTATTACGTTATATGGGATGACGTTATAACGTATTACGTTATATGGTATGACGTTATAACGTAATAGGTTATATAGTATGACGTTATACCGAATTACGTTATATGGGATGACGTTATAACGTATTACGTTATATGGGATGACGTTATAACGTATTTCGTTATATGGGATGACGATATAACGTATTACGTTATATGGGATGGCGTTATAACGAAATAGGTTATATGGTATGACGTTATAACGTAATAGGTTATATGGAATGACGTTATACCGAATTACGTTATATGGGATGACGTTATAACGTATTACGTTATATGGAATGACGTTATAACGTATTACGTTATATGGGATGACGTTATAACGTAATACGTTATATGGTATGACGTTATAACATATTACGTTACATGGGATGACGTTATAACGTAATAGGTTATATGGTATGACGTTATAACGTAATAGGTTATATGGTATGACGTTATACCGAATTACGTTATATGGGATGACGTTATAACGTAATAGATTATATGGTATGACGTTATACCGAATTACGTTATATGGGATGACGTTATAACGTATTACGTTTTATGGGATGACGTTATAACGTATTTCGTTATATGGGATGACGTTATAACGTATTACGTTATATGGGATGACGTTATAACGAATTACGTTATATGGGATGACGTTATAACGTATTACGTTTTATGTGATGACGTTATAACGTATTTCGTTATATGGGATGACGTTATAACGTATTACGTTATATGGGATGACGTTATAACGAAATAGGTTATATGGTATGACGTTATAACGTAATAGGTTATATGGTATGACGTTATACCGAATTACGTTATATGGGATGACGTTATAACGTATTACGTTATATGGGATGACGTTATAACGAAATAGGTTATATGGTATGACTTTATAACGTAATAGGTTATATGGTATGACGTTATACCGAATTACGTTATATGGGATGACGTTATAACGTATTACGTTATATGGGATGACGTTATAACGTATTTCGTTATATGGGATGACGATATAACGTATTACGTTATATGGGATGGCGTTATAACGAAATAGGTTATATGGTATGACGTTATAACGTATTACGTTATATGGGATGACGTTATAACGTAATACGTTATATGGTATGACGTTATAACGTATTTCGTTATATGGGATGACGTTATAACGTATTTCGTTATATGGGATGACGTTATAACGTATTACGTTATATGGGATGACGTTATAACGAATTACGTTATATGGGATGACGTTATAACGTATTACGTTTTATGAGATGACGTTATAACGTATTTCGTTATATGGGATGACGTTATAACGTATTACGTTATATGGGATGACGTTATAACGAAATAGGTTATATGGTATGACGTTATAACGTAATAGGTTATATGGTATGACGTTATACCGAATTACGTTATATGGGATGACGTTATAACGTATTACGTTATATGGGATGACGTTATAACGTATTACGTTATATGGTATGACGTTATAACGTAATAGGTTATATGGTATGACGTTATACCGAATTACGTTATATGGGATGACGTTATAACGTATTACGTTATATGGGATGACGTTATAACGTATTTCGTTATATGGGATGACGATATAACGTATTACGTTATATGGGATGACGTTACAACGAAATAGGTTATATGGTATGACGTTATAACGTAATAGGTTATATGGAATGACGTTATAACGTATTTCGTTATATGGGATGACGTTATAACGTATTACGTTATATGGGATGACGTTATAACGTAATAGGTTATATGGTATGACGTTATACCGAATTACGTTATATGGGATGACGTTATAACGTATTACGTTATATGGGATGACGTTATAACGTATTAAGTTATATGGTATGACGTTATAACGTAATAGGTTATATGGGATGACGTTATAACGTATTAAGTTATATGGTATGACGTTATAACGTAATAGGTTATATGGTATGACGTTATACCGAATTACGTTATATGGTATGACGTTATACCGAATTACGTTATATGGGATGACGTTATAACGTATTACGTTATATGGGATGACGTTATAACGTATTACGTTATATGGTATGACGTTATAACGTAATAGGTTATATGGTATGACGTTATACCGAATTACGTTATATGGGATGACGTTATAACGTATTACGTTATATGGGATGACGTTTTAACGTATTTCGTTATATGGGATGACGTTATAACGTATTACGTTATATAGGATGACGTTATAACGTAATGGGTTATATCGTATGACGTTATAACGTAATAGGTTATATGGTATGACGTTATACCGAATTACGTTATATGGGATGATGTTATAACGTATTACGTTTTATGGGATGACGTTATAACGTATTTCGTTTTATGGGATGACGTTATAACGTATTACGTTATATGAGATGACGTTATAACGAATTACGTTATATGGGATGACGTTATAACGTATTACGTTTTATGGGATGACGTTATAACGTATTTCGTTATATGGTATGACGTTATAACGTATTACGTTATATGGGAAGACGTTATAACGAAATAGGTTATATGGTATGACGTTATAACGTAATATTTTATATGGTATGACGTTATACCGAATTACGTTATATGGGATGACGTTATAACGTATTACGTTATATGGGATGACGTTATAACGTATTACGTTATATGGTATGACGTTATAACGTAATAGGTTATATAGTATGACGTTATACCGAATTACGTTATATGGGATGACGTTATAACGTATTACGTTATATGGGATGACGTTATAACGTATTTCGTTATATGGGATGACGATATAACGTATTACGTTATATGGGATGGCGTTATAACGAAATAGGTTATATGGTATGACGTTATAACGTAATAGGTTATATGGAATGACGTTATACCGAATTACGTTATATGGGATGACGTTATAACGTATTACGTTATATGGAATGACGTTATAACGTATTACGTTATATGGGATGACGTTATAACGTAATACGTTATATGGTATGACGTTATAACATATTACGTTACATGGGATGACGTTATAACGTAATAGGTTATATGGTATGACGTTATAACGTAATAGGTTATATGGTATGACGTTATACCGAATTACGTTATATGGGATGACGTTATAACGTAATAGATTATATGGTATGACGTTATACCGAATTACGTTATATGGGATGACGTTATAACGTATTACGTTTTATGGGATGACGTTATAACGTATTTCGTTATATGGGATGACGTTATAACGTATTACGTTATATGGGATGACGTTATAACGAATTACGTTATATGGGATGACGTTATAACGTATTACGTTTTATGAGATGACGTTATAACGTATTTCGTTATATGGGATGACGTTATAACGTATTACGTTATATGGGATGACGTTATAACGAAATAGGTTATATGGTATGACGTTATAACGTAATAGGTTATATGGTATGACGTTATACCGAATTACGTTATATGGGATGACGTTATAACGTATTACGTTATATGGGATGACGTTATAACGTATTACGTTATATGGTATGACGTTATAACGTAATAGGTTATATGGTATGACGTTATACCGAATTACGTTATATGGGATGACGTTATAACGTATTACGTTATATGGGATGACGTTATAACGTATTTCGTTATATGGGATGACGATATAACGTATTACGTTATATGGGATGACGTTATAACGAAATAGGTTATATGGTATGACGTTATAACGTAATAGGTTATATGGAATGACGTTATACCGAATTACGTTATATGGGATGACGTTATAACGTATTACGTTATATGGTATGACGTTATAACGTATTACGTTATATGGGATGACGTTATAACGTATTACGTTATATGGGATGACGTTATAACGAAATAGGTTATATGGTATGACGTTATAACGTAATAGGTTATATGGTATGACGTTATACCGAATTGCGTTATATGGGATGACGTTATATCGTATTACGTTATATGGGATGACGTTATAACGTACTACGTTATATGGGATGACGTTATAACGTATTACGTTATATGGGATGACGTTATAACGAAATAGGTTATATGGTATGACGTTATAACGTAATAGGTTATATGGTATAACGTTATACCGAATTACGTTATATGGGGTGACGTTATAACGTATTACGTTATATGGGATGACGTTATAACGTATTACGTTATATGGTATGACGTTATAACGTAATAGGTTATATGGTATGACGTTATACCGAATTACGTTATATGGGATGACGTTATAACGTATTACGTTATATGGGATGACGTTATAACGTATTACGTTATATGGGATGACGTTATAACGTAATATGTTATATGGTATGACGTTCTAACATATTACGTTACATGGGATGACGTTACAACGTAATAGGTTATATGGTATGACGTTATAACGTAATAGGTTATATGGTATGACGTTATACCGAATTACGTTATATGGGATGACGTTATAACGTATTACGTTATATGGGATGACGTTATAACGTATTTCGTTATATGGGATGACGTTATAACGTATTACGTTATATGGGATGACGTTATAACGTAATAGGATATATGGTATGACGTTATAACGTAATAGGTTATATGGTATGACGTTATACCGAATTACGTTATATGGGATGACGTTATAACGTATTACGTTTTATGGGATGACGTTATAACGTATTTCGTTATATGGGATGACGTTATAACGTATTACGTTATATGGGATGACGTTATAACGTATTACGTTATATGGTATGACGTTATAACGTAATAGATTATATGGCATGACGTTATACCGAATTACGTTATATGGGATGACGTTATAACGTATTACGTTATATGGGATGACGTTATAACGTATTACGTTATATGGTATGACGTTATAACGTAATAGGTTATATGGTATGACGTTATACCGAATTACGTTATATGGGATGACGTTATAACGTATTACGTTTTATGGGATGACGTTATAACGTATTTCGTTATATGGGATGACGTTATAACGTATTACGTTATATGGGATGACGTTATAACGTATTACGTTATATGGTATGACGTTATAACGTAATAGATTATATGGCATGACGTTATACCGAATTACGTTATATGGGATGACGTTATAACGTATTACGTTATATGGGATGACGTTATAACGTATTACGTTATATGGTATGACGTTATAACGTAATAGGTTATATGGTATGACGTTATACCGAATTACGTTATATGGGATGACGTTATAACGTATTACGTTATATGGGATGACGTTATAACGTATTGCGTTGTATGGTATGACGTTATAACGTATTACGTTATATGGGATGACGTTATAACGAAATAGGTTATATGGTATGACGTTATAACGTAATATGTTATATGGTATGACGTTATAACGAAATACGTTATATGGTACGACGTTATAACGTAAATAGGTTATATGGTATGACGTTATACCGTATTACGTTATATGGGATGACGTTATAACGTATTACGTTATATGGTATGACGCTATAACGTAAATAGGTTATATGGTATGACGTTATACCGTATTACGTAATATGGGATGACGTTATAACGTATTACGTTATGTGGAACGATGTTATAACGTATTACGTTATATGGGATGACGTTATAACGAATTACGTTATATGGGATGACGTTATAACGTATTACGTTTTATGGGATGACGTTATAACGTATTTCGTTATATGGGATGACGTTATAACGTATTACGTTATATGGGATGACGTTATAACGTAATAGGTTATATGGTATGACGTTATACCGAATTACGTTATATGGGATGACGTTATAACGTATTACGTTATATGGGATGACGTTATAACGTATTTCGTTATATGGGATGACGTTATAACGTATTACGTTATGTAGGATGACGCTGTAACGTATTTCGTTATATGGGATGACGTTATAACGTATTACGTTATATGGGATGACGTTATAACGAATTACGTTATATGGGATGACGTTATAACGTATTACGTTTTATGGGATGACGTTATAACGTATTTCGTTATATGGGATGACGTTGTAATGTATTACGTTATATGGGATGACGTTATAACGAAATAGGTTATATGGTATGACGTTATAACGTAATAGGTTATATGGTATGACGTTATACCGAATTACGTTATATGGGATGACGTTATAACGTATTACGTTATATGGGATGACGTTATAACGTATTACGTTATATGGTATGACGTTATAACGTAATAGGTTATATGGTATGACGTTATACCGAATTACGTTATATGGGATGACGTTATAACGTATTACGTTATATGGGATGACGTTATAACGTATTTCGTTATATGGGATGACGATATAACGTATTACGTTATATGGGATGACGTTATAACGAAATAGGTTATATGGTATGACGTTATAACGTAATAGGTTATATGGGATGACGTTATACCGAATTACGTTATATGGGATGACGTTATAACGTATTACGTTATATGGGATGACGTTATAACGTATTTCGTTATATGGGATGACGTTATAACGTATTACGTTATATGGGATGACGTTATAACGAAATAGGTTATATGGTATGACGTTATAACGTAATAGGTAATATGGTATGACGTTATACCGAATTACGTTATATGGGATGACGTTATAACGTATTACGTTATATGGGATAACGTTATAACGAAATAGGTTATATGGTATGACGTTATAACGCAATAGGTTATATGGAATGACGTTATACCGAATTACGTTATATGGGATGAAGTTATAACGTATTACGTTATATGGGATGACGTTATAACGTATTTCGTTATATGGGATGACGTTATAACGTATTACGTTATATGGGATGACGTTATAACGAAATAGGTTATATGGTATGACGTTATAACGTAATAGGTTATATGGTATGACGTTATACCGAATTGCGTTATATGGGATGACGTTATATCGTATTACGTTATATGGGATGACGTTATAACGTACTACGTTATATGGGATGACGTTATAACGTATTACGTTATATGGGATGACGTTATAACGAAATAGGTTATATGGTATGACGTTATAACGTAATAGGTTATATGGTATAACGTTATACCGAATTACGTTATATGGGGTGACGTTATAACGTATTACGTTATATGGGATGACGTTATAACGTATTACGTTATATGGTATGACGTTATAACGTAATAGGTTATATGGTATGACGTTATACCGAATTACGTTATATGGGATGACGTTATAACGTATTACGTTATATGGGATGACGTTATAACGTATTACGTTATATGGGATGACGTTATAACGTAATATGTTATATGGTATGACGTTCTAACATATTACGTTACATGGGATGACGTTACAACGTAATAGGTTATATGGTATGACGTTATAACGTAATAGGTTATATGGTATGACGTTATACCGAATTACGTTATATGGGATGACGTTATAACGTATTACGTTATATGGGATGACGTTATAACGTATTTCGTTATATGGGATGACGTTATAACGTATTACGTTATATGGGATGACGTTATAACGTAATAGGATATATGGTATGACGTTATAACGTAATAGGTTATATGGTATGACGTTATACCGAATTACGTTATATGGGATGACGTTATAACGTATTACGTTTTATGGGATGACGTTATAACGTATTTCGTTATATGGGATGACGTTATAACGTATTACGTTATATGGGATGACGTTATAACGTATTACGTTATATGGTATGACGTTATAACGTAATAGGTTATATGGCATGACGTTATACCGAATTACGTTATATGGGATAACGTTATAACGTATTACGTTATATGGGATGACGTTATAACGTATTTCGTTATATGGGATGACGTTATAACGTATTACGTTATATGGGATGACGTTATAACGAAATAGGTTATATGGTATGACGTTATAACGTAATAGGTTATATGGTGTGACGTTATACCGAATTACGTTATATGGAATGACGTTATAACGTATTACGTTATATGGGATGACGTTATAGCGTATTTCGTTATATGGGATGATGTTATAACATATTACGTAATATGGGATGACGTTATAACGTATTACGTTATGTGGGACGACGTTATAACGTATTGCGTTGTATGGTATGACGTTATAACGTATTACGTTATATGGGATGAGGTTATAACGAAATAGGTTATATGGTATGACGTTTTAACGTAATATGTTATATGGTATGACGTTATAACGTAATACGTTATATGGTATGACGTTATAACGTAAATAGGATATATGGTATGACGTTATACCGTATTACGTTATATGGGATGACGTTATAACGCATTACGTTATATGGTATGACGCTATAACGTAAATAGGTTATATGGTATGACGTTATACCGTATTACGTAATATGGGATGACGTTATAACGTATTACGTTATGTGGGACGATGTTATAACGTATTACGTTATGTGGAACGACGTTCTAACGTATTACGTTATATGGGATAACGTTATAACGAAATAGGTTATATGGTATGACGTTATAACGCAATAGGTTATATGGAATGACGTTATACCGAATTACGTTATATGGGATGACGTTATAACGTATTACGTTATGTGGGACGACGTTATAACGTATTGCGTTGTATGGTATGACGTTATAACGTATTACGTTATATGGGATGAGGTTATAACGAAATAGGTTATATGGTATGACGTTATAACGTAATATGTTATATGGTATGACGTTATAACGTAATACGTTATATGGTATGACGTTATAACGTAAATAGGTTATATGGTATGACGTTATACCGTCTTACATTATATGGGATGACGTTATAACGTATTACGTTATATGGTATGACGCTATAACGTAAATAGGTTATATGATATGACGTTATACCGTATTACGTAATATGGGATGACGTTATAACGTATTACGTTATGTGGGACGACGTTATAACGTATTGCGTTGTATGGTATGACGTTATAACGTATTACGTTATATGGGATAACGTTATAACGAAATAGGTTATATGGTATGACGTTATAACGCAATAGGTTTTATGGAATGACGTTATACCGAATTACGTTATATGGGATGACGTTATAACGTATTACGTTATATGGTATGACGTTATAACGTATTACGTTATATGGGATGACGTTATAACGTAATACGTTATATGGTATGACGTTATAACATATTACGTTACATGGGATGACGTTATAACGTAATAGGTTATATGGTATGACGTTATACCGAATTACGTTATATGGTATGACGTTATAACGTATTACGTTATATGGGATGACGTTATACCGAATTACGTTATATGGGATGACGTTATAACGTATTACGTTATATGGGATGACGTTATAGCGTATTTCGTTATATGGGATGATGTTATTACGTATTACGTAATATGGGATGACGTTATAACTTATTACGTTATGTGGGACGACGTTATAACGTATTGCGTTGTATGGTATGACGTTATAACGTATTACGTTATATGGGATGACGTTATAACGAAATAGGTTATATGGTGTGACGTTATAACGTAAACAGGTTATATGGTATGACGTTATAGCGTATTACGTTATATGGCAAGATGTTATAACGTATTACGTTATGTGGTATGACGCTGTAACGTATTACGTTATATGGTATGACGTTATAACGTATTACGTTATATGTTATGACGTTATAACGAAATAGGTTATATGGTATGACGTTATACCGTATTACGTTATATGGGATGACGTTATAACGTATTACGTTATATGGTATGACGTTATAACGTATTACGTTATATGGGATGACGTTATAACGTAATACGTTATATGGTATGACGTTATAACATATTACGTTACATGGGATGACGTTATAACGTAATCGGTTATATGGTAAGACGTTATAACGTAATAGGTTATATGGTATGACGTTATACCGAATTACGTTATATGGGATGACGTTATAACGTATTACGTTATATGGTATGACGTTATAACATATTACGTTACATGGGATGACGTTATAACGTAATAGGTTATATGGTATGACGTTATACCGAATTACGTTATATGGTATGACGTTATAACGTATTACGTTATATGGGATGACGTTATACCGAATTACGTTATATGGGATGACGTTATAACGTATTACGTTATATGGGATGACGTTATAGCGTATTTCGTTATATGGGATGATGTTATTACGTATTACGTAATATGGGATGACGTTATAACTTATTACGTTATGTGGGACGACGTTATAACGTATTGCGTTGTATGGTATGACGTTATAACGTATTACGTTATATGGGATGACGTTATAACGAAATAGGTTATATGGTGTGACGTTATAACGTAAACAGGTTATATGGTATGACGTTATACCGTATTACGTTATATGGCAAGATGTTATAACGTATTACGTTATGTGGTATGACGCTGTAACGTATTACGTTATATGGTATGACGTTATAACGTATTACGTTATATGTGATGACGTTATAACGAAATAGGTTATATGGTATGACGTTGTACCGTATTACGTTATATGGGATGACGTTATAACGTATTACGTTATATGGTATGACGTTATAACGTATTACGTTATATGGGACGACGTTATAACGTAATACGTTATATGGTATGACGTTATAACATATTACGTTACATGGGATGACGTTATAACGTAATAGGTTATATGGTAAGACGTTATAACGTAATAGGTTATATGGTATGACGTTATACCGAATTACGTTATATGGGATGACGTTATAACGTATTACGTTATATGGCATGACGTTATAACGTATTTCGTTATATGGGATGACGTTATAACGTATTACGTTATATGGGATGACGTTATAACGAAATAGGTTATATGGTATGACGTTATAACGTATTTCGTTATATGGGATGATGTTATAACGTATTACGTAATATGGGATGACGTTATAACGTAAACAGGTTATATGGTATGACGTTATACCGTATTACGTTATATGGCATGATGTTATAACGTATTACGTTATGTGGTATGACGCTATAACGTATTACGTTATATGGTATGACGTTATAACGTATTACGTTATATGGGATGACGTTATAACGAAATAGGTTATATGGTATGACGTTATAACGTAATAGGTTATATGGCATGACGTTATAACGTTATACGTTATATGGTATGACGTTATAACATATTACGTTACATGGGATGACGTTATAACGTAATAGGTTATATGGTATGACGTTATAACGTAATAGGTTATATGGTATGACGTTATACCGAATTACGTTATATGGGATGACGTTATAACGTATTACGTTATATGGGATGACGTTATAACGTATTTCGTTATATGGGATGACGTTATAACGTAATACGTTATATGGTATGACGTTATAACGTAAATAGGTTATATGGTATGACGTTATACCGTATTACGTTATATGGGATGACGTTATAACGTATTACGTTATATGGTATGACGCTATAACGTAAATAGGTTGTATGGTATGACGTTATACCATATTACGTAATATGGGATGACGTTATAACGTATTACGTTATGTGGGACGATGTTATAACGTATTACGTTATGTGGGACGACGTTATAACGTATTACGTTATATGGGATGACGTTATAACGAAATAGGTTATATGGTATGACGTTATAACGAAATAGGTTATATGGTATGACGTTATAACGTAATAGGTTATATGGTATGACGTTATACCGAATTACGTTATATGGGATGACGTTATAACGTATTACGTTATATGGGATGACGTTATTGCGTATTTCGTTATATGGGATGATGTTATAACGTATTACGTAATATGGGATGACGTTATAACGTATTACGTTATGTGGGACGACGTTATAACGTATTGCCTTGTATGGTATGACGTTATAACGTATTACGTTATATGGGATGACGTTATAACGAAATAGGTTATATGGTATGACGTTATAACGTAAACAGGTTATATGGTATGACGTTATACCGTATTACGTTATATGGCACGATGTTATAACGTATTACGTTATGTGGTATGACGCTATAACGTATTACGTTATATGGTATGACGTTATAACGTATTACGTTATATGGGATGACGTTATAACGAAATAGGTTATATGGTATGACGTTATACCGAATTACGTTATATGGTATGACTTTATAACGTAATACGTTATATGGTATGACGTTATAACGTAAATAGGTTATATGGTATGACGTTATACCGTATTACGTTATATGGGATGACGCTATAACGTAAATAGGTTGTATGGTATGACGTTATACCATATTACGTAATATGGGATGACGTTATAACGTATTACGTTATGTGGGACGATGTTATAACGTATTACGTTATGTGGGACGACGTTATAACGTATTACGTTATATGGGATGACGGTATAACGAAATAGGTTATATGGTATGACGTTATAACGCAATAGGTTATAAGGAATGACGTTATACCGAATTACGTTATATGGGATGACGTTATAACGTATTACGTTATATGGTATGACGTTATAAAGTAAATAGGTTATATGGTATGACGTTATACCGTATTACGTAATATGGGATGACGTTATAACGTATTACGTTATGTGGGACGACGTTATAACGTATTGCGTTATATGGGATGACGTTATAACGTATTACGTTATATGGGATGACGATATAACGTAATGGATTATATGGTATAACGTTATAACGTATTACGTTATATGGTATGCCGTTATAACGTAATAGGTTATATGGTATGACGTTATACCGAATTACCTTATATGGGATGACGTTATAACGTATTACGTTATATGGGATGACGTTATAGCGTATTTCGTTATATGGGATGACGTTATAACGTATTACGTAATATGGGATGACGTTACAACGTATTACGTTATATGGTATAACGTTATAACGCATTACGTTATATGTTATAACGTAATAACGTAATACGTTGTGCGGTATGAGGTTATAACGTATTACTTTATATGGCATGACGTTATAACGTATTACGTTATGTGGTATGACGTTATAACGTATTACGTCATATGGTATGACGTTATAACGTATTACGTTATATGGGATGACGTTATAACGCATTACGTTATATGGGATGACGTTATAACGTATTACGTTATATGGGATGACGTTATAACGAAATAGGTTATATGGTATGACGTTAAAACGTAATAGGTTATATGGTATGACGTTATACCGAATTACGTTATATGGGATGACGTTATAACGTATTACGTTATATGGGATAACGTTATAACGAAATAGGTTATATGGTATGACGTTATAACGCAATAGGTTATATGGAATGACGTTATACCGAATTACGTTATATGGGATGAAGTTATAACGTATTACGTTATATGGGATGACGTTATAACGTATTTCGTTATATGGGATGACGTTATAACGTATTACGTTATATGGGATGACGTTATAACGAAATAGGTTATATGGTATGACGTTATAACGTAATAGGTTATATGGTATGACGTTATACCGAATTGCGTTATATGGGATGACGTTATATCGTATTACGTTATATGGGATGACGTTATAACGTACTACGTTATATGGGATGACGTTATAACGTATTACGTTATATGGGATGACGTTATAACGAAATAGGTTATATGGTATGACGTTATAACGTAATAGGTTATATGGTATAACGTTATACCGAATTACGTTATATGGGGTGACGTTATAACGTATTACGTTATATGGGATGACGTTATAACGTATTACGTTATATGGTATGACGTTATAACGTAATAGGTTATATGGTATGACGTTATACCGAATTACGTTATATGGGATGACGTTATAACGTATTACGTTATATGGGATGACGTTATAACGTATTACGTTATATGGGATGACGTTATAACGTAATATGTTATATGGTATGACATTCTAACATATTACGTTACATGGGATGACGTTACAACGTAATAGGTTATATGGTATGACGTTATAACGTAATAGGTTATATGGTATGACGTTATACCGAATTACGTTATATGGGATGACGTTATAACGTATTACGTTATATGGGATGACGTTATAACGTATTTCGTTATATGGGATGACGTTATAACGTATTACGTTATATGGGATGACGTTATAACGTAATAGGATATATGGTATGACGTTATAACGTAATAGGTTATATGGTATGACGTTATACCGAATTACGTTATATGGGATGACGTTATAACGTATTACGTTTTATGGGATGACGTTATAACGTATTTCGTTATATGGGATGACGTTATAACGTATTACGTTATATGGGATGACGTTATAACGTATTACGTTATATGGTATGACGTTATAACGTAATAGGTTATATGGCATGACGTTATACCGAATTACGTTATATGGGATAACGTTATAACGTATTACGTTATATGGGATGACGTTATAACGTATTTCGTTATATGGGATGACGTTATAACGTATTACGTTATATGGGATGACGTTATAACGAAATAGGTTATATGGTATGACGTTATAACGTAATAGGTTATATGGTGTGACGTTATACCGAATTACGTTATATGGGATGACGTTATAACGTATTACGTTATATGGGATGACGTTATAGCGTATTTCCTTATATGGGATGATGTTATAACATATTACGTAATATGGGATGACGTTATAACGTATTACGTTATGTGGGACGACGTTATAACGTATTGCGTTGTATGGTATGACGTTATAACGTATTACGTTATATGGGATGAGGTTATAACGAAATAGGTTATATGGTATGACGTTATAACGTAATATGTTATATGGTATGACGTTATAACGTAATACGTTATATGGTATGACGTTATAACGTAAATAGGATATATGGTATGACGTTATACCGTATTACGTTATATGGGATGACGTTATAACGCATTACGTTATATGGTATGACGCTATAACGTAAATAGGTTATATGGTATGACGTTATAACGTAATAGGTTATATGGTATAACGTTATACCGAATTACGTTATATGGGATGACGTTATAACGTATTACGTTATATGGGATGACGTTATAACGTATTACGTTATATGGTATGACGTTATAACGTAATAGGTTATATGGTATGACGTTATACCGAATCACGTTATATGGGATGACGTTATAACGTATTACGTTATATGGGATGACGTTATAACGTATTACGTTATATGGGATGACGTTATAACGTATTACGTTATATGGGATGACGTTATAACGTAATACGTTATATGGTATGACGTTACAACGTAATAGGTTATATGGTATGATGTTATAACGTAATAGGTTATATGGTATGACGTTATACCGAATTACGTTATATGGGATGACGTTATATCGTAATAGGATATATGGTATGACGTTATAACGTAGTAGGTTATATGGTATGACGTTATACCGAATTACGTTATATGGGATGACGTTATAACGTATTACGTTTTATGGGATGACGTTATAACGTATTTCGTTATATGGGATGACGTTATAACGTATTACGTTATATGGGATGACGTTATAACGAAATAGGTTATATGGTATGACGTTATAACGTAATAGGTTATATGGTATGACGTTATACCGAACTACGTTATATGGGATGACGTTATAACGTATTACGTTATATGGGATGACGTTATAACGTATTACGTTATATGGTATGACGTTATAACGTAATAGGTTATATGGCATGACGTTATACCGAATTACGTTATATGGGATGACGTTATAACGTATTACGTTATATGGGATGACGTTATAACGTATTTCGTTATATGGGATGACGTTATAACGTATTACGTTATATGGGATGACGTTATAACGAAATAGGTTATATGGTATGACGTTATAACGTAATAGGTTATATGGTGTGACGTTATACCGAATTACGTTATATGGGATGACGTTATAACGTATTACGTTATATGGGATGACGTTATAGCGTATTTCGTTATATGGGATGATGTTATAACGTATTACGTAATATGGGATGACGTTATAACGTATTACGTTATGTGGGACGACGTTATAACGTATTGCGTTGTATGGTATGACGTTATAACGTATTACGTTATATGGGATGAGGTTATAACGAAATAGGTTATATGGTATGACGTTATAAAGTAATATGTTATATGGTATGACGTTATAACGTAATACGCTATATGGTATGACGTTATAACGTAAATAGGTTATATGGTATGACGTTATACCGTATTACGTTATATGGGATGACGTTATAACGTATTACGTTATATGGTATGACGCTATAACGTAAATAGGTTATATGGTATGACGTTATACCGTATTACGTAATATGGGATGACGTTATAACGTATTACGTTATGTGGGACGATGTTATAACGTATTACGTTATGTGGAACGACGTTCTAACGTATTACGTTATATGGGATAACGTTATAACGAAATAGGTTATATGGTATGACGTTATAACGCAATAGGTTATATGGAATGACGTTATACCGAATTACGTTATATGGGATGACGTTATAACGTATTACGTTATGTGGGACGACGTTATAACGTATTGCGTTGTATGGTATGACGTTATAACGTATTACGTTATATGGGATGAGGTTATAACGAAATAGGTTATATGGTATGACGTTATAACGTAATATGTTATATGGTATGACGTTATAACGTAATACGTTATATGGTATGACGTTATAACGTAAATAGGTTATATGGTATGACGTTATACCGTCTTACATTATATGGGATGACGTTATAACGTATTACGTTATATGGTATGACGCTATAACGTAAATAGGTTATATGATATGACGTTATACCGTATTACGTAATATGGGATGACGTTATAACGTATTACGTTATGTGGGACGACGTTATAACGTATTGCGTTGTATGGTATGACGTTATAACGTATTACGTTATATGGGATAACGTTATAACGAAATAGGTTATATGGTATGACGTTATAACGCAATAGGTTATATGGAATGACGTTATACCGAATTACGTTATATGGGATGACGTTATAACGTATTACGTTATATGGTATGACGTTATAACGTATTACGTTATATGGGATGACGTTATAACGTAATACGTTATATGGTATGACGTTATAACATATTACGTTACATGGGATGACGTTATAACGTAATAGGTTATATGGTATGACGTTATACCCAATTACGTTATATGGTATGACGTTATAACGTATTACGTTATATGGGATGACGTTATACCGAATTACGTTATATGGGATGACGTTATAACGTATTACGTTATATGGGATGACGTTATAGCGTATTTCGTTATATGGGATGATGTTATTACGTATTACGTAATATGGGATGACGTTATAACTTATTACGTTATGTGGGACGACGTTATAACGTATTGCGTTGTATGGTATGACGTTATAACGTATTACGTTATATGGGATGACGTTATACCGAATTACGTTATATGGGATGACGTTATAACGTATTACGTAATATGGGATGACGTTATACCGAATTACGTTATATGGGATGACGTTATAACGTATTACGTTATATGGGATGACGTTATAACGTATTACGTTATATGGTATGACTTTATAACGTAATAGGTTATATGGTATGACGTTATACCGAATTACGTTATATGGGATGACGTTATAACGTATTACGTTATATGGGATGACGTTATAACGTATTACCTTATATGGGATGACGTTATAACGAAATAGGTTATATGGTATGACGTTATAACGTAATAGGTTATATGGTATGACGTTATACCGAATTACGTTATATGGGATGACGTTATAACGTATTACGTTATATGGGATGACGTTATAACGAAATAGGTTATATGGTATGACGTTATAACGTAATAGGTTATATGGTATGACGTTATACCGAATTACGTTATATGGGATGACGTTATACCGAATTACGTTATATGGGATGACGTTATAACGTATTACGTTTTATGGGATGACGTTATAACGTATTTCGTTATATGGGATGACGTTATAACGTATTACGTTATATGGGATGACGTTATAACGAAATAGGTTATATGGTATGACGTTATACCGTATTACGTTATATGGGATGACGTTATAACGTATTACGTTATATGGTATGACGCTATAACGTAAATAGGTTGTATGGTATGACGTTATACCATATTACGTAATATGGGATGACGTTATAACGTATTACGTTATGTGGGACGATGTTATAACGTATTACGTTATGTGGGACGACGTTATAACGTATTACGTTATATGGGATGACGTTATAACGAAATAGGTTATATGGTATGACGTTATAACGAAATAGGTTATATGGTATGACGTTATAACGTAATAGGTTATATGGTATGACGTTATACCGAATTACGTTATATGGGATGACGTTATAACGTATTACGTTATATGGGATGACGTTATTGCGTATTTCGTTATATGGGATGATGTTATAACGTATTACGTAATATGGGATGACGTTATAACGTATTACGTTATGTGGGACGACGTTATAACGTATTGCCTTGTATGGTATGACGTTATAACGTATTACGTTATATGGGATGACGTTATAACGAAATAGGTTATATGGTATGACGTTATAACGTAAACAGGTTATATGGTATGACGTTATACCGTATTACGTTATATGGCACGATGTTATAACGTATTACGTTATGTGGTATGACGCTATAACGTATTACGTTATATGGTATGACGTTATAACGTATTACGTTATATGGGATGACGTTATAACGAAATAGGTTATATGGTATGACGTTATACCGAATTACGTTATATGGTATGACTTTATAACGTAATACGTTATATGGTATGACGTTATAACGTAAATAGGTTATATGGTATGACGTTATACCGTATTACGTTATATGGGATGACGTTATAACGTATTACGTTATATGGTATGACGCTATAACGTAAATAGGTTGTATGGTATGACGTTATACCATATTACGTAATATGGGATGACGTTATAACGTATTACGTTATGTGGGACGATGTTATAACGTATTACGTTATGTGGGACGACGTTATAACGTATTACGTTATATGGGATGACGGTATAACGAAATAGGTTATATGGTATGACGTTATAACGCAATAGGTTATAAGGAATGACGTTATACCGAATTACGTTATATGGGATGACGTTATAACGTATTACGTTATATGGTATGACGTTATAAAGTAAATAGGTTATATGGTATGACGTTATACCGTATTACGTAATATGGGATGACGTTATAACGTATTACGTTATGTGGGACGACGTTATAACGTATTGCGTTATATGGGATGACGTTATAACGTATTACGTTATATGGGATGACGATATAACGTAATGGATTATATGGTATAACGTTATAACGTATTACGTTATATGGTATGCCGTTATAACGTAATAGGTTATATGGTATGACGTTATACCGAATTACCTTATATGGGATGACGTTATAACGTATTAAGTTATATGGGATGACGTTATAGCGTATTTCGTTATATGGGATGACGTTATAACGTATTACGTAATATGGGATGACGTTACAACGTATTACGTTATATGGTATAACGTTATAACGCATTACGTTATATGTTATAACGTAATAACGTAATACGTTGTGCGGTATGAGGTTATAACGTATTACTTTATATGGCATGACGTTATAACGTATTACGTTATGTGGTATGACGTTATAACGTATTACGTCATATGGTATGACGTTATAACGTATTACGTTATATGGGATGACGTTATAACGCATTACGTTATATGGGATGACGTTATAACGTATTACGTTATATGGGATGACGTTATAACGAAATAGGTTATATGGTATGACGTTAAAACGTAATAGGTTATATGGTATGACGTTATACCGAATTACGTTATATGGGATGACGTTATAACGTATTACGTTATATGGGATAACGTTATAACGAAATAGGTTATATGGTATGACGTTATAACGCAATAGGTTATATGGAATGACGTTATACCGAATTACGTTATATGGGATGAAGTTATAACGTATTACGTTATATGGGATGACGTTATAACGTATTTCGTTATATGGGATGACGTTATAACGTATTACGTTATATGGGATGACGTTATAACGAAATAGGTTATATGGTATGACGTTATAACGTAATAGGTTATATGGTATGACGTTATACCGAATTGCGTTATATGGGATGACGTTATATCGTATTACGTTATATGGGATGACGTTATAACGTACTACGTTATATGGGATGACGTTATAACGTATTACGTTATATGGGATGACGTTATAACGAAATAGGTTATATGGTATGACGTTATAACGTAATAGGTTATATGGTATAACGTTATACCGAATTACGTTATATGGGGTGACGTTATAACGTATTACGTTATATGGGATGACGTTATAACGTATTACGTTATATGGTATGACGTTATAACGTAATAGGTTATATGGTATGACGTTATACCGAATTACGTTATATGGGATGACGTTATAACGTATTACGTTATATGGGATGACGTTATAACGTATTACGTTATATGGGATGACGTTATAACGTAATATGTTATATGGTATGACATTCTAACATATTACGTTACATGGGATGACGTTACAACGTAATAGGTTATATGGTATGACGTTATAACGTAATAGGTTATATGGTATGACGTTATACCGAATTACGTTATATGGGATGACGTTATAACGTATTACGTTATATGGGATGACGTTATAACGTATTTCGTTATATGGGATGACGTTATAACGTATTACGTTATATGGGATGACGTTATAACGTAATAGGATATATGGTATGACGTTATAACGTAATAGGTTATATGGTATGACGTTATACCGAATTACGTTATATGGGATGACGTTATAACGTATTACGTTTTATGGGATGACGTTATAACGTATTTCGTTATATGGGATGACGTTATAACGTATTACGTTATATGGGATGACGTTATAACGTATTACGTTATATGGTATGACGTTATAACGTAATAGGTTATATGGCATGACGTTATACCGAATTACGTTATATGGGATAACGTTATAACGAATTACGTTATATGGGATGACGTTATAACGTATTTCGTTATATGGGATGACGTTATAACGTATTACGTTATATGGGATGACGTTATAACGAAATAGGTTATATGGTATGACGTTATAACGTAATAGGTTATATGGTGTGACGTTATACCGAATTACGTTATATGGGATGACGTTATAACGTATTACGTTATATGGGATGACGTTATAGCGTATTTCGTTATATGGGATGATGTTATAACATATTACGTAATATGGGATGACGTTATAACGTATTACGTTATGTGGGACGACGTTATAACGTATTGCGTTGTATGGTATGACGTTATAACGTATTACGTTATATGGGATGAGGTTATAACGAAATAGGTTATATGGTATGACGTTATAACGTAATATGTTATATGGTATGACGTTATAACGTAATACGTTATATGGTATGACGTTATAACGTAAATAGGATATATGGTATGACGTTATACCGTATTACGTTATATGGGATGACGTTATAACGCATTACGTTATATGGTATGACGCTATATCGTAAATAGGTTATATGGTATGACGTTATAACGTATTAGGTTATATGGTATAACGTTATACCGAATTACGTTATATGGGATGACGTTATAACGTATTACGTTATATGGGATGACGTTATAACGTATTACGTTATATGGTATGACGTTATAACGTAATAGGTTATATGGTATGACGTTATACCGAATCACGTTATATGGGATGACGTTATAACGTATTACGTTATATGGGATGACGTTATAACGTATTACGTTATATGGGATGACGTTATAACGTATTACGTTATATGGGATGACGTTATAACGTAATACGTTATATGGTATGACGTTACAACGTAATAGGTTATATGGTATGATGTTATAACGTATTGCCTTGTATGGTATGACGTTATAACGTATTACGTTATATGGGATGACGTTATAACGAAATAGGTTATATGGTATGACGTTATAACGTAAACAGGTTATATGGTATGACGTTATACCGTATTACGTTATATGGCACGATGTTATAACGTATTACGTTATATGGGATGACGTTATAACGTATTACGTTATATGGGATGACGTTATAACGTATTACGTTATATGGGATGACGTTATAACGAAATAGGTTATATGGTATGACGTTATAACGAAATAGGTTATATGGTATGACGTTATAACGTAATAGGTTATATGGTATGACGTTATACCGAATTACGTTATATGGGATGACGTTATAACGTATTACGTTATATGGGATGACGTTATTGCGTATTTCGTTATATGGGATGATGTTATAACGTATTACGTAATATGGGATGACGTTATAACGTATTACGTTATGTGGGACGACGTTATAACGTATTGCCTTGTATGGTATGACGTTATAACGTATTACGTTATATGGGATGACGTTATAACGAAATAGGTTATATGGTATGACGTTATAACGTAAACAGGTTATATGGTATGACGTTATACCGTATTACGTTATATGGCACGATGTTATAACGTATTACGTTATGTGGTATGACGCTATAACGTATTACGTTATATGGTATGACGTTATAACGTATTACGTTATATGGGATGACGTTATAACGAAATAGGTTATATGGTATGACGTTATACCGAATTACGTTATATGGTATGACTTTATAACGTAATACGTTATATGGTATGACGTTATAACGTAAATAGGTTATATGGTATGACGTTATACCGTATTACGTTATATGGGATGACGTTATAACGTATTACGTTATATGGTATGACGCTATAACGTAAATAGGTTGTATGGTATGACGTTATACCATATTACGTAATATGGGATGACGTTATAACGTATTACGTTATGTGGGACGATGTTATAACGTATTACGTTATGTGGGACGACGTTATAACGTATTACGTTATATGGGATGACGGTATAACGAAATAGGTTATATGGTATGACGTTATAACGCAATAGGTTATAAGGAATGACGTTATACCGAATTACGTTATATGGGATGACGTTATAACGTATTACGTTATATGGTATGACGTTATAAAGTAAATAGGTTATATGGTATGACGTTATACCGTATTACGTAATATGGGATGACGTTATAACGTATTACGTTATGTGGGACGACGTTATAACGTATTGCGTTATATGGGATGACGTTATAACGTATTACGTTATATGGGATGACGATATAACGTAATGGATTATATGGTATAACGTTATAACGTATTACGTTATATGGTATGCCGTTATAACGTAATAGGTTATATGGTATGACGTTATACCGAATTACCTTATATGGGATGACGTTATAACGTATTACGTTATATGGGATGACGTTATAGCGTATTTCGTTATATGGGATGACGTTATAACGTATTACGTAATATGGGATGACGTTACAACGTATTACGTTATATGGTATAACGTTATAACGCATTACGTTATATGTTATAACGTAATAACGTAATACGTTGTGCGGTATGAGGTTATAACGTATTACTTTATATGGCATGACGTTATAACGTATTACGTTATGTGGTATGACGTTATAACGTATTACGTCATATGGTATGACGTTATAACGTATTACGTTATATGGGATGACGTTATAACGCATTACGTTATATGGGATGACGTTATAACGTATTACGTTATATGGGATGACGTTATAACGAAATAGGTTATATGGTATGACGTTAAAACGTAATAGGTTATATGGTATGACGTTATACCGAATTACGTTATATGGGATGACGTTATAACGTATTACGTTATATGGGATAACGTTATAACGAAATAGGTTATATGGTATGACGTTATAACGCAATAGGTTATATGGAATGACGTTATACCGAATTACGTTATATGGGATGAAGTTATAACGTATTACGTTATATGGGATGACGTTATAACGTATTTCGTTATATGGGATGACGTTATAACGTATTACGTTATATGGGATGACGTTATAACGAAATAGGTTATATGGTATGACGTTATAACGTAATAGGTTATATGGTATGACGTTATACCGAATTGCGTTATATGGGATGACGTTATATCGTATTACGTTATATGGGATGACGTTATAACGTACTACGTTATATGGGATGACGTTATAACGTATTACGTTATATGGGATGACGTTATAACGAAATAGGTTATATGGTATGACGTTATAACGTAATAGGTTATATGGTATAACGTTATACCGAATTACGTTATATGGGGTGACGTTATAACGTATTACGTTATATGGGATGACGTTATAACGTATTACGTTATATGGTATGACGTTATAACGTAATAGGTTATATGGTATGACGTTATACCGAATTACGTTATATGGGATGACGTTATAACGTATTACGTTATATGGGATGACGTTATAACGTATTACGTTATATGGGATGACGTTATAACGTAATATGTTATATGGTATGACATTCTAACATATTACGTTACATGGGATGACGTTACAACGTAATAGGTTATATGGTATGACGTTATAACGTAATAGGTTATATGGTATGACGTTATACCGAATTACGTTATATGGGATGACGTTATAACGTATTACGTTATATGGGATGACGTTATAACGTATTTCGTTATATGGGATGACGTTATAACGTATTACGTTATATGGGATGACGTTATAACGTAATAGGATATATGGTATGACGTTATAACGTAATAGGTTATATGGTATGACGTTATACCGAATTACGTTATATGGGATGACGTTATAACGTATTACGTTTTATGGGATGACGTTATAACGTATTTCGTTATATGGGATGACGTTATAACGTATTACGTTATATGGGATGACGTTATAACGTATTACGTTATATGGTATGACGTTATAACGTAATAGGTTATATGGCATGACGTTATACCGAATTACGTTATATGGGATAACGTTATAACGAATTACGTTATATGGGATGACGTTATAACGTATTTCGTTATATGGGATGACGTTATAACGTATTACGTTATATGGGATGACGTTATAACGAAATAGGTTATATGGTATGACGTTATAACGTAATAGGTTATATGGTGTGACGTTATACCGAATTACGTTATATGGGATGACGTTATAACGTATTACGTTATATGGGATGACGTTATAGCGTATTTCGTTATATGGGATGATGTTATAACATATTACGTAATATGGGATGACGTTATAACGTATTACGTTATGTGGGACGACGTTATAACGTATTGCGTTGTATGGTATGACGTTATAACGTATTACGTTATATGGGATGAGGTTATAACGAAATAGGTTATATGGTATGACGTTATAACGTAATATGTTATATGGTATGACGTTATAACGTAATACGTTATATGGTATGACGTTATAACGTAAATAGGATATATGGTATGACGTTATACCGTATTACGTTATATGGGATGACGTTATAACGCATTACGTTATATGGTATGACGCTATATCGTAAATAGGTTATATGGTATGACGTTATAACGTATTAGGTTATATGGTATAACGTTATACCGAATTACGTTATATGGGATGACGTTATAACGTATTACGTTATATGGGATGGCGTTATAACGTATTACGTTATATGGTATGACGTTATAACGTAATAGGTTATATGGTATGACGTTATACCGAATCACGTTATATGGGATGACGTTATAACGTATTACGTTATATGGGATGACGTTATAACGTATTACGTTATATGGGATGACGTTATAACGTATTACGTTATATGGGATGACGTTATAACGTAATACGTTATATGGTATGACGTTACAACGTAATAGGTTACATGGTATGATGTTATAACGTAATAGGTTATATGGTATGACGTTATACCGAATTACGTTATATGGGATGACGTTATATCGTAATAGGATATATGGTATGACGTTATAACGTAGTAGGTTATATGGTATGACGTTATACCGAATTACGTTATATGGGATGACGTTATAACGTATTACGTTATATGGGATGACGTTATAACGTATTTCGTTATATGGGATGACGTTATAACGTATTACGTTATATGGGATGACGTTATAACGTAATAGGATATATGGTATGAAGTTATAACGTAATAGGTTATATGGTATGACGTTATACCGAATTACGTTATATGGGATGACGTTATAACGTATTACGTTTTATGGGATGACGTTATAACGTATTTCGTTATATGGGATGACGTTATAACGTATTACGTTATATGGGATGACGTTATAACGTATTACGTTATATGGTATGACGTTATAACGTAATAGGTTATATGGCATGACGTTATACCGAATTACGTTATATGGGATAACGTTATAACGAATTACGTTATATGGGATGACGTTATAACGTATTTCGTTATATGGGATGACGTTATAACGTATTACGTTATATGGGATGACGTTATAACGAAATAGGTTATATGGTATGACGTTATAACGTAATAGGTTATATGGTGTGACGTTATACCGAATTACGTTATATGGGATGACGTTATAACGTATTACGTTATATGGGATGACGTTATAGCGTATTTCGTTATATGGGATGATGTTATAACATATTACGTAATATGGGATGACGTTATAACGTATTACGTTATGTGGGACGACGTTATAACGTATTGCGTTGTATGGTATGACGTTATAACGTATTACGTTATATGGGATGAGGTTATAACGAAATAGGTTATATGGTATGACGTTATAACGTAATATGTTATATGGTATGACGTTATAACGTAATACGTTATATGGTATGACGTTATAACGTAAATAGGATATATGGTATGACGTTATACCGTATTACGTTATATGGGATGACGTTATAACGCATTACGTTATATGGTATGACGCTATATCGTAAATAGGTTATATGGTATGACGTTATAACGTATTAGGTTATATGGTATAACGTTATACCGAATTACGTTATATGGGATGACGTTATAACGTATTACGTTATATGGGATGACGTTATAACGTATTACGTTATATGGTATGACGTTATAACGTAATAGGTTATATGGTATGACGTTATACCGAATCACGTTATATGGGATGACGTTATAACGTATTACGTTATATGGGATGACGTTATAACGTATTACGTTATATGGGATGACGTTATAACGTATTACGTTATATGGGATGACGTTATAACGTAATACGTTATATGGTATGACGTTACAACGTAATAGGTTATATGGTATGATGTTATAACGTAATAGGTTATATGGTATGACGTTATACCGAATTACGTTATATGGGATGACGTTATATCGTAATAGGATATATGGTATGACGTTATAACGTAGTAGGTTATATGGTATGACGTTATACCGAATTACGTTATATGGGATGACGTTATAACGTATTACGTTTTATGGGATGACGTTATAACGTATTTCGTTATATGGGATGACGTTATAACGTATTACGTTATATGGGATGACGTTATAACGAAATAGGTTATATGGTATGACGTTATAACGTAATAGGTTATATGGTATGACGTTATACCGAACTACGTTATATGGGATGACGTTATAACGTATTACGTTATATGGGATGACGTTATAACGTATTTCGTTATATGGGATGACGTTATAACGTATTACGTTATATGGGATGACGTTATAACGTAATAGGATATATGGTATGACGTTATAACGTAATAGGTTATATGGTATGACGTTATACCGAATTACGTTATATGGGATGACGTTATAACGTATTACGTTTTATGGGATGACGTTATAACGTATTTCGTTATATGGGATGACGTTATAACGTATTACGTTATATGGGATGACGTTATAACGTATTACGTTATATGGTATGACGTTATAACGTAATAGGTTATATGGCATGACGTTATACCGAATTACGTTATATGGGATAACGTTATAACGTATTACGTTATATGGGATGACGTTATAACGTATTTCGTTATATGGGATGACGTTATAACGTATTACGTTATATGGGATGACGTTATAACGAAATAGGTTATATGGTATGACGTTATAACGTAATAGGTTATATGGTGTGACGTTATACCGAATTACGTTATATGGGATGACGTTATAACGTATTACGTTATATGGGATGACGTTATAGCGTATTTCGTTATATGGGATGATGTTATAACATATTACGTAATATGGGATGACGTTATAACGTATTACGTTATGTGGGACGACGTTATAACGTATTGCGTTGTATGGTATGACGTTATAACGTATTACGTTATATGGGATGAGGTTATAACGAAATAGGTTATATGGTATGACGTTATAACGTAATATGTTATATGGTATGACGTTATAACGTAATACGTTATATGGTATGACGTTATAACGTAAATAGGATATATGGTATGACGTTATACCGTATTACGTTATATGGGATGGCGTTATAACGCATTACGTTATATGGTATGACGCTATAACGTAAATAGGTTATATGGTATGACGTTATAACGTAATAGGTTATATGGTATAACGTTATACCGAATTACGTTATATGGGATGACGTTATAACGTATTACGTTATATGGGATGACGTTATAACGTATTACGTTATATGGTATGACGTTATAACGTAATAGGTTATATGGTATGACGTTATACCGAATCACGTTATATGGGATGACGTTATAACGTATTACGTTATATGGGATGACGTTATAACGTATTACGTTATATGGGATGACGTTATAACGTATTACGTTATATGGGATGACGTTATAACGTAATACGTTATATGGTATGACGTTACAACGTAATAGGTTATATGGTATGATGTTATAACGTAATAGGTTATATGGTATGACGTTATACCGAATTACGTTATATGGGATGACGTTATATCGTAATAGGATATATGGTATGACGTTATAACGTAGTAGGTTATATGGTATGACGTTATACCGAGTTACGTTATATGGGATGACGTTATAACGTATTACGTTTTATGGGATGACGTTATAACGTATTTCGTTATATGGGATGACGTTATAACGTATTACGTTATATGGGATGACGTTATAACGAAATAGGTTATATGGTATGACGTTATAACGTAATAGGTTATATGGTATGACGTTATACCGAACTACGTTATATGGGATGACGTTATAACGTATTACGTTATATGGGATGACGTTATAACGTATTACGTTATATGGTATGACGTTATAACGTAATAGGTTATATGGCATGACGTTATACCGAATTACGTTATATGGGATGACGTTATAACGTATTACGTTATATGGGATGACGTTATAACGTATTTCGTTATATGGGATGACGTTATAACGTATTACGTTATATGGGATGACGTTATAACGAAATAGGTTATATGGTATGACGTTATAACGTAATAGGTTATATGGTGTGACGTTATACCGAATTACGTTATATGGGATGACGTTATAACGTATTACGTTATATGGGATGACGTTATAGCGTATTTCGTTATATGGGATGATGTTATAACGTATTACGTAATATGGGATGACGTTATAACGTATTACGTTATGTGGGACGACGTTATAACGTATTGCGTTGTATGGTATGACGTTATAACGTATTACGTTATATGGGATGAGGTTATAACGAAATAGGTTATATGGTATGACGTTATAAAGTAATATGTTATATGGTATGACGTTATAACGTAATACGCTATATGGTATGACGTTATAACGTAAATAGGTTATATGGTATGACGTTATACCGTATTACGTTATATGGGATGACGTTATAACGTATTACGTTATATGGTATGACGCTATAACGTAAATAGGTTATATGGTATGACGTTATACCGTATTACGTAATATGGGATGACGTTATAACGTATTACGTTATGTGGGACGATGTTATAACGTATTACGTTATGTGGAACGACGTTCTAACGTATTACGTTATATGGGATAACGTTATAACGAAATAGGTTATATGGTATGACGTTATAACGCAATAGGTTATATGGAATGACGTTATACCGAATTACGTTATATGGGATGACGTTATAACGTATTACGTTATGTGGGACGACGTTATAACGTATTGCGTTGTATGGTATGACGTTATAACGTATTACGTTATATGGGATGAGGTTATAACGAAATAGGTTATATGGTATGACGTTATAACGTAATATGTTATATGGTATGACGTTATAACGTAATACGTTATATGGTATGACGTTATAACGTAAATAGGTTATATGGTATGACGTTATACCGTCTTACATTATATGGGATGACGTTATAACGTATTACGTTATATGGTATGACGCTATAACGTAAATAGGTTATATGATATGACGTTATACCGTATTACGTAATATGGGATGACGTTATAACGTATTACGTTATGTGGGACGACGTTATAACGTATTGCGTTGTATGGTATGACGTTATAACGTATTACGTTATATGGGATAACGTTATAACGAAATAGGTTATATGGTATGACGTTATAACGCAATAGGTTATATGGAATGACGTTATACCGAATTACGTTATATGGGATGACGTTATAACGTATTACGTTATATGGAATGACGTTATAACGTATTACGTTATATGGGATGACGTTATAACGTAATACGTTATATGGTATGACGTTATAACATATTACGTTACATGGGATGACGTTATAACGTAATAGGTTATATGGTATGACGTTATACCCAATTACGTTATATGGTATGACGTTATAACGTATTACGTTATATGGGATGACGTTATACCGAATTACGTTATATGGGATGACGTTATAACGTATTACGTTATATGGGATGACGTTATAGCGTATTTCGTTATATGGGATGATGTTATTACGTATTACGTAATATGGGATGACGTTATAACTTATTACGTTATGTGGGACGACGTTATAACGTATTGCGTTGTATGGTATGACGTTATAACGTATTACGTTATATGGGATGACGTTATACCGAATTACGTTATATGGGATGACGTTATAACGTATTACGTAATATGGGATGACGTTATACCGAATTACGTTATATGGGATGACGTTATAACGTATTACGTTATATGGGATGACGTTATAACGTATTACGTTATATGGTATGACTTTATAACGTAATAGGTTATATGGTATGACGTTATACCGAATTACGTTATATGGGATGACGTTATAACGTATTACGTTATATGGGATGACGTTATAACGTATTACCTTATATGGGATGACGTTATAACGAAATAGGTTATATGGTATGACGTTATAACGTAATAGGTTATATGGTATGACGTTATACCGAATTACGTTATATGGGATGACGTTATAACGTATTACGTTATATGGGATGACGTTATAACGAAATAGGTTATATGGTATGACGTTATAACGTAATAGGTTATATGGTATGACGTTATACCGAATTACGTTATATGGGATGTCGTTATACCGAATTACGTTATATGGGATGACGTTATAACGTATTACGTTTTATGGGATGACGTTATAACGTATTTCGTTATATGGGATGACGTTATAACGTATTACGTTATATGGGATGACGTTATAACGAAATAGGTTATATGGTATGACGTTATAACGTAATAGGTTATATGGTATGACGTTATACCGAATTACGTTATATGGGATGACGTTATAACGTATTACGTTATATGGGATGACGTTATAACGAAATAGGTTATATGGTATGACGTTATAACGTAATAGGTTATATGGTATGACGTTATACCGAATTACGTTATATGGTATGACGTTATACCGAATTACGTTATATGGGATGACGTTATAACGTATTACGTTATATGGGATGACGTTATAACGTATTACGTTTTATGGGATGACGTTATAACGTATTTCGTTATATGGGATGACGTTATAACGTATTACGTTATATGGGATGGCGTTATAACGAAATAGGTTATATGGTATGACGTTATAACGTAATAGGTTATATGGTATGACGTTATACCGAATTACGTTATATGGGATGACGTTATAACGTATTACGTTATATGGGATGACGTTATAACGTATTACGTTATATGGGATGACGTTATAACGTATTACGTTATATGGGATGACGTTATAACGAAACAGGTTATATGGTATGACGTTATAACGTAATAGGTTATATGGTATAACGTTATACCGAATTACGTTATATGGGATGACGTTATAACGTATTACGTTATATGGGATGACGTTATAACGAAATAGGTTATATGGTATGACGTTATAACGTAATAGGTTATATGGTATAACGTTATACCGAATTACGTTATATGGGATGACGTTATAACGTATTACGTTATATGGGATGACGTTATTACGTATTACCTTATATGGGATGACGTTATAACGAAATAGGTTATATGGTATGACGTTATAACGTAACAGGTTATATGGTATGACGTTATACCGAATTACGTTATATGGGATGACGTTATAACGTATTACGTTATATGGGATGACGTTATAACGTATTACGTTATATGGGATGACGTTATAACGTATTTCGTTATATGGGATGACGTTATAACGTATTACGTTATATGGGATGACGTTATAACGAAATAGGTTATATGGTATGACGTTATAACGTAATAGGTTATATGGGATGACGTTATACCGAATTACGTTATATGGGATGACGTTATAACGTATTACGTTATATGGGATGACGTTATAACGTATTTCGTTATATGGGATGACGTTATAACGTGTTACGTTATATGGGATGACGTTATAACGAAATAGGTTATATGGTATGACGTTATAACGTAATAGGTTATATGGTATGACGTTATACCGAATTACGTTATATGGGATGACGTTATAACGTATTACGTTATATGGGATAACGTTATAACGAAATAGGTTATATGGTATGACGTTATAACGCAATAGGTTATATGGAATGACGTTATACCGAATTACGTTATATGGTATGACGTTATAACGCAATAGGTTATATGGAATGACGTTATACCGAATTACGTTATATGGGATGACGTTATAACGTATTACGTTATATGGGATGACGTTATAACGAAATAGGTTATATGGTATGACGTTATAACGTAATAGGTTATATGGTATAACGTTATACCGAATTACGTTATATGGGATGACGTTATAACGTATTACGTTATATGGGATGACGTTATAACGAAATAGGTTATATGGTATGACGTTATAACGTAATAGGTTATATGGTATAACGTTATACCGAATTACGTTATGTGGGACGACGTTATAACGTATTACGTAATATGGGATGACGTTATACCGAATTACGTTATATGGGATGACGTTATAACGTATTACGTTATATGGGATGACGTTATAACGTATTACGTTATATGGTATGACTTTATAACGTAATAGGTTATATGGTATGACGTTATACCGAATTACGTTATATGGGATGACGTTATAACGTATTACGTTATATGGGATGACGTTATAACGTATTACCTTATATGGGATGACGTTATAACGAAATAGGTTATATGGTATGACGTTATAACGTAATAGGTTATATGGTATGACGTTATACCGAATTACGTTATATGGGATGACGTTATAACGTATTACGTTATATGGGATGACGTTATAACGAAATAGGTTATATGGTATGACGTTATAACGTAATAGGTTATATGGTATGACGTTATACCGAATTACGTTATATGGGATGACGTTATACCGAATTACGTTATATGGGATGACGTTATAACGTATTACGTTTTATGGGATGACGTTATAACGTATTTCGTTATATGGGATGACGTTATAACGTATTACGTTATATGGGATGACGTTATAACGAAATAGGTTATATGGTATGACGTTATAACGTAATAGGTTATATGGTATGACGTTATACCGAATTACGTTATATGGGATGACGTTATAACGTATTACGTTATATGGGATGACGTTATAACGAAATAGGTTATATGGTATGACGTTATAACGTAATAGGTTATATGGTATGACGTTATACCGAATTACGTTATATGGTATGACGTTATACCGAATTACGTTATATGGGATGACGTTATAACGTATTACGTTATATGGGATGACGTTATAACGTATTACGTTTTATGGGATGACGTTATAACGTATTTCGTTATATGGGATGACGTTATAACGTATTACGTTATATGGGATGGCGTTATAACGAAATAGGTTATATGGTATGACGTTATAACGTAATAGGTTATATGGTATGACGTTATACCGAATTACGTTATATGGGATGACGTTATAACGTATTACGTTATATGGGATGACGTTATAACGTATTACGTTATATGGGATGACGTTATAACGTATTACGTTATATGGGATGACGTTATAACGAAACAGGTTATATGGTATGACGTTATAACGTAATAGGTTATATGGTATAACGTTATACCGAATTACGTTATATGGGATGACGTTATAACGTATTACGTTATATGGGATGACGTTATAACGAAATAGGTTATATGGTATGACGTTATAACGTAATAGGTTATATGGTATAACGTTATACCGAATTACGTTATATGGGATGACGTTATAACGTATTACGTTATATGGGATGACGTTATTACGTATTACCTTATATGGGATGACGTTATAACGAAATAGGTTATATGGTATGACGTTATAACGTAACAGGTTATATGGTATGACGTTATACCGAATTACGTTATATGGGATGACGTTATAACGTATTACGTTATATGGGATGACGTTATAACGTATTACGTTATATGGGATGACGTTATAACGTATTTCGTTATATGGGATGACGTTATAACGTATTACGTTATATGGGATGACGTTATAACGAAATAGGTTATATGGTATGACGTCATAACGTAATAGGTTATATGGGATGACGTTATACCGAATTACGTTATATGGGATGACGTTATAACGTATTACGTTATATGGGATGACGTTATAACGTATTTCGTGATATGGGATGACGTTATAACGTGTTACGTTATATGGGATGACGTTATAACGAAATAGGTTATATGGTATGACGTTATAACGTAATAGGTTATATGGTATGACGTTATACCGAATTACGTTATATGGGATGACGTTATAACGTATTACGTTATATGGGATGACGTTATAACGTGTTACGTTATATGGTATGACGTTATAACGCAATAGGTTATATGGAATGACGTTATACCGAATTACGTTATATGGTATGACGTTATAACGTATTACGTTATATGGGATGACGTTATAACGAAATAGGTTATATGGTATGACGTTATAACGTATTTCGTTATATGGGATGACGTTATAACGTGTTACGTTATATGGGATGACGTTATAACGTATTTCGTTATATGGGATGACGTTATAACGTGTTACGTTATATGGTATGACGTTATAACGCAATAGGTTATATGGAATGACGTTATACCGAATTACGTTATATGGGATGACGTTATAACGTATTACGTTATATGGGATGACGTTATAACGAAATAGGTTATATGGTATGACGTTATAACGTAATAAGTTATATGGTATAACGTTATACCGAATTACGTTATATGGGATGACGTTATAACGTATTACGTTATATGGGATGACGTTATAACGAAATAGGTTATATGGTATGACGTTATAACGTAATAAGTTATATGGTATAACGTTATACCGAATTACGTTATATGGGATGACGTTATAACGTATTACGTTATGTGGGACGATGTTATAACGTATTACGTTATGTGGGACGACGTTATAACGTATTACGTTATATGGGATGACGTTATAACGAAATAGGTTATATGGTCAGACGTTATAACGCAATAGGTTATATGGAATGACGTTACACCGAATTACGTTATATGGGATGACGTTATAACGTATTACGTTATATGGTATGACGTTATAACGTATTACGTTATATGGTAAGACGTTATAACGTAATAGGTTATATGGTATGACGTTATACCGAATTACGTTATATGGGATGACGTTATAACGTATTACGTTATATGGGATGACGTTATAACGTATTGCGTTATATGGGATGACGTTACAACGTATTACGTTATATGGGATGACGTTATAACGTAATAGGTTATATGGTATGACGTTATAACGTAATAGGTTATATGGTATGACGTTATACCGAATTACGTTATATGGGATGACGTTATAACGTATTACGTTTTATGGGATGACGTTATAACGTATTTGGTTATATGGGATGACGTCATAACGTATTACGTTATATGGGATGACGTTATAACGAATTACGTTATATGGGATGACGTTATAACGTATTGCGGTGTATGGTATGACGTTATAACGTATTACGTTATATGGGATGACGCTATAACGAAATAGGTTATATGGTATGACGTTATAACGTAACAGGTTATATGGTATGACGTTATAACGTAATACGTTATATGGTATGACGTTATAACGTAAATAGGTTATATGGTATGACGTTATACCGTATTACGTCATATGGGATGACGTTATAACGTATTACGTTATACGGTATGACGCTATAACGTAAATAGGTTATATGGTATGACGTTATACCGTATTACGTAATATGGGATGACGTTATAACGTATTACGTTATGTGGGACGATGTTATAACGTATTACGTTATGTGGGACGACGTTATAACGTATTACGTTATATGGGATGACGTTATAACGCAATAGGTTATATGGAATGACGTTATACCGAATTACGTAATATGGGATGACTTTATAACGTAATAGGTTATATGGTATGACGTTATACCGAATTACGTTACATGGGATGGCGTTATAACGTAATAGGTTATATGGTATGACGTTATAACGTAATAAGTTATATGGTATGACGTTATACCGAATTGCGTTATATGGGATGACGTTATAACGTATTACGTTATATGGGATGACGTTATAACGTATTGCGTTGTATGGGATGACGTTATAACGTATTACGTTATATGGGATGACGTTATAACGAAATATGTTATATGGTATGACGTTATTACGTAAACAGGTTATATGGTATGACGTTATACCGTATTACGTTCTATGGCATGATGTTATAACGTATTACGTTACGTGGGATGACGTTATAACGTATTTCGTTATATGGGATGACGTTATAACGTATTACGTTATATGGGATGACGTTATAACGAAATAGGATATATGGTATGACGTTATAACGTAATAGGTTATATGGGATGACGTTATACCGAATTACGTTATATGGGATGACGTTATAACGTATTACGTTATATGGGATGACGTTATAACGTATTTCGTTATATGGGATGACGTTATAACGTATTACGTTATATGGGATGACGTTATAACGAAATAGGTTATATGGTATGACGTTATAACGTAATAGGTTATATGGTATGACGTTATACCGAATTACGTTATATGGGATGACGTTATAACGTATTACGTTATGTGGGACGACGTTATAACGTATTACGTTATATGGGATGACGTTATAACGAAATAGGTTATATGGTATGACGTTATAACGTAATAGGTTATATGGTATGACGTTATACCGAATTACGTTATATGGGATGACGTTATAACGTATTACGTTATATGGGATGACGTTATAGCGTATTTCGTTATATGGAATGATGTTATAACGTATTACGTAATATGGGTTGACGTTATAACGTATTACGTTATCTGGGACGACGTTATAACGTATTGCGTTGTATGGTATAACGTTATAACGTATTACGTTATATGGGATGACGTTATAACGAAATAGGTTATATGGTATGACGTTATAACGTAATAGATTATATGGTATGACGTTATAACGTAATACGTTATATGGTATGACGTTATAACGTAAATAGGTTTTATGGTATGACGTTATACCGTATTACGTTATATGGGATCACGTCATAACGTATTACGTTATCTGGTATGACGCTATAACGTAAATAGGTTATATGGTATGACGTTATACCGTATTACGTAATATGGGATGACGTTATAACGTATTACGTTATGTGGGACGATGTTATAACGTATTACGTTATGTGGGACGACGTTATAACGTATTGCGTTATATGGGATAACGTTATAACGAAATAGGTAATATGGTATGACGTTATAACGCAATAGGTTATATGGAATGACGTTATACCGAATTACGTTATATGGGATGACGTTATAACGTATTACGTTATATGGTATGACGTTATAACGTATTACGTTATATGGGATGACGTTATAACGTAATACGTTATATGGTATGACGCTATAACGTATTTCGTTATATGGGATGACGTTATAACGTATTACGTTATATGGGATGACGTTATAACGTATTACGTTATATGGTATGACGTTATAACGTATTACGTTATATGGGATGACGTTATAACGAAATAGGTTATATGGTATGACGTTATAACGTAATAGGTTATATGGTATGACGTTATACCGAATTACGTTATATGGGATGACGTTATAACGTATTACGTTATATGGGATGACGTTATAACGTATTACGTTATATGGTATGACGTTATAACGTAATAGGTTATATGGTATGACGTTATACCGAATTACGTTATATGGGATGACGTTATAACGTATTACGTTATATGGGATGACGTTATAACGTATTTCGTTATATGGGATGATGTTATAACGTATTACGTTATATGGGATGACGTTATAACGAAATAGGTTATATGGTATGACGTTATAACGTAATAGGTTATATGGGATGACGTTATACCGAATTACGTTATATGGGATGACGTTATAACGTATTACGTTATATGGGATGACGTTATAACGTATTTCGTTATATGGGATGACGTTATAACGTATTACGTTATATGGGATGACGTTATAACGAAATAGGTTATATGGTATGACGTTATAACGTAATAGGTTATATGGTATGACGTTATACCGAATTACGTTATATGGGATGACGTTATAACGTATTACGTTATATGGGATAACGTTATAACGAAATAGGTTATATGGAATGACGTTATAACGCAATAGGTTATATGGAATGACGTTATACCGAATTACGTTATATGGGATGACGTTATAACGTATTACGTTATATGGGATGACGTTATAACGTATTTCGTTATATGGGATGACGTTATAACGTATTACGTTATATGGGATGATGTTATAACGTATTACGTAATATGGGTTGACGTTATAACGTATTACGTTATCTGGGACGACGTTATAACGTATTGCGTTGTATGGTATAACGTTATAACGTATTACGTTATATGGGATGACGTTATAACGAAATAGGTTATATGGTATGACGTTATAACGTAATAGATTATATGGTATGACGTTATAACGTAATACGTTATATGGTATGACGTTATAACGTAAATAGGTTTTATGGTATGACGTTATACCGTATTACGTTATATGGGATGTCGTCATAACGTATTACGTTATCTGGTATGACGCTATAACGTAAATAGGTTATATGGTATGACGTTATACCGTATTACGTAATATGGGATGACGTTATAACGTATTACGTTATGTGGGACGATGTTATAACGTATTACGTTATGTGGGACGACGTTATAACGTATTACGTTATATGGGATAACGTTATAACGAAATAGGTAATATGGTATGACGTTATAACGCAATAGGTTATATGGAATGACGTTATACCGAATTACGTTATATGGGATGACGTTATAACGTATTACGTTATATGGTATAACGTTATAACGTATTACGTTATATGGGATGACGTTATAACGTAATACGTTATATGGTATGACGTTATAACGTATTTCGTTATATGGGATGACGTTATAACGTATTACGTTATATGGGATGACGTTATAACGTATTACGTTATATGGTATGACGTTATAACGTATTACGTTATATGGGATGACGTTATAACGAAATAGGTTATATGGTATGACGTTATAACGTAATAGGTTATATGGTATGACGTTATACCGAATTACGTTATATGGGATGACGTTATAACGTATTACGTTATATGGGATGACGTTATAACGTATTACGTTATATGGTATGACGTTATAACGTAATAGGTTATATGGTATGACGTTATACCGAATTACGTTATATGGGATGACGTTATAACGTATTACGTTATATGGGATGACGTTATAACGTATTTCGTTATATGGGATGACGTTATAACGTATTACGTTATATGGGATGACGTTATAACGAAATAGGTTATATGGTATGACGTTATAACGTAATAGGTTATATGGGATGACGTTATACCGAATTACGTTATATGGGATGACGTTATAACGTATTACGTTATATGGGATGGCGTTATAACGTATTTCGTTATATGGGATGACGTTATAACGTATTACGTTATATGGGATTACGTTATAACGATATAGGTTATATGGTATGACGTTATAACGTAATAGGTTATATGGTATGACGTTATACCGAATTACGTTATATGGGATGACGTTATAACGTATTACGTTATATGGGATAACGTTATAACGAAATAGGTTATATGGTATGACGTTATAACGCAATAGGTTATATGGAATGACGTTATACCGAATTACGTTATATGGGATGACGTTATAACGTATTACGTTATATGGGATGACGTTATAACGTATTTCGTTATATGGGATGACGTTATAACGTATTACGTTATATGGGATGACGTTATAACGAAATAGGTTATATGGTATGACGTTATAACGTAATAGGTTATATGGGATGACGTTATACCGAATTACGTTATATGGGATGACGTTATAACGTATTACGTTATATGGGATGACGTTATAACGTATTTCGTTATATGGGATGACGTTATAACGTATTACGTTATATGGGATGACGTTATAACGAAATAGGTTATATGGTATGACGTTATAACGTAATAGGTTATATGGTATGACGTTATACCGAATTACGTTATATGGGATGACGTTATAACGTATTACGTTATATGGGATAACGTTATAACGAAATAGGTTATATGGAATGACGTTATAACGCAATAGGTTATATGGAATGACGTTATACCGAATTACGTTATATGGGATGACGTTATAACGTATTACGTTATATGGGATGACGTTATAACGTATTTCGTTATATGGGATGACGTTATAACGTATTACGTTATATGGGATGATGTTATAACGTATTACGTAATATGGGTTGACGTTATAACGTATTACGTTATCTGGGACGACGTTATAACGTATTGCGTTGTATGGTATAACGTTATAACGTATTACGTTATATGGGATGACGTTATAACGAAATAGGTTATATGGTATGACGTTATAACGTAATAGATTATATGGTATGACGTTATAACGTAATACGTTATATGGTATGACGTTATAACGTAAATAGGTTTTATGGTATGACGTTATACCGTATTACGTTATATGGGATGACGTCATAACGTATTACGTTATCTGGTATGACGCTATAACGTAAATAGGTTATATGGTATGACGTTATACCGTATTACGTAATATGGGATGACGTTATAACGTATTACGTTATGTGGGACGATGTTATAACGTATTACGTTATGTGGGACGACGTTATAACGTAATAGGTTATATGGTATGACGTTATACCGAATTACGTTATATGGGATGACGTTATAACGTATTACGTTATATGGGATGACGTTATAACGTATTTCGTTGTATGGTATAACGTTATAACGTATTACGTTATATGGGATGACGTTATAACGAAATAGGTTATATGGTATGACGTTATAACGTAATAGATTATATGGTATGACGTTATAACGTATTACGTTATATGGGATGACGTTATAACGTATTACGTTATATGGTATGACGTTATAACGTATTACGTTATATGGGATGACGTTATAACGAAATAGGTTATATGGTATGACGTTATAACGTAATAGGTTATATGGTATGACGTTATACCGAATTACGTTATATGGGATGACGTTATAACGTATTACGTTATATGGGATGACGTTATAACGTATTACGTTATATGGTATGACGTTATAACGTAATAGGTTATATGGTATGACGTTATACCGAATTACGTTATATGGGATGACGTTATAACGTATTACGTTATATGGGATGACGTTATAACGTATTTCGTTATATGGGATGACGTTACAACGTATTACGTTATATGGGATGACGTTATAACGAAATAGGATATATGGTATGACGTTATAACGTAATAGGTTATATGGGATGACGTTATACCGAATTACGTTATATGGGATGACGTTATAACGTATTACGTTATATGGGATGACGTTATAACGTATTTCGTTATATGGGATGACGTTATAACGTATTACGTTATATGGGATTACGTTATAACGAAATAGGTTATATGGTATGACGTTATAACGTAATAGGTTATATGGTATGACGTTATACCGAATTACGTTATATGGGATGACGTTATAACGTATTACGTTATATGGGATAACGTTATAACGTATTACGTTATATGGGATGACGTTATAACGTATTACGTTATATGGGATGACGTTATAACGTATTACGTTATATGGGATGACGTTATAACGAAATAGGTTATATGGTATGACATTATAACGTAATAGGTTATATGGTACGACGTTATACCGAATTACGGTATATGGGATGACTTTATAACGTATTACGTTATATGGGATGACGTTATCACGAAATAGGTTATATGGTATGACGTTATAACGTAATAGGTTATATGGTGTGACGTTATACCGAATTACATTATATGGGATGACGTTATAACGTATTACGTTATATGGGATGACGTTATAGCGTATTTCGTTATATGGGATGATGTTATAACGTATTACGTAATATGGGATGACGTTATAACGTATTACGTTATGTGGGACGACGTTATAACGTATTGCGTTGTATGGTATGACGTTATAACGTATTACGTTATATGGGATGACGTTATAACGAAATAGGTTATATGGTATGACGTTATAACGTAATAGGTTATATGGTATGACGTTATAACGTAATACGTTATATGGTATGACGTTATAACGTAAATACGTTATATGGTATGACGTTATACCGTATTACGTTATATGGGATGACGTTATAACGTATTACGTTATATGGTATGACGCTATAACGTAAATAGGTTATATGGTATGACGTTATACCGTATTACGTAATATGGGACGACGTTATAACGTATTACGTTATGTGGGACGATGTTATAACGTATTACGTTATGTGGGACGACGTTATAACGTATTACGTTATATGGGATAACGTTATAACGAAATAGGTAATATGGTATGACGTTATAACGTAAATAGGTAATATGGAATGACGTTATACCGAATTACGTTATATGGGATGACGTTATAACGTATTACGTTATATGGTATGACGTTATAACGTATTACGTTATATGGGATGACGTTATAACGTAATACGTTATATGGTATTACGTTATAACGTATTTCGTTATATGGGATGACGTTATAACGAATTACGTTATATGGGATGACGTTATAACGTAATAGGTTATATGGTATGACGTTATACCGAATTACGTTATATGGGATGACGTTATAACGTATTACGTTATATGGGATGACGTTATAACGTATTTCGTTATATGGGATGACGTTATAACGTATTACGTTATATAGGATGACGTTATAACGTAATAGGTTATATGGTATGACGTTATAACGTAATAGGTTATATGGTATGACGTTACACCGAATTACGTTATATGGGATGACGTTATAACGTATTACGTTTTATGGGATGACGTTATAACGTATTTCGTTATATGGGATGACGTTATAACGTATTACGTTATATGGGATGACGTTATAACGAATTACGTTATATGGGATGACGTTATAACGTATTACGTTTTATGAGATGACGTTATAACGTATTTCGTTATATGGGATGACGTTATAACGTATTACGTTATATGGGATGACGTTATAACGAAATAGGTTATATGGTATGACGTTATAACGTAATAGGTTATATGGTATGACGTTATACCGAATTACGTTATATGGGATGACGTTATAACGTATTACGTTATATGGGATGACGTTATAACGTATTACGTTATATGGTATGACGTTATAACGTAATAGGTTATATGGAATGACGTTATACCGAATTACGTTATATGGGATGACGTTATAACGTATTACGTTATATGGGATGACGTTATAACGTAATACGTTATATGGTATGACGTTATAACATATTACGTTACATGGGATGACGTTATAACGTAATAGGTTATATGGTATGACGTTATAACGTTATAGGTTATATGGAATGACATTATACCGAATTACGTTATATGGGATGACGTTATAACGTATTACGTTATATGGTATGACGTTATAACGTATTACGTTATATGGGATGACGTTATAACGAAATACGTTATATGGTATGACGTTATAACGTATTTCGTTATATGGGATGACGTTATAACGAATTACGTTATATGGGATGACGTTATAACGTAATAGGTTATATGGTATGACGTTATACCGAATTACGTTATATGGGATGACGTTATAACGTATTACGTTATATGGGATGACGTTATAACGTAATAGGTTATATGGTATGACGTTATACCGAATTACGTTATATGGGATGACGTTATAACGTATTACGTTATATGGGATGACGTTATAACGTATTTCGTTATATGGGATGACGTTATAACGTATTACGTTTTATGGGATGACGTTATAACGTATTTCGTTATATGGGATGACGTTATAACGTATTACGTTATATGGGATGACGTTATAACGAAATAGGTTATATGGTATGACGTTATAACGTAATAGGTTATATGGTATGACGTTATACCGAATTACGTTATATGGGATGACGTTATAACGTATTACGTTATATGGGATGACGTTATAACGTATTACGTTATATGGTATGACGTTATAACGTAATAGGTTATATAGTATGACGTTATACCGAATTACGTTATATGGGATGACGTTTTAACGTATTACGTTATATGGGATGACGTTATAACGTATTTCGTTATATGGGATGACGATATAACGTATTACGTTATATGGGATGGCGTTATAACGAAATAGGTTATATGGTATGACGTTATAACGTATTACGTTATATGGTATGACGTTATAACGTAAATAGGTTATATGGTATGACGTTATACCGAATTACGTTATATGGGATGACGTTATAACGTATTACGTTATATGGGATAACGTTATAACGTATTTCGTTATATGGGATGACGTTATAACGTATTACGTTATATGGGATGATGTTATAACGTATTACGTAATATGGGTTGACGTTATAACGTATTACGTTATCTGGGACGACGTTATAACGTATTGCGTTGTATGGTATAACGTTATAACGTATTACGTTATATGGGATGACGTTATAACGAAATAGGTTATATGGTATGACGTTATAACGTAATAGATTATATGGTATGACGTTATAACGTAATACGTTATATGGTATGACGTTATAACGTAAATAGGTTTTATGGTATGACGTTATACCGTATTACGTTATATGGGATGACGTCATAACGTATTACGTTATCTGGTATGACGCTATAACGTAAATAGGTTATATGGTATGACGTTATACCGTATTACGTAATATGGGATGACGTTATAACGTATTACGTTATGTGGGACGATGTTATAACGTATTACGTTATGTGGGACGACGTTATAACGTATTACGTTATATGGGATAACGTTATAACGAAATAGGTAATATGGTATGACGTTATAACGCAATAGGTTATATGGAATGACGTTATAACGAATTACGTTATATGGGATGACGTTATAACGTATTACGTTATATGGTATAACGTTATAACGTATTACGTTATATGGGATGACGTTATAACGTAATACGTTATATGGTATGACGTTATAACGTATTTCGTTATATGGGATGACGTTATAACGTATTACGTTATATGGGATGACGTTATAACGTATTACGTTATATGGTATGACGTTATAACGTATTACGTTATATGGGATGACGTTATAACGAAATAGGTTATATGGTATGACGTTATAACGTAATAGGTTATATGGTATGACGTTATACCGAATTACGTTATATGGGATGACGTTATAACGTATTACGTTATATGGGATGACGTTATAACGTATTACGTTATATGGTATGACGTTATAACGTAATAGGTTATATGGTATGACGTTATACCGAATTACGTTATATGGGATGACGTTATAACGTATTACGTTATATGGGATGACGTTATAACGTATTTCGTTATATGGGATGACGTTATAACGTATTACGTTATATGGGATGACGTTATAACGAAATAGGTTATATGGTATGACGTTATAACGTAATAGGTTATATGGGATGACGTTATACCGAATTACGTTATATGGGATGACGTTATAACGTATTACGTTATATGGGATGACGTTATAACGTATTTCGTTATATGGGATGACGTTATAACGTATTACGTTATATGGGATTACGTTATAACGAAATAGGTTATATGGTATGACGTTATAACGTAATAGGTTATATGGTATGACGTTATACCGAATTACGTTATATGGGATGACGTTATAACGTATTACGTTATATGGGATGACGTTATAACGTATTACGTTATATGGGATGACGTTATAACGTATTTCGTTATATGGGATGACGTTATAACGTATTACGTTATATGGGATGACGTTATAACGAAATAGGTTATATGGTATGACGTTATAACGTAATAGGTTATATGGGATGACGTTATACCGAATTACGTTATATGGGATGACGTTATAACGTATTACGTTATATGGGATGACGTTATAACGTATTTCGTTATATGGGATGACGTTATAACGTATTACGTTATATGGGATGACGTTATAACGAAATAGGTTATATGGTATGACGTTATAACGTAATAGGTTATATGGTATGACGTTATACCGAATTACGTTATATGGGATGACGTTATAACGTATTACGTTATATGGGATAACGTTATAACGAAATAGGTTATATGGAATGACGTTATAACGCAATAGGTTATATGGAATGACGTTATACCGAATTACGTTATATGGGATGACGTTATAACGTATTACGTTATATGGGATGACGTTATAACGTATTTCGTTATATGGGATGACGTTATAACGTATTACGTTATATGGGATGATGTTATAACGTATTACGTAATATGGGTTGACGTTATAACGTATTACGTTATCTGGGACGACGTTATAACGTATTGCGTTGTATGGTATAACGTTATAACGTATTACGTTATATGGGATGACGTTATAACGAAATAGGTTATATGGTATGACGTTATAACGTAATAGATTATATGGTATGACGTTATAACGTAATACGTTATATGGTATGACGTTATAACGTAAATAGGTTTTATGGTATGACGTTATACCGTATTACGTTATATGGGATGACGTCATAACGTATTACGTTATCTGGTATGACGCTATAACGTAAATAGGTTATATGGTCTGACGTTATACCGTATTACGTAATATGGGATGACGTTATAACGTATTACGTTATGTGGGACGATGTTATAACGTATTACGTTATGTGGGACGACGTTATAACGTAATAGGTTATATGGTATGACGTTATACCGAATTACGTTATATGGGATGACGTTATAACGTATTACGTTATATGGGATGACGTTATAACGTATTTCGTTGTATGGTATAACGTTATAACGTATTACGTTATATGGGATGACGTTATAACGAAATAGGTTATATGGTATGACGTTATAACGTAATAGATTATATGGTATGACGTTATAACGTATTACGTTATATGGGATGACGTTATAACGTATTACGTTATATGGTATGACGTTATAACGTATTACGTTATATGGGATGACGTTATAACGAAATAGGTTATATGGTATGACGTTATAACGTAATAGGTTATATGGTATGACGTTATACCGAATTACGTTATATGGGATGACGTTATAACGTATTACGTTATATGGGATGACGTTATAACGTATTACGTTATATGGTATGACGTTATAACGTAATAGGTTATATGGTATGACGTTATACCGAATTACGTTATATGGGATGACGTTATAACGTAGTACGTTATATGGGATGACGTTATAACGTATTTCGTTATATGGGATGACGTTATAACGTATTACGTTATATGGGATGACGTTATAACGAAATAGGATATATGGTATGACGTTATAACGTAATAGGTTATATGGGATGACGTTATACCGAATTACGTTATATGGGATGACGTTATAACGTATTACGTTATATGGGATGACGTTATAACGTATTTCGTTATATGGGATGACGTTATAACGTATTACGTTATATGGGATTACGTTATAACGAAATAGGTTATATGGTATGACGTTATAACGTAATAGGTTATATGGTATGACGTTATACCGAATTACGTTATATGGGATGACGTTATAACGTATTACGTTATATGGGATAACGTTATAACGTATTACGTTATATGGGATGACGTTATAACGTATTACGTTATATGGGATGACGTTATAACGTATTACGTTATATGGGATGACGTTATAACGAAATAGGTTATATGGTATGACGTTATAACGTAATAGGTTATATGGTACGACGTTATACCGAATTACGGTATATGGGATGACTTTATAATGTATTACGTTATATGGGATGACGTTATCACGAAATAGGTTATATGGTATGACGTTATAACGTAATAGGTTATATGGTGTGACGTTATACCGAATTACATTATATGGGATGACGTTATAACGTATTACGTTATATGGGATGACGTTATAGCGTATTTCGTTATATGGGATGATGTTATAACGTATTACGTAATATGGGATGACGTTATAACGTATTACGTTATGTGGGACGACGTTATAACGTATTGCGTTGTATGGTATGACGTTATAACGTATTACGTTATATGGGATGACGTTATAACGAAATAGGTTATATGGTATGACGTTATAACGTAATAGGTTATATGGTATGACGTTATAACGTAATACGTTATATGGTATGACGTTATAACGTAAATACGTTATATGGTATGACGTTATACCGTATTACGTTATATGGGATGACGTTATAACGTATTACGTTATATGGTATGACGCTATAACGTAAATAGGTTATATGGTATGACGTTATACCGTATTACGTAATATGGGACGACGTTATAACGTATTACGTTATGTGGGACGATGTTATAACGTATTACGTTATGTGGGACGACGTTATAACGTATTACGTTATATGGGATAACGTTATAACGAAATAGGTAATATGGTATGACGTTATAACGTAAATAGGTTATATGGAATGACGTTATACCGAATTACGTTATATGGGATGACGTTATAACGTATTACGTTATATGGTATGACGTTATAACGTATTACGTTATATGGGATGACGTTATAACGTAATACGTTATATGGTATTACGTTATAACGTATTTCGTTATATGGGATGACGTTATAACGAATTACGTTATATGGGATGACGTTATAACGTAATAGGTTATATGGTATGACGTTATACCGAATTACGTTATATGGGATGACGTTATAACGTATTACGTTATATGGGATGACGTTATAACGTATTTCGTTATATGGGATGACGTTATAACGTATTACGTTATATAGGATGACGTTATAACGTAATAGGTTATATGGTATGGCGTTATAACGTAATAGGTTATATGGTATGACGTTACACCGAATTACGTTATATGGGATGACGTTATAACGTATTACGTTTTATGGGATGACGTTATAACGTATTTCGTTATATGGGATGACGTTATAACGTATTACGTTATATGGGATGACGTTATAACGAATTACGTTATATGGGATGACGTTATAACGTATTACGTTTTATGAGATGACGTTATAACGTATTTCGTTATATGGGATGACGTTATAACGTATTACGTTATATGGGATGACGTTATAACGAAATAGGTTATATGGTATGACGTTATAACGTAATAGGTTATATGGTATGACGTTATACCGAATTACGTTATATGGGATGACGTTATAACGTATTACGTTATATGGGATGACGTTATAACGTATTACGTTATATGGTATGACGTTATAACGTAATAGGTTATATGGAATGACGTTATACCGAATTACGTTATATGGGATGACGTTATAACGTATTACGTTATATGGGATGACGTTATAACGTAATACGTTATATGGTATGACGTTATAACATATTACGTTACATGGGATGACGTTATAACGTAATAGGTTATATGGTATGACGTTATAACGTAATAGGTTATATGGAATGACATTATACCGAATTACGTTATATGGGATGACGTTATAACGTATTACGTTATATGGTATGACGTTATAACGTATTACGTTATATGGGATGACGTTATAACGTAATACGTTATATGGTATGACGTTATAACGTATTTCGTTATATGGGATGACGTTATAACGTATTACGTTATATGGGATGACGTTATAACGTAATAGGTTATATGGTATGACGTTATACCGAATTACGTTATATGGGATGACGTTATAACGTATTACGTTATATGGGATGACGTTATAACGTATTTCGTTATATGGGATGACGTTATAACGTATTACGTTTTATGGGATGACGTTATAACGTATTTCGTTATATGGGATGACGTTATAACGTATTACGTTATATGGGATGACGTTATAACGAAATAGGTTATATGGTATGACGTTATAACGTAATAGGTTATATGGTATGACGTTATACCGAATTACGTTATATGGGATGACGTTATAACGTATTACGTTATATGGGATGACGTTATAACGTATTACGTTATATGGTATGACGTTATAACGTAATAGGTTATATAGTATGACGTTATACCGAATTACGTTATATGGGATGACGTTTTAACGTATTACGTTATATGGGATGACGTTATAACGTATTTCGTTATATGGGATGACGATATAACGTATTACGTTATATGGGATGGCGTTATAACGAAATAGGTTATATGGTATGACGTTATAACGTATTACGTTATATGGGATGACGTTATAACGTAATACGTTATATGGTATGACGTTATAACGTATTTCGTTATATGGGGTGACGTTATAACGTATTTCGTTATATGGGATGACGTTATAACGTATTACGTTATATGGGATGACGTTATAACGAATTACGTTATATGGGATGACGTTATAACGTATTACGTTTTATGAGATGACGTTATAACGTATTTCGTTATATGGGATGACGTTATAACGTATTACGTTATATGGGATGACGTTATAACGAAATAGGTTATATGGTATGACGTTATAACGTAATAGGTTATATGGTATGACGTTATACCGAATTACGTTATATGGGATGACGTTATAACGTATTACGTTATATGGGATGACGTTATAACGTATTACGTTATATGGTATGACGTTATAACGTAATAGGTTATATGGTATGACGTTATACCGAATTACGTTATATGGGATGACGTTATAACGTATTACGTTATATGGGATGACGTTATAACGTATTTCGTTATATGGGATGACGATATAACGTATTACGTTATATGGGATGACGTTACAACGAAATAGGTTATATGGTATGACGTTATAACGTAATAGGTTATATGGAATGACGTTATAACGTATTTCGTTATATGGGATGACGTTATAACGTATTACGTTATATGGGATGACGTTATAACGTAATAGGTTATATGGTATGACGTTATACCGAATTACGTTATATGGGATGACGTTATAACGTATTACGTTATATGGGATGACGTTATAACGTATTAAGTTATATGGTATGACGTTATAACGTAATAGGTTATATGGGATGACGTTATAACGTATTAAGTTATATGGTATGACGTTATAACGTAATAGGTTATATGGTATGACGTTATACCGAATTACGTTATATGGTATGACGTTATACCGAATTACGTTATATGGGATGACGTTATAACGTATTACGTTATATGGGATGACGTTATAACGTATTACGTTATATGGTATGACGTTATAACGTAATAGGTTATATGGTATGACGTTATACCGAATTACGTTATATGGGATGACGTTATAACGTATTACGTTATATGGTATGACGTTATAACGTATTACGTTATATGGGATGACGTTATAACGTAATACGTTATATGGTATGACGTTATAACATATTACGTTACATGGGATGACGTTATAACGTAATGGGTTATATGGTATGACGTTATAACGTAATAGGTTATATGGAATGACATTATACCGAATTACGTTATGTGGGATGACGTTATAACGTATTACGTTATATGGTATGACGTTATAACGTATTACGTTATATGGGATGACGTTATAACGTAATACGTTATATGGTATGACGTTATAACGTATTTCGTTATATGGGATGACGTTATAACGTATTACGTTATATGGGATGACGTTATAACGTAATAGGTTATATGGTATGACGTTATACCGAATTACGTTATATGGGATGACGTTATAACGTATTACGTTATATGGGATGACGTTTTAACGTATTTCGTTATATGGGATGACGTTATAACGTATTACGTTATATAGGATGACGTTATAACGTAATGGGTTATATCGTATGACGTTATAACGTAATAGGTTATATGGTATGACGTTATACCGAATTACGTTATATGGGATGATGTTATAACGTATTACGTTTTATGGGATGACGTTATAACGTATTTCGTTTTATGGGATGACGTTATAACGTATTACGTTATATGAGATGACGTTATAACGAATTACGTTATATGGGATGACGTTATAACGTATTACGTTTTATGGGATGACGTTATAACGTATTTCGTTATATGGTATGACGTTATAACGTATTACGTTATATGGGATGACGTTATAACGAAATAGGTTATATGGTATGACGTTATAACGTAATATTTTATATGGTATGACGTTATACCGAATTACGTTATATGGGATGACGTTATAACGTATTACGTTATATGGGATGACGTTATAACGTATTACGTTATATGGTATGACGTTATAACGTAATAGGTTATATAGTATGACGTTATACCGAATTACGTTATATGGGATGACGTTATAACGTATTACGTTATATGGGATGACGTTATAACGTATTTCGTTATATGGGATGACGATATAACGTATTACGTTATATGGGATGGCGTTATAACGAAATAGGTTATATGGTATGACGTTATAACGTAATAGGTTATATGGAATGACGTTATACCGAATTACGTTATATGGGATGACGTTATAACGTATTACGTTATATGGAATGACGTTATAACGTATTACGTTATATGGGATGACGTTATAACGTAATACGTTATATGGTATGACGTTATAACATATTACGTTACATGGGATGACGTTATAACGTAATAGGTTATATGGTATGACGTTATAACGTAATAGGTTATATGGTATGACGTTATACCGAATTACGTTATATGGGATGACGTTATAACGTAATAGATTATATGGTATGACGTTATAACGTAACAGGTTATATGGTATGACGTTATACCGAATTACGTTATATGGGATGACGTTATAACGTATTACGTTATATGGGATGACGTTATAACGTATTACGTTATATGGGATGACGTTATAACGTATTTCGTTATATGGGATGACGTTATAACGTATTACGTTATATGGGATGACGTTATAACGAAATAGGTTATATGGTATGACGTTATAACGTAATAGGTTATATGGGATGACGTTATACCGAATTACGTTATATGGGATGACGTTATAACGTATTACGTTATATGGGATGACGTTATAACGTATTTCGTTATGTGGGATGACGTTATAACGTGTTACGTTATATGGGATGACGTTATAACGAAATAGGTTATATGGTATGACGTTATAACGTAATAGGTTATATGGTATGACGTTATACCGAATTACGTTATATGGGATGACGTTATAACGTATTACGTTATATGGGATAACGTTATAACGAAATAGGTTATATGGTATGACGTTATAACGCAATAGGTTATATGGAATGACGTTATACCGAATTACGTTATATGGGATGACGTTATAACGTATTACGTTATATGGGATGACGTTATAACGAAATAGGTTATATGGTATGACGTTATAACGTAATAGGTTATATGGTATAACGTTATACCGAATTACGTTATATGGGATGACGTTATAACGTATTACGTTATATGGGATGACGTTATAACGAAATAGGTTATATGGTATGACGTTATAACGTAATAGGTTATATGGTATAACGTTATACCGAATTACGTTATATGGGATGACGTTATAACGTATTACGTTATGTGGGACGATGTTATAACGTATTACGTTATGTGGAACGACGTTATAACGTATTACGTTATATGGGATGACGTTATAACGAAATAGGTTATATGGTCAGACGTTATAACGCAATAGGTTATATGGAATGACGTTACACCGAATTACGTTATATGGGATGACGTTATAACGTATTACGTTATATGGTATGACGTTATAACGTATTACGTTATATGGTAAGACGTTATAACGTAATAGGTTATATGGTATGACGTTATACCGAATTACGTTATATGGGATGATGTTATAACGTATTACGTTTTATGGGATGACGTTATAACGTATTTCGTTTTATGGGATGACGTTATAACGTATTACGTTATATGAGATGACGTTATAACGAATTACGTTATATGGGATGACGTTATAACGTATTACGTTTTATGGGATGACGTTATAACGTATTTCGTTATATGGTATGACGTTATAACGTATTACGTTATATGGGATGACGTTATAACGAAATAGGTTATATGGTATGACGTTATAACGTAATATTTTATATGGTATGACGTTATACCGAATTACGTTATATGGGATGACGTTATAACGTATTACGTTATATGGGATGACGTTATAACGTATTACGTTATATGGTATGACGTTATAACGTAATAGGTTATATAGTATGACGTTATACCGAATTACGTTATATGGGATGACGTTATAACGTATTACGTTATATGGGATGACGTTATAACGTATTTCGTTATATGGGATGACGATATAACGTATTACGTTATATGGGATGGCGTTATAACGAAATAGGTTATATGGTATGACGTTATAACGTAATAGGTTATATGGAATGACGTTATACCGAATTACGTTATATGGGATGACGTTATAACGTATTACGTTATATGGAATGACGTTATAACGTATTACGTTATATGGGATGACGTTATAACGTAATACGTTATATGGTATGACGTTATAACATATTACGTTACATGGGATGACGTTATAACGTAATAGGTTATATGGTATGACGTTATAACGTAATAGGTTATATGGTATGACGTTATACCGAATTACGTTATATGGGATGACGTTATAACGTAATAGATTATATGGTATGACGTTATAACGTAACAGGTTATATGGTATGACGTTATACCGAATTACGTTATATGGGATGACGTTATAACGTATTACGTTATATGGGATGACGTTATAACGTATTACGTTATATGGGATGACGTTATAACGTATTTCGTTATATGGGATGACGTTATAACGTGTTACGTTATATGGGATGACGTTATAACGAAATAGGTTATATGGTATGACGTTATAACGTAATAGGTTATATGGTATGACGTTATACCGAATTACGTTATATGGGATGACGTTATAACGTATTACGTTATATGGGATAACGTTATAACGAAATAGGTTATATGGTATGACGTTATAACGCAATAGGTTATATGGAATGACGTTATACCGAATTACGTTATATGGGATGACGTTATAACGTATTACGTTATATGGGATGACGTTATAACGAAATAGGTTATATGGTATGACGTTATAACGTAATAGGTTATATGGTATAACGTTATACCGAATTACGTTATATGGGATGACGTTATAACGTATTACGTTATATGGGATGACGTTATAACGAAATAGGTTATATGGTATGACGTTATAACGTAATAGGTTATATGGTATAACGTTATACCGAATTACGTTATATGGGATGACGTTATAACGTATTACGTTATGTGGGACGATGTTATAACGTATTACGTTATGTGGGACGACGTTATAACGTATTACGTTATATGGGATGACGTTATAACGAAATAGGTTATATGGTCAGACGTTATAACGCAATAGGTTATATGGAATGACGTTACACCGAATTACGTTATATGGGATGACGTTATAACGTATTACGTTATATGGTATGACGTTATAACGTATTACGTTATATGGTAAGACGTTATAACGTAATAGGTTATATGGTATGACGTTATACCGAATTACGTTATATGGGATGACGTTATAACGTATTACGTTATATGGGATGACGTTATAACGTATTGCGTTATATGGGATGACGTTACAACGTATTACGTTATATGGGATGACGTTATAACGTAATAGGTTATATGGTATGACGTTATAACGTAATAGGTTATATGGTATGACGTTATACCGAATTACGTTATATGGGATGACGTTATAACGTATTACGTTTTATGGGATGACGTTATAACGTATTTGGTTATATGGGATGACGTCATAACGTATTACGTTATATGGTAAGACGTTATAACGCAATAGGTTATATGGTATGACGTTATACCGAATTACGTTATATGGGATGACGTTATAACGTATTACGTTATATGGGATGACGTTATAACGTATTGCGTTATATGGGATGACGTTACAACGTATTACGTTATATGGGATGACGTTATAACGTAATAGGTTATATGGTATGACGTTATAACGTAATAGGTTATATGGTATGACGTTATACCGAATTACGTTATATGGGATGACGTTATAACGTATTACGTTTTATGGTATGACGTTATAACGTAATAGGTTATATGGTATAACGTTATACCGAATTACGTTATATGGGATGACGTTATAACGTATTACGTTATACGGTATGACGCTATAACGTAAATAGGTTATATGGTATGACGTTATACCGTATTACGTAATATGGGATGACGTTATAACGTATTACGTTATGTGGGACGATGTTATAACGTATTACGTTATGTGGGACGACGTTATAACGTATTACGTTATATGGGATGACGTTATAACGCAATAGGTTATATGGAATGACGTTATACCGAATTACGTAATATGGGATGACTTTATAACGTAATAGGTTATATGGTATGACGTTATACCGAATTACGTTACATGGGATGGCGTTATAACGTAATAGGTTATATGGTATGACGTTATAACGTAATAAGTTATATGGTATGACGTTATACCGAATTGCGTTATATGGGATGACGTTATAACGTATTACGTTATATGGGATGACGTTATAACGTATTGCGTTGTATGGGATGACGTTATAACGTATTACGTTATATGGGATGACGTTATAACGAAATATGTTATATGGTATGACGTTATTACGTAAACAGGTTATATGGTATGACGTTATACCGTATTACGTTCTATGGCATGATGTTATAACGTATTACGTTACGTGGTATGACGCTATAACATATTACGTTATATGGTATGACGTTACAACGTATTACGTTATATGGGATGACGTTATAACGAAATAGGTTATATGGTATGACGTTATAACGTAATAGGTTATATGGTATGACGTTATAACGTAATACGTTATATGGTATGACGTTATAACGTAAATAGGTTATATGGTATGACGTTATACCGAATTACGTTATATGGGATGACGTTATAACGTATTACGTTGTATGGGATGACGTTATAACGTATTTCGTTACATGGTATGACGTTAAAACGTATTACGTTATATGGGATGACGTTATAACGAAATAGGTTATATGGGATGACGTTATAACGTATTACGTTATGTGGGACGACGTTATAACGTATTACGTTATATGGGATGACGTTATAACGAAATAGGTTATATGGTATGACGTTATAACGTAATAGGTTATATGGTATGACGTTATACCGAATTACGTTATATGGGATGACGTTATAACGTATTACGTTATATGGGATGACGTTATAGCGTATTTCGTTATATGGAATGATGTTATAACGTATTACGTAATATGGGTTGACGTTATAACGTATTACGTTATCTGGGACGACGTTATAACGTATTGCGTTGTATGGTATAACGTTATAACGTATTACGTTATATGGGATGACGTTATAACGAAATAGGTTATATGGTATGACGTTATAACGTAATAGATTATATGGTATGACGTTATAACGTAATACGTTATATGGTATGACGTTATAACGTAAATAGGTTTTATGGTATGACGTTATACCGTATTACGTTATATGGGATCACGTCATAACGTATTACGTTATCTGGTATGACGCTATAACGTAAATAGGTTATATGGTATGACGTTATACCGTATTACGTAATATGGGATGACGTTATAACGTATTACGTTATGTGGGACGATGTTATAACGTATTACGTTATGTGGGACGACGTTATAACGTATTGCGTTATATGGGATAACGTTATAACGAAATAGGTAATATGGTATGACGTTATAACGCAATAGGTTATATGGAATGACGTTATACCGAATTACGTTATATGGGATGACGTTATAACGTATTACGTTATATGGTATGACGTTATAACGTATTACGTTATATGGGATGACGTTATAACGTAATACGTTATATGGTATGACGCTATAACGTATTTCGTTATATGGGATGACGTTATAACGTATTACGTTATATGGGATGACGTTATAACGTATTACGTTATATGGTATGACGTTATAACGTATTACGTTATATGGGATGACGTTATAACGAAATAGGTTATATGGTATGACGTTATAACGTAATAGGTTATATGGTATGACGTTATACCGAATTACGTTATATGGGATGACGTTATAACGTATTACGTTATATGGGATGACGTTATAACGTATTACGTTATATGGTATGACGTTATAACGTAATAGGTTATATGGTATGACGTTATACCGAATTACGTTATATGGGATGACGTTATAACGTATTACGTTATATGGGATGACGTTATAACGTATTTCGTTATATGGGATGATGTTATAACGTATTACGTTATATGGGATGACGTTATAACGAAATAGGTTATATGGTATGACGTTATAACGTAATAGGTTATATGGGATGACGTTATACCGAATTACGTTATATGGGATGACGTTATAACGTATTACGTTATATGGGATGACGTTATAACGTATTTCGTTATATGGGATGACGTTATAACGTATTACGTTATATGGGATGACGTTATAACGAAATAGGTTATATGGTATGACGTTATAACGTAATAGGTTATATGGTATGACGTTATACCGAATTACGTTATATGGGATGACGTTATAACGTATTACGTTATATGGGATAACGTTATAACGAAATAGGTTATATGGAATGACGTTATAACGCAATAGGTTATATGGAATGACGTTATACCGAATTACGTTATATGGGATGACGTTATAACGTATTACGTTATATGGGATGACGTTATAACGTATTTCGTTATATGGGATGACGTTATAACGTATTACGTTATATGGGATGATGTTATAACGTATTACGTAATATGGGTTGACGTTATAACGTATTACGTTATCTGGGACGACGTTATAACGTATTGCGTTGTATGGTATAACGTTATAACGTATTACGTTATATGGGATGACGTTATAACGAAATAGGTTATATGGTATGACGTTATAACGTAATAGATTATATGGTATGACGTTATAACGTAATACGTTATATGGTATGACGTTATAACGTAAATAGGTTTTATGGTATGACGTTATACCGTATTACGTTATATGGGATGACGTCATAACGTATTACGTTATCTGGTATGACGCTATAACGTAAATAGGTTATATGGTATGACGTTATACCGTATTACGTAATATGGGATGACGTTATAACGTATTACGTTATGTGGGACGATGTTATAACGTATTACGTTATGTGGGACGACGTTATAACGTATTACGTTATATGGGATAACGTTATAACGAAATAGGTAATATGGTATGACGTTATAACGCAATAGGTTATATGGAATGACGTTATACCGAATTACGTTATATGGGATGACGTTATAACGTATTACGTTATATGGTATAACGTTATAACGTATTACGTTATATGGGATGACGTTATAACGTAATACGTTATATGGTATGACGTTATAACGTATTTCGTTATATGGGATGACGTTATAACGTATTACGTTATATGGGATGACGTTATAACGTATTACGTTATATGGTATGACGTTATAACGTATTACGTTATATGGGATGACGTTATAACGAAATAGGTTATATGGTATGACGTTATAACGTAATAGGTTATATGGTATGACGTTATACCGAATTACGTTATATGGGATGACGTTATAACGTATTACGTTATATGGGATGACGTTATAACGTATTTCGTTATATGGGATGACGTTATAACGTATTACGTTATATGGGATGACGTTATAACGAAATAGGTTATATGGTATGACGTTATAACGTAATAGGTTATATGGGATGACGTTATACCGAATTACGTTATATGGGATGACGTTATAACGTATTACGTTATATGGGATGACGTTATAACGTATTTCGTTATATGGGATGACGTTATAACGTATTACGTTATATGGGATTACGTTATAACGAAATAGGTTATATGGTATGACGTTATAACGTAATAGGTTATATGGTATGACGTTATACCGAATTACGTTATATGGGATGACGTTATAACGTATTACGTTATATGGGATAACGTTATAACGAAATAGGTTATATGGTATGACGTTATAACGCAATAGGTTATATGGAATGACGTTATACCGAATTACGTTATATGGGATGACGTTATAACGTATTACGTTATATGGGATGACGTTATAACGTATTTCGTTATATGGGATGACGTTATAACGTATTACGTTATATGGGATGACGTTATAACGAAATAGGTTATATGGTATGACGTTATAACGTAATAGGTTATATGGGATGACGTTATACCGAATTACGTTATATGGGATGACGTTATAACGTATTACGTTATATGGGATGACGTTATAACGTATTTCGTTATATGGGATGACGTTATAACGTATTACGTTATATGGGATGACGTTATAACGAAATAGGTTATATGGTATGACGTTATAACGTAATAGGTTATATGGTATGACGTTATACCGAATTACGTTATATGGGATGACGTTATAACGTATTACGTTATATGGGATAACGTTATAACGAAATAGGTTATATGGAATGACGTTATAACGCAATAGGTTATATGGAATGACGTTATACCGAATTACGTTATATGGGATGACGTTATAACGTATTACGTTATATGGGATGACGTTATAACGTATTTCGTTATATGGGATGACGTTATAACGTATTACGTTATATGGGATGATGTTATAACGTATTACGTAATATGGGTTGACGTTATAACGTATTACGTTATCTGGGACGACGTTATAACGTATTGCGTTGTATGGTATAACGTTATAACGTATTACGTTATATGGGATGACGTTATAACGAAATAGGTTATATGGTATGACGTTATAACGTAATAGATTATATGGTATGACGTTATAACGTAATACGTTATATGGTATGACGTTATAACGTAAATAGGTTTTATGGTATGACGTTATACCGTATTACGTTATATGGGATGACGTCATAACGTATTACGTTATCTGGTATGACGCTATAACGTAAATAGGTTATATGGTATGACGTTATACCGTATTACGTAATATGGGATGACGTTATAACGTATTACGTTATGTGGGACGATGTTATAACGTATTACGTTATGTGGGACGACGTTATAACGTAATAGGTTATATGGTATGACGTTATACCGAATTACGTTATATGGGATGACGTTATAACGTATTACGTTATATGGGATGACGTTATAACGTATTTCGTTGTATGGTATAACGTTATAACGTATTACGTTATATGGGATGACGTTATAACGAAATAGGTTATATGGTATGACGTTATAACGTAATAGATTATATGGTATGACGTTATAACGTATTACGTTATATGGGATGACGTTATAACGTATTACGTTATATGGTATGACGTTATAACGTATTACGTTATATGGGATGACGTTATAACGAAATAGGTTATATGGTATGACGTTATAACGTAATAGGTTATATGGTATGACGTTATACCGAATTACGTTATATGGGATGACCTTATAACGTATTACGTTATATGGGATGACGTTATAACGTATTACGTTATATGGTATGACGTTATAACGTAATAGGTTATATGGTATGACGTTATACCGAATTACGTTATATGGGATGACGTTATAACGTATTACGTTATATGGGATGACGTTATAACGTATTTCGTTATATGGGATGACGTTATAACGTATTACGTTATATGGGATGACGTTATAACGAAATAGGATATATGGTATGACGTTATAACGTAATAGGTTATATGGGATGACGTTATACCGAATTACGTTATATGGGATGACGTTATAACGTATTACGTTATATGGGATGACGTTATAACGTATTTCGTTATATGGGATGACGTTATAACGTATTACGTTATATGGGATTACGTTATAACGAAATAGGTTATATGGTATGACGTTATAACGTAATAGGTTATATGGTATGACGTTATACCGAATTACGTTATATGGGATGACGTTATAACGTATTACGTTATATGGGATAACGTTATAACGTATTACGTTATATGGGATGACGTTATAACGTATTACGTTATATGGGATGACGTTATAACGTATTACGTTATATGGGATGACGTTATAACGAAATAGGTTATATGGTATGACGTTATAACGTAATAGGTTATATGGTACGACGTTATACCGAATTACGGTATATGGGATGACTTTATAACGTATTACGTTATATGGGATGACGTTATCACGAAATAGGTTATATGGTATGACGTTATAACGTAATAGGTTATATGGTGTGACGTTATACCGAATTACATTATATGGGATGACGTTATAACGTATTACGTTATATGGGATGACGTTATAGCGTATTTCGTTATATGGGATGATGTTATAACGTATTACGTAATATGGGATGACGTTATAACGTATTACGTTATGTGGGACGACGTTATAACGTATTGCGTTGTATGGTATGACGTTATAACGTATTACGTTATATGGGATGACGTTATAACGAAATAGGTTATATGGTATGACGTTATAACGTAATAGGTTATATGGTATGACGTTATAACGTAATACGTTATATGGTATGACGTTATAACGTAAATACGTTATATGGTATGACGTTATACCGTATTACGTTATATGGGATGACGTTATAACGTATTACGTTATATGGTATGACGCTATAACGTAAATAGGTTATATGGTATGACGTTATACCGTATTACGTAATATGGGACGACGTTATAACGTATTACGTTATGTGGGACGATGTTATAACGTATTACGTTATGTGGGACAACGTTATAACGTATTACGTTATATGGGATAACGTTATAACGAAATAGGTAATATGGTATGACGTTATAACGTAAATAGGTTATATGGAATGACGTTATACCGAATTACGTTATATAGGATGACGTTATAACGTATTACGTTATATGGTATGACGTTATAACGTATTACGTTATATGGGATGACGTTATAACGTAATACGTTATATGGTATTACGTTATAACGTATTTCGTTATATGGGATGACGTTATAACGAATTACGTTATATGGGATGACGTTATAACGTAATAGGTTATATGGTATGACGTTATACCGAATTACGTTATATGGGATGACGTTATAACGTATTACGTTATATGGGATGACGTTATAACGTATTTCGTTATATGGGATGACGTTATAACGTATTACGTTATATAGGATGACGTTATAACGTAATAGGTTATATGGTATGACGTTATAACGTAATAGGTTATATGGTATGACGTTACACCGAATTACGTTATATGGGATGACGTTATAACGTATTACGTTTTATGGGATGACGTTATAACGTATTTCGTTATATGGGATGACGTTATAACGTATTACGTTATATGGGATGACGTTATAACGAATTACGTTATATGGGATGACGTTATAACGTATTACGTTTTATGAGATGACGTTATAACGTATTTCGTTATATGGGATGACGTTATAACGTATTACGTTATATGGGATGACGTTATAACGAAATAGGTTATATGGTATGACGTTATAACGTAATAGGTTATATGGTATGACGTTATACCGAATTACGTTATATGGGATGACGTTATAACGTATTACGTTATATGGGATGACGTTATAACGTATTACGTTATATGGTATGACGTTATAACGTAATAGGTTATATGGAATGACGTTATACCGAATTACGTTATATGGGATGACGTTATAACGTATTACGTTATATGGGATGACGTTATAACGTAATACGTTATATGGTATGACGTTATAACATATTACGTTACATGGGATGACGTTATAACGTAATAGGTTATATGGTATGACGTTATAACGTAGTAGGTTATATGGAATGACATTATACCGAATTACGTTATATGGGATGACGTTATAACGTATTACGTTATATGGTATGACGTTATAACGTATTACGTTATATGGGATGACGTTATAACGTAATACGTTATATGGTATGACGTTATAACGTATCTCGTTATATGGGATGACGTTATAACGTATTACGTTATATGGGATGACGTTATAACGTAATAGGTTATATGGTATGACGTTATACCGAATTACGTTATATGGGATGACGTTATAACGTATTACGTTATATGGGATGACGTTATAACGTATTTCGTTATATGGGATGACGTTATAACGTATTACGTTTTATGGGATGACGTTATAACGTATTTCGTTATATGGGATGACGTTATAACGTATTACGTTATATGGGATGACGTTATAACGAAATAGGTTATATGGTATGACGTTATAACGTAATAGGTTATATGGTATGACGTTATACCGAATTACGTTATATGGGATGACGTTATAACGTATTACGTTATATGGGATGACGTTATAACGTATTACGTTATATGGTATGACGTTATAACGTAATAGGTTATATAGTATGACGTTATACCGAATTACGTTATATGGGATGACGTTTTAACGTATTACGTTATATGGGATGACGTTATAACGTATTTCGTTATATGGGATGACGATATAACGTATTACGTTATATGGGATGGCGTTATAACGAAATAGGTTATATGGTATGACGTTATAACGTATTACGTTATATGGTATGACGTTATAACGTAAATAGGTTATATGGTATGACGTTATACCGAATTACGTTATATGGGATGACGTTATAACGTATTACGTTATATGGGATGACGTTATAACGTATTTCGTTATATGGGATGACGTTATAACGTATTACGTTATATGGGATGATGTTATAACGTATTACGTAATATGGGTTGACGTTATAACGTATTACGTTATCTGGGACGACGTTATAACGTATTGCGTTGTATGGTATAACGTTATAACGTATTACGTTATATGGGATGACGTTATAACGAAATAGGTTATATGGTATGACGTTATAACGTAATAGATCATATGGTATGACGTTATAACGTAATACGTTATATGGTATGACGTTATAACGTAAATAGGTTTTATGGTATGACGTTATACCGTATTACGTTATATGGGATGACGTCATAACGTATTACGTTATCTGGTATGACGCTATAACGTAAATAGGTTATATGGTATGACGTTATACCGTATTACGTAATATGGGATGACGTTATAACGTATTACGTTATGTGGGACGATGTTATAACGTATTACGTTATGTGGGACGACGTTATAACGTATTACGTTATATGGGATAACGTTATAACGAAATAGGTAATATGGTATGACGTTATAACGCAATAGGTTATATGGAATGACGTTATACCGAATTACGTTATATGGGATGACGTTATAACGTATTACGTTATATGGTATAACGTTATAACGTATTACGTTATATGGGATGACGTTATAACGTAATACGTTATATGGTATGACGTTATAACGTATTTCGTTATATGGGATGACGTTATAACGTATTACGTTATATGGGATGACGTTATAACGTATTACGTTATATGGTATGACGTTATAACGTATTACGTTATATGGGATGACGTTATAACGAAATAGGTTATATGGTATGACGTTATAACGTAATAGGTTATATGGTATGACGTTATACCGAATTACGTTATATGGGATGACGTTATAACGTATTACGTTATATGGGATGACGTTATAACGTATTACGTTATATGGTATGACGTTATAACGTAATAGGTTATATGGTATGACGTTATACCGAATTACGTTATATGGGATGACGTTATAACGTATTACGTTATATGGGATGACGTTATAACGTATTTCGTTATATGGGATGACGTTATAACGTATTACGTTATATGGGATGACGTTATAACGAAATAGGTTATATGGTATGACGTTATAACGTAATAGGTTATATGGGATGACGTTATACCGAATTACGTTATATGGGATGACGTTATAACGTATTACGTTATATGGGATGACGTTATAACGTATTTCGTTATATGGGATGACGTTATAACGTATTACGTTATATGGGATTACGTTATAACGAAATAGGTTATATGGTATGACGTTATAACGTAATAGGTTATATGGTATGACGTTATACCGAATTACGTTATATGGGATGACGTTATAACGTATTACGTTATATGGGATAACGTTATAACGAAATAGGTTATATGGTATGACGTTATAACGCAATAGGTTATATGGAATGACGTTATACCGAATTACGTTATATGGGATGACGTTATAACGTATTACGTTATATGGGATGACGTTATAACGTATTTCGTTATATGGGATGACGTTATAACGTATTACGTTATATGGGATGACGTTATAACGAAATAGGTTATATGGTATGACGTTATAACGTAATAGGTTATATGGGATGACGTTATACCGAATTACGTTATATGGGATGACGTTATAACGTATTACGTTATATGGGATGACGTTATAACGTATTTCGTTATATGGGATGACGTTATAACGTATTACGTTATATGGGATGACGTTATAACGAAATAGGTTATATGGTATGACGTTATAACGTAATAGGTTATATGGTATGACGTTATACCGAATTACGTTATATGGGATGACGTTATAACGTATTACGTTATATGGGATAACGTTATAACGAAATAGGTTATATGGAATGACGTTATAACGCAATAGGTTATATGGAATGACGTTATACCGAATTACGTTATATGGGATGACGTTATAACGTATTACGTTATATGGGATGACGTTATAACGTATTTCGTTATATGGGATGACGTTATAACGTATTACGTTATATGGGATGATGTTATAACGTATTACGTAATATGGGTTGACGTTATAACGTATTACGTTATCTGGGACGACGTTATAACGTATTGCGTTGTATGGTATAACGTTATAACGTATTACGTTATATGGGATGACGTTATAACGAAATAGGTTATATGGTATGACGTTATAACGTAATAGATTATATGGTATGACGTTATAACGTAATACGTTATATGGTATGACGTTATAACGTAAATAGGTTTTATGGTATGACGTTATACCGTATTACGTTATATGGGATGACGTCATAACGTATTACGTTATCTGGTATGACGCTATAACGTAAATAGGTTATATGGTATGACGTTATACCGTATTACGTAATATGGGATGACGTTATAACGTATTACGTTATGTGGGACGATGTTATAACGTATTACGTTATGTGGGACGACGTTATAACGTAATAGGTTATATGGTATGACGTTATACCGAATTACGTTATATGAGATGACGTTATAACGTATTACGTTATATGGGATGACGTTATAACGTATTTCGTTGTATGGTATAACGTTATAACGTATTACGTTATATGGGATGACGTTATAACGAAATAGGTTATATGGTATGACGTTATAACGTAATAGATTATATGGTATGACGTTATAACGTATTACGTTATATGGGATGACGTTATAACGTATTACGTTATATGGTATGACGTTATAACGTATTACGTTATATGGGATGACGTTATAACGAAATAGGTTATATGGTATGACGTTATAACGTAATAGGTTATATGGTATGACGTTATACCGAATTACGTTATATGGGATGACGTTATAACGTATTACGTTATATGGGATGACGTTATAACGTATTACGTTATATGGTATGACGTTATAACGTAATAGGTTATATGGTATGACGTTATACCGAATTACGTTATATGGGATGACGTTATAACGTATTACGTTATATGGGATGACGTTATAACGTATTTCGTTATATGGGATGACGTTATAACGTATTACGTTATATGGGATGACGTTATAACGAAATAGGATATATGGTATGACGTTATAACGTAATAGGTTATATGGGATGACGTTATACCGAATTACGTTATATGGGATGACGTTATAACGTATTACGTTATATGGGATGACGTTATAACGTATTTCGTTATATGGGATGACGTTATAACGTATTACGTTATATGGGATTACGTTATAACGAAATAGGTTATATGGTATGACGTTATAACGTAATAGGTTATATGGTATGACGTTATACCGAATTACGTTATATGGGATGACGTTATAACGTATTACGTTATATGGGATAACGTTATAACGTATTACGTTATATGGGATGACGTTATAACGTATTACGTTATATGGGATGACGTTATAACGTATTACGTTATATGGGATGACGTTATAACGAAATAGGTTATATGGTATGACGTTATAACGTAATAGGTTATATGGTACGACGTTATACCGAATTACGGTATATGGGATGACTTTATAATGTATTACGTTATATGGGATGACGTTATCACGAAATAGGTTATATGGTATGACGTTATAACGTAATAGGTTATATGGTGTGACGTTATACCGAATTACATTATATGGGATGACGTTATAACGTATTACGTTATATGGGATGACGTTATAGCGTATTTCGTTATATGGGATGATGTTATAACGTATTACGTAATATGGGATGACGTTATAACGTATTACGTTATGTGGGACGACGTTATAACGTATTGCGTTGTATGGTATGACGTTATAACGTATTACGTTATATGGGATGACGTTATAACGAAATAGGTTATATGGTATGACGTTATAACGTAATAGGTTATATGGTATGACGTTATAACGTAATACGTTATATGGTATGACGTTATAACGTAAATACGTTATATGGTATGACGTTATACCGTATTACGTTATATGGGATGACGTTATAACGTATTACGTTATATGGTATGACGCTATAACGTAAATAGGTTATATGGTATGACGTTATACCGTATTACGTAATATGGGACGACGTTATAACGTATTACGTTATGTGGGACGATGTTATAACGTATTACGTTATGTGGGACGACGTTATAACGTATTACGTTATATGGGATAACGTTATAACGAAATAGGTAATATGGTATGACGTTATAACGTAAATAGGTTATATGGAATGACGTTATACCGAATTACGTTATATGGGATGACGTTATAACGTATTACGTTATATGGTATGACGTTATAACGTATTACGTTATATGGGATGACGTTATAACGTAATACGTTATATGGTATTACGTTATAACGTATTTCGTTATATGGGATGACGTTATAACGAATTACGTTATATGGGATGACGTTATAACGTAATAGGTTATATGGTATGACGTTATACCGAATTACGTTATATGGGATGACGTTATAACGTATTACGTTATATGGGATGACGTTATAACGTATTTCGTTATATGGGATGACGTTATAACGTATTACGTTATATAGGATGACGTTATAACGTAATAGGTTATATGGTATGACGTTATAACGTAATAGGTTATATGGTATGACGTTACACCGAATTACGTTATATGGGATGACGTTATAACGTATTACGTTTTATGGGATGACGTTATAACGTATTTCGTTATATGGGATGACGTTATAACGTATTACGTTATATGGGATGACGTTATAACGAATTACGTTATATGGGATGACGTTATAACGTATTACGTTTTATGAGATGACGTTATAACGTATTTCGTTATATGGGATGACGTTATAACGTATTACGTTATATGGGATGACGTTATAACGAAATAGGTTATATGGTATGACGTTATAACGTAATAGGTTATATGGTATGACGTTATACCGAATTACGTTATATGGGATGACGTTATAACGTATTACGTTATATGGGATGACGTTATAACGTATTACGTTATATGGTATGACGTTATAACGTAATAGGTTATATGGAATGACGTTATACCGAATTACGTTATATGGGATGACGTTATAACGTATTACGTTATATGGGATGACGTTATAACGTAATACGTTATATGGTATGACGTTATAACATATTACGTTACATGGGATGACGTTATAACGTAATAGGTTATATGGTATGACGTTATAACGTAATAGGTTATATGGAATGACATTATACCGAATTACGTTATATGGGATGACGTTATAACGTATTACGTTATATGGTATGACGTTATAACGTATTACGTTATATGGGATGACGTTATAACGTAATACGTTATATGGTATGACGTTATAACGTATTTCGTTATATGGGATGACGTTATAACGTATTACGTTATATGGGATGACGTTATAACGTAATAGGTTATATGGTATGACGTTATACCGAATTACGTTATATGGGATGACGTTATAACGTATTACGTTATATGGGATGACGTTATAACGTATTTCGTTATATGGGATGACGTTATAACGTATTACGTTTTATGGGATGACGTTATAACGTATTTCGTTATATGGGATGACGTTATAACGTATTACGTTATATGGGATGACGTTATAACGAAATAGGTTATATGGTATGACGTTATAACGTAATAGGTTATATGGTATGACGTTATACCGAATTACGTTATATGGGATGACGTTATAACGTATTACGTTATATGGGATGACGTTATAACGTATTACGTTATATGGTATGACGTTATAACGTAATAGGTTATATAGTATGACGTTATACCGAATTACGTTATATGGGATGACGTTTTAACGTATTACGTTATATGGGATGACGTTATAACGTATTTCGTTATATGGGATGACGATATAACGTATTACGTTATATGGGATGGCGTTATAACGAAATAGGTTATATGGTATGACGTTATAACGTATTACGTTATATGGGATGACGTTATAACGTAATACGTTATATGGTATGACGTTATAACGTATTTCGTTATATGGGATGACGTTATAACGTATTTCGTTATATGGGATGACGTTATAACGTATTACGTTATATGGGATGACGTTATAACGAATTACGTTATATGGGATGACGTTATAACGTATTACGTTTTATGAGATGACGTTATAACGTATTTCGTTATATGGGATGACGTTATAACGTATTACGTTATATGGGATGACGTTATAACGAAATAGGTTATATGGTATGACGTTATAACGTAATAGGTTATATGGTATGACGTTATACCGAATTACGTTATATGGGATGACGTTATAACGTATTACGTTATATGGGATGACGTTATAACGTATTACGTTATATGGTATGACGTTATAACGTAATAGGTTATATGGTATGACGTTATACCGAATTACGTTATATGGGATGACGTTATAACGTATTACGTTATATGGGATGACGTTATAACGTATTTCGTTATATGGGATGACGATATAACGTATTACGTTATATGGGATGACGTTACAACGAAATAGGTTATATGGTATGACGTTATAACGTAATAGGTTATATGGAATGACGTTATAACGTATTTCGTTATATGGGATGACGTTATAACGTATTACGTTATATGGGATGACGTTATAACGAATTACGTTATATGGGATGACGTTATAACGTATTACGTTTTATGAGATGACGTTATAACGTATTTCGTTATATGGGATGACGTTATAACGTATTACGTTATATGGGATGACGTTATAACGAAATAGGTTATATGGTATGACGTTATAACGTAATAGGTTATATGGTATGACGTTATACCGAATTACGTTATATGGGATGACGTTATAACGTATTACGTTATATGGGATGACGTTATAACGTATTACGTTATATGGTATGACGTTATAACGTAATAGGTTATATGGTATGACGTTATACCGAATTACGTTATATGGGATGACGTTATAACGTATTACGTTATATGGGATGACGTTATAACGTATTTCGTTATATGGGATGACGATATAACGTATTACGTTATATGGGATGACGTTACAACGAAATAGGTTATATGGTATGACGTTATAACGTAATAGGTTATATGGAATGACGTTATAACGTATTTCGTTATATGGGATGACGTTATAACGTATTACGTTATATGGGATGACGTTATAACGTAATAGGTTATATGGTATGACGTTATACCGAATTACGTTATATGGGATGACGTTATAACGTATTACGTTATATGGGATGACGTTATAACGTATTAAGTTATATGGTATGACGTTATAACGTAATAGGTTATATGGGATGACGTTATAACGTATTAAGTTATATGGTATGACGTTATAACGTAATAGGTTATATGGTATGACGTTATACCGAATTACGTTATATGGTATGACGTTATACCGAATTACGTTATATGGGATGACGTTATAACGTATTACGTTATATGGGATGACGTTATAACGTATTACGTTATATGGTATGACGTTATAACGTAATAGGTTATATGGTATGACGTTATACCGAATTACGTTATATGGGATGACGTTATAACGTATTACGTTATATGGTATGACGTTATAACGTATTACGTTATATGGGATGACGTTATAACGTAATACGTTATATGGTATGACGTTATAACATATTACGTTACATGGGATGACGTTATAACGTAATGGGTTATATGGTATGACGTTATAACGTAATAGGTTATATGGAATGACATTATACCGAATTACGTTATATGGGATGACGTTATAACGTATTACGTTATATGGTATGACGTTATAACGTATTACGTTATATGGGATGACGTTATAACGTAATACGTTATATGGTATGACGTTATAACGTATTTCGTTATATGGGATGACGTTATAACGTATTACGTTATATGGGATGACGTTATAACGTAATAGGTTATATGGTATGACGTTATACCGAATTACGTTATATGGAATGACGTTATAACGTATTACGTTATATGGGATGACGTTATAACGTAATACGTTATATGGTATGACGTTATAACATATTACGTTACATGGGATGACGTTATAACGTAATAGGTTATATGGTATGACGTTATAACGTAATAGGTTATATGGTATGACGTTATACCGAATTACGTTATATGGGATGACGTTATAACGTAATAGATTATATGGTATGACGTTATACCGAATTACGTTATATGGGATGACGTTATAACGTATTACGTTTTATGGGATGACGTTATAACGTATTTCGTTATATGGGATGACGTTATAACGTATTACGTTATATGGGATGACGTTATAACGAATTACGTTATATGGGATGACGTTATAACGTATTACGTTTTATGAGATGACGTTATAACGTATTTCGTTATATGGGATGACGTTATAACGTATTACGTTATATGGGATGACGTTATAACGAAATAGGTTATATGGTATGACGTTATAACGTAATAGGTTATATGGTATGACGTTATACCGAATTACGTTATATGGGATGACGTTATAACGTATTACGTTATATGGTATGACGTTATAACGTATTTCGTTATATGGGATGACGTTATAACGTATTACGTTATATGGGATGACGTTATAACGAAATAGGTTATATGGTATGACGTTATAACGTAATAGGTTATATGGGATGACGTTATACCGAATTACGTTATATGGGATGACGTTATAACGTATTACGTTATATGGGATGACGTTATAACGTATTTCGTTATATGGGATGACGTTATAACGTATTACGTTATATGGGATTACGTTATAACGAAATAGGTTATATGGTATGACGTTATAACGTAATAGGTTATATGGTATGACGTTATACCGAATTACGTTATATGGGATGACGTTATAACGTATTACGTTATATGGGATAACGTTATAACGAAATAGGTTATATGGTATGACGTTATAACGCAATAGGTTATATGGAATGACGTTATACCGAATTACGTTATATGGGATGACGTTATAACGTATTACGTTATATGGGATGACGTTATAACGTATTTCGTTATATGGGATGACGTTATAACGTATTACGTTATATGGGATGACGTTATAACGAAATAGGTTATATGGTATGACGTTATAACGTAATAGGTTATATGGGATGACGTTATACCGAATTACGTTATATGGGATGACGTTATAACGTATTACGTTATATGGGATGACGTTATAACGTATTTCGTTATATGGGATGACGTTATAACGTATTACGTTATATGGGATGACGTTATAACGTAATGGGTTATATCGTATGACGTTATAACGTAATAGGTTATATGGTATGACGTTATACCGAATTACGTTATATGGGATGACGTTATAACGTATTACGTTTTATGGGATGACGTTATAACGAAATAGGTTATATGGAATGACGTTATAACGCAATAGGTTATATGGAATGACGTTATACCGAATTACGTTATATGGGATGACGTTATAACGTATTACGTTATATGGGATGACGTTATAACGTATTTCGTTATATGGGATGACGTTATAACGTATTACGTTATATGGGATGATGTTATAACGTATTACGTAATATGGGTTGACGTTATAACGTATTACGTTATCTGGGACGACGTTATAACGTATTGCGTTGTATGGTATAACGTTATAACGTATTACGTTATATGGGATGACGTTATAACGAAATAGGTTATATGGTATGACGTTATAACGTAATAGATTATATGGTATGACGTTATAACGTAATACGTTATATGGTATGACGTTATAACGTAAATAGGTTTTATGGTATGACGTTATACCGTATTACGTTATATGGGATGACGTCATAACGTATTACGTTATCTGGTATGACGCTATAACGTAAATAGGTTATATGGTATGACGTTATACCGTATTACGTAATATGGGATGACGTTATAACGTATTACGTTATGTGGGACGATGTTATAACGTATTACGTTATGTGGGACGACGTTATAACGTAATAGGTTATATGGTATGACGTTATACCGAATTACGTTATATGGGATGACGTTATAACGTATTACGTTATATGGGATGACGTTATAACGTATTTCGTTGTATGGTATAACGTTATAACGTATTACGTTATATGGGATGACGTTATAACGAAATAGGTTATATGGTATGACGTTATAACGTAATAGATTATATGGTATGACGTTATAACGTATTACGTTATATGGGATGACGTTATAACGTATTACGTTATATGGTATGACGTTATAACGTATTACGTTATATGGGATGACGTTATAACGAAATAGGTTATATGGTATGACGTTATAACGTAATAGGTTATATGGTATGACGTTATACCGAATTACGTTATATGGGATGACCTTATAACGTATTACGTTATATGGGATGACGTTATAACGTATTACGTTATATGGTATGACGTTATAACGTAATAGGTTATATGGTATGACGTTATACCGAATTACGTTATATGGGATGACGTTATAACGTATTACGTTATATGGGATGACGTTATAACGTATTTCGTTATATGGGATGACGTTATAACGTATTACGTTATATGGGATGACGTTATAACGAAATAGGATATATGGTATGACGTTATAACGTAATAGGTTATATGGGATGACGTTATACCGAATTACGTTATATGGGATGACGTTATAACGTATTACGTTATATGGGATGACGTTATAACGTATTTCGTTATATGGGATGACGTTATAACGTATTACGTTATATGGGATTACGTTATAACGAAATAGGTTATATGGTATGACGTTATAACGTAATAGGTTATATGGTATGACGTTATACCGAATTACGTTATATGGGATGACGTTATAACGTATTACGTTATATGGGATAACGTTATAACGTATTACGTTATATGGGATGACGTTATAACGTATTACGTTATATGGGATGACGTTATAACGTATTACGTTATATGGGATGACGTTATAACGAAATAGGTTATATGGTATGACGTTATAACGTAATAGGTTATATGGTACGACGTTATACCGAATTACGGTATATGGGATGACTTTATAACGTATTACGTTATATGGGATGACGTTATCACGAAATAGGTTATATGGTATGACGTTATAACGTAATAGGTTATATGGTGTGACGTTATACCGAATTACATTATATGGGATGACGTTATAACGTATTACGTTATATGGGATGACGTTATAGCGTATTTCGTTATATGGGATGATGTTATAACGTATTACGTAATATGGGATGACGTTATAACGTATTACGTTATGTGGGACGACGTTATAACGTATTGCGTTGTATGGTATGACGTTATAACGTATTACGTTATATGGGATGACGTTATAACGAAATAGGTTATATGGTATGACGTTATAACGTAATAGGTTATATGGTATGACGTTATAACGTAATACGTTATATGGTATGACGTTATAACGTAAATACGTTATATGGTATGACGTTATACCGTATTACGTTATATGGGATGACGTTATAACGTATTACGTTATATGGTATGACGCTATAACGTAAATAGGTTATATGGTATGACGTTATACCGTATTACGTAATATGGGACGACGTTATAACGTATTACGTTATGTGGGACGATGTTATAACGTATTACGTTATGTGGGACAACGTTATAACGTATTACGTTATATGGGATAACGTTATAACGAAATAGGTAATATGGTATGACGTTATAACGTAAATAGGTTATATGGAATGACGTTATACCGAATTACGTTATATAGGATGACGTTATAACGTATTACGTTATATGGTATGACGTTATAACGTATTACGTTATATGGGATGACGTTATAACGTAATACGTTATATGGTATTACGTTATAACGTATTTCGTTATATGGGATGACGTTATAACGAATTACGTTATATGGGATGACGTTATAACGTAATAGGTTATATGGTATGACGTTATACCGAATTACGTTATATGGGATGACGTTATAACGTATTACGTTATATGGGATGACGTTATAACGTATTTCGTTATATGGGATGACGTTATAACGTATTACGTTATATAGGATGACGTTATAACGTAATAGGTTATATGGTATGACGTTATAACGTAATAGGTTATATGGTATGACGTTACACCGAATTACGTTATATGGGATGACGTTATAACGTATTACGTTTTATGGGATGACGTTATAACGTATTTCGTTATATGGGATGACGTTATAACGTATTACGTTATATGGGATGACGTTATAACGAATTACGTTATATGGGATGACGTTATAACGTATTACGTTTTATGAGATGACGTTATAACGTATTTCGTTATATGGGATGACGTTATAACGTATTACGTTATATGGGATGACGTTATAACGAAATAGGTTATATGGTATGACGTTATAACGTAATAGGTTATATGGTATGACGTTATACCGAATTACGTTATATGGGATGACGTTATAACGTATTACGTTATATGGGATGACGTTATAACGTATTACGTTATATGGTATGACGTTATAACGTAATAGGTTATATGGAATGACGTTATACCGAATTACGTTATATGGGATGACGTTATAACGTATTACGTTATATGGGATGACGTTATAACGTAATACGTTATATGGTATGACGTTATAACATATTACGTTACATGGGATGACGTTATAACGTAATAGGTTATATGGTATGACGTTATAACGTAGTAGGTTATATGGAATGACATTATACCGAATTACGTTATATGGGATGACGTTATAACGTATTACGTTATATGGTATGACGTTATAACGTATTACGTTATATGGGATGACGTTATAACGTAATACGTTATATGGTATGACGTTATAACGTATCTCGTTATATGGGATGACGTTATAACGTATTACGTTATATGGGATGACGTTATAACGTAATAGGTTATATGGTATGACGTTATACCGAATTACGTTATATGGGATGACGTTATAACGTATTACGTTATATGGGATGACGTTATAACGTATTTCGTTATATGGGATGACGTTATAACGTATTACGTTTTATGGGATGACGTTATAACGTATTTCGTTATATGGGATGACGTTATAACGTATTACGTTATATGGGATGACGTTATAACGAAATAGGTTATATGGTATGACGTTATAACGTAATAGGTTATATGGTATGACGTTATACCGAATTACGTTATATGGGATGACGTTATAACGTATTACGTTATATGGGATGACGTTATAACGTATTACGTTATATGGTATGACGTTATAACGTAATAGGTTATATAGTATGACGTTATACCGAATTACGTTATATGGGATGACGTTTTAACGTATTACGTTATATGGGATGACGTTATAACGTATTTCGTTATATGGGATGACGATATAACGTATTACGTTATATGGGATGGCGTTATAACGAAATAGGTTATATGGTATGACGTTATAACGTATTACGTTATATGGTATGACGTTATAACGTAAATAGGTTATATGGTATGACGTTATACCGAATTACGTTATATGGGATGACGTTATAACGTATTACGTTATATGGGATGACGTTATAACGTATTTCGTTATATGGGATGACGTTATAACGTATTACGTTATATGGGATGATGTTATAACGTATTACGTAATATGGGTTGACGTTATAACGTATTACGTTATCTGGGACGACGTTATAACGTATTGCGTTGTATGGTATAACGTTATAACGTATTACGTTATATGGGATGACGTTATAACGAAATAGGTTATATGGTATGACGTTATAACGTAATAGATCATATGGTATGACGTTATAACGTAATACGTTATATGGTATGACGTTATAACGTAAATAGGTTTTATGGTATGACGTTATACCGTATTACGTTATATGGGATGACGTCATAACGTATTACGTTATCTGGTATGACGCTATAACGTAAATAGGTTATATGGTATGACGTTATACCGTATTACGTAATATGGGATGACGTTATAACGTATTACGTTATGTGGGACGATGTTATAACGTATTACGTTATGTGGGACGACGTTATAACGTATTACGTTATATGGGATAACGTTATAACGAAATAGGTAATATGGTATGACGTTATAACGCAATAGGTTATATGGAATGACGTTATACCGAATTACGTTATATGGGATGACGTTATAACGTATTACGTTATATGGTATAACGTTATAACGTATTACGTTATATGGGATGACGTTATAACGTAATACGTTATATGGTATGACGTTATAACGTATTTCGTTATATGGGATGACGTTATAACGTATTACGTTATATGGGATGACGTTATAACGTATTACGTTATATGGTATGACGTTATAACGTATTACGTTATATGGGATGACGTTATAACGAAATAGGTTATATGGTATGACGTTATAACGTAATAGGTTATATGGTATGACGTTATACCGAATTACGTTATATGGGATGACGTTATAACGTATTACGTTATATGGGATGACGTTATAACGTATTACGTTATATGGTATGACGTTATAACGTAATAGGTTATATGGTATGACGTTATACCGAATTACGTTATATGGGATGACGTTATAACGTATTACGTTATATGGGATGACGTTATAACGTATTTCGTTATATGGGATGACGTTATAACGTATTACGTTATATGGGATGACGTTATAACGAAATAGGTTATATGGTATGACGTTATAACGTAATAGGTTATATGGGATGACGTTATACCGAATTACGTTATATGGGATGACGTTATAACGTATTACGTTATATGGGATGACGTTATAACGTATTTCGTTATATGGGATGACGTTATAACGTATTACGTTATATGGGATTACGTTATAACGAAATAGGTTATATGGTATGACGTTATAACGTAATAGGTTATATGGTATGACGTTATACCGAATTACGTTATATGGGATGACGTTATAACGTATTACGTTATATGGGATAACGTTATAACGAAATAGGTTATATGGTATGACGTTATAACGCAATAGGTTATATGGAATGACGTTATACCGAATTACGTTATATGGGATGACGTTATAACGTATTACGTTATATGGGATGACGTTATAACGTATTTCGTTATATGGGATGACGTTATAACGTATTACGTTATATGGGATGACGTTATAACGAAATAGGTTATATGGTATGACGTTATAACGTAATAGGTTATATGGGATGACGTTATACCGAATTACGTTATATGGGATGACGTTATAACGTATTACGTTATATGGGATGACGTTATAACGTATTTCGTTATATGGGATGACGTTATAACGTATTACGTTATATGGGATGACGTTATAACGAAATAGGTTATATGGTATGACGTTATAACGTAATAGGTTATATGGTATGACGTTATACCGAATTACGTTATATGGGATGACGTTATAACGTATTACGTTATATGGGATAACGTTATAACGAAATAGGTTATATGGAATGACGTTATAACGCAATAGGTTATATGGAATGACGTTATACCGAATTACGTTATATGGGATGACGTTATAACGTATTACGTTATATGGGATGACGTTATAACGTATTTCGTTATATGGGATGACGTTATAACGTATTACGTTATATGGGATGATGTTATAACGTATTACGTAATATGGGTTGACGTTATAACGTATTACGTTATCTGGGACGACGTTATAACGTATTGCGTTGTATGGTATAACGTTATAACGTATTACGTTATATGGGATGACGTTATAACGAAATAGGTTATATGGTATGACGTTATAACGTAATAGATTATATGGTATGACGTTATAACGTAATACGTTATATGGTATGACGTTATAACGTAAATAGGTTTTATGGTATGACGTTATACCGTATTACGTTATATGGGATGACGTCATAACGTATTACGTTATCTGGTATGACGCTATAACGTAAATAGGTTATATGGTATGACGTTATACCGTATTACGTAATATGGGATGACGTTATAACGTATTACGTTATGTGGGACGATGTTATAACGTATTACGTTATGTGGGACGACGTTATAACGTAATAGGTTATATGGTATGACGTTATACCGAATTACGTTATATGAGATGACGTTATAACGTATTACGTTATATGGGATGACGTTATAACGTATTTCGTTGTATGGTATAACGTTATAACGTATTACGTTATATGGGATGACGTTATAACGAAATAGGTTATATGGTATGACGTTATAACGTAATAGATTATATGGTATGACGTTATAACGTATTACGTTATATGGGATGACGTTATAACGTATTACGTTATATGGTATGACGTTATAACGTATTACGTTATATGGGATGACGTTATAACGAAATAGGTTATATGGTATGACGTTATAACGTAATAGGTTATATGGTATGACGTTATACCGAATTACGTTATATGGGATGACGTTATAACGTATTACGTTATATGGGATGACGTTATAACGTATTACGTTATATGGTATGACGTTATAACGTAATAGGTTATATGGTATGACGTTATACCGAATTACGTTATATGGGATGACGTTATAACGTATTACGTTATATGGGATGACGTTATAACGTATTTCGTTATATGGGATGACGTTATAACGTATTACGTTATATGGGATGACGTTATAACGAAATAGGATATATGGTATGACGTTATAACGTAATAGGTTATATGGGATGACGTTATACCGAATTACGTTATATGGGATGACGTTATAACGTATTACGTTATATGGGATGACGTTATAACGTATTTCGTTATATGGGATGACGTTATAACGTATTACGTTATATGGGATTACGTTATAACGAAATAGGTTATATGGTATGACGTTATAACGTAATAGGTTATATGGTATGACGTTATACCGAATTACGTTATATGGGATGACGTTATAACGTATTACGTTATATGGGATAACGTTATAACGTATTACGTTATATGGGATGACGTTATAACGTATTACGTTATATGGGATGACGTTATAACGTATTACGTTATATGGGATGACGTTATAACGAAATAGGTTATATGGTATGACGTTATAACGTAATAGGTTATATGGTACGACGTTATACCGAATTACGGTATATGGGATGACTTTATAATGTATTACGTTATATGGGATGACGTTATCACGAAATAGGTTATATGGTATGACGTTATAACGTAATAGGTTATATGGTGTGACGTTATACCGAATTACATTATATGGGATGACGTTATAACGTATTACGTTATATGGGATGACGTTATAGCGTATTTCGTTATATGGGATGATGTTATAACGTATTACGTAATATGGGATGACGTTATAACGTATTACGTTATGTGGGACGACGTTATAACGTATTGCGTTGTATGGTATGACGTTATAACGTATTACGTTATATGGGATGACGTTATAACGAAATAGGTTATATGGTATGACGTTATAACGTAATAGGTTATATGGTATGACGTTATAACGTAATACGTTATATGGTATGACGTTATAACGTAAATACGTTATATGGTATGACGTTATACCGTATTACGTTATATGGGATGACGTTATAACGTATTACGTTATATGGTATGACGCTATAACGTAAATAGGTTATATGGTATGACGTTATACCGTATTACGTAATATGGGACGACGTTATAACGTATTACGTTATGTGGGACGATGTTATAACGTATTACGTTATGTGGGACGACGTTATAACGTATTACGTTATATGGGATAACGTTATAACGAAATAGGTAATATGGTATGACGTTATAACGTAAATAGGTTATATGGAATGACGTTATACCGAATTACGTTATATGGGATGACGTTATAACGTATTACGTTATATGGTATGACGTTATAACGTATTACGTTATATGGGATGACGTTATAACGTAATACGTTATATGGTATTACGTTATAACGTATTTCGTTATATGGGATGACGTTATAACGAATTACGTTATATGGGATGACGTTATAACGTAATAGGTTATATGGTATGACGTTATACCGAATTACGTTATATGGGATGACGTTATAACGTATTACGTTATATGGGATGACGTTATAACGTATTTCGTTATATGGGATGACGTTATAACGTATTACGTTATATAGGATGACGTTATAACGTAATAGGTTATATGGTATGACGTTATAACGTAATAGGTTATATGGTATGACGTTACACCGAATTACGTTATATGGGATGACGTTATAACGTATTACGTTTTATGGGATGACGTTATAACGTATTTCGTTATATGGGATGACGTTATAACGTATTACGTTATATGGGATGACGTTATAACGAATTACGTTATATGGGATGACGTTATAACGTATTACGTTTTATGAGATGACGTTATAACGTATTTCGTTATATGGGATGACGTTATAACGTATTACGTTATATGGGATGACGTTATAACGAAATAGGTTATATGGTATGACGTTATAACGTAATAGGTTATATGGTATGACGTTATACCGAATTACGTTATATGGGATGACGTTATAACGTATTACGTTATATGGGATGACGTTATAACGTATTACGTTATATGGTATGACGTTATAACGTAATAGGTTATATGGAATGACGTTATACCGAATTACGTTATATGGGATGACGTTATAACGTATTACGTTATATGGGATGACGTTATAACGTAATACGTTATATGGTATGACGTTATAACATATTACGTTACATGGGATGACGTTATAACGTAATAGGTTATATGGTATGACGTTATAACGTAATAGGTTATATGGAATGACATTATACCGAATTACGTTATATGGGATGACGTTATAACGTATTACGTTATATGGTATGACGTTATAACGTATTACGTTATATGGGATGACGTTATAACGTAATACGTTATATGGTATGACGTTATAACGTATTTCGTTATATGGGATGACGTTATAACGTATTACGTTATATGGGATGACGTTATAACGTAATAGGTTATATGGTATGACGTTATACCGAATTACGTTATATGGGATGACGTTATAACGTATTACGTTATATGGGATGACGTTATAACGTATTTCGTTATATGGGATGACGTTATAACGTATTACGTTTTATGGGATGACGTTATAACGTATTTCGTTATATGGGATGACGTTATAACGTATTACGTTATATGGGATGACGTTATAACGAAATAGGTTATATGGTATGACGTTATAACGTAATAGGTTATATGGTATGACGTTATACCGAATTACGTTATATGGGATGACGTTATAACGTATTACGTTATATGGGATGACGTTATAACGTATTACGTTATATGGTATGACGTTATAACGTAATAGGTTATATAGTATGACGTTATACCGAATTACGTTATATGGGATGACGTTTTAACGTATTACGTTATATGGGATGACGTTATAACGTATTTCGTTATATGGGATGACGATATAACGTATTACGTTATATGGGATGGCGTTATAACGAAATAGGTTATATGGTATGACGTTATAACGTATTACGTTATATGGGATGACGTTATAACGTAATACGTTATATGGTATGACGTTATAACGTATTTCGTTATATGGGATGACGTTATAACGTATTTCGTTATATGGGATGACGTTATAACGTATTACGTTATATGGGATGACGTTATAACGAATTACGTTATATGGGATGACGTTATAACGTATTACGTTTTATGAGATGACGTTATAACGTATTTCGTTATATGGGATGACGTTATAACGTATTACGTTATATGGGATGACGTTATAACGAAATAGGTTATATGGTATGACGTTATAACGTAATAGGTTATATGGTATGACGTTATACCGAATTACGTTATATGGGATGACGTTATAACGTATTACGTTATATGGGATGACGTTATAACGTATTACGTTATATGGTATGACGTTATAACGTAATAGGTTATATGGTATGACGTTATACCGAATTACGTTATATGGGATGACGTTATAACGTATTACGTTATATGGGATGACGTTATAACGTATTTCGTTATATGGGATGACGATATAACGTATTACGTTATATGGGATGACGTTACAACGAAATAGGTTATATGGTATGACGTTATAACGTAATAGGTTATATGGAATGACGTTATAACGTATTTCGTTATATGGGATGACGTTATAACGTATTACGTTATATGGGATGACGTTATAACGAATTACGTTATATGGGATGACGTTATAACGTATTACGTTTTATGAGATGACGTTATAACGTATTTCGTTATATGGGATGACGTTATAACGTATTACGTTATATGGGATGACGTTATAACGAAATAGGTTATATGGTATGACGTTATAACGTAATAGGTTATATGGTATGACGTTATACCGAATTACGTTATATGGGATGACGTTATAACGTATTACGTTATATGGGATGACGTTATAACGTATTACGTTATATGGTATGACGTTATAACGTAATAGGTTATATGGTATGACGTTATAACGAATTACGTTATATGGGATGACGTTATAACGTATTACGTTATATGGGATGACGTTATAACGTATTTCGTTATATGGGATGACGATATAACGTATTACGTTATATGGGATGACGTTACAACGAAATAGGTTATATGGTATGACGTTATAACGTAATAGGTTATATGGAATGACGTTATAACGTATTTCGTTATATGGGATGACGTTATAACGTATTACGTTATATGGGATGACGTTATAACGTAATAGGTTATATGGTATGACGTTATACCGAATTACGTTATATGGGATGACGTTATAACGTATTACGTTATATGGGATGACGTTATAACGTATTAAGTTATATGGTATGACGTTATAACGTAATAGGTTATATGGGATGACGTTATAACGTATTAAGTTATATGGTATGACGTTATAACGTAATAGGTTATATGGTATGACGTTATACCGAATTACGTTATATGGTATGACGTTATACCGAATTACGTTATATGGGATGACGTTATAACGTATTACGTTATATGGGATGACGTTATAACGTATTACGTTATATGGTATGACGTTATAACGTAATAGGTTATATGGTATGACGTTATACCGAATTACGTTATATGGGATGACGTTATAACGTATTACGTTATATGGTATGACGTTATAACGTATTACGTTATATGGGATGACGTTATAACGTAATACGTTATATGGTATGACGTTATAACATATTACGTTACATGGGATGACGTTATAACGTAATGGGTTATATGGTATGACGTTATAACGTAATAGGTTATATGGAATGACATTATACCGAATTACGTTATATGGGATGACGTTATAACGTATTACGTTATATGGTATGACGTTATAACGTATTACGTTATATGGGATGACGTTATAACGTAATACGTTATATGGTATGACGTTATAACGTATTTCGTTATATGGGATGACGTTATAACGTATTACGTTATATGGGATGACGTTATAACGTAATAGGTTATATGGTATGACGTTATACCGAATTACGTTATATGGGATGACGTTATAACGTATTACGTTATATGGGATGACGTTTTAACGTATTTCGTTATATGGGATGACGTTATAACGTATTACGTTATATAGGATGACGTTATAACGTAATGGGTTATATCGTATGACGTTATAACGTAATAGGTTATATGGTATGACGTTATACCGAATTACGTTATATGGGATGATGTTATAACGTATTACGTTTTATGGGATGACGTTATAACGTATTTCGTTTTATGGGATGACGTTATAACGTATTACGTTATATGAGATGACGTTATAACGAATTACGTTATATGGGATGACGTTATAACGTATTACGTTTTATGGGATGACGTTATAACGTATTTCGTTATATGGTATGACGTTATAACGTATTACGTTATATGGGATGACGTTATAACGAAATAGGTTATATGGTATGACGTTATAACGTAATATTTTATATGGTATGACGTTATACCGAATTACGTTATATGGGATGACGTTATAACGTATTACGTTATATGGGATGACGTTATAACGTATTACGTTATATGGTATGACGTTATAACGTAATAGGTTATATAGTATGACGTTATACCGAATTACGTTATATGGGATGACGTTATAACGTATTACGTTATATGGGATGACGTTATAACGTATTTCGTTATATGGGATGACGATATAACGTATTACGTTATATGGGATGGCGTTATAACGAAATAGGTTATATGGTATGACGTTATAACGTAATAGGTTATATGGAATGACGTTATACCGAATTACGTTATATGGGATGACGTTATAACGTATTACGTTATATGGAATGACGTTATAACGTATTACGTTATATGGGATGACGTTATAACGTAATACGTTATATGGTATGACGTTATAACATATTACGTTACATGGGATGACGTTATAACGTAATAGGTTATATGGTATGACGTTATAACGTAATAGGTTATATGGTATGACGTTATACCGAATTACGTTATATGGGATGACGTTATAACGTAATAGATTATATGGTATGACGTTATACCGAATTACGTTATATGGGATGACGTTATAACGTATTACGTTTTATGGGATGACGTTATAACGTATTTCGTTATATGGGATGACGTTATAACGTATTACGTTATATGGGATGACGTTATAACGAATTACGTTATATGGGATGACGTTATAACGTATTACGTTTTATGAGATGACGTTATAACGTATTTCGTTATATGGGATGACGTTATAACGTATTACGTTATATGGGATGACGTTATAACGAAATAGGTTATATGGTATGACGTTATAACGTAATAGGTTATATGGTATGACGTTATACCGAATTACGTTATATGGGATGACGTTATAACGTATTACGTTATATGGTATGACGTTATAACGTAATAGGTTATATGGTATGACGTTATACCTAATTACGTTATATGGGATGACGTTATAACGTATTACGTTATATGGGATGACGTTATAACGTATTACGTTATATGGGATGACGTTACAACGAAATAGGTTATATGGTATGACGTTATAACGTAATAGGTTATATGGAATGACGTTATAACGTATTTCGTTATATGGGATGACGTTATAACGTATTACGTTATATGGGATGACGTTATAACGAATTACGTTATATGGGATGACGTTATAACGTATTACGTTTTATGAGATGACGTTATAACGTATTTCGTTATATGGGATGACGTTATAACGTATTACGTTATATGGGATGACGTTATAACGAAATAGGTTATATGGTATGACGTTATAACGTAATAGGTTATATGGTATGACGTTATACCGAATTACGTTATATGGGATGACGTTATAACGTATTACGTTATATGGGATGACGTTATAACGTATTACGTTATATGGTATGACGTTATAACGTAATAGGTTATATGGTATGACGTTATAACGAATTACGTTATATGGGATGACGTTATAACGTATTACGTTATATGGGATGACGTTATAACGTATTTCGTTATATGGGATGACGATATAACGTATTACGTTATATGGGATGACGTTACAACGAAATAGGTTATATGGTATGACGTTATAACGTAATAGGTTATATGGAATGACGTTATAACGTATTTCGTTATATGGGATGACGTTATAACGTATTACGTTATATGGGATGACGTTATAACGTAATAGGTTATATGGTATGACGTTATACCGAATTACGTTATATGGGATGACGTTATAACGTATTACGTTATATGGGATGACGTTATAACGTATTAAGTTATATGGTATGACGTTATAACGTAATAGGTTATATGGGATGACGTTATAACGTATTAAGTTATATGGTATGACGTTATAACGTAATAGGTTATATGGTATGACGTTATACCGAATTACGTTATATGGTATGACGTTATACCGAATTACGTTATATGGGATGACGTTATAACGTATTACGTTATATGGGATGACGTTATAACGTATTACGTTATATGGTATGACGTTATAACGTAATAGGTTATATGGTATGACGTTATACCGAATTACGTTATATGGGATGACGTTATAACGTATTACGTTATATGGTATGACGTTATAACGTATTACGTTATATGGGATGACGTTATAACGTAATACGTTATATGGTATGACGTTATAACATATTACGTTACATGGGATGACGTTATAACGTAATGGGTTATATGGTATGACGTTATAACGTAATAGGTTATATGGAATGACATTATACCGAATTACGTTATATGGGATGACGTTATAACGTATTACGTTATATGGTATGACGTTATAACGTATTACGTTATATGGGATGACGTTATAACGTAATACGTTATATGGTATGACGTTATAACGTATTTCGTTATATGGGATGACGTTATAACGTATTACGTTATATGGGATGACGTTATAACGTAATAGGTTATATGGTATGACGTTATACCGAATTACGTTATATGGGATGACGTTATAACGTATTACGTTATATGGGATGACGTTTTAACGTATTTCGTTATATGGGATGACGTTATAACGTATTACGTTATATAGGATGACGTTATAACGTAATGGGTTATATCGTATGACGTTATAACGTAATAGGTTATATGGTATGACGTTATACCGAATTACGTTATATGGTATGACGTTATACCGAATTACGTTATATGGGATGACGTTATAACGTATTACGTTATATGGGATGACGTTATAACGTATTACGTTATATGGTATGACGTTATAACGTAATAGGTTATATGGTATGACGTTATACCGAATTACGTTATATGGGATGACGTTATAACGTATTACGTTATATGGTATGACGTTATAACGTATTACGTTATATGGGATGACGTTATAACGTAATACGTTATATGGTATGACGTTATAACATATTACGTTACATGGGATGACGTTATAACGTAATGGGTTATATGGTATGACGTTATAACGTAATAGGTTATATGGAATGACATTATACCGAATTACGTTATATGGGATGACGTTATAACGTATTACGTTATATGGTATGACGTTATAACGTATTACGTTATATGGGATGACGTTATAACGTAATACGTTATATGGTATGACGTTATAACGTATTTCGTTATATGGGATGACGTTATAACGTATTACGTTATATGGGATGACGTTATAACGTAATAGGTTATATGGTATGACGTTATACCGAATTACGTTATATGGGATGACGTTATAACGTATTACGTTATATGGGATGACGTTTTAACGTATTTCGTTATATGGGATGACGTTATAACGTATTACGTTATATAGGATGACGTTATAACGTAATGGGTTATATCGTATGACGTTATAACGTAATAGGTTATATGGTATGACGTTATACCGAATTACGTTATATGGGATGATGTTATAACGTATTACGTTTTATGGGATGACGTTATAACGTATTTCGTTTTATGGGATGACGTTATAACGTATTACGTTATATGAGATGACGTTATAACGAATTACGTTATATGGGATGACGTTATAACGTATTACGTTTTATGGGATGACGTTATAACGTATTTCGTTATATGGTATGACGTTATAACGTATTACGTTATATGGGATGACGTTATAACGAAATAGGTTATATGGTATGACGTTATAACGTAATATTTTATATGGTATGACGTTATACCGAATTACGTTATATGGGATGACGTTATAACGTATTACGTTATATGGGATGACGTTATAACGTATTACGTTATATGGTATGACGTTATAACGTAATAGGTTATATAGTATGACGTTATACCGAATTACGTTATATGGGATGACGTTATAACGTATTACGTTATATGGGATGACGTTATAACGTATTTCGTTATATGGGATGACGATATAACGTATTACGTTATATGGGATGGCGTTATAACGAAATAGGTTATATGGTATGACGTTATAACGTAATAGGTTATATGGAATGACGTTATACCGAATTACGTTATATGGGATGACGTTATAACGTATTACGTTATATGGAATGACGTTATAACGTATTACGTTATATGGGATGACGTTATAACGTAATACGTTATATGGTATGACGTTATAACATATTACGTTACATGGGATGACGTTATAACGTAATAGGTTATATGGTATGACGTTATAACGTAATAGGTTATATGGTATGACGTTATACCGAATTACGTTATATGGGATGACGTTATAACGTAATAGATTATATGGTATGACGTTATACCGAATTACGTTATATGGGATGACGTTATAACGTATTACGTTTTATGGGATGACGTTATAACGTATTTCGTTATATGGGATGACGTTATAACGTATTACGTTATATGGGATGACGTTATAACGAATTACGTTATATGGGATGACGTTATAACGTATTACGTTTTATGAGATGACGTTATAACGTATTTCGTTATATGGGATGACGTTATAACGTATTACGTTATATGGGATGACGTTATAACGAAATAGGTTATATGGTATGACGTTATAACGTAATAGGTTATATGGTATGACGTTATACCGAATTACGTTATATGGGATGACGTTATAACGTATTACGTTATATGGTATGACGTTATAACGTAATAGGTTATATGGTATGACGTTATACCTAATTACGTTATATGGGATGACGTTATAACGTATTACGTTATATGGGATGACGTTATAACGTATTACGTTATATGGGATGACGTTACAACGTAATAGGTTATATGGTATGACGTTATAACGTAATAGGTTATATGGTATGACGTTATACCGAATTACGTTATATGGGATGACGTTATAACGTATTACGTTATATGGGATGACGTTATAACGTATTTCGTTATATGGGATGACGTTATAACGTATTACGTTATATGGTATGACGTTATAACGTATTACGTTATATGGGATGACGTTATAACGTATTACGTTATATGGGATGACGTTATAACGAAATAGGTTATATGGTATGACGTTATAACGTAATAGGTTATATGGTATGACGTTATACCGAATTGCGTTATATGGGATGACGTTATATCGTATTACGTTATATGGGATGACGTTATAACGTACTACGTTATATGGGATGACGTTATAACGTATTACGTTATATGGGATGACGTTATAACGAAATAGGTTATATGGTATGACGTTATAACGTAATAGGTTATATGGTATAACGTTATACCGAATTACGTTATATGGGGTGACGTTATAACGTATTACGTTATATGGGATGACGTTATAACGTATTACGTTATATGGTATGACGTTATAACGTAATAGGTTATATGGTATGACGTTATACCTAATTACGTTATATGGGATGACGTTATAACGTATTACGTTATATGGGATGACGTTATAACGTATTACGTTATATGGGATGACGTTACAACGTAATAGGTTATATGGTATGACGTTATAACGTAATAGGTTATATGGTATGACGTTATACCGAATTACGTTATATGGGATGACGTTATAACGTATTACGTTATATGGGATGACGTTATAACGTATTTCGTTATATGGGATGACGTTATAACGTATTACGTTATATGGGATGACGTTATAACGTAATAGGATATATGGTATGACGTTATAACGTAATAGGTTATATGGTATGACGTTATACCGAATTACGTTATATGGGATGACGTTATAACGTATTACGTTTTATGGGATGACGTTATAACGTATTTCGTTATATGGGATGACGTTATAACGTATTACGTTATATGGGATGACGTTATAACGTATTTCGTTATATGGGATGACGTTATAACGTATTACGTTATATGGGATGACGTTATAACGTATTACGTTATATGGGATGACGTTATAACGTAATAGGTTATATGGTATGACGTTATACCGAATTACGTTATATGGGATGACGTTATAACGTATTACGTTATATGGGATGACGTTATAACGTATTTCGTTATATGGGATGACGTTATAACGTATTACGTTATATAGGATGACGCTATAACGTATTTCGTTATATGGGATGACGTTATAACGTATTACGTTATATGGGATGACGTTATAACGAATTACGTTATGGGGGATGACGTTATAACGAAATAGGTTATATGGTATGACGTTATAACGTAATAGGTTATATGGTATGACGTTATACCGAATTACGTTATATGGGATGACGTTATAACGTATTACGTTATATGGGATGACGTTATAACGTATTACGTTATATGGTATGACGTTATAACGTAATAGGTTATATGGTATGACGTTATACCGAATTACGTTATATGGGATGACGTTATAACGTATTACGTTATATGGGATGACGTTATAACGTATTGCGTTGTATGGTATGACGTTATAACGTATTACGTTATATGGGATGACGTTATAACGAAATAGGTTATATGGTATGACGTTATAACGTAATATGTTATATGGTATGACGTTATAACGAAATACGTTATATGGTACGACGTTATAACGTAAATAGGTTATATGGTATGACGTTATACCGTATTACGTTATATGGGATGACGTTATAACGTATTACGTTATATGGTATGACGCTATAACGTAAATAGGTTATATGGTATGATGTTATACCGTATTACGTAATATGGGATGACGTTATAACGTATTACGTTATGTGGAACGATGTTATAACGTATTACGTTATATGGGATGACGTTATAACGAATTACGTTATATGGGATGACGTTATAACGTATTACGTTTTATGGGATGACGTTATAACGTATTTCGTTATATGGGATGACGTTATAACGTATTACGTTATGTAGGATGACGCTATAACGTATTTCGTTATATGGGATGACGTTATAACGTATTACGTTATATGGGATGACGTTATAACGAATTACGTTATATGGGATGACGTTATAACGTATTACGTTTTATGGGATGACGTTATAACGTATTTCGTTATATGGGATGACGTTGTAATGTATTACGTTATATGGGATGACGTTATAACGAAATAGGTTATATGGTATGACGTTATAACGTAATAGGTTATATGGTATGACGTTATACCGAATTACGTTATATGGGATGACGCTATAACGTATTTCGTTATATGGGATGACGATATAACGTATTTCGTTATATGGGATGACGTTATAATGTATTACGTTATATGGGATGACGTTATAACGAAATAGGTTATATGGTATGACGTTATAACGTAATAGGTTATATGGTATGACGTTATACCGAATTACGTTATATGGGATGACGTTATAACGTATTACGTTATATGGGATGACGTTATAACGTATTACGTTATATGGTATGACGTTATAACGTAATAGGTTATATGGTATGACGTTATACCGAATTACGTTATATGGGATGACGTTATAACGTATTACGTTATATGGGATGACGTTATAACGTATTGCGTTGTATGGTATGACGTTATAACGTATTACGTTATATGGGATGACGTTATAACGAAATAGGTTATATGGTATGACGTTATAACGTAATATGTTATATGGTATGACGTTATAACGAAATACGTTATATGGTACGACGTTATAACGTAAATAGGTTATATGGTATGACGTTATACCGTATTACGTTATATGGGATGACGTTATAACGTATTACGTTATATGGTATGACGCTATAACGTAAATAGGTTATATGGTATGATGTTATACCGTATTACGTAATATGGGATGACGTTATAACGTATTACGTTATGTGGAACGATGTTATAACGTATTACGTTATATGGGATGACGTTATAACGAATTACGTTATATGGGATGACGTTATAACGTATTACGTTTTATGGGATGACGTTATAACGTATTTCGTTATATGGGATGACGTTATAACGTATTACGTTATATGGGATGACGTTATAACGTAATAGGTTATATGGTATGACGTTATACCGAATTACGTTATATGGGATGACGTTATAACGTATTACGTTATATGGGATGACGTTATAACGTATTTCGTTATATGGGATGACGTTATAACGTATTACGTTATGTAGGATGACGCTATAACGTATTTCGTTATATGGGATGACGTTATAACGTATTACGTTATATGGGATGACGTTATAACGAATTACGTTATATGGGATGACGTTATAACGTATTACGTTTTATGGGATGACGTTATAACGTATTTCGTTATATGGGATGACGTTGTAATGTATTACGTTATATGGGATGACGTTATAACGAAATAGGTTATATGGTATGACGTTATAACGTAATAGGTTATATGGTATGACGTTATACCGAATTACGTTATATGGGATGACGTTATAACGTATTACGTTATATGGGATGACGTTATAACGTATTACGTTATATGGTATGACGTTATAACGTAATAGGTTATATGGTATGACGTTATACCGAATTACGTTATATGGGATGACGTTATAACGTATTACGTTATATGGGATGACGTTATAACGTATTTCGTTATATGGGATGACGATATAACGTATTACGTTATATGGGATGACGTTATAACGAAATAGGTTATATGGTATGACGTTATAACGCAATAGGTTATATGGTATGACGTTATACCGAATTACGTTATATGGGATGACGTTATAACGTATTACGTTATATGGGATAACGTTATAACGAAATAGGTTATATGGTATGACGTTATACCGAATTACGTTATATGGGATGACGTTATAACGTATTACGATATATGGGATGACGTTATAACGTATTTCGTTATATGGGATGACGATATAATGTATTACGTTATATGGGATGACGTTATAACGAAATAGGTTATATGGTATGACGTTATAACGTAATAGGTTATATGGTATGACGTTATACCGAATTACGTTATATGGGATGACGTTATAACGTATTACGTTATATGGGATGACGTTATAACGTATTACGTTATATGGTATGACGTTATAACGTAATAGGTTATATGGTATGACGTTATACCGAATTACGTTATATGGGATGACGTTATAACGTATTACGTTATATGGGATGACGTTATAACGTATTTCGTTATATGGGATGACGATATAATGTATTACGTTATATGGGATGACGTTATAACGAAATAGGTTATATGGTATGACGTTATAACGTAATAGGTAATATGGTATGACGTTATACCGAATTACGTTATATGGGATGACGTTATAACGTATTACGTTATATGGGATAACGTTATAACGAAATAGGTTATATGGTATGACGTTATAACGCAATAGGTTATATGGTATGACGTTATACCGAATTACGTTATATGGGATGACGTTATAACGTATTTCGTTATATGGGATGACGTTATAACGTATTACGTTATGTAGGATGACGCTATAACGTATTTCGTTATATGGGATGACGTTATAACGTATTACGTTATATGGGATGACGTTATAACGAATTACGTTATATGGGATGACGTTATAACGTATTACGTTTTATGGGATGACGTTATAACGTATTTCGTTATATGGGATGACGTTGTAATGTATTACGTTATATGGGATGACGTTATAACGAAATAGGTTATATGGTATGACGTTATAACGTAATAGGTTATATGGTATGACGTTATACCGAATTACGTTATATGGGATGACGTTATAACGTATTACGTTATATGGGATGACGTTATAACGTATTACGTTATATGGTATGACGTTATAACGTAATAGGTTATATGGTATGACGTTATACCGAATTACGTTATATGGGATGACGTTATAACGTATTACGTTATATGGGATAACGTTATAACGAAATAGGTTATATGGAATGACGTTATAACGCAATAGGTTATATGGAATGACGTTATACCGAATTACGTTATATGGGATGACGTTATAACGTATTACGTTATATGGGATGACGTTATAACGTATTTCGTTATATGGGATGACGTTATAACGTATTACGTTATATGGGATGATGTTATAACGTATTACGTAATATGGGTTGACGTTATAACGTATTACGTTATCTGGGACGACGTTATAACGTATTGCGTTGTATGGTATAACGTTATAACGTATTACGTTATATGGGATGACGTTATAACGAAATAGGTTATATGGTATGACGTTATAACGTAATAGATTATATGGTATGACGTTATAACGTAATACGTTATATGGTATGACGTTATAACGTAAATAGGTTTTATGGTATGACGTTGTACCGTATTACGTTATGTGGGACGATGTTATAACGTATTACGTTATGTGGGACGACGTTATAACGTATTACGTTATATGGGATAACGTTATAACGAAATAGGTAATATGGTATGACGTTATAACGCAATAGGTTATATGGAATGACGTTATACCGAATTACGTTATATGGGATGACGTTATAACGTATTACGTTATATGGTATGACGTTATAACGTATTACGTTATATGGGATGACGTTATAACGTAATACGTTATATGGTATGACGTTATAACGTATTTCGTTATATGGGATGACGTTATAACGTATTACGTTATATGGGATGACGTTATAACGTATTACGTTATATGGTATGACGTTATAACGTATTACGTTATATGGGATGACGTTATAACGAAATAGGTTATATGGTATGACGTTATAACGTAATAGGTTATATGGTATGACGTTATACCGAATTACGTTATATGGGATGACGTTATAACGTATTACGTTATATGGGATGACGTTATAACGTATTACGTTATATGGTATGACGTTATAACGTAATAGGTTATATGGTATGACGTTATACCGAATTACGTTATATGGGATGACGTTATAACGTATTACGTTATATGGGATGACGTTATAACGTATTTCGTTATATGGGATGACGTTATAACGTATTACGTTATATGGGATGACGTTATAACGAAATAGGATATATGGTATGACGTTATAACGTAATAGGTTATATGGGATGACGTTATTCCGAATTACGTTATATGGGATGACGTTATAACGTATTACGTTATATGGGATGACGTTATAACGTATTTCGTTATATGGGATGACGTTATAACGTATTACGTTATATGGGATTACGTTATAACGAAATAGGTTATATGGTATGACGTTATAACGTAATAGGTTATATGGTATGACGTTATACCGAATTACGTTATATGCGATGACGTTATAACGTATTACGTTATATGGGATAACGTTATAACGTATTACGTTATATGGGATGACGTTATAACGTATTACGTTATATGGGATGACGTTATAACGTATTACGTTATATGGGATGACGTTATAACGAAATAGGTTATATGGTATGACGTTATAACGTAATAGGTTATATGGTACGACGTTATACCGAATTACGGTATATGGGATGACTTTATAACGTATTACGTTATATGGGATGACGTTATCACGAAATAGGTTATATGGTATGACGTTATAACGTAATAGGTTATATGGTGTGACGTTATACCGAATTACATTATATGGGATGACGTTATAACGTATTACGTTATATGGGATGACGTTATAGCGTATTTCGTTATATGGGATGATGTTATAACGTATTACGTAATATGGGATGACGTTATAACGTATTACGTTATGTGGGACGACGTTATAACGTATTGCGTTGTATGGTATGACGTTATAACGTATTACGTTATATGGGATGACGTTATAACGAAATAGGTTATATGGTATGACGTTATAACGTAATAGGTTATATGGTATGACGTTATAACGTAATACGTTATATGGTATGACGTTATAACGTAAATACGTTATATGGTATGACGTTATACCGTATTACGTTATATGGGATGACGTTATAACGTATTACGTTATATGGTATGACGCTATAACGTAAATAGGTTATATGGTATGACGTTATACCGTATTACGTAATATGGGACGACGTTATAACGTATTACGTTATGTGGGACGATGTTATAACGTATTACGTTATATGGGATGACGTTATAACGTAATACGTTATATGGTATTACGTTATAACGTATTTCGTTATATGGGATGACGTTATAACGAATTACGTTATATGGGATGACGTTATAACGTATTACGTTATATGGTATGACGTTATAACGTATTACGTTATATGGGATGACGTTATAACGTAATACGTTATATGGTATTACGTTATAACGTATTTCGTTATATGGGATGACGTTATAACGAAATAGGTTATATGGTATGACGTTATAACGTAATAGGTTATATGGTATGACGTTATACCGAATTACGTTATATGGGATGACGTTATAACGTATTACGTTATATGGGATGACGTTATAACGAAATAGGTTATATGGTATGACGTTATAACGTAATAGGTTATATGGTATGACGTTATAACGTAATACGTTATATGGTATGACGTTATAACGTAAATACGTTATATGGTATGACGTTATACCGTATTACGTTATATGGGATGACGTTATAACGTATTACGTTATATGGTATGACGCTATAACGTAAATAGGTTATATGGTATGACGTTATACCGTATTACGTAATATGGGACGACGTTATAACGTATTACGTTATGTGGGACGACGTTATAACGTATTACGTTATATGGGATAACGTTATAACGAAATAGGTAATATGGTATGACGTTATAACGTAAATAGGTTATATGGAATGACGTTATACCGAATTACGTTATATGGGATGACGTTATAACGTATTACGTTATATGGTATGACGTTATAACGTATTACGTTATATGGGATGACGTTATAACGTAATACGTTATATGGTATTACGTTATAACGTATTTCGTTATATGGGATGACGTTATAACGAATTACGTTATATGGGATGACGTTATAACGTAATAGGTTATATGGTATGACGTTATACCGAATTACGTTATATGGGATGACGTTATAACGTATTACGTTATATGGGATGACGTTATAACGTATTTCGTTATATGGGATGACGTTATAACGTATTACGTTATATAGGATGACGTTATAACGTAATAGGTTATATGGTATGACGTTATAACGTAATAGGTTATATGGTATGACGTTACACCGAATTACGTTATATGGGATGACGTTATAACGTATTACGTTTTATGGGATGACGTTATAACGTATTTCGTTATATGGGATGACGTTATAACGTATTACGTTATATGGGATGACGTTATAACGAATTACGTTATATGGGATGACGTTATAACGTATTACGTTTTATGAGATGACGTTATAACGTATTTCGTTATATGGGATGACGTTATAACGTATTACGTTATATGGGATGACGTTATAACGTAATAGGTTATATGGTATGACGTTATAACGTAATAGGTTATATGGTATGACGTTATACCGAATTACGTTATATGGGATGACGTTATAACGTATTACGTTATATGGGATGACGTTATAACGTATTACGTTATATGGTATGACGTTATAACGTAATAGGTTATATGGAATGACGTTATACCGAATTACGTTATATGGGATGACGTTATAACGTATTACGTTATATGGGATGACGTTATAACGTAATACGTTATATGGTATGACGTTATAACATATTACGTTACATGGGATGACGTTATAACGTAATAGGTTATATGGTATGACGTTATAACGTAATAGGTTATATGGAATGACATTATACCGAATTACGTTATATGGGATGACGTTATAACGTATTACGTTATATGGTATGACGTTATAACGTATTACGTTATATGGGATGACGTTATAACGTAATACGTTATATGGTATGACGTTATAACGTATTTCGTTATATGGGATGACGTTATAACGTATTACGTTATATGGGATGACGTTATAACGTAATAGGTTATATGGTATGACGTTATACCGAATTACGTTATATGGGATGACGTTATAACGTATTACGTTATATGGGATGACGTTATAACGTATTTCGTTATATGGGATGACGTTATAACGTATTACGTTTTATGGGATGACGTTATAACGTATTTCGTTATATGGGATGACGTTATAACGTATTACGTTATATGGGATGACGTTATAACGAAATAGGTTATATGGTATGACGTTATAACGTAATAGGTTATATGGTATGACGTTATACCGAATTACGTTATATGGGATGACGTTATAACGTATTACGTTATATGGGATGACGTTATAACGTATTACGTTATATGGTATGACGTTATAACGTAATAGGTTATATAGTATGACGTTATACCGAATTACGTTATATGGGATGACGTTTTAACGTATTACGTTATATGGGATGACGTTATAACGTATTTCGTTATATGGGATGACGATATAACGTATTACGTTATATGGGATGGCGTTATAACGAAATAGGTTATATGGTATGACGTTATAACGTATTACGTTATATGGGATGACGTTATAACGTAATACGTTATATGGTATGACGTTATAACGTATTTCGTTATATGGGATGACGTTATAACGTATTTCGTTATATGGGATGACGTTATAACGTATTACGTTATATGGGATGACGTTATAACGAATTACGTTATATGGGATGACGTTATAACGTATTACGTTTTATGAGATGACGTTATAACTTATTTCGTTATATGGGATGACGTTATAACGTATTACGTTATATGGGATGACGTTATAACGAAATAGGTTATATGGTATGACGTTATAACGTAATAGGTTATATGGTATGACGTTATACCGAATTACGTTATATGGGATGACGTTATAACGTATTACGTTATATGGGATGACGTTATAACGTATTACGTTATATGGTATGACGTTATAACGTAATAGGTTATATGGTATGACGTTATACCGAATTACGTTATATGGGATGACGTTATAACGTATTACGTTATATGGGATGACGTTATAACGTATTTCGTTATATGGGATGACGATATAACGTATTACGTTATATGGGATGACGTTACAACGAAATAGGTTATATGGTATGACGTTATAACGTAATAGGTTATATGGAATGACGTTATAACGTATTTCGTTATATGGGATGACGTTATAACGTATTACGTTATATGGGATGACGTTATAACGTAATAGGTTATATGGTATGACGTTATACCGAATTACGTTATATGGGATGACGTTATAACGTATTACGTTATATGGGATGACGTTATAACGTATTACGTTATATGGTATGACGTTATAACGTAATAGGTTATATGGTATGACGTTATACCGAATTACGTTATATGGGATGACGTTATAACGTATTACGTTATATGGGATGACGTTATAACGTATTTCGTTATATGGGATGACGATATAACGTATTACGTTATATGGGATGACGTTACAACGAAATAGGTTATATGGTATGACGTTATAACGTAATAGGTTATATGGAATGACGTTATAACGTATTTCGTTATATGGGATGACGTTATAACGTATTACGTTATATGGGATGACGTTATAACGTAATAGGTTATATGGTATGACGTTATACCGAATTACGTTATATGGGATGACGTTATAACGTATTACGTTATATGGGATGACGTTATAACGTATTAAGTTATATGGTATGACGTTATAACGTAATAGGTTATATGGGATGACGTTATAACGTATTAAGTTATATGGTATGACGTTATAACGTAATAGGTTATATGGTATGACGTTATACCGAATTACGTTATATGGTATGACGTTATACCGAATTACGTTATATGGGATGACGTTATAACGTATTACGTTATATGGGATGACGTTATAACGTATTACGTTATATGGTATGACGTTATAACGTAATAGGTTATATGGTATGACGTTATACCGAATTACGTTATATGGGATGACGTTATAACGTATTACGTTATATGGTATGACGTTATAACGTATTACGTTATATGGGATGACGTTATAACGTAATACGTTATATGGTATGACGTTATAACATATTACGTTACATGGGATGACGTTATAACGTAATGGGTTATATGGTATGACGTTATAACGTAATAGGTTATATGGAATGACATTATACCGAATTACGTTATATGGGATGACGTTATAACGTATTACGTTATATGGTATGACGTTATAACGTATTACGTTATATGGGATGACGTTATAACGTAATACGTTATATGGTATGACGTTATAACGTATTTCGTTATATGGGATGACGTTATAACGTATTACGTTAGATGGGATGACGTTATAACGTAATAGGTTATATGGTATGACGTTATACCGAATTACGTTATATGGGATGACGTTATAACGTATTACGTTATATGGGATGACGTTTTAACGTATTTCGTTATATGGGATGACGTTATAACGTATTACGTTATATAGGATGACGTTATAACGTAATGGGTTATATCGTATGACGTTATAACGTAATAGGTTATATGGTATGACGTTATACCGAATTACGTTATATGGGATGATGTTATAACGTATTACGTTTTATGGGATGACGTTATAACGTATTTCGTTTTATGGGATGACGTTATAACGTATTACGTTATATGAGATGACGTTATAACGAATTACGTTATATGGGATGACGTTATAACGTATTACGTTTTATGGGATGACGTTATAACGTATTTCGTTATATGGTATGACGTTATAACGTATTACGTTATATGGGATGACGTTATAACGAAATAGGTTATATGGTATGACGTTATAACGTAATATTTTATATGGTATGACGTTATACCGAATTACGTTATATGGGATGACGTTATAACGTATTACGTTATATGGGATGACGTTATAACGTATTACGTTATATGGTATGACGTTATAACGTAATAGGTTATATAGTATGACGTTATACCGAATTACGTTATATGGGATGACGTTATAACGTATTACGTTATATGGGATGACGTTATAACGTATTTCGTTATATGGGATGACGATATAACGTATTACGTTATATGGGATGGCGTTATAACGAAATAGGTTATATGGTATGACGTTATAACGTAATAGGTTATATGGAATGACGTTATACCGAATTACGTTATATGGGATGACGTTATAACGTATTACGTTATATGGAATGACGTTATAACGTATTACGTTATATGGGATGACGTTATAACGTAATACGTTATATGGTATGACGTTATAACATATTACGTTACATGGGATGACGTTATAACGTAATAGGTTATATGGTATGACGTTATAACGTAATAGGTTATATGGTATGACGTTATACCGAATTACGTTATATGGGATGACGTTATAACGTAATAGATTATATGGTATGACGTTATACCGAATTACGTTATATGGGATGACGTTATAACGTATTACGTTTTATGGGATGACGTTATAACGTATTTCGTTATATGGGATGACGTTATAACGTATTACGTTATATGGGATGACGTTATAACGAATTACGTTATATGGGATGACGTTATAACGTATTACGTTTTATGAGATGACGTTATAACGTATTTCGTTATATGGGATGACGTTATAACGTATTACGTTATATGGGATGACGTTATAACGAAATAGGTTATATGGTATGACGTTATAACGTAATAGGTTATATGGTATGACGTTATACCGAATTACGTTATATGGGATGACGATATAACGTATTACGTTATATGGGATGACGTTATAACGAAATAGGTTATATGGTATGACGTTATAACGTAATAGGTTATATGGAATGACGTTATACCGAATTACGTTATATGGGATGACGTTATAACGTATTACGTTATATGGTATGACGTTATAACGTATTACGTTATATGGGATGACGTTATAACGTATTACGTTATATGGGATGACGTTATAACGAAATAGGTTATATGGTATGACGTTATAACGTAATAGGTTATATGGTATGACGTTATACCGAATTGCGTTATATGGGATGACGTTATATCGTATTACGTTATATGGGATGACGTTATAACGTACTACGTTATATGGGATGACGTTATAACGTATTACGTTATATGGGATGACGTTATAACGAAATAGGTTATATGGTATGACGTTATAACGTAATAGGTTATATGGTATAACGTTATACCGAATTACGTTATATGGGGTGACGTTATAACGTATTACGTTATATGGGATGACGTTATAACGTATTACGTTATATGGTATGACGTTATAACGTAATAGGTTATATGGTATGACGTTATACCGAATTACGTTATATGGGATGACGTTATAACGTATTACGTTATATGGGATGACGTTATAACGTATTACGTTATATGGGATGACGTTACAACGTAATAGGTTATATGGTATGACGTTATAACGTAATAGGTTATATGGTATGACGTTATACCGAATTACGTTATATGGTATGACGTTATAACGTATTACGTTATATGGGATGACGTTATAACGTAATACGTTATATGGTATTACGTTATAACGTATTTCGTTATATGGGATGACGTTATAACGAATTACGTTATATTGGATGACGTTATAACGTAATAGGTTATATGGTATGACGTTATACCGAATTACGTTATATGGGATGACGTTATAACGTATTACGTTATATGGGATGACGTTATAACGTATTTCGTTATATGGGATGACGTTATAACGTATTACGTTATATAGGATGACGTTATAACGTAATAGGTTATATGGTATGACGTTATAACGTAATAGGTTATATGGTATGACGTTACACCGAATTACGTTATATGGGATGACGTTATAACGTATTACGTTTTATGGGATGACGTTATAACGTATTTCGTTATATGGGATGACGTTATAACGTATTACGTTATATGGGATGACGTTATAACGAATTACGTTATATGGGATGACGTTATAACGTATTACGTTTTATGAGATGACGTTATAACGTATTTCGTTATATGGGATGACGTTATAACGTATTACGTTATATGGGATGACGTTATAACGAAATAGGTTATATGGTATGACGTTATAACGTAATAGGTTATATGGTATGACGTTATACCGAATTACGTTATATGGGATGACGTTATAACGTATTACGTTATATGGGATGACGTTATAACGTATTACGTTATATGGTATGACGTTATAACGTAATAGGTTATATGGAATGACGTTATACCGAATTACGTTATATGGGATGACGTTATAACGTATTACGTTATATGGGATGACGTTATAACGTAATACGTTATATGGTATGACGTTATAACATATTACGTTACATGGGATGACGTTATAACGTAATAGGTTATATGGTATGACGTTATAACGTAATAGGTTATATGGAATGACATTATACCGAATTACGTTATATGGGATGACGTTATAACGTATTACGTTATATGGTATGACGTTATAACGTATTACGTTATTTGGGATGACGTTATAACGTAATACGTTATATGGTATGACGTTATAACGTATTTCGTTATATGGGATGACGTTATAACGTATTACGTTATATGGGATGACGTTATAACGTAATAGGTTATATGGTATGACGTTATACCGAATTACGTTATATGGGATGACGTTATAACGTATTACGTTATATGGGATGACGTTATAACGTATTTCGTTATATGGGATGACGTTATAACGTATTACGTTTTATGGGATGACGTTATAACGTATTTCGTTATATGGGATGACGTTATAACGTATTACGTTATATGGGATGACGTTATAACTAAATAGGTTATATGGTATGACGTTATAACGTAATAGGTTATATGGTATGACGTTATACCGAATTACGTTATATGGGATGACGTTATAACGTATTACGTTATATGGGATGACGTTATAACGTATTACGTTATATGGTATGACGTTATAACGTAATAGGTTATATAGTATGACGTTATACCGAATTACGTTATATGGGATGACGTTTTAACGTATTACGTTATATGGGATGACGTTATAACGTATTTCGTTATATGGGATGACGATATAACGTATTACGTTATATGGGATGGCGTTATAACGAAATAGGTTATATGGTATGACGTTATAACGTATTACGTTATATGGGATGACGTTATAACGTAATACGTTATATGGTATGACGTTATAACGTATTTCGTTATATGGGATGACGTTATAACGTATTTCGTTATATGGGATGACGTTATAACGTATTACGTTATATGGGATGACGTTATAACGAATTACGTTATATGGGATGACGTTATAACGTATTACGTTTTATGAGATGACGTTATAACGTATTTCGTTATATGGGATGACGTTATAACGTATTACGTTATATGGGATGACGTTATAACGAAATAGGTTATATGGTATGACGTTATAACGTAATAGGATATATGGTATGACGTTATACCGAATTACGTTATATGGGATGACGTTATAACGTATTACGTTATATGGGATGACGTTATAACGTATTACGTTATATGGTATGACGTTATAACGTAATAGGTTATATGGTATGACGTTATACCGAATTACGTTATATGGGATGACGTTATAACGTATTACGTTATATGGGATGACGTTATAACGTATTTCGTTATATGGGATGACGATATAACGTATTACGTTATATGGGATGACGTTACAACGAAATAGGTTATATGGTATGACGTTATAACGTAATAGGTTATATGGAATGACGTTATAACGTATTTCGTTATATGGGATGACGTTATAACGTATTACGTTATATGGGATGACGTTATAACGTAATAGGTTATATGGTATGACGTTATACCGAATTACGTTATATGGGATGACGTTATAACGTATTACGTTATATGGGATGACGTTATAACGTATTAAGTTATATGGTATGACGTTATAACGTAATAGGTTATATGGGATGACGTTATAACGTATTAAGTTATATGGTATGACGTTATAACGTAATAGGTTATATGGTATGACGTTATACCGAATTACGTTATATGGTATGACGTTATACCGAATTACGTTATATGGGATGACGTTAAAACGTATTACGTTATATGGGATGACGTTATAACGTATTACGTTATATGGTATGACGTTATAACGTAATAGGTTATATGGTATGACGTTATACCGAATTACGTTATATGGGATGACGTTATAACGTATTACGTTATATGGTATGACGTTATAACGTATTACGTTATATGGGATGACGCTATAACGTAATACGTTATATGGTATGACGTTATAACATATTACGTTACATGGGATGACGTTATAACGTAATGGGTTATATGGTATGACGTTATAACGTAATAGGTTATATGGAATGACATTATACCGAATTACGTTATATGGGATGACGTTATAACGTATTACGTTATATGGTATGACGTTATAACGTATTACGTTATATGGGATGACGTTATAACGTAATACGTTATATGGTATGACGTTATAACGTATTTCGTTATATGGGATGACGTTATAACGTATTACGTTATATGGGATGACGTTATAACGTAATAGGTTATATGGTATGACGTTATACCGAATTACGTTATATGGGATGACGTTATAACGTATTACGTTATATGGGATGACGTTTTAACGTATTTCGTTATATGGGATGACGTTATAACGTATTACGTTATATAGGATGACGTTATAACGTAATGGGTTATATCGTATGACGTTATAACGTAATAGGTTATATGGTATGACGTTATACCGAATTACGTTATATGGGATGATGTTATAACGTATTACGTTTTATGGGATGACGTTATAACGTATTTCGTTTTATGGGATGACGTTATAACGTATTACGTTATATGAGATGACGTTATAACGAATTACGTTATATGGGATGACGTTATAACGTATTACGTTTTATGGGATGACGTTATAACGTATTTCGTTATATGGTATGACGTTATAACGTATTACGTTATATGGGATGACGTTATAACGAAATAGGTTATATGGTATGACGTTATAACGTAATATTTTATATGGTATGACGTTATACCGAATTACGTTATATGGGATGACGTTATAACGTATTACGTTATATGGGATGACGTTATAACGTATTACGTTATATGGTATGACGTTATAACGTAATAGGTTATATAGTATGACGTTATACCGAATTACGTTATATGGGATGACGTTATAACGTATTACGTTATATGGGATGACGTTATAACGTATTTCGTTATATGGGATGACGATATAACGTATTACGTTATATGGGATGGCGTTATAACGAAATAGGTTATATGGTATGACGTTATAACGTAATAGGTTATATGGAATGACGTTATACCGAATTACGTTATATGGGATGACGTTATAACGTATTACGTTATATGGAATGACGTTATAACGTATTACGTTATATGGGATGACGTTATAACGTAATACGTTATATGGTATGACGTTATAACATATTACGTTACATGGGATGACGTTATAACGTAATAGGTTATATGGTATGACGTTATAACGTAATAGGTTATATGGTATGACGTTATACCGAATTACGTTATATGGGATGACGTTATAACGTAATAGATTATATGGTATGACGTTATACCGAATTACGTTATATGGGATGACGTTATAACGTATTACGTTTTATGGGATGACGTTATAACGTATTTCGTTATATGGGATGACGTTATAACGTATTACGTTATATGGGATGACGTTATAACGAATTACGTTATATGGGATGACGTTATAACGTATTACGTTTTATGAGATGACGTTATAACGTATTTCGTTATATGGGATGACGTTATAACGTATTACGTTATATGGGATGACGTTATAACGAAATAGGTTATATGGTATGACGTTATAACGTAATAGGTTATATGGTATGACGTTATACCGAATTACGTTATATGGGATGACGATATAACGTATTACGTTATATGGGATGACGTTATAACGAAATAGGTTATATGGTATGACGTTATAACGTAATAGGTTATATGGAATGACGTTATACCGAATTACGTTATATGGGATGACGTTATAACGTATTACGTTATATGGTATGACGTTATAACGTATTACGTTATATGGGATGACGTTATAACGTATTACGTTATATGGGATGACGTTATAACGAAATAGGTTATATGGTATGACGTTATAACGTAATAGGTTATATGGTATGACGTTATACCGAATTGCGTTATATGGGATGACGTTATATCGTATTACGTTATATGGGATGACGTTATAACGTACTACGTTATATGGGATGACGTTATAACGTATTACGTTATATGGGATGACGTTATAACGAAATAGGTTATATGGTATGACGTTATAACGTAATAGGTTATATGGTATAACGTTATACCGAATTACGTTATATGGGGTGACGTTATAACGTATTACGTTATATGGGATGACGTTATAACGTATTACGTTATATGGTATGACGTTATAACGTAATAGGTTATATGGTATGACGTTATACCGAATTACGTTATATGGGATGACGTTATAACGTATTACGTTATATGGGATGACGTTATAACGTATTACGTTATATGGGATGACGTTACAACGTAATAGGTTATATGGTATGACGTTATAACGTAATAGGTTATATGGTATGACGTTATACCGAATTACGTTATATGGGATGACGTTATAACGTATTACGTTATATGGGATGACGTTATAACGTATTTCGTTATATGGGATGACGTTATAACGTATTACGTTATATGGGATGACGTTATAACGTAATAGGATATATGGTATGACGTTATAACGTAATAGGTTATATGGTATGACGTTATACCGAATTACGTTATATGGGATGACGTTATAACGTATTACGTTTTATGGGATGACGTTATAACGTATTTCGTTATATGGGATGACGTTATAACGTATTACGTTATATGGGATGACGTTATAACGTATTACGTTATATGGTATGACGTTATAACGTAATAGATTATATGGCATGACGTTATACCGAATTACGTTATATGGGATGACGTTATAACGTAATACCTTATATGGTATGACGTTATGACGTATTTCGTTATATGGGATGACGTTATAACGTATTACGTTATATGGGATGACGTTATAACGTAATAGGTTATATGGTATGACGTTATACCGAATTACGTTATATGGGATGACGTTATAACGTATTACGTTATATGGGATGACGTTATAACGTATTTCGTTATATGGGATGACGTTATAACGTATTACGTTATATAGGATGACGCTATAACGTATTTCGTTATATGGGATGACGTTATAACGTATTACGTTATATGGGATGACGTTATAACGAATTACGTTATGGGGGATGACGTTATAACGTATTACGTTTTATGGGATGACGATATAACGTATTTCGTTATATGGGATGACGTTATAATGTATTACGTTATATGGGATGACGTTATAACGAAATAGGTTATATGGTATGACGTTATAACGTAATAGGTTATATGGTATGACGTTATACCGAATTACGTTATATGGGATGACGTTATAACGTATTACGTTATATGGGATGACGTTATAACGTATTACGTTATATGGTATGACGTTATAACGTAATAGGTTATATGGTATGACGTTATACCGAATTACGTTATATGGGATGACGTTATAACGTATTACGTTATATGGGATGACGTTATAACGTATTGCGTTGTATGGTATGACGTTATAACGTATTACGTTATATGGGATGACGTTATAACGAAATAGGTTATATGGTATGACGTTATAACGTAATATGTTATATGGTATGACGTTATAACGAAATACGTTATATGGTACGACGTTATAACGTAAATAGGTTATATGGTATGACGTTATACCGTATTACGTTATATGGGATGACGTTATAACGTATTACGTTATATGGTATGACGCTATAACGTAAATAGGTTATATGGTATGATGTTATACCGTATTACGTAATATGGGATGACGTTATAACGTATTACGTTATGTGGAACGATGTTATAACGTATTACGTTATATGGGATGACGTTATAACGAATTACGTTATATGGGATGACGTTATAACGTATTACGTTTTATGGGATGACGTTATAACGTATTTCGTTATATGGGATGACGTTATAACGTATTACGTTATATGGGATGACGTTATAACGTAATAGGTTATATGGTATGACGTTATACCGAATTACGTTATATGGGATGACGTTATAACGTATTACGTTATATGGGATGACGTTATAACGTATTTCGTTATATGGGATGACGTTATAACGTATTACGTTATGTAGGATGACGCTATAACGTATTTCGTTATATGGGATGACGTTATAACGTATTACGTTATATGGGATGACGTTATAACGAATTACGTTATATGGGATGACGTTATAACGTATTACGTTTTATGGGATGACGTTATAACGTATTTCGTTATATGGGATGACGTTGTAATGTATTACGTTATATGGGATGACGTTATAACGAAATAGGTTATATGGTATGACGTTATAACGTAATAGGTTATATGGTATGACGTTATACCGAATTACGTTATATGGGATGACGTTATAACGTATTACGTTATATGGGATGACGTTATAACGTATTACGTTATATGGTATGACGTTATAACGTAATAGGTTATATGGTATGACGTTATACCGAATTACGTTATATGGGATGACGTTATAACGTATTACGTTATATGGGATGACGTTATAACGTATTTCGTTATATGGGATGACGATATAACGTATTACGTTATATGGGATGACGTTATAACGAAATAGGTTATATGGTATGACGTTATAACGCAATAGGTTATATGGTATGACGTTATACCGAATTACGTTATATGGGATGACGTTATAACGTATTACGTTATATGGGATAACGTTATAACGAAATAGGTTATATGGTATGACGTTATACCGAATTACGTTATATGGGATGACGTTATAACGTATTATGTTATATGGGATGACGTTATAACGTATTTCGTTATATGGGATGACGATATAATGTATTACGTTATATGGGATGACGTTATAACGAAATAGGTTATATGGTATGACGTTATAACGTAATAGGTTATATGGTATGACGTTATACCGAATTACGTTATATGGGATGACGTTATAACGTATTACGTTATATGGGATGACGTTATAACGTATTACGTTATATGGTATGACGTTATAACGTAATAGGTTATATGGTATGACGTTATACCGAATTACGTTATATGGGATGACGTTATAACGTATTACGTTATATGGGATGACGTTATAACGTATTTCGTTATATGGGATGACGATATAATGTATTACGTTATATGGGATGACGTTATAACGAAATAGGTTATATGGTATGACGTTATAACGTAATAGGTAATATGGTATGACGTTATACCGAATTACGTTATATGGGATGACGTTATAACGTATTACGTTATATGGGATAACGTTATAACGAAATAGGTTATATGGTATGACGTTATAACGCAATAGGTTATATGGTATGACGTTATACCGAATTACGTTATATGGGATGACGTTATAACGTATTTCGTTATATGGGATGACGTTATAACGTATTACGTTATGTAGGATGACGCTATAACGTATTTCGTTATATGGGATGACGTTATAACGTATTACGTTATATGGGATGACGTTATAACGAATTACGTTATATGGGATGACGTTATAACGTATTACGTTTTATGGGATGACGTTATAACGTATTTCGTTATATGGGATGACGTTGTAATGTATTACGTTATATGGGATGACGTTATAACGAAATAGGTTATATGGTATGACGTTATAACGTAATAGGTAATATGGTATGACGTTATACCGAATTACGTTATATGGGATGACGTTATAACGTATTACGTTATATGGGATAACGTTATAACGAAATAGGTTATATGGTATGACGTTATAACGCAATAGGTTATATGGTATGACGTTATACCGAATTACGTTATATGGGATGACGTTATAACGTATTTCGTTATATGGGATGACGTTATAACGTATTACGTTATGTAGGATGACGCTATAACGTATTTCGTTATATGGGATGACGTTATAACGTATTACGTTATATGGGATGACGTTATAACGAATTACGTTATATGGGATGACGTTATAACGTATTACGTTTTATGGGATGACGTTATAACGTATTTCGTTATATGGGATGACGTTGTAATGTATTACGTTATATGGGATGACGTTATAACGAAATAGGTTATATGGTATGACGTTATAACGTAATAGGTTATATGGTATGACGTTATACCGAATTACGTTATATGGGATGACGTTATAACGTATTACGTTATATGGGATGACGTTATAACGTATTACGTTATATGGTATGACGTTATAACGTAATAGGTTATATGGTATGACGTTATACCGAATTACGTTATATGGGATGACGTTATAACGTATTACGTTATATGGGATAACGTTATAACGAAATAGGTTATATGGAATGACGTTATAACGCAATAGGTTATATGGAATGACGTTATACCGAATTACGTTATATGGGATGACGTTATAACGTATTACGTTATATGGGATGACGTTATAACGTATTTCGTTATATGGGATGACGTTATAACGTATTACGTTATATGGGATGATGTTATAACGTATTACGTAATATGGGTTGACGTTATAACGTATTACGTTATCTGGGACGACGTTATAACGTATTGCGTTGTATGGTATAACGTTATAACGTATTACGTTATATGGGATGACGTTATAACGAAATAGGTTATATGGTATGACGTTATAACGTAATAGATTATATGGTATGACGTTATAACGTAATACGTTATATGGTATGACGTTATAACGTAAATAGGTTTTATGGTATGACGTTATACCGTATTACGTTATGTGGGACGATGTTATAACGTATTACGTTATGTGGGACGACGTTATAACGTATTACGTTATATGGGATAACGTTATAACGAAATAGGTAATATGGTATGACGTTATAACGCAATAGGTTATATGGAATGACGTTATACCGAATTACGTTATATGGGATGACGTTATAACGTATTACGTTATATGGTATGACGTTATAACGTATTACGTTATATGGGATGACGTTATAACGTAATACGTTATATGGTATGACGTTATAACGTATTTCGTTATATGGGATGACGTTATAACGTATTACGTTATATGGGATGACGTTATAACGTATTACGTTATATGGTATGACGTTATAACGTATTACGTTATATGGGATGACGTTATAACGAAATAGGTTATATGGTATGACGTTATAACGTAATAGGTTATATGGTATGACGTTATACCGAATTACGTTATATGGGATGACGTTATAACGTATTACGTTATATGGGATGACGTTATAACGTATTACGTTATATGGTATGACGTTATAACGTAATAGGTTATATGGTATGACGTTATACCGAATTACGTTATATGGGATGACGTTATAACGTATTACGTTATATGGGATGACGTTATAACGTATTTCGTTATATGGGATGACGTTATAACGTATTACGTTATATGGGATGACGTTATAACGAAATAGGATATATGGTATGACGTTATAACGTAATAGGTTATATGGGATGACGTTATACCGAATTACGTTATATGGGATGACGTTATAACGTATTACGTTATATGGGATGACGTTATAACGTATTTCGTTATATGGGATGACGTTATAACGTATTACGTTATATGGGATTACGTTATAACGAAATAGGTTATATGGTATGACGTTATAACGTAATAGGTTATATGGTATGACGTTATACCGAATTACGTTATATGGGATGACGTTATAACGTATTACGTTATATGGGATAACGTTATAACGTATTACGTTATATGGGATGACGTTATAACGTATTACGTTATATGGGATGACGTTATAACGTATTACGTTATATGGGATGACGTTATAACGAAATAGGTTATATGGTATGACGTTATAACGTAATAGGTTATATGGTACGACGTTATACCGAATTACGGTATATGGGATGACTTTATAACGTATTACGTTATATGGGATGACGTTATCACGAAATAGGTTATATGGTATGACGTTATAACGTAATAGGTTATATGGTGTGACGTTATACCGAATTACATTATATGGGATGACGTTATAACGTATTACGTTATATGGGATGACGTTATAGCGTATTTCGTTATATGGGATGATGTTATAACGTATTACGTAATATGGGATGACGTTATAACGTATTACGTTATGTGGGACGACGTTATAACGTATTGCGTTGTATGGTATGACGTTATAACGTATTACGTTATATGGGATGACGTTATAACGAAATAGGTTATATGGTATGACGTTATAACGTAACAGGTTATATGGTATGACGTTATAACGTAATACGTTATATGGTATGACGTTATAACGTAAATACGTTATATGGTATGACGTTATACCGTATTACGTTATATGGGATGACGTTATAACGTATTACGTTATATGGTATGACGCTATAACGTAAATAGGTTATATGGTATGACGTTATACCGTATTACGTAATATGGGACGACGTTATAACGTATTACGTTATGTGGGACGATGTTATAACGTATTACGTTATGTGGGACGACGTTATAACGTATTACGTTATATGGGATAACGTTATAACGAAATAGGTAATATGGTATGACGTTATAACGTAAATAGGTTATATGGAATGACGTTATACCGAATTACGTTATATGGGATGACGTTATAACGTATTACGTTATATGGTATGACGTTATAACGTATTACGTTATATGGGATGACGTTATAACGTAATACGTTATATGGTATTACGTTATAACGTATTTCGTTATATGGGATGACGTTATAACGAATTACGTTATATGGGATGACGTTATAACGTAATAGGTTATATGGTATGACGTTATACCGAATTACGTTATATGGGATGACGTTATAACGTATTACGTTATATGGGATGACGTTATAACGTATTTCGTTATATGGGATGACGTTATAACGTATTACGTTATATAGGATGACGTTATAACGTAATAGGTTATATGGTATGACGTTATAACGTAATAGGTTATATGGTATGACGTTACACCGAAGTACGTTATATGGGATGACGTTATAACGTATTACGTTTTATGGGATGACGTTATAACGTATTTCGTTATATGGGATGACGTTATAACGTATTACGTTATATGGGATGACGTTATAACGAATTACGTTATATGGGATGACGTTATAACGTATTACGTTTTATGAGATGACGTTATAACGTATTTCGTTATATGGGATGACGTTATAACGTATTACGTTATATGGGATGACGTTATAACGAAATAGGTTATATGGTATGACGTTATAACGTAATAGGTTATATGGTATGACGTTATACCGAATTACGTTATATGGGATGACGTTATAACGTATTACGTTATATGGGATGACGTTATAACGTATTACGTTATATGGTATGACGTTATAACGTAATAGGTTATATGGAATGACGTTATACCGAATTACGTTATATGGGATGACGTTATAACGTATTACGTTATATGGGATGACGTTATAACGTAATACGTTATATGGTATGACGTTATAACATATTACGTTACATGGGATGACGTTATAACGTAATAGGTTATATGGTATGACGTTATAACGTAATAGGTTATATGGAATGACATTATACCGAATTACGTTATATGGGATGACGTTATAACGTATTACGTTATATGGTATGACGTTATAACGTATTACGTTATATGGGATGACGTTATAACGTAATACGTTATATGGTATGACGTTATAACGTATTTCGTTATATGGGATGACGTTATAACGTATTACGTTATATGGGATGACGTTATAACGTAATAGGTTATATGGTATGACGTTATACCGAATTACGTTATATGGGATGACGTTATAACGTATTACGTTATATGGGATGACGTTATAACGTATTTCGTTATATGGGATGACGTTATAACGTATTACGTTTTATGGGATGACGTTATAACGTATTTCGTTATATGGGATGACGTTATAACGTATTACGTTATATGGGATGACGTTATAACGAAATAGGTTATATGGTATGACGTTATAACGTAATAGGTTATATGGTATGACGTTATACCGAATTACGTTATATGGGATGACGTTATAACGTATTACGTTATATGGGATGACGTTATAACGTATTACGTTATATGGTATGACGTTATAACGTAATAGGTTATATAGTATGACGTTATACCGAATTACGTTATATGGGATGACGTTTTAACGTATTACGTTATATGGGATGACGTTATAACGTATTTCGTTATATGGGATGACGATATAACGTATTACGTTATATGGGATGGCGTTATAACGAAATAGGTTATATGGTATGACGTTATAACGTATTACGTTATATGGGATGACGTTATAACGTAATACGTTATATGGTATGACGTTATAACGTATTTCGTTATATGGGATGACGTTATAACGTATTTCGTTATATGGGATGACGTTATAACGTATTACGTTATATGGGATGACGTTATAACGAATTACGTTATATGGGATGACGTTATAACGTATTACGTTTTATGAGATGACGTTATAACGTATTTCGTTATATGGGATGACGTTATAACGTATTACGTTATATGGGATGACGTTATAACGAAATAGGTTATATGGTATGACGTTATAACGTAATAGGTTATATGGTATGACGTTATACCGAATTACGTTATATGGGATGACGTTATAACGTATTACGTTATATGGGATGACGTTATAACGTATTACGTTATATGGTATGACGTTATAACGTAATAGGTTATATGGTATGACGTTATACCGAATTACGTTATATGGGATGACGTTATAACGTATTACGTTATATGGGATGACGTTATAACGTATTTCGTTATATGGGATGACGATATAACGTATTACGTTATATGGGATGACGTTACAACGAAGTAGGTTATATGGTATGACGTTATAACGTAATAGGTTATATGGAATGACGTTATAACGTATTTCGTTATATGGGATGACGTTATAACGTATTACGTTATATGGGATGACGTTATAACGTAATAGGTTATATGGTATGACGTTATACCGAATTACGTTATATGGGATGACGTTATAACGTATTACGTTATATGGGATGACGTTATAACGTATTACGTTATATGGTATGACGTTATAACGTAATAGGTTATATGGTATGACGTTATACCGAATTACGTTATATGGGATGACGTTATAACGTATTACGTTATATGGGATGACGTTATAACGTATTTCGTTATATGGGATGACGATATAACGTATTACGTTATATGGGATGACGTTACAACGAAATAGGTTATATGGTATGACGTTATAACGTAATAGGTTATATGGAATGACGTTATAACGTATTTCGTTATATGGGATGACGTTATAACGTATTACGTTATATGGGATGACGTTATAACGTAATAGGTTATATGGTATGACGTTATACCGAATTACGTTATATGGGATGACGTTATAACGTATTACGTTATATGGGATGACGTTATAACGTATTAAGTTATATGGTATGACGTTATAACGTAATAGGTTATATGGGATGACGTTATAACGTATTAAGTTATATGGTATGACGTTATAACGTAATAGGTTATATGGTATGACGTTATACCGAATTACGTTATATGGTATGACGTTATACCGAATTACGTTATATGGGATGACGTTATAACGTATTACGTTATATGGGATGACGTTATAACGTATTACGTTATATGGTATGACGTTATAACGTAATAGGTTATATGGTATGACGTTATACCGAATTACGTTATATGGGATGACGTTATAACGTATTACGTTATATGGTATGACGTTATAACGTATTACGTTATATGGGATGACGTTATAACGTAATACGTTATATGGTATGACGTTATAACATATTACGTTACATGGGATGACGTTATAACGTAATGGGTTATATGGTATGACGTTATAACGTAATAGGTTATATGGAATGACATTATACCGAATTACGTTATATGGGATGACGTTATAACGTATTACGTTATATGGTATGACGTTATAACGTATTACGTTATATGGGATGACGTTATAACGTAATACGTTATATGGTATGACGTTATAACGTATTTCGTTATATGGGATGACGTTATAACGTATTACGTTATATGGGATGACGTTATAACGTAATAGGTTATATGGTATGACGTTATACCGAATTACGTTATATGGGATGACGTTATAACGTATTACGTTATATGGGATGACGTTTTAACGTATTTCGTTATATGGGATGACGTTATAACGTATTACGTTATATAGGATGACGTTATAACGTAATGGGTTATATCGTATGACGTTATAACGTAATAGGTTATATGGTATGACGTTATACCGAATTACGTTATATGGGATGATGTTATAACGTATTACGTTTTATGGGATGACGTTATAACGTATTTCGTTTTATGGGATGACGTTATAACGTATTACGTTATATGAGATGACGTTATAACGAATTACGTTATATGGGATGACGTTATAACGTATTACGTTTTATGGGATGACGTTATAACGTATTTCGTTATATGGTATGACGTTATAACGTATTACGTTATATGGGATGACGTTATAACGAAATAGGTTATATGGTATGACGTTATAACGTAATATTTTATATGGTATGACGTTATACCGAATTACGTTATATGGGATGACGTTATAACGTATTACGTTATATGGGATGACGTTATAACGTATTACGTTATATGGTATGACGTTATAACGTAATAGGTTATATAGTATGACGTTATACCGAATTACGTTATATGGGATGACGTTATAACGTATTACGTTATATGGGATGACGTTATAACGTATTTCGTTATATGGGATGACGATATAACGTATTACGTTATATGGGATGGCGTTATAACGAAATAGGTTATATGGTATGACGTTATAACGTAATAGGTTATATGGAATGACGTTATACCGAATTACGTTATATGGGATGACGTTATAACGTATTACGTTATATGGAATGACGTTATAACGTATTACGTTATATGGGATGACGTTATAACGTAATACGTTATATGGTATGACGTTATAACATATTACGTTACATGGGATGACGTTATAACGTAATAGGTTATATGGTATGACGTTATAACGTAATAGGTTATATGGTATGACGTTATACCGAATTACGTTATATGGGATGACGTTATAACGTAATAGATTATATGGTATGACGTTATACCAAATTACGTTATATGGGATGACGTTATAACGTATTACGTTTTATGGGATGACGTTATAACGTATTTCGTTATATGGGATGACGTTATAACGTATTACGTTATATGGGATGACGTTATAACGAATTACGTTATATGGGATGACGTTATAACGTATTACGTTTTATGAGATGACGTTATAACGTATTTCGTTATATGGGATGACGTTATAACGTATTACGTTATATGGGATGACGTTATAACGAAATAGGTTATATGGTATGACGTTATAACGTAATAGGTTATATGGTATGACGTTATACCGAATTACGTTATATGGGATGACGATATAACGTATTACGTTATATGGGATGACGTTATAACGAAATAGGTTATATGGTATGACGTTATAACGTAATAGGTTATATGGAATGACGTTATACCGAATTACGTTATATGGGATGACGTTATAACGTATTACGTTATATGGTATGACGTTATAACGTATTACGTTATATGGGATGACGTTATAACGTATTACGTTATATGGGATGACGTTATAACGAAATAGGTTATATGGTATGACGTTATAACGTAATAGGTTATATGGTATGACGTTATACCGAATTGCGTTATATGGGATGACGTTATATCGTATTACGTTATATGGGATGACGTTATAACGTACTACGTTATATGGGATGACGTTATAACGTATTACGTTATATGGGATGACGTTATAACGAAATAGGTTATATGGTATGACGTTATAACGTAATAGGTTATATGGTATAACGTTATACCGAATTACGTTATATGGGGTGACGTTATAACGTATTACGTTATATGGGATGACGTTATAACGTATTACGTTATATGGTATGACGTTATAACGTAATAGGTTATATGGTATGACGTTATACCGAATTACGTTATATGGGATGACGTTATAACGTATTACGTTATATGGGATGACGTTATAACGTATTACGTTATATGGGATGACGTTACAACGTAATAGGTTATATGGTATGACGTTATAACGTAATAGGTTATATGGTATGACGTTATACCGAATTACGTTATATGGGATGACGTTATAACGTATTACGTTATATGGGATGACGTTATAACGTATTTCGTTATATGGGATGACGTTATAACGTATTACGTTATATGGGATGACGTTATAACGTAATAGGATATATGGTATGACGTTATAACGTAATAGGTTATATGGTATGACGTTATACCGAATTACGTTATATGGGATGACGTTATAACGTATTACGTTTTATGGGATGACGTTATAACGTATTTCGTTATATGGGATGACGTTATAACGTATTACGTTATATGGGATGACGTTATAACGTATTACGTTATATGGTATGACGTTATAACGTAATAGATTATATGGCATGACGTTATACCGAATTACGTTATATGGGATGACGTTATAACGTAATACCTTATATGGTATGACGTTATAACGTATTTCGTTATATGGGATGACGTTATAACGTATTACGTTATATGGGATGACGTTATAACGTAATAGGTTATATGGTATGACGTTATACCGAATTGCGTTATATGGGATGACGTTATAACGTATTACGTTATATGGGATGACGTTATAACGTATTTCGTTATATGGGATGACGTTATAACGTATTACGTTATATAGGATGACGCTATAACGTATTTCGTTATATGGGATGACGTTATAACGTATTACGTTATATGGGATGACGTTATAACGAATTACGTTATGGGGGATGACGTTATAACGTATTACGTTTTATGGGATGACGATATAACGTATTTCGTTATATGGGATGACGTTATAATGTATTACGTTATATGGGATGACGTTATAACGAAATAGGTTATATGGTATGACGTTATAACGTAATAGGTTATATGGTATGACGTTATACCGAATTACGTTATATGGGATGACGTTATAACGTATTACGTTATATGGGATGACGTTATAACGTATTACGTTATATGGTATGACGTTATAACGTAATAGGTTATATGGTATGACGTTATACCGAATTACGTTATATGGGATGACGTTATAACGTATTACGTTATATGGGATGACGTTATAACGTATTGCGTTGTATGGTATGACGTTATAACGTATTACGTTATATGGGATGACGTTATAACGAAATAGGTTATATGGTATGACGTTATAACGTAATATGTTATATGGTATGACGTTATAACGAAATACGTTATATGGTACGACGTTATAACGTAAATAGGTTATATGGTATGACGTTATACCGTATTACGTTATATGGGATGACGTTATAACGTATTACGTTATATGGTATGACGCTATAACGTAAATAGGTTATATGGTATGACGTTATACCGTATTACGTAATATGGGATGACGTTATAACGTATTACGTTATGTGGAACGATGTTATAACGTATTACGTTATATGGGATGACGTTATAACGAATTACGTTATATGGGATGACGTTATAACGTATTACGTTTTATGGGATGACGTTATAACGTATTTCGTTATATGGGATGACGTTATAACGTATTACGTTATATGGGATGACGTTATAAGGTAATAGGTTATATGGTATGACGTTATACCGAATTACGTTATATGGGATGACGTTATAACGTATTACGTTATATGGGATGACGTTATAACGTATTTCGTTATATGGGATGACGTTATAACGTATTACGTTATGTAGGATGACGCTATAACGTATTTCGTTATATGGGATGACGTTATAACGTATTACGTTATATGGGATGACGTTATAACGAATTACGTTATATGGGATGACGTTATAACGTATTACGTTTTATGGGATGACGTTATAACGTATTTCGTTATATGGGATGACGTTGTAATGTATTACGTTATATGGGATGACGTTATAACGAAATAGGTTATATGGTATGACGTTATAACGTAATAGGTTATATGGTATGACGTTATACCGAATTACGTTATATGGGATGACGTTATAACGTATTACGTTATATGGGATGACGTTATAACGTATTACGTTATATGGTATGACGTTATAACGTAATAGGTTATATGGTATGACGTTATACCGAATTACGTTATATGGGATGACGTTATAACGTATTACGTTATATGGGATGACGTTATAACGTATTTCGTTATATGGGATGACGATATAACGTATTACGTTATATGGGATGACGTTATAACGAAATAGGTTATATGGTATGACGTTATAACGCAATAGGTTATATGGTATGACGTTATACCGAATTACGTTATATGGGATGACGTTATAACGTATTACGTTATATGGGATAACGTTATAACGAAATAGGTTATATGGTATGACGTTATACCGAATTACGTTATATGGGATGACGTTATAACGTATTACGTTATATGGGATGACGTTATAACGTATTTCGTTATATGGGATGACGATATAATGTATTACGTTATATGGGATGACGTTATAACGAAATAGGTTATATGGTATGACGTTATAACGTAATAGGTTATTTGGTATGACGTTATACCGAATTACGTTATATGGGATGACGTTATAACGTATTACGTTATATGGGATGACGTTATAACGTATTACGTTATATGGTATGACGTTATAACGTAATAGGTTATATGGTATGACGTTATACCGAATTACGTTATATGGGATGACGTTATAACGTATTACGTTATATGGGATGACGTTATAACGTATTTCGTTATATGGGATGACGATATAATGTATTACGTTATATGGGATGACGTTATAACGAAATAGGTTATATGGTATGACGTTATAACGTAATAGGTAATATGGTATGACGTTATACCGAATTACGTTATATGGGATGACGTTATAACGTATTACGTTATATGGGATAACGTTATAACGAAATAGGTTATATGGTATGACGTTATAACGCAATAGGTTATATGGTATGACGTTATACCGAATTACGTTATATGGGATGACGTTATAACGTATTTCGTTATATGGGATGACGTTATAACGTATTACGTTATGTAGGATGACGCTATAACGTATTTCGTTATATGGGATGACGTTATAACGTATTACGTTATATGGGATGACGTTATAACGAATTACGTTATATGGGATGACGTTATAACGTATTACGTTTTATGGGATGACGTTATAACGTATTTCGTTATATGGGATGACGTTGTAATGTATTACGTTATATGGGATGACGTTATAACGAAATAGGTTATATGGTATGACGTTATAACGTAATAGGTTATATGGTATGACGTTATACCGAATTACGTTATATGGGATGACGTTATAACGTATTACGTTATATGGGATGACGTTATAACGTATTACGTTATATGGTATGACGTTATAACGTAATAGGTTATATGGTATGACGTTATACCGAATTACGTTATATGGGATGACGTTATAACGTATTACGTTATATGGGATAACGTTATAACGAAATAGGTTATATGGAATGACGTTATAACGCAATAGGTTATATGGAATGACGTTATACCGAATTACGTTATATGGGATGACGTTATAACGTATTACGTTATATGGGATGACGTTATAACGTATTTCGTTATATGGGATGACGTTATAACGTATTACGTTATATGGGATGATGTTATAACGTATTACGTAATATGGGTTGACGTTATAACGTATTACGTTATCTGGGACGACGTTATAACGTATTGCGTTGTATGGTATAACGTTATAACGTATTACGTTATATGGGATGACGTTATAACGAAATAGGTTATATGGTATGACGTTATAACGTAATAGATTATATGGTATGACGTTATAACGTAATACGTTATATGGTATGACGTTATAACGTAAATAGGTTTTATGGTATGACGTTATACCGTATTACGTTATGTGGGACGATGTTATAACGTATTACGTTATGTGGGACGACGTTATAACGTATTACGTTATATGGGATAACGTTATAACGAAATAGGTAATATGGTATGACGTTATAACGCAATAGGTTATATGGAATGACGTTATACCGAATTACGTTATATGGGATGACGTTATAACGTATTACGTTATATGGTATGACGTTATAACGTATTACGTTATATGGGATGACGTTATAACGTAATACGTTATATGGTATGACGTTATAACGTATTTCGTTATATGGGATGACGTTATAACGTATTACGTTATATGGGATGACGTTATAACGTATTACGTTATATGGTATGACGTTATAACGTATTACGTTATATGGGATGACGTTATAACGAAATAGGTTATATGGTATGACGTTATAACGTAATAGGTTATATGGTATGACGTTATACCGAATTACGTTATATGGGATGACGTTATAACGTATTACGTTATATGGGATGACGTTATAACGTATTACGTTATATGGTATGACGTTATAACGTAATAGGTTATATGGTATGACGTTATACCGAATTACGTTATATGGGATGACGTTATAACGTATTACGTTATATGGGATGACGTTATAACGTATTTCGTTATATGGGATGACGTTATAACGTATTACGTTATATGGGATGACGTTATAACGAAATAGGATATATGGTATGACGTTATAACGTAATAGGTTATATGGGATGACGTTATACCGAATTACGTTATATGGGATGACGTTATAACGTATTACGTTATATGGGATGACGTTATAACGTATTTCGTTATATGGGATGACGTTATAACGTATTACGTTATATGGGATTACGTTATAACGAAATAGGTTATATGGTATGACGTTATAACGTAATAGGTTATATGGTATGACGTTATACCGAATTACGTTATATGGGATGACGTTATAACGTATTACGTTATATGGGATAACGTTATAACGTATTACGTTATATGGGATGACGTTATAACGTATTACGTTATATGGGATGACGTTATAACGTATTACGTTATATGGGATGACGTTATAACGAAATAGGTTATATGGTATGACGTTATAACGTAATAGGTTATATGGTACGACGTTATACCGAATTACGGTATATGGGATGACTTTATAACGTATTACGTTATATGGGATGACGTTATCACGAAATAGGTTATATGGTATGACGTTATAACGTAATAGGTTATATGGTGTGACGTTATACCGAATTACATTATATGGGATGACGTTATAACGTATTACGTTATATGGGATGACGTTATAGCGGATTTCGTTATATGGGATGATGTTATAACGTATTACGTAATATGGGATGACGTTATAACGTATTACGTTATGTGGGACGACGTTATAACGTATTGCGTTGTATGGTATGACGTTATAACGTATTACGTTATATGGGATGACGTTATAACGAAATAGGTTATATGGTATGACGTTATAACGTAATAGGTTATATGGTATGACGTTATAACGTAATACGTTATATGGTATGACGTTATTACGTAAATACGTTATATGGTATGACGTTATACCGTATTACGTTATATGGGATGACGTTATAACGTATTACGTTATATGGTATGACGCTATAACGTAAATAGGTTATATGGTATGACGTTATACCGTATTACGTAATATGGGACGACGTTATAACGTATTACGTTATGTGGGACGATGTTATAACGTATTACGTTATGTGGGACGACGTTATAACGTATTACGTTATATGGGATAACGTTATAACGAAATAGGTAATATGGTATGACGTTATAACGTAAATAGGTTATATGGAATGACGTTATACCGAATTACGTTATATGGGATGACGTTATAACGTATTACGTTATATGGTATGACGTTATAACGTATTACGTTATATGGGATGACGTTATAACGTAATACGTTATATGGTATTACGTTATAACGTATTTCGTTATATGGGATGACGTTATAACGAATTACGTTATATGGGATGACGTTATAACGTAATAGGTTATATGGTATGACGTTATACCGAATTACGTTATATGGGATGACGTTATAACGTATTACGTTATATGGGATGACGTTATAACGTATTTCGTTATATGGGATGACGTTATAACGTATTACGTTATATAGGATGACGTTATAACGTAATAGGTTATATGGTATGACGTTATAACGTAAATAGGTTATATGGTATGACGTTATACCGTATTACGTAATATGGGATGACGTTATAACGTATTACGTTATGTGGAACGATGTTATAACGTATTACGTTATATGGGATGACGTTATAACGAATTACGTTATATGGGATGATGTTATAACGTATTACGTTTTATGGGATGACGTTATAACGTATTTCGTTATATGGGATGACGTTATAACGTATTACGTTATATGGGATGACGTTATAACGTAATAGGTTATATGGTATGACGTTATACCGAATTACGTTATATGGGATGACGTTATAACGTATTACGTTATATGGGATGACGTTATAACGTATTTCGTTATATGGGATGACGTTATAACGTATTACGTTATGTAGGATGACGCTATAACGTATTTCGTTATATGGGATGACGTTATAACGTATTACGTTATATGGGATGACGTTATAACGAATTACGTTATATGGGATGACGTTATAACGTATTACGTTTTATGGGATGACGTTATAACGTATTTCGTTATATGGGATGACGTTGTAATGTATTACGTTATATGGGATGACGTTATAACGAAATAGGTTATATGGTATGACGTTATAACGTAATAGGTTATATGGTATGACGTTATACCGAATTACGTTATATGGGATGACGTTATAACGTATTACGTTATATGGGATGACGTTATAACGTATTACGTTATATGGTATGACGTTATAACGTAATAGGTTATATCGTATGACGTTATACCGAATTACGTTATATGGGATGACGTTATAACGTATTACGTTATATGGGATGACGTTATAACGTATTTCGTTATATGGGATGACGATATAACGTATTACGTTATATGGGATGACGTTATAACGAAATAGGTTATATGGTATGACGTTATAACGCAATAGGTTATATGGTATGACGTTATACCGAATTACGTTATATGGGATGACGTTATAACGTATTACGTTATATGGGATAACGTTATAACGAAATAGGTTATATGGTATGACGTTATACCGAATTACGTTATATGGGATGACGTTATAACGTATTACGTTATATGGGATGACGTTATAACGTATTTCGTTATATGGGATGACGATATAATGTATTACGTTATATGGGATGACGTTATAACGAAATAGGTTATATGGTATGACGTTATAACGTAATAGGTTATATGGTATGACGTTATACCGAATTACGTTATATGGGATGACGTTATAACGTATTACGTTATATGGGATGACGTTATAACGTATTACGTTATATGGTATGACGTTATAACGTAATAGGTTATATGGTATGACGTTATACCGAATTACGTTATATGGGATGACGTTATAACGTATTACGTTATATGGGATGACGTTATAACGTATTTCGTTATATGGGATGACGATATAATGTATTACGTTATATGGGATGACGTTATAACGAAATAGGTTATATGGTATGACGTTATAACGTAATAGGTAATATGGTATGACGTTATACCGAATTACGTTATATGGGATGACGTTATAACGTATTACGTTATATGGGATAACGTTATAACGAAATAGGTTATATGGTATGACGTTATAACGCAATAGGTTATATGGTATGACGTTATACCGAATTACGTTATATGGGATGACGTTATAACGTATTTCGTTATATGGGATGACGTTATAACGTATTACGTTATGTAGGATGACGCTATAACGTATTTCGTTATATGGGATGACGTTATAACGTATTACGTTATATGGGATGACGTTATAACGAATTACGTTATATGGGATGACGTTATAACGTATTACGTTTTATGGGATGACGTTATAACGTATTTCGTTATATGGGATGACGTTGTAATGTATTACGTTATATGGGATGACGTTATAACGAAATAGGTTATATGGTATGACGTTATAACGTAATAGGTTATATGGTATGACGTTATACCGAATTACGTTATATGGGATGACGTTATAACGTATTACGTTATATGGGATGACGTTATAACGTATTACGTTATATGGTATGACGTTATAACGTAATAGGTTATATGGTATGACGTTATACCGAATTACGTTATATGGGATGACGTTATAACGTATTACGTTATATGGGATAACGTTATAACGAAATAGGTTATATGGAATGACGTTATAACGCAATAGGTTATATGGAATGACGTTATACCGAATTACGTTATATGGGATGACGTTATAACGTATTACGTTATATGGGATGACGTTATAACGTATTTCGTTATATGGGATGACGTTATAACGTATTACGTTATATGGGATGATGTTATAACGTATTACGTAATATGGGTTGACGTTATAACGTATTACGTTATCTGGGACGACGTTATAACGTATTGCGTTGTATGGTATAACGTTATAACGTATTACGTTATATGGGATGACGTTATAACGAAATAGGTTATATGGTATGACGTTATAACGTAATAGATTATATGGTATGACGTTATAACGTAATACGTTATATGGTATGACGTTATAACGTAAATAGGTTTTATGGTATGACGTTATACCGTATTACGTTATGTGGGACGATGTTATAACGTATTACGTTATGTGGGACGACGTTATAACGTATTACGTTATATGGGATAACGTTATAACGAAATAGGTAATATGGTATGACGTTATAACGCAATAGGTTATATGGAATGACGTTATACCGAATTACGTTATATGGGATGACGTTATAACGTATTACGTTATATGGTATGACGTTATAACGTATTACGTTATATGGGATGACGTTATAACGTAATACGTTATATGGTATGACGTTATAACGTATTTCGTTATATGGGATGACGTTATAACGTATTACGTTATATGGGATGACGTTATAACGTATTACGTTATATGGTATGACGTTATAACGTATTACGTTATATGGGATGACGTTATAACGAAATAGGTTATATGGTATGACGTTATAACGTAATAGGTTATATGGTATGACGTTATACCGAATTACGTTATATGGGATGACGTTATAACGTATTACGTTATATGGGATGACGTTATAACGTATTACGTTATATGGTATGACGTTATAACGTAATAGGTTATATGGTATGACGTTATACCGAATTACGTTATATGGGATGACGTTATAACGTATTACGTTATATGGGATGACGTTATAACGTATTTCGTTATATGGGATGACGTTATAACGTATTACGTTATATGGGATGACGTTATAACGAAATAGGATATATGGTATGACGTTATAACGTAATAGGTTATATGGGATGACGTTATACCGAATTACGTTATATGGGATGACGTTATAACGTATTACGTTATATGGGATGACGTTATAACGTATTTCGTTATATGGGATGACGTTATAACGTATTACGTTATATGGGATTACGTTATAACGAAATAGGTTATATGGTATGACGTTATAACGTAATAGGTTATATGGTATGACGTTATACCGAATTACGTTATATGGGATGACGTTATAACGTATTACGTTATATGGGATAACGTTATAACGTATTACGTTATATGGGATGACGTTATAACGTATTACGTTATATGGGATGACGTTATAACGTATTACGTTATATGGGATGACGTTATAACGAAATAGGTTATATGGTATGACGTTATAACGTAATAGGTTATATGGTACGACGTTATACCGAATTACGGTATATGGGATGACTTTATAACGTATTACGTTATATGGGATGACGTTATCACGAAATAGGTTATATGGTATGACGTTATAACGTAATAGGTTATATGGTGTGACGTTATACCGAATTACATTATATGGGATGACGTTATAACGTATTACGTTATATGGGATGACGTTATAGCGTATTTCGTTATATGGGATGATGTTATAACGTATTACGTAATATGGGATGACGTTATAACGTATTACGTTATGTGGGACGACGTTATAACGTATTGCGTTGTATGGTATGACGTTATAACGTATTACGTTATATGGGATGACGTTATAACGAAATAGGTTATATGGTATGACGTTATAACGTAATAGGTTATATGGTATGACGTTATAACGTAATACGTTATATGGTATGACGTTATTACGTAAATACGTTATATGGTATGACGTTATACCGTATTACGTTATATGGGATGACGTTATAACGTATTACGTTATATGGTATGACGCTATAACGTAAATAGGTTATATGGTATGACGTTATACCGTATTACGTAATATGGGACGACGTTATAACGTATTACGTTATGTGGGACGATGTTATAACGTATTACGTTATGTGGGACGACGTTATAACGTATTACGTTATATGGGATAACGTTATAACGAAATAGGTAATATGGTATGACGTTATAACGTAAATAGGTTATATGGAATGACGTTATACCGAATTACGTTATATGGGATGACGTTATAACGTATTACGTTATATGGTATGACGTTATAACTTATTACGTTATATGGGATGACGTTATAACGTAATACGTTATATGGTATTACGTTATAACGTATTTCGTTATATGGGATGACGTTATAACGAATTACGTTATATGGGATGACGTTATAACGTAATAGGTTATATGGTATGACGTTATACCGAATTACGTTATATGGGATGACGTTATAACGTATTACGTTATATGGGATGACGTTATAACGTATTTCGTTATATGGGATGACGTTATAACGTATTACGTTATATAGGATGACGTTATAACGTAATAGGTTATATGGTATGACGTTATAACGTAATAGGTTATATGGTATGACGTTACACCGAATTACGTTATATGGGATGACGTTATAACGTATTACGTTTTATGGGATGACGTTATAACGTATTTCGTTATATGGGATGACGTTATAACGTATTACGTTATACGGGATGACGTTATAACGAATTACGTTATATGGGATGACGTTATAACGTATTACGTTTTATGAGATGACGTTATAACGTATTTCGTTATATGGGATGACGTTATAACGTATTACGTTATATGGGATGACGTTATAACGAAATAGGTTATATGGTATGACGTTATAACGTAATAGGTTATATGGTATGACGTTATACCGAATTACGTTATATGGGATGACGTTATAACGTATTACGTTATATGGGATGACGTTATAACGTATTACGTTATATGGTATGACGTTATAACGTAATAGGTTATATGGAATGACGTTATACCGAATTACGTTATATGGGATGACGTTATAACGTATTACGTTATATGGGATGACGTTATAACGTAATACGTTATATGGTATGACGTTATAACATATTACGTTACATGGGATGACGTTATAACGTAATAGGTTATATGGTATGACGTTATAACGTAATAGGTTATATGGAATGACATTATACCGAATTACGTTATATGGGATGACGTTATAACGTATTACGTTATATGGTATGACGTTATAACGTATTACGTTATATGGGATGACGTTATAACGTAATACGTTATATGGTATGACGTTATAACGTATTTCGTTATATGGGATGACGTTATAACGTATTACGTTATATGGGATGACGTTATAACGTAATAGGTTATATGGTATGACGTTATACCGAATTACGTTATATGGGATGACGTTATAACGTATTACGTTATATGGGATGACGTTATAACGTATTTCGTTATATGGGATGACGCTATAACGTATTACGTTTTATGGGATGACGTTATAACGTATTTCGTTATATGGGATGACGTTATAACGTATTACGTTATATGGGATGACGTTATAACGAAATAGGTTATATGGTATGACGTTATAACGTAATAGGTTATATGGTATGACGTTATACCGAATTACGTTATATGGGATGACGTTATAACGTATTACGTTATATGGGATGACGTTATAACGTATTACGTTATATGGTATGACGTTATAACGTAATAGGTTATATAGTATGACGTTATACCGAATTACGTTATATGGGATGACGTTTTAACGTATTACGTTATATGGGATGACGTTATAACGTATTTCGTTATATGGGATGACGATATAACGTATTACGTTATATGGGATGGCGTTATAACGAAATAGGTTATATGGTATGACGTTATAACGTATTACGTTATATGGGATGACGTTATAACGTAATACGTTATATGGTATGACGTTATAACGTATTTCGTTATATGGGATGACGTTATAACGTATTTCGTTATATGGGATGACGTTATAACGTATTACGTTATATGGGATGACGTTATAACGAATTACGTTATATGGGATGACGTTATAACGTATTACGTTTTATGAGATGACGTTATAACGTATTTCGTTATATGGGATGACGTTATAACGTATTACGTTATATGGGATGACGTTATAACGAAATAGGTTATATGGTATGACGTTATAACGTAATAGGTTATATGGTATGACGTTATACCGAATTACGTTATATGGGATGACGTTATAACGTATTACGTTATATGGGATGACGTTATAACGTATTACGTTATATGGTATGACGTTATAACGTAATAGGTTATATGGTATGACGTTATACCGAATTACGTTATATGGGATGACGTTATAACGTATTACGTTATATGGGATGACGTTATAACGTATTTCGTTATATGGGATGACGATATAACGTATTACGTTATATGGGATGACGTTACAACGAAATAGGTTATATGGTATGACGTTATAACGTAATAGGTTATATGGAATGACGTTATAACGTATTTCGTTATATGGGATGACGTTATAACGTATTACGTTATATGGGATGACGTTATAACGTAATAGGTTATATGGTATGACGTTATACCGAATTACGTTATATGGGATGACGTTATAACGTATTACGTTATATGGGATGACGTTATAACGTATTAAGTTATATGGTATGACGTTATAACGTAATAGGTTATATGGGATGACGTTATAACGTATTAAGTTATATGGTATGACGTTATAACGTAATAGGTTATATGGTATGACGTTATACCGAATTACGTTATATGGTATGACGTTATACCGAATTACGTTATATGGGATGACGTTATAACGTATTACGTTATATGGGATGACGTTATAACGTATTACGTTATATGGTATGACGTTATAACGTAATAGGTTATATGGTATGACGTTATACCGAATTACGTTATATGGGATGACGTTATAACGTATTACGTTATATGGTATGACGTTATAACGTATTACGTTATATGGGATGACGTTATAACGTAATACGTTATATGGTATGACGTTATAACATATTACGTTACATGGGATGACGTTATAACGTAATGGGTTATATGGTATGACGTTATAACGTAATAGGTTATATGGAATGACATTATACCGAATTACGTTATATGGGATGACGTTATAACGTATTACGTTATATGGTATGACGTTATAACGTATTACGTTATATGGGATGACGTTATAACGTAATACGTTATATGGTATGACGTTTTAACGTATTTCGTTATATGGGATGACGTTATAACGTATTACGTTATATAGGATGACGTTATAACGTAATGGGTTATATCGTATGACGTTATAACGTAATAGGTTATATGGTATGACGTTATACCGAATTACGTTATATGGGATGATGTTATAACGTATTACGTTTTATGGGATGACGTTATAACGTATTTCGTTTTATGGGATGACGTTATAACGTATTACGTTATATGAGATGACGTTATAACGAATTACGTTATATGGGATGACGTTATAACGTATTACGTTTTATGGGATGACGTTATAACGTATTTCGTTATATGGTATGACGTTATAACGTATTACGTTATATGGGATGACGTTATAACGAAATAGGTTATATGGTATGACGTTATAACGTAATATTTTATATGGTATGACGTTATACCGAATTACGTTATATGGGATGACGTTATAACGTATTACGTTATATGGGATGACGTTATAACGTATTACGTTATATGGTATGACGTTATAACGTAATAGGTTATATAGTATGACGTTATACCGAATTACGTTATATGGGATGACGTTATAACGTATTACGTTATATGGGATGACGTTATAACGTATTTCGTTATATGGGATGACGATATAACGTATTACGTTATATGGGATGGCGTTATAACGAAATAGGTTATATGGTATGACGTTATAACGTAATAGGTTATATGGAATGACGTTATACCGAATTACGTTATATGGGATGACGTTATAACGTATTACGTTATATGGAATGACGTTATAACGTATTACGTTATATGGGATGACGTTATAACGTAATACGTTATATGGTATGACGTTATAACATATTACGTTACATGGGATGACGTTATAACGTAATAGGTTATATGGTATGACGTTATAACGTAATAGGTTATATGGTATGACGTTATACCGAATTACGTTATATGGGATGACGTTATAACGTAATAGATTATATGGTATGACGTTATACCGAATTACGTTATATGGGATGACGTTATAACGTATTACGTTTTATGGGATGACGTTATAACGTATTTCGTTATATGGGATGACGTTATAACGTATTACGTTATATGGGATGACGTTATAACGAATTACGTTATATGGGATGACGTTATAACGTATTACGTTTTATGAGATGACGTTATAACGTATTTCGTTATATGGGATGACGTTATAACGTATTACGTTATATGGGATGACGTTATAACGAAATAGGTTATATGGTATGACGTTATAACGTAATAGGTTATATGGTATGACGTTATACCGAATTACGTTATATGGGATGACGTTATAACGTATTACGTTATATGGGATGACGTTATAACGTATTACGTTATATGGTATGACGTTATAACGTAATAGGTTATATGGTATGACGTTATACCGAATTACGTTATATGGGATGACGTTATAACGTATTACGTTATATGGGATGACGTTATAACGTATTTCGTTATATGGGATGACGATATAACGTATTACGTTATATGGGATGACGTTATAACGAAATAGGTTATATGGTATGACGTTATAACGTAATAGGTTATATGGAATGACGTTATACCGAATTACGTTATATGGGATGACGTTATAACGTATTACGTTATATGGTATGACGTTATAACGTATTACGTTATATGGGATGACGTTATAACGTATTACGTTATATGGGATGACGTTATAACGAAATAGGTTATATGGTATGACGTTATAACGTAATAGGTTATATGGTATGACGTTATACCGAATTGCGTTATATGGGATGACGTTATATCGTATTACGTTATATGGGATGACGTTATAACGTACTACGTTATATGGGATGACGTTATAACGTATTACGTTATATGGGATGACGTTATAACGAAATAGGTTATATGGTATGACGTTATAACGTAATAGGTTATATGGTATAACGTTATACCGAATTACGTTATATGGGGTGACGTTATAACGTATTACGTTATATGGGATGACGTTATAACGTATTACGTTATATGGTATGACGTTATAACGTAATAGGTTATATGGTATGACGTTATACCGAATTACGTTATATGGGATGACGTTATAACGTATTACGTTATATGGGATGACGTTATAACGTATTACGTTATATGGGATGACGTTACAACGTAATAGGTTATATGGTATGACGTTATAACGTAATAGGTTATATGGTATGACGTTATACCGAATTACGTTATATGGGATGACGTTATAACGTATTACGTTATATGGGATGACGTTATAACGTATTTCGTTATATGGGATGACGTTATAACGTATTACGTTATATGGGATGACGTTATAACGTAATAGGATATATGGTATGACGTTATAACGTAATAGGTTATATGGTATGACGTTATACCGAATTACGTTATATGGGATGACGTTATAACGTATTACGTTTTATGGGATGACGTTATAACGTATTTCGTTATATGGTATGACGTTATAACGTATTTCGTTATATGGGATGACGTTATAACGTATTACGTTATATGGGATGACGTTATAACGTAATAGGTTATATGGTATGACGTTATACCGAATTACGTTATATGGGATGACGTTATAACGTATTACGTTATATGGGATGACGTTATAACGTATTTCGTTATATGGGATGACGTTATAACGTATTACGTTATATAGGATGACGCTATAACGTATTTCGTTATATGGGATGACGTTATAACGTATTACGTTATATGGGATGACGTTATAACGAATTACGTTATATGGGATGACGTTATAACGTATTACGTTTTATGGGATGACGATATAACGTATTTCGTTATATGGGATGACGTTATAATGTATTACGTTATATGGGATGACGTTATAACGAAATAGGTTATATGGTATGACGTTATAACGTAATAGGTTATATGGTATGACGTTATACCGAATTACGTTATATGGGATGACGTTATAACGTATTACGTTATATGGGATGACGTTATAACGTATTACGTTATATGGTATGACGTTATAACGTAATAGGTTATATGGTATGACGTTATACCGAATTACGTTATATGGGATGACGTTATAACGTATTACGTTATATGGGATGACGTTATAACGTATTGCGTTGTATGGTATGACGTTATAACGTATTACGTTATATGGGATGACGTTATAACGAAATAGGTTATATGGTATGACGTTATAACGTAATATGTTATATGGTATGACGTTATAACGAAATACGTTATATGGTACGACGTTATAACGTAAATAGGTTATATGGTATGACGTTATACCGTATTACGTTATATGGGATGACGTTATAACGTATTACGTTATATGGTATGACGCTATAACGTAAATAGGTTATATGGTATGACGTTATACCGTATTACGTAATATGGGATGACGTTATAACGTATTACGTTATGTGGAACGATGTTATAACGTATTACGTTATATGGGATGACGTTATAACGAATTACGTTATATGGGATGACGTTATAACGTATTACGTTTTATGGGATGACGTTATAACGTATTTCGTTATATGGGATGACGTTATAACGTATTACGTTATATGGGATGACGTTATAACGTAATAGGTTATATGGTATGACGTTATACCGAATTACGTTATATGGGATGACGTTATAACGTATTACGTTATATGGGATGACGTTATAACGTATTTCGTTATATGGGATGACGTTATAACGTATTACGTTATGTAGGATGACGCTATAACGTATTTCGTTATATGGGATGACGTTATAACGTATTACGTTATATGGGATGACGTTATAACGAATTACGTTATATGGGATGACGCTATAACGTATTACGTTTTATGGGATGACGTTATAACGTATTTCGTTATATGGGATGACGTTGTAATGTATTACGTTATATGGGATGACGTTATAACGAAATAGGTTATATGGTATGACGTTATAACGTAATAGGTTATATGGTATGACGTTATACCGAATTACGTTATATGGGATGACGTTATAACGTATTACGTTATATGGGATGACGTTATAACGTATTACGTTATATGGTATGACGTTATAACGTAATAGGTTATATGGTATGACGTTATACCGAATTACGTTATATGGGATGACGTTATAACGTATTACGTTATATGGGATGACGTTATAACGTATTTCGTTATATGGGATGACGATATAACGTATTACGTTATATGGGATGACGTTATAACGAAATAGGTTATATGGTATGACGTTATAACGTAATAGGTTATATGGGATGACGTTATACCGAATTACGTTATATGGGATGACGTTATAACGTATTACGTTATATGGGATGACGTTATAACGTATTTCGTTATATGGGATGACGTTATAACGTATTACGTTATATGGGATGACGTTATAACGAAATAGGTTATATGGTATGACGTTATAACGCAATAGGTTATATGGAATGACGTTATACCGAATTACGTTATATGGGATGAAGTTATAACGTATTACGTTATATGGGATGACGTTATAACGTATTTCGTTATATGGGATGACGTTATAACGTATTACGTTATATGGGATGACGTTATAACGAAATAGGTTATATGGTATGACGTTATAACGTAATAGGTTATATGGTATGACGTTATACCGAATTGCGTTATATGGGATGACGTTATATCGTATTACGTTATATGGGATGACGTTATAACGTACTACGTTATATGGGATGACGTTATAACGTATTACGTTATATGGGATGACGTTATAACGAAATAGGTTATATGGTATGACGTTATAACGTAATAGGTTATATGGTATAACGTTATACCGAATTACGTTATATGGGGTGACGTTATAACGTATTACGTTATATGGGATGACGTTATAACGTATTACGTTATATGGTATGACGTTATAACGTAATAGGTTATATGGTATGACGTTATACCGAATTACGTTATATGGGATGACGTTATAACGTATTACGTTATATGGGATGACGTTATAACGTATTACGTTATATGGGATGACGTTATAACGTAATATGTTATATGGTATGACGTTCTAACATATTACGTTACATGGGATGACGTTACAACGTAATAGGTTATATGGTATGACGTTATAACGTAATAGGTTATATGGTATGACGTTATACCGAATTACGTTATATGGGATGACGTTATAACGTATTACGTTATATGGGATGACGTTATAACGTATTTCGTTATATGGGATGACGTTATAACGTATTACGTTATATGGGATGACGTTATAACGTAATAGGATATATGGTATGACGTTATAACGTAATAGGTTATATGGTATGACGTTATACCGAATTACGTTATATGGGATGACGTTATAACGTATTACGTTTTATGGGATGACGTTATAACGTATTTCGTTATATGGGATGACGTTATAACGTATTACGTTATATGGGATGACGTTATAACGTATTACGTTATATGGTATGACGTTATAACGTAATAGGTTATATGGCATGACGTTATACCGAATTACGTTATATGGGATAACGTTATAACGTATTACGTTATATGGGATGACGTTATAACGTATTTCGTTATATGGGATGACGTTATAACGTATTACGTTATATGGGATGACGTTATAACGAAATAGGTTATATGGTATGACGTTATAACGTAATAGGTTATATGGTGTGACGTTATACCGAATTACGTTATATGGGATGACGTTATAACGTATTACGTTATATGGGATGACGTTATAGCGTATTTCGTTATATGGGATGATGTTATAACATATTACGTAATATGGGATGACGTTATAACGTATTACGTTATGTGGGACGACGTTATAACGTATCGCGTTGTATGGTATGACGTTATAACGTATTACGTTATATGGTATGACGTTATAACGTAAATAGGATATATGGTATGACGTTATACCGTATTACGTTATATGGGATGACGTTATAACGCATTACGTTATATGGTATGACGCTATAACGTAAATAGGTTATATGGTATGACGTTATAACGTAATAGGTTATATGGTATAACGTTATACCGAATTACGTTATATGGGATGACGTTATAACGTATTACGTTATATGGGATGACGTTATAACGTATTACGTTATATGGTATGACGTTATAACGTAATAGGTTATATGGTATGACGTTATACCGAATTACGTTATATGGGATGACGTTATAACGTATTACGTTATATGGGATGACGTTATAACGTATTACGTTATATGGGATGACGTTATAACGTATTACGTTATATGGGATGACGTTATAACGTAATACGTTATATGGTATGACGTTACAACGTAACAGGTTATATGGTATGATGTTATAACGTAATAGGTTATATGGTATGACGTTATACCGAATTACGTTATATGGGATGACGTTATATCGTAATAGGATATATGGTATGACGTTATAACGTAGTAGGTTATATGGTATAACGTTATACCGAATTACGTTATATGGGATGACGTTATAACGTATTACGTTTTATGGGATGACGTTATAACGTATTTCGTTATATGGGATGACGTTATAACGTATTACGTTATATGGGATGACGTTATAACGAAATAGGTTATATGGTATGACGTTATAACGTAATAGGTTATATGGTATGACGTTATACCGAACTACGTTATATGGGATGACGTTATAACGTATTACGTTATATGGGATGACGTTATAACGTATTACGTTATATGGTATGACGCTATAACGTAAATAGGTTATATGGTATGACGTTATACCGTATTACGTAATATGGGATGACGTTATAACGTATTACGTTATGTGGGACGATGTTATAACGTATTACGTTATGTGGAACGACGTTCTAACGTATTACGTTATATGGGATAACGTTATAACGAAATAGGTTATATGGTATGACGTTATAACGCAATAGGTTATATGGAATGACGTTATACCGAATTACGTTATATGGGATGACGTTATAACGTATTACGTTATGTGGGACGACGTTATAACGTATTGCGTTGTATGGTATGACGTTATAACGTATTACGTTATATGGGATGAGGTTATAACGAAATAGGTTATATGGTATGACGTTATAACGTAATATGTTATATGATATGACGTTATAACGTAATACGTTATATGGTATGACGTTATAACGTAAATAGGTTATATGGTATGACGTTATACCGTCTTACATTATATGGGATGACGTTATAACGTATTACGTTATATGGTATGACGCTATAACGTAAATAGGTTATATGATATGACGTTATACCGTATTACGTAATATGGGATGACGTTATAACGTATTACGTTATGTGGGACGACGTTATAACGTATTGCGTTGTATGGTATGACGTTATAACGTATTACGTTATATGGGATAACGTTATAACGAAATAGGTTATATGGTATGACGTTATAACGCAATAGGTTATATGGAATGACGTTATACCGAATTACGTTATATGGGATGACGTTATAACGTATTACGTTATATGGTATGACGTTATAACGTATTACGTTATATGGGATGACGTTATAACGTAATACGTTATATGGTATGACGTTATAACATATTACGTTACATGGGATGACGTTATAACGTAATAGGTTATATGGTATGACGTTATACCGAATTACGTTATATGGTATGACGTTATAACGTATTACGTTATATGGGATGACGTTATAACGAAATAGGTTATATGGTGTGACGTTATAACGTAAACAGGTTATATGGTATGACGTTATACCGTATTACGTTATATGGCAAGATGTTATAACGTATTACGTTATGTGGTATGACGCTGTAACGTATTACGTTATATGGTATGACGTTATAACGTATTACGTTATATGTTATGACGTTATAACGAAATAGGTTATATGGTATGACGTTATACCGTATTACGTTATATGGGATGACGTTATAACGTATTACGTTATATGGTATGACGTTATAACGTATTACGTTATATGGGATGACGTTATAACGTAATACGTTATATGGTATGACGTTATAACATATTACGTTACATGGGATGACGTTATAACGTAATAGGTTATATGGTAAGACGTTATAACGTAATAGGTTATAAGGTATGACGTTATACCGAATTACGTTATATGGGATGACGTTATAACGTATTACGTTATATGGTATGACGTTATAACATATTACGTTACATGGGATGACGTTATAACGTAATAGGTTATATGGTATGACGTTATACCGAATTACGTTATATGGTATGACGTTATAACGTATTACGTTATATGGGATGACGTTATACAGAATTACGTTATATGGGATGACGTTATAACGTATTACGTTATATGGGATGACGTTATAGCGTATTTCGTTATATGGGATGATGTTATTACGTATTACGTAATATGGGATGACGTTATAACTTATTACGTTATGTGGGATGACGATATAACGTATTACGTTATATGGGATGACGTTATAACGAAATAGGTTATATGGTATGACGTTATAACGTAATAGGTTATATGGGATGACGTTATACCGAATTACGTTATATGGGATGACGTTATAACGTATTACGTTATATGGGATGACGTTATAACGTATTTCGTTATATGGGATGACGTTATAACGTATTACGTTATATGGGATGACGTTATAACGAAATAGGTTATATGGTATGACGTTATAACGCAATAGGTTATATGGAATGACGTTATACCGAATTACGTTATATGGGATGAAGTTATAACGTATTACGTTATATGGGATGACGTTATAACGTATTTCGTTATATGGGATGACGTTATAACGTATTACGTTATATGGGATGACGTTATAACGAAATAGGTTATATGGTATGACGTTATAACGTAATAGGTTATATGGTATGACGTTATACCGAATTGCGTTATATGGGATGACGTTATATCGTATTACGTTATATGGGATGACGTTATAACGTACTACGTTATATGGGATGACGTTATAACGTATTACGTTATATGGGATGACGTTATAACGAAATAGGTTATATGGTATGACGTTATAACGTAATAGGTTATATGGTATAACGTTATACCGAATTACGTTATATGGGGTGACGTTATAACGTATTACGTTATATGGGATGACGTTATAACGTATTACGTTATATGGTATGACGTTATAACGTAATAGGTTATATGGTATGACGTTATACCGAATTACGTTATATGGGATGACGTTATAACGTATTACGTTATATGGGATGACGTTATAACGTATTACGTTATATGGGATGACGTTATAACGTAATATGTTATATGGTATGACGTTCTAACATATTACGTTACATGGGATGACGTTACAACGTAATAGGTTATATGGTATGACGTTATAACGTAATAGGTTATATGGTATGACGTTATACCGAATTACGTTATATGGGATGACGTTATAACGTATTACGTTATATGGGATGACGTTATAACGTATTTCGTTATATGGGATGACGTTATAACGTATTACGTTATATGGGATGACGTTATAACGTAATAGGATATATGGTATGACGTTATAACGTAATAGGTTATATGGTATGACGTTATACCGAATTACGTTATATGGGATGACGTTATAACGTATTACGTTTTATGGGATGACGTTATAACGTATTTCGTTATATGGGATGACGTTATAACGTATTACGTTATATGGGATGACGTTATAACGTATTACGTTATATGGTATGACGTTATAACGTAATAGGTTATATGGCATGACGTTATACCGAATTACGTTATATGGGATAACGTTATAACGTATTACGTTATATGGGATGACGTTATAACGTATTTCGTTATATGGGATGACGTTATAACGTATTACGTTATATGGGATGACGTTATAACGAAATAGGTTATATGGTATGACGTTATAACGTAATAGGTTATATGGTGTGACGTTATACCGAATTACGTTATATGGGATGACGTTATAACGTATTACGTTATATGGGATGACGTTATAGCGTATTTCGTTATATGGGATGATGTTATAACATATTACGTAATATGGGATGACGTTATAACGTATTACGTTATGTGGGACGACGTTATAACGTATTGCGTTGTATGGTATGACGTTATAACGTATTACGTTATATGGGATGAGGTTATAACGAAATAGGTTATATGGTATGACGTTATAACGTAATATGTTATATGGTATGACGTTATAACGTAATACGTTATATGGTATGACGTTATAAGGTAAATAGGATATATGGTATGACGTTATACCGTATTACGTTATATGGGATGACGTTATAACGCATTACGTTATATGGTATGACGCTATAACGTAAATAGGTTATATGGTATGACGTTATAACGTAATAGGTTATATGGTATAACGTTATACCGAATTACGTTATATGGGATGACGTTATAACGTATTACGTTATATGGGATGACGTTATAACGTATTACGTTATATGGTATGACGTTATAACGTAATAGGTTATATGGTATGACGTTATACCGAATTACGTTATATGGGATGACGTTATAACGTATTACGTTATATGGGATGACGTTATAACGTATTACGTTATATGGGATGACGTTATAACGTATTACGTTATATGGGATGACGTTATAACGTAATACGTTATATGGTATGACGTTACAACGTAACAGGTTATATGGTATGATGTTATAACGTAATAGGTTATATGGTATGACGTTATACCGAATTACGTTATATGGGATGACGTTATATCGTAATAGGATATATGGTATGACGTTATAACGTAGTAGGTTATATGGTATAACGTTATACCGAATTACGTTATATGGGATGACGTTATAACGTATTACGTTTTATGGGATGACGTTATAACGTATTTCGTTATATGGGATGACGTTATAACGTATTACGTTATATGGGATGACGTTATAACGAAATAGGTTATATGGTATGACGTTATAACGTAATAGGTTATATGGTATGACGTTATACCGAACTACGTTATATGGGATGACGTTATAACGTATTACGTTATATGGGATGACGTTATAACGTATTACGTTATATGGTATGACGTTATAACGTAATAGGTTATATGGCATGACGTTATACCGAATTACGTTATATGGGATGACGTTATAACGTATTACGTTATATGGGATGACGTTATAACGTATTTCGTTATATGGGATGACGTTATAACGTATTACGTTATATGGGATGACGTTATAACGAAATAGGTTATATGGTATGACGTTATAACGTAATAGGTTATATGGTGTGACGTTATACCGAATTACGTTATATGGGATGACGTTATAACGTATTACGTTATATGGGATGACGTTATAGCGTATTTCGTTATATGGGATGATGTTATAACGTATTACGTAATATGGGATGACGTTATAACGTATTACGTTATGTGGGACGACGTTATAACGTATTGCGTTGTATGGTATGACGTTATAACGTATTACGTTATATGGGATGAGGTTATAACGAAATAGGTTATATGGTATGACGTTATAACGTAATATGTTATATGGTATGACGTTATAACGTAATACGTTATATGGTATGACGTTATAACGTAAATAGGTTATATGGTATGACGTTATACCGTATTACGTTATATGGGATGACGTTATAACGTATTACGTTATATGGTATGACGCTATAACGTAAATAGGTTATATGGTATGACGTTATACCGTATTACGTAATATGGGATGACGTTATAACGTATTACGTTATGTGGGACGATGTTATAACGTATTACGTTATGTGGAACGACGTTCTAACGTATTACGTTATATGGGATAACGTTATAACGAAATAGGTTATATGGTATGACGTTATAACGCAATAGGTTATATGGAATGACGTTATACCGAATTACGTTATATGGGATGACGTTATAACGTATTACGTTATGTGGGACGACGTTATAACGTATTGCGTTGTATGGTATGACGTTATAACGTATTACGTTATATGGGATGAGGTTATAACGAAATAGGTTATATGGTATGACGTTATAACGTAATATGTTATATGATATGACGTTATAACGTAATACGTTATATGGTATGACGTTATAACGTAAATAGGTTATATGGTATGACGTTATACCGTCTTACATTATATGGGATGACGTTATAACGTATTACGTTATATGGTATGACGCTATAACGTAAATAGGTTATATGATATGACGTTATACCGTATTACGTAATATGGGATGACGTTATAACGTATTACGTTATGTGGGACGACGTTATAACGTATTGCGTTGTATGGTATGACGTTATAACGTATTACGTTATATGGGATAACGTTATAACGAAATAGGTTATATGGTATGACGTTATAACGCAATAGGTTATATGGAATGACGTTATACCGAATTACGTTATATGGGATGACGTTATAACGTATTACGTTATATGGTATGACGTTATAACGTATTACGTTATATGGGATGACGTTATAACGTAATACGTTATATGGTATGACGTTATAACATATTACGTTACATGGGATGACGTTATAACGTAATAGGTTATATGGTATGACGTTATACCGAATTACGTTATATGGTATGACGTTATAACGTATTACGTTATATGGGATGACGTTATACCGAATTACGTTATATGGGATGACGTTATAACGTATTACGTTATATGGGATGACGTTATAGCGTATTTCGTTATATGGGATGATGTTATTACGTATTACGTAATATGGGATGACGTTATAACTTATTACGTTATGTGGGACGACGTTATAACGTATTGCGTTGTATGGTATGACGTTATAACGTATTACGTTATATGGGATGACGTTATAACGAAATAGGTTATATGGTGTGACGTTATAACGTAAACAGGTTATATGGTATGACGTTATACCGTATTACGTTATATGGCAAGATGTTATAACGTATTACGTTATGTGGTATGACGCTGTAACGTATTACGTTATATGGTATGACGTTATAACGTATTACGTTATATGTTATGACGTTATAACGAAATAGGTTATATGGTATGACGTTATACCGTATTACGTTATATGGGATGACGTTATAACGTATTACGTTATATGGTATGACGTTATAACGTATTACGTTATATGGGATGACGTTATAACGTAATACGTTATATGGTATGACGTTATAACATATTACGTTACATGGGATGACGTTATAACGTAATAGGTTATATGGTAAGACGTTATAACGTAATAGGTTATATGGTATGACGTTATACCGAATTACGTTATATGGGATGACGTTATAACGTATTACGTTATATGGTATGACGTTATAACATATTACGTTACATGGGATGACGTTATAACGTAATAGGTTATATGGTATGACGTTATACCGAATTACGTTATATGGTATGACGTTATAACGTATTACGTTATATGGGATGACGTTATACCGAATTACGTTATATGGGATGACGTTATAACGTATTACGTTATATGGGATGACGTTATAGCGTATTTCGTTATATGGGATGATGTTATTACGTATTACGTAATATGGGATGACGTTATAACTTATTACGTTATGTGGGACGACGTTATAACGAAATAGGTTATATGGTGTGACGTTATAACGTAAACAGGTTATATGGTATGACGTTATACCGTATTACGTTATATGGCAAGATGTTATAACGTATTACGTTATGTGGTATGACGCTGTAACGTATTACGTTATATGGTATGACGTTATAACGTATTACGTTATATGTGATGACGTTATAACGAAATAGGTTATATGGTATGACGTTATACCGTATTACGTTATATGGGATGACGTTATAACGTATTACGTTATATGGTATGACGTTATAACGTATTACGTTATATGGGATGACGTTATAACGAAATAGGTTATATGGTATGACGTTATACCGTATTACGTTATATGGGATGACGTTATAACGTATTACGTTATATGGTATGACGCTATAACGTAAATAGGTTATATGGTATGACGTTATACCGTATTACGTAATATGGGATGACGTTATAACGTATTACGTTATGTGGGACGATGTTATAACGTATTACGTTATGTGGAACGACGTTCTAACGTATTACGTTATATGGGATAACGTTATAACGAAATAGGTTATATGGTATGACGTTATAACGCAATAGGTTATATGGAATGACGTTATACCGAATTACGTTATATGGTATGAAGTTATAACGTATTACGTTATATGGGATGACGTTATACCGAATTACGTTATATGGGATGACGTTATAACGTATTACGTTATATGGGATGACGTTATAGCGTATTTCGTTATATGGGATGATGTTATTACGTATTACGTAATATGGGATGACGTTATAACTTATTACGTTATGTGGGACGACGTTATAACGTATTGCGTTGTATGGTATGACGTTATAACGTATTACGTTATATGGGATGACGTTATAACGAAATAGGTTATATGGTGTGACGTTATAACGTAATAGGTTATATGGTATGACGTTATACCGAACTACGTTATATGGGATGACGTTATAACGTATTACGTTATATGGGATGACGTTATAACGTATTACGTTATATGGTATGACGTTATAACGTAATAGGTTATATGGCATGACGTTATACCGAATTACGTTATATGGGATGACGTTATAACGTATTACGTTATATGGGATGACGTTATAACGTATTTCGTTATATGGGATGACGTTATAACGTATTACGTTATATGGGATGACGTTATAACGAAATAGGTTATATGGTATGACGTTATAACGTAATAGGTTATATGGTGTGACGTTATACCGAATTACGTTATATGGGATGACGTTATAACGTATTACGTTATATGGGATGACGTTATAGCGTATTTCGTTATATGGGATGATGTTATAACGTATTACGTAATATGGGATGACGTTATAACGTATTACGTTATGTGGGACGACGTTATAACGTATTGCCTTGTATGGTATGACGTTATACCGTATTACGTTATATGGCACGATGTTATAACGTATTACGTTATGTGGTATGACGCTATAACGTATTACGTTATATGGTATGACGTTATAACGTATTACGTTATATGGGATGACGTTATAACGAAATAGGTTATATGGTATGACGTTATACCGTATTACGTTATATGGGATGACGTTATAACGTATTACGTTATATGGTATGACGCTATAACGTAAATAGGTTATATGGTATGACGTTATACCGTATTACGTAATATGGGATGACGTTATAACGTATTACGTTATGTGGGACGATGTTATAACGTATTACGTTATGTGGAACGACGTTCTAACGTATTACGTTATATGGGATAACGTTATAACGAAATAGGTTATATGGTATGACGTTATAACGCAATAGGTTATATGGAATGACGTTATACCGAATTACGTTATATGGGATGACGTTATAACGTATTACGTTATGTGGGACGACGTTATAACGTATTGCGTTGTATGGTATGACGTTATAACGTATTACGTTATATGGGATGAGGTTATAACGAAATAGGTTATATGGTATGACGTTATAACGTAATATGTTATATGATATGACGTTATAACGTAATACGTTATATGGTATGACGTTATAACGTAAATAGGTTATATGGTATGACGTTATACCGTCTTACATTATATGGGATGACGTTATAACGTATTACGTTATATGGTATGACGCTATAACGTAAATAGGTTATATGATATGACGTTATACCGTATTACGTAATATGGGATGACGTTATAACGTATTACGTTATGTGGGACGACGTTATAACGTATTGCGTTGTATGGTATGACGTTATAACGTATTACGTTATATGGGATAACGTTATAACGAAATAGGTTATATGGTATGACGTTATAACGCAATAGGTTATATGGAATGACGTTATACCGAATTACGTTATATGGGATGACGTTATAACGTATTACGTTATATGGTATGACGTTATAACGTATTACGTTATATGGGATGACGTTATGACGTAATACGTTATATGGTATGACGTTATAACATATTACGTTACATGGGATGACGTTATAACGTAATAGGTTATATGGTATGACGTTATACCGAATTACGTTATATGGTATGACGTTATAACGTATTACGTTATATGGGATGACGTTATACCGAATTACGTTATATGGGATGACGTTATAACGTATTACGTTATATGGGATGACGTTATAGCGTATTTCGTTATATGGGATGATGTTATTACGTATTACGTAATATGGGATGACGTTATAACTTATTACGTTATGTGGGACGACGTTATAACGTATTGCGTTGTATGGTATGACGTTATAACGTATTACGTTATATGGGATGACGTTATAACGAAATAGGTTATATGGTGTGACGTTATAACGTAAACAGGTTATATGGTATGACGTTATACCGTATTACGTTATATGGCAAGATGTTATAACGTATTACGTTATGTGGTATGACGCTGTAACGTATTACGTTATATGGTATGACGTTATAACGTATTACGTTATATGTTATGACGTTATAACGAAATAGGTTATATGGTATGACGTTATACCGTATTACGTTATATGGGATGACGTTATAACGTATTACGTTATATGGTATGACGTTATAACGTATTACGTTATATGGGATGACGTTATAACGTAATACGTTATATGGTATGACGTTATAACATATTACGTTACATGGGATGACGTTATAACGTAATAGGTTATATGGTAAGACGTTATAACGTAATAGGTTATATGGTATGACGTTATACCGAATTACGTTATATGGGATGACGTTATAACGTATTACGTTATATGGTATGACGTTATAACATATTACGTTACATGGGATGACGTTATAACGTAATAGGTTATATGGTATGACGTTATACCGAATTACGTTATATGGTATGACGTTATAACGTATTACGTTATATGGGATGACGTTATACCGAATTACGTTATATGGGATGACGTTATAACGTATTACGTTATATGGGATGACGTTATAGCGTATTTCGTTATATGGGATGATGTTATTACGTATTACGTAATATGGGATGACGTTATAACTTATTACGTTATGTGGGACGACGTTATAACGAAATAGGTTATATGGTGTGACGTTATAACGTAAACAGGTTATATGGTATGACGTTATACCGTATTACGTTATATGGCAAGATGTTATAACGTATTACGTTATGTGGTATGACGCTGTAACGTATTACGTTATATGGTATGACGTTATAACGTATTACGTTATATGTGATGACGTTATAACGAAATAGGTTATATGGTATGACGTTATACCGTATTACGTTATATGGGATGACGTTATAACGTATTACGTTATATGGTATGACGTTATAACGTATTACGTTATATGGGATGACGTTATAACGTAATACGTTATATGGTATGACGTTATAACATATTACGTTACATGGGATGACGTTATAACGTAATAGGTTATATGGTAAGACGTTATAACGTAATAGGTTATATGGTATGACGTTATACCGAATTACGTTATATGGGATGACGTTATAACGTATTACGTTATATGGCATGACGTTATAACGTATTTCGTTATATGGGATGACGTTATAACGTATTACGTTATATGGGATGACGTTATAACGAAATAGGTTATATGGTATGACGTTATAACGTATTTCGTTATATGGGATGATGTTATAACGTATTACGTAATATGGGATGACGTTATAACGTAAACAGGTTATATGGTATGACGTTATACCGTATTACGTTGTATGGCATGATGTTATAACGTATTACGTTATGTGGTATGACGCTATAACGTATTACGTTATATGGTATGACGTTATAACGTATTACGTTATATGGGATGACGTTATAACGAAATAGGTTATATGGTATGACGTTATAACGTAATAGGTTATATGGTATGACGTTATAACGTTATACGTTATATGGTATGACGTTATAACATATTACGTTACATGGGATGACGTTATAACGTAATAGGTTATATGGTATGACGTTATAACGTAATAGGTTATATGGTATGACGTTATACCGAATTACGTTATATGGGATGACGTTATAACGTATTACGTTATATGGGATGACGTTATAACGTATTTCGTTATATGGGATGACGTTATAACGTAATACGTTATATGGTATGACGTTATAACGTAAATAGGTTATATGGTATGACGTTATACCGTATTACGTTATATGGGATGACGTTATAACGTATTACGTTATATGGTATGACGCTATAACGTAAATAGGTTGTATGGTATGACGTTATACCATATTACGTAATATGGGATGACGTTATAACGTATTACGTTATGTGGGACGATGTTATAACGTATTACGTTATGTGGGACGACGTTATAACGTATTACGTTATATGGGATGACGTTATAACGAAATAGGTTATATGGTATGACGTTATAACGAAATAGGTTATATGGTATGACGTTATAACGTAATAGGTTATATGGTATGACGTTATACCGAATTACGTTATATGGGATGACGTTATAACGTATTACGTTATATGGGATGACGTTATTGCGTATTTCGTTATATGGGATGATGTTATAACGTATTACGTAATATGGGATGACGTTATAACGTATTACGTTATGTGGGACGACGTTATAACGTATTGCCTTGTATGGTATGACGTTATAACGTATTACGTTATATGGGATGACGTTATAACGAAATAGGTTATATGGTATGACGTTATAACGTAAACAGGTTATATGGTATGACGTTATACCGTATTACGTTATATGGCACGATGTTATAACGTATTACGTTATGTGGTATGACGCTATAACGTATTACGTTATATGGTATGACGTTATAACGTATTACGTTATATGGGATGACGTTATAACGAAATAGGTTATATGGTATGACGTTATACCGAATTACGTTATATGGTATGACTTTATAACGTAATACGTTATATGGTATGACGTTATAACGTAAATAGGTTATATGGTATGACGTTATACCGTATTACGTTATATGGGATGACGTTATAACGTATTACGTTATATGGTATGACGCTATAACGTAAATAGGTTGTATGGTATGACGTTATACCATATTACGTAATATGGGATGACGTTATAATGTATTACGTTATGTGGGACGATGTTATAACGTATTACGTTATGTGGGACGACGTTATAACGTATTACGTTATATGGGATGACGGTATAACGAAATAGGTTATATGGTATGACGTTATAACGCAATAGGTTATAAGGAATGACGTTATACCGAATTACGTTATATGGGATGACGTTATAACGTATTACGTTATATGGTATGACGTTATAAAGTAAATAGGTTATATGGTATGACGTTATACCGTATTACGTAATATGGGATGACGTTATAACGTATTACGTTATGTGGGACGACGTTATAACGTATTGCGTTATATGGGATGACGTTATAACGTATTACGTTATATGGGATGACGATATAACGTAATGGATTATATGGTATAACGTTATAACGTATTACGTTATATGGTATGCCGTTATAACGTAATAGGTTATATGGTATGACGTTATACCGAATTACCTTATATGGGATGACGTTATAACGTATTACGTTATATGGGATGACGTTATAGCGTATTTCGTTATATGGGATGACGTTATAACGTATTACGTAATATGGGATGACGTTACAACGTATTACGTTATATGGTATAACGTTATAACGCATTACGTTATATGTTATAACGTAATAACGTAATACGTTGTGCGGTATGAGGTTATAACGTATTACTTTATATGGCATGACGTTATAACGTATTACGTTATGTGGTATGACGTTATAACGTATTACGTCATATGGTATGACGTTATAACGTATTACGTTATATGGGATGACGTTATAACGCATTACGTTATATGGGATGACGTTATAACGTATTACGTTATATGGGATGACGTTATAACGAAATAGGTTATATGGTATGACGTTATAACGTAATAGGTTATATGGTATGACGTTATACCGAATTACGTTATATGGGATGACGTTATAACGTATTACGTTATATGGGATAACGTTATAACGAAATAGGTTATATGGTATGACGTTATAACGCAATAGGTTATATGGAATGACGTTATACCGAATTACGTTATATGGGATGAAGTTATAACGTATTACGTTATATGGGATGACGTTATAACGTATTTCGTTATATGGGATGACGTTATAACGTATTACGTTATATGGGATGACGTTATAACGAAATAGGTTATATGGTATGACGTTATAACGTAATAGGTTATATGGTATGACGTTATACCGAATTGCGTTATATGGGATGACGTTATATCGTATTACGTTATATGGGATGACGTTATAACGTACTACGTTATATGGGATGACGTTATAACGTATTACGTTATATGGGATGACGTTATAACGAAATAGGTTATATGGTATGACGTTATAACGTAATAGGTTATATGGTATAACGTTATACCGAATTACGTTATATGGGGTGACGTTATAACGTATTACGTTATATGGGATGACGTTATAACGTATTACGTTATATGGTATGACGTTATAACGTAATAGGTTATATGGTATGACGTTATACCGAATTACGTTATATGGGATGACGTTATAACGTATTACGTTATATGGGATGACGTTATAACGTATTACGTTATATGGGATGACGTTATAACGTAATATGTTATATGGTATGACGTTCTAACATATTACGTTACATGGGATGACGTTACAACGCAATAGGTTATATGGTATGACGTTATAACGTAATAGGTTATATGGTATGACGTTATACCGAATTACGTTATATGGGATGACGTTATAACGTATTACGTTATATGGGATGACGTTATAACGTATTTCGTTATATGGGATGACGTTATAACGTATTACGTTATATGGGATGACGTTATAACGTAATAGGATATATGGTATGACGTTATAACGTAATAGGTTATATGGTATGACGTTATACCGAATTACGTTATATGGGATGACGTTATAACGTATTACGTTTTATGGGATGACGTTATAACGTATTTCGTTATATGGGATGACGTTATAACGTATTACGTTATATGGGATGACGTTATAACGTATTACGTTATATGGTATGACGTTATAACGTAATAGGTTATATGGCATGACGTTATACCGAATTACGTTATATGGGATAACGTTATAACGTATTACGTTATATGGGATGACGTTATAACGTATTTCGTTATATGGGATGACGTTATAACGTATTACGTTATATGGGATGACGTTATAACGAAATAGGTTATATGGTATGACGTTATAACGTAATAGGTTATATGGTGTGACGTTATACCGAATTACGTTATATGGGATGACGTTATAACGTATTACGTTATATGGGATGACGTTATAACGTATTACGTTATATGGTATGACGTTATAACGTAATAGGTTATATGGCATGACGTTATACCGAATTACGTTATATGGGATAACGTTATAACGTATTACGTTATATGGGATGACGTTATAACGTATTTCGTTATATGGGATGACGTTATAACGTATTACGTTATATGGGATGACGTTATAACGAAATAGGTTATATGGTATGACGTTATAACGTAATAGGTTATATGGTGTGACGTTATACCGAATTACGTTATATGGGATGACGTTATAACGTATTACGTTATATGGGATGACGTTATAGCGTATTTCGTTATATGGGATGATGTTATAACATATTACGTAATATGGGATGACGTTATAACGTATTACGTTATGTGGGACGACGTTATAACGTATTGCGTTGTATGGTATGACGTTATAACGTATTACGTTATATGGGATGAGGTTATAACGAAATAGGTTATATGGTATGACGTTATAACGTAATATGTTATATGGTATGACGTTATACCGTATTACGTTATATGGTATGACGCTATAACGTAAATAGGTTATATGGTATGACGTTATAACGTAATAGGTTATATGGTATAACGTTATACCGAATTACGTTATATGGGATGACGTTATAACGTATTACGTTATATGGGATGACGTTATAACGTATTACGTTATATGGTATGACGTTATAACGTAATAGGTTATATGGTATGACGTTATACCGAATCACGTTATATGGGATGACGTTATAACGTATTACGTTATATGGGATGACGTTATAACGTATTACGTTATATGGGATGACGTTATAACGTATTACGTTATATGGGATGACGTTATAACGTAATACGTTATATGGTATGACGTTACAACGTAATAGGTTATATGGTATGATGTTATAACGTAATAGGTTATATGGTATGACGTTATACCGAATTACGTTATATGGGATGACGTTATATCGTAATAGGATATATGGTATGACGTTATAACGTAGTAGGTTATATGGTATGACGTTATACCGAATTACGTTATATGGGATGACGTTATAACGTATTACGTTTTATGGGATGACGTTATAACGTATTTCGTTATATGGGATGACGTTATAACGTATTACGTTATATGGGATGACGTTATAACGAAATAGGTTATATGGTATGACGTTATAACGTAATAGGTTATATGGTATGACGTTATACCGAACTACGTTATATGGGATGACGTTATAACGTATTACGTTATATGGGATGACGTTATAACGTATTACGTTATATGGTATGACGTTATAACGTAATAGGTTATATGGCATGACGTTATACCGAATTACGTTATATGGGATGACGTTATAACGTATTACGTTATATGGGATGACGTTATAACGTATTTCGTTATATGGGATGACGTTATAACGTATTACGTTATATGGGATGACGTTATAACGAAATAGGTTATATGGTATGACGTTATAACGTAATAGGTTATATGGTGTGACGTTATACCGAATTACGTTATATGGGATGACGTTATAACGTATTACGTTATATGGGATGACGTTATAGCGTATTTCGTTATATGGGATGATGTTATAACGTATTACGTAATATGGGATGACGTTATAACGTATTACGTTATGTGGGACGACGTTATAACGTATTGCGTTGTATGGTATGACGTTATAACGTATTACGTTATATGGGATGAGGTTATAACGAAATAGGTTATATGGTATGACGTTATAACGTAATATGTTATATGGTATGACGTTATAACGTAATACGCTATATGGTATGACGTTATAACGTAAATAGGTTAAATGGTATGACGTTATACCGTATTACGTTATATGGGATGACGTTATAACGTATTACGTTATATGGTATGACGCTATAACGTAAATAGGTTATATGGTATGACGTTATACCGTATTACGTAATATGGGATGACGTTATAACGTATTACGTTATGTGGGACGATGTTATAACGTATTACGTTATGTGGAACGACGTTCTAACGTATTACGTTATATGGGATAACGTTATAACGAAATAGGTTATATGGTATGACGTTATAACGCAATAGGTTATATGGAATGACGTTATACCGAATTACGTTATATGGGATGACGTTATAACGTATTACGTTATGTGGGACGACGTTATAACGTATTGCGTTGTATGGTATGACGTTATAACGTATTACGTTATATGGGATGAGGTTATAACGAAATAGGTTATATGGTATGACGTTATAACGTAATATGTTATATGGTATGACGTTATAACGTAATACGTTATATGGTATGACGTTATAACGTAAATAGGTTATATGGTATGACGTTATACCGTCTTACATTATATGGGATGACGTTATAACGTATTACGTTATATGGTATGACGCTATAACGTAAATAGGTTATATGATATGACGTTATACCGTATTACGTAATATGGGATGACGTTATAACGTATTACGTTATGTGGGACGACGTTATAACGTATTGCGTTGTATGGTATGACGTTATAACGTATTACGTTATATGGGATAACGTTATAACGAAATAGGTTATATGGTATGACGTTATAACGCAATAGGTTATATGGAATGACGTTATACCGAATTACGTTATATGGGATGACGTTATAACGTATTACGTTATATGGTATGACGTTATAACGTATTACGTTATATGGGATGACGTTATAACGTAATACGTTATATGGTATGACGTTATAACATATTACGTTACATGGGATGACGTTATAACGTAATAGGTTATATGGTATGACGTTATACCCAATTACGTTATATGGTATGACGTTATAACGTATTACGTTATATGGGATGACGTTATAACTTATTACGTTATGTGGGACGACGTTATAACGTATTGCGTTGTATGGTATGACGTTATAACGTATTACGTTATATGGGATGACGTTATAACGAAATAGGTTATATGGTGTGACGTTATAACGTAAACAGGTTATATGGTATGACGTTATACCGTATTACGTTATATGGCAAGATGTTATAACGTATTACGTTATGTGGTATGACGCTGTAACGTATTACGTTATATGGTATGACGTTATAACGTATTACGTTATATGTGATGACGTTATAACGAAATAGGTTATATGGTATGACGTTATACCGTATTACGTTATATGGGATGACGTTATAACGTATTACGTTATATGGTATGACGTTATAACGTATTACGTTATATGGGATGACGTTATAACGTAATACGTTATATGGTATGACGTTATAACATATTACGTTACATGGGATGACGTTATAACGTAATAGGTTATATGGTAAGACGTTATAACGTAATAGGTTATATGGTATGACGTTATACCGAATTACGTTATATGGGATGACGTTATAACGTATTACGTTATATGGTATGACGTTATAACATATTACGTTACATGGGATGACGTTATAACGTAATAGGTTATATGGTATGACGTTATACCGAATTACGTTATATGGTATGACGTTATAACGTATTACGTTATATGGGATGACGTTATACCGAATTACGTTATATGGGATGACGTTATAACGTATTACGTTATATGGGATGACGTTATAGCGTATTTCGTTATATGGGATGATGTTATTACGTATTACGTAATATGGGATGACGTTATAACTTATTACGTTATGTGGGACGACGTTATAACGTATTGCGTTTATGGTATGACGTTATAACGTATTACGTTATATGGGATGACGTTATAACGAAATAGGTTATATGGTGTGACGTTATAACGTAAACAGGTTATATGGTATGACGTTATACCGTATTACGTTATATGGCAAGATGTTATAACGTATTACGTTATGTGGTATGACGCTGTAACGTATTACGTTATATGGTATGACGTTATAACGTATTACGTTATATGTGATGACGTTATAACGAAATAGGTTATATGGTATGACGTTATACCGTATTACGTTATATGGGATGACGTTATAACGTATTACGTTATATGGTATGACGTTATAACGTATTACGTTATATGGGATGACGTTATAACGTAATACGTTATATGGTATGACGTTATAACATATTACGTTACATGGGATGACGTTATAACGTAATAGGTTATATGGTAAGACGTTATAACGTAATAGGTTATATGGTATGACGTTATACCGAATTACGTTATATGGGATGACGTTATAACGTATTACGTTATATGGCATGACGTTATAACGTATTTCGTTATATGGGATGACGTTATAACTTATTACGTTATATGGGATGACGTTATAACGAAATAGGTTATATGGTATGACGTTATAACGTATTTCGTTATATGGGATGATGTTATAACGTATTACGTAATATGGGATGACGTTATAACGTAAACAGGTTATATGGTATGACGTTATACCGTATTACGTTATATGGCATGATGTTATAACGTATTACGTTATGTGGTATGACGCTATAACGTATTACGTTGTATGGTATGACGTTATAACGTATTACGTTATATGGGATGAGGTTATAACGAAATAGGTTATATGGTATGACGTTATAACGTAATATGTTATATGGTATGACGTTATAACGTAATACGTTATATGGTATAACGTTATAACGTAAATAGGATATATGGTATGACGTTATACCGTATTACGTTATATGGGATGACGTTATAACGCATTACGTTATATGGTATGACGCTATAACGTAAATAGGTTATATGGTATGACGTTATAACGTAATAGGTTATATGGTATAACGTTATACCGAATTACGTTATATGGGATGACGTTATAACGTATTACGTTATATGGGATGACGTTATAACGTATTACGTTATATGGTATGACGTTATAACGTAATAGGTTATATGGTATGACGTTATACCGAATCACGTTATATGGGATGACGTTATAACGTATTACGTTATATGGGATGACGTTATAACGTATTACGTTATATGGGATGACGTTATAACGTAATACGTTATATGGTATGACGTTACAACGTAATAGGTTATATGGTATGATGTTATAACGTAATAGGTTATATGGTATGACGTTATACCGAATTACGTTATATGGGATGACGTTATATCGTAATAGGATATATGGTATGACGTTATAACGTAGTAGGTTATATGGTATGACGTTATACCGAATTACGTTATATGGGATGACGTTATAACGTATTACGTTTTATGGGATGACGTTATAACGTATTTCGTTATATGGGATGACGTTATAACGTATTACGTTATATGGGATGACGTTATAACGAAATAGGTTATATGGTATGACGTTATAACGTAATAGGTTATATGGTATGACGTTATACCGAACTACGTTATATGGGATGACGTTATAACGTATTACGTTATATGGGATGACGTTATAACGTATTACGTTATATGGTATGACGTTATAACGTAATAGGTTATATGGCATGACGTTATACCGAATTACGTTATATGGGATGACGTTATAACGTATTACGTTATATGGGATGACGTTATAACGTATTTCGTTATATGGGATGACGTTATAACGTATTACGTTATATGGGATGACGTTATAACGAAATAGGTTATATGGTATGACGTTATAACGTAATAGGTTATATGGTGTGACGTTATACCGAATTACGTTATATGGGATGACGTTATAACGTATTACGTTATATGGGATGACGTTATAGCGTATTTCGTTATATGGGATGATGTTATAACGTATTACGTAATATGGGATGACGTTATAACGTATTACGTTATGTGGGACGACGTTATAACGTATTGCGTTGTATGGTATGACGTTATAACGTATTACGTTATATGGGATGACGTTATAACGAAATAGGTTATATGGTGTGACGTTATAACGTAAACAGGTTATATGGTATGACGTTATACCGTATTACGTTATATGGCAAGATGTTATAACGTATTACGTTATGTGGTATGACGCTGTAACGTATTACGTTATATGGTATGACGTTATAACGTATTACGTTATATGTGATGACGTTATAACGAAATAGGTTATATGGTATGACGTTATACCGTATTACGTTATATGGGATGACGTTATAACGTATTACGTTATATGGTATGACGTTATAACGTATTACGTTATATGGGATGACGTTATAACGTAATACGTTATATGGTATGACGTTATAACATATTACGTTACATGGGATGACGTTATAACGTAATAGGTTATATGGTAAGACGTTATAACGTAATAGGTTATATGGTATGACGTTATACCGAATTACGTTATATGGGATGACGTTATAACGTATTACGTTATATGGTATGACGTTATAACATATTACGTTACATGGGATGACGTTATAACGTAATAGGTTATATGGTATGACGTTATACCGAATTACGTTATATGGTATGACGTTATAACGTATTACGTTATATGGGATGACGTTATACCGAATTACGTTATATGGGATGACGTTATAACGTATTACGTTATATGGGATGACGTTATAGCGTATTTCGTTATATGGGATGATGTTATTACGTATTACGTAATATGGGATGACGTTATAACTTATTACGTTATGTGGGACGACGTTATAACGTATTGCGTTTATGGTATGACGTTATAACGTATTACGTTATATGGGATGACGTTATAACGAAATAGGTTATATGGTGTGACGTTATAACGTAAACAGGTTATATGGTATGACGTTATACCGTATTACGTTATATGGCAAGATGTTATAACGTATTACGTTATGTGGTATGACGCTGTAACGTATTACGTTATATGGTATGACGTTATAACGTATTACGTTATATGTGATGACGTTATAACGAAATAGGTTATATGGTATGACGTTATACCGTATTACGTTATATGGGATGACGTTATAACGTATTACGTTATATGGTATGACGTTATAACGTATTACGTTATATGGGATGACGTTATAACGTAATACGTTATATGGTATGACGTTATAACATATTACGTTACATGGGATGACGTTATAACGTAATAGGTTATATGGTAAGACGTTATAACGTAATAGGTTATATGGTATGACGTTATACCGAATTACGTTATATGGGATGACGTTATAACGTATTACGTTATATGGCATGACGTTATAACGTATTTCGTTATATGGGATGACGTTATAACTTATTACGTTATATGGGATGACGTTATAACGAAATAGGTTATATGGTATGACGTTATAACGTATTTCGTTATATGGGATGATGTTATAACGTATTACGTAATATGGGATGACGTTATAACGTAAACAGGTTATATGGTATGACGTTATACCGTATTACGTTATATGGCATGATGTTATAACGTATTACGTTATGTGGTATGACGCTATAACGTATTACGTTATATGGTATGACGTTATAACGTATTACGTTATATGGGATGACGTTATAACGAAATAGGTTATATGGTATGACGTTATAACGTAATAGGTTATATGGTATGACGTTATAACGTTATACGTTATATGGTATGACGTTATAACATATTACGTTACATGGGATGACGTTATAACGTAATAGGTTATATGGTATGACGTTATAACGTAATAGGTTATATGGTATGACGTTATACCGAATTACGTTATATGGGATGACGTTATAACGTATTACGTTATATGGGATGACGTTATAACGTATTTCGTTATATGGGATGACGTTATAACGTAATACGTTATATGGTATGACGTTATAACGTAAATAGGTTATATGGTATGACGTTATACCGTATTACGTTATATGGGATGACGTTATAACGTATTACGTTATATGGTATGACGCTATAACGTAAATAGGTTGTATGGTATGACGTTATACCATATTACGTAATATGGGATGACGTTATAACGTATTACGTTATGTGGGACGATGTTATAACGTATTACGTTATGTGGGACGACGTTATAACGTATTACGTTATATGGGATGACGTTATAACGAAATAGGTTATATGGTATGACGTTATAACGAAATAGGTTATATGGTATGACGTTATAACGTAATAGGTTATATGGTATGACGTTATACCGAATTACGTTATATGGTATGACGTTATAACGTATTACGTTATATGGGATGACGTTATAACGAAATAGGTTATATGGTATGACGTTATACCGAATTACGTTATATGGTATGACTTTATAACGTAATACGTTATATGGTATGACGTTATAACGTAAATAGGTTATATGGTATGACGTTATACCGTCTTACATTATATGGGATGACGTTATAACGTATTACGTTATATGGTATGACGCTATAACGTAAATAGGTTATATGGAATGACGTTATACCGAATTACGTTATATGGGATGACGTTATAACGTATTACGTTATATGGTATGACGTTATAACGTATTACGTTATATGGGATGACGTTATAACGTAATACGTTATATGGTATGACGTTATAACATATTACGTTACATGGGATGACGTTATAACGTAATAGGTTATATGGTATGACGTTATACCGAATTACGTTATATGGTATGACGTTATAACGTATTACGTTATATGGGATGACGTTATACCGAATTACGTTATATGGGATGACGTTATAACGTATTACGTTATATGGGATGACGTTATAGCGTATTTCGTTATATGGGATGATGTTATTACGTATTACGTAATATGGGATGACGTTATAACTTATTACGTTATGTGGGACGACGTTATAACGTATTGCGTTGTATGGTATGACGTTATAACGTATTACGTTATATGGGATGACGTTATAACGAAATAGGTTATATGGTGTGACGTTATAACGTAAACAGGTTATATGGTATGACGTTATACCGTATTACGTTATATGGCAAGATGTTATAACGTATTACGTTATGTGGTATGACGCTGTAACGTATTACGTTATATGGTATGACGTTATAACGTATTACGTTATATGTTATGACGTTATAACGAAATAGGTTATATGGTATGACGTTATACCGTATTACGTTATATGGGATGACGTTATAACGTATTACGTTATATGGTATGACGTTATAACGTATTACGTTATATGGGATGACGTTATAACGTAATACGTTATATGGTATGACGTTATAACATATTACGTTACATGGGATGACGTTATAACGTAATAGGTTATATGGTAAGACGTTATAACGTAATAGGTTATATGGTATGACGTTATACCGAATTACGTTATATGGGATGACGTTATAACGTATTACGTTATATGGTATGACGTTATAACATATTACGTTACATGGGATGACGTTATAACGTAATAGGTTATATGGTATGACGTTATACCGAATTACGTTATATGGTATGACGTTATAACGTATTACGTTATATGGGATGACGTTATACCGAATTACGTTATATGGGATGACGTTATAACGTATTACGTTATATGGGATGACGTTATAGCATATTTCGTTATATGGGATGATGTTATTACGTATTACGTAATATGGGATGACGTTATAACTTATTACGTTATGTGGGACGACGTTATAACGTATTGCGTTGTATGGTATGACGTTATAACGTATTACGTTATATGGGATGACGTTATAACGAAATAGGTTATATGGTGTGACGTTATAACGTAAACAGGTTATATGGTATGACGTTATACCGTATTACGTTATATGGCAAGATGTTATAACGTATTACGTTATGTGGTATGACGCTGTAACGTATTACATTATATGGTATGACGTTATAACGTATTACGTTATATGTGATGACGTTATAACGAAATAGGTTATATGGTATGACGTTATACCGTATTACGTTATATGGGATGACGTTATAACGTATTACGTTATATGGTATGACGTTATAACGTATTACGTTATATGGGATGACGTTATAACGTAATACGTTATATGGTATGACGTTATAACATATTACGTTACATGGGATGACGTTATAACGTAATAGGTTATATGGTAAGACGTTATAACGTAATAGGTTATATGGTATGACGTTATACCGAATTACGTTATATGGGATGACGTTATAACGTATTACGTTATATGGCATGACGTTATAACGTATTTCGTTATATGGGATGACGTTATAACGTATTACGTTATATGGGATGACGTTATAACGAAATAGGTTATATGGTATGACGTTATAACGTATTTCGTTATATGGGATGATGTTATAACGTATTACGTAATATGGGATGACGTTATAACGTAAACAGGTTATATGGTATGACGTTATACCGTATTACGTTATATGGCATGATGTTATAACGTATTACGTTATGTGGTATGACGCTATAACGTATTACGTTATATGGTATGACGTTATAACGTATTACGTTATATGGGATGACGTTATAACGAAATAGGTTATATGGTATGACGTTATAACGTAATAGGTTATATGGTATGACGTTATAACGTAATAGGTTATATGGTATGACGTTATAACGTTATACGTTATATGGTATGACGTTATAACATATTACGTTACATGGGATGACGTTATAACGTAATAGGTTATATGGTATGACGTTATAACGTAATAGGTTATATGGTATGACGTTATACCGAATTACGTTATATGGGATGACGTTATAACGTATTACGTTATATGGGATGACGTTATAACGTATTTCGTTATATGGGATGACGTTATAACGTAATACGTTATATGGTATGACGTTATAACGTAAATAGGTTATATGGTATGACGTTATACCGTATTACGTTATATGGGATGACGTTATAACGTATTACGTTATATGGTATGACGCTATAACGTAAATAGGTTGTATGGTATGACGTTATACCATATTACGTAATATGGGATGACGTTATAACGTATTACGTTATGTGGGACGATGTTATAACGTATTACGTTATGTGGGACGACGTTATAACGTATTACGTTATATGGGATGACGTTATAACGAAATAGGTTATATGGTATGACGTTATAACGAAATAGGTTATATGGTATGACGTTATAACGTAATAGGTTATATGGTATGACGTTATACCGAATTACGTTATATGGGATGACGTTATAACGTATTACGTTATATGGGATGACGTTATTGCGTATTTCGTTATATGGGATGATGTTATAACGTATTACGTAATATGGGATGACGTTATAACGTATTACGTTATGTGGGACGACGTTATAACGTATTGCCTTGTATGGTATGACGTTATAACGTATTACGTTATATGGGATGACGTTATAACGAAATAGGTTATATGGTATGACGTTATAACGTAAACAGGTTATATGGTATGACGTTATACCGTATTACGTTATATGGCACGATGTTATAACGTATTACGTTATGTGGTATGACGCTATAACGTATTACGTTATATGGTATGACGTTATAACGTATTACGTTATATGGGATGACGTTATAACGAAATAGGTTATATGGTATGACGTTATACCGAATTACGTTATATGGTATGACTTTATAACGTAATACGTTATATGGTATGACGTTATAACGTAAATAGGTTATATGGTATGACGTTATACCGTATTACGTTATATGGGATGACGTTATAACGTATTACGTTATATGGTATGACGCTATAACGTAAATAGGTTGTATGGTATGACGTTATACCATATTACGTAATATGGGATGACGTTATAACGTATTACGTTATGTGGGACGATGTTATAACGTATTACGTTATGTGGGACGACGTTATAACGTATTACGTTGTATGGGATGACGGTATAACGAAATAGGTTATATGGCATGACGTTATAACGCAATAGGTTATAAGGAATGACGTTATACCGAATTACGTTATATGGGATGACGTTATAACGTATTACGTTATATGGTATGACGTTATAAAGTAAATAGGTTATATGGTATGACGTTATACCGTATTACGTAATATGGGATGACGTTATAACGTATTACGTTATGTGGGACGACGTTATAACGTATTGCGTTATATGGGATGACGTTATAACGTATTACGTTATATGGGATGACGATATAACGTAATGGATTATATGGTATAACGTTATAACGTATTACGTTATATGGTATGCCGTTATAACGTAATAGGTTATATGGTATGACGTTATACCGAATTACCTTATATGGGATGACGTTATAACGTATTACGTTATATGGGATGACGTTATAGCGTATTTCGTTATATGGGATGACGTTATAACGTATTACGTAATATGGGATGACGTTACAACGTATTACGTTATATGGTATAACGTTATAACGCATTACGTTATATGTTATAACGTAATAACGTAATACGTTGTGCGGTATGAGGTTATAACGTATTACTTTATATGGCATGACGTTATAACGTATTACGTTATGTGGTATGACGTTATAACGTATTACGTCATATGGTATGACGATATAACGTATTACGTTATATGGGATGACGTTATAACGCATTACGTTATATGGGATGACGTTATAACGTATTACGTTATATGGGATGACGTTATAACGAAATAGGTTATATGGTATGACGTTATAACGTAATAGGTTATATGGTATGACGTTATACCGAATTACGTTATATGGGATGACGTTATAACGTATTACGTTATATGGGATAACGTTATAACGAAATAGGTTATATGGTATGACGTTATAACGCAATAGGTTATATGGAATGACGTTATACCGAATTACGTTATATGGGATGAAGTTATAACGTATTACGTTATATGGGATGACGTTATAACGTATTTCGTTATATGGGATGACGTTATAACGTATTACGTTATATGGGATGACGTTATAACGAAATAGGTTATATGGTATGACGTTATAACGTAATAGGTTATATGGTATGACGTTATACCGAATTGCGTTATATGGGATGACGTTATATCGTATTACGTTATATGGGATGACGTTATAACGTACTACGTTATATGGGATGACGTTATAACGTATTACGTTATATGGGATGACGTTATAACGAAATAGGTTATATGGTATGACGTTATAACGTAATAGGTTATATGGTATAACGTTATACCGAATTACGTTATATGGGGTGACGTTATAACGTATTACGTTATATGGGATGACGTTATAACGTATTACGTTATATGGTATGACGTTATAACGTAATAGGTTATATGGTATGACGTTATACCGAATTACGTTATATGGGATGACGTTATAACGTATTACGTTATATGGGATGACGTTATAACGTATTACGTTATATGGGATGACGTTATAACGTAATATGTTATATGGTATGACGTTCTAACATATTACGTTACATGGGATGACGTTACAACGTAATAGGTTATATGGTATGACGTTATAACGTAATAGGTTATATGGTATGACGTTATACCGAATTACGTTATATGGGATGACGTTATAACGTATTACGTTATATGGGATGACGTTATAACGTATTTCGTTATATGGGATGACGTTATAACGTATTACGTTATATGGGATGACGTTATAACGTAATAGGATATATGGTATGACGTTATAACGTAATAGGTTATATGGTATGACGTTATACCGAATTACGTTATATGGGATGACGTTATAACGTATTACGTTTTATGGGATGACGTTATAACGTATTTCGTTATATGGGATGACGTTATAACGTATTACGTTATATGGGATGACGTTATAACGTATTACGTTATATGGTATGACGTTATAACGTAATAGGTTATATGGCATGACGTTATACCGAATTACGTTATATGGGATAACGTTATAACGTATTACGTTATATGGGATGACGTTATAACGTATTTCGTTATATGGGATGACGTTATAACGTATTACGTTATATGGGATGACGTTATAACGAAATAGGTTATATGGTATGACGTTATAACGTAATAGGTTATATGGTGTGACGTTATACCGAATTACGTTATATGGGATGACGTTATAACGTATTACGTTATATGGGATGACGTTATAGCGTATTTCGTTATATGGGATGATGTTATTACGTATTACGTAATATGGGATGACGTTATAACTTATTACGTTATGTGGGACGACGTTATAACGAATTGCGTTGTATGGTATGACGTTATAACGTATTACGTTATATGGGATGACGTTATAACGAAATAGGTTATATGGTGTGACGTTATAACGTAAACAGGTTATATGGTATGACGTTATACCGTATTACGTTATATGGCAAGATGTTATAACGTATTACGTTATGTGGTATGACGCTGTAACGTATTACGTTATATGGTATGACGTTATAACGTATTACGTTATATGTTATGACGTTATAACGAAATAGGTTATATGGTATGACGTTATACCGTATTACGTTATATGGGATGACGTTATAACGTATTACGTTATATGGTATGACGTTATAACGTATTACGTTATATGGGATGACGTTATAACGTAATACGTTATATGGTATGACGTTATAACATATTACGTTACATGGGATGACGTTATAACGTAATAGGTTATATGGTAAGACGTTATAACGTAATAGGTTATATGGTATGACGTTATACCGAATTACGTTATATGGGATGACGTTATAACGTATTACGTTATATGGTATGACGTTATAACATATTACGTTACATGGGATGACGTTATAACGTAATAGGTTATATGGTATGACGTTATACCGAATTACGTTATATGGTATGACGTTATAACGTATTACGTTATATGGGATGACGTTATACCGAATTACGTTATATGGGATGACGTTATAACGTATTACGTTATATGGGATGACGTTATAGCATATTTCGTTATATGGGATGATGTTATTACGTATTACGTAATATGGGATGACGTTATAACTTATTACGTTATGTGGGACGACGTTATAACGTATTGCGTTGTATGGTATGACGTTATAACGTATTACGTTATATGGGATGACGTTATAACGAAATAGGTTATATGGTGTGACGTTATAACGTAAACAGGTTATATGGTATGACGTTATACCGTATTACGTTATATGGCAAGATGTTATAACGTATTACGTTATGTGGTATGACGCTGTAACGTATTACGTTATATGGTATGACGTTATAACGTATTACGTTATATGTGATGACGTTATAACGAAATAGGTTATATGGTATGACGTTATACCGTATTACGTTATATGGGATGACGTTATAACGTATTACGTTATATGGTATGACGTTATAACGTATTACGTTATATGGGATGACGTTATAACGTAATACGTTATATGGTATGACGTTATAACATATTACGTTACATGGGATGACGTTATAACGTAATAGGTTATATGGTAAGACGTTATAACGTAATAGGTTATATGGTATGACGTTATACCGAATTACGTTATATGGGATGACGTTATAACGTATTACGTTATATGGCATGACGTTATAACGTATTTCGTTATATGGGATGACGTTATAACGTATTACGTTATATGGGATGACGTTATAACGAAATAGGTTATATGGTATGACGTTATAACGTATTTCGTTATATGGGATGATGTTATAACGTATTACGTAATATGGGATGACGTTATAACGTAAACAGGTTATATGGTATGACGTTATACCGTATTACGTTATATGGCATGATGTTATAACGTATTACGTTATGTGGTATGACGCTATAACGTATTACGTTATATGGTATGACGTTATAACGTATTACGTTATATGGGATGACGTTATAACGAAATAGGTTATATGGTATGACGTTATAACGTAATAGGTTATATGGTATGACGTTATAACGTTATACGTTATATGGTATGACGTTATAACATATTACGTTACATGGGATGACGTTATAACGTAATAGGTTATATGGTATGACGTTATAACGTAATAGGTTATATGGTATGACGTTATACCGAATTACGTTATATGGGATGACGTTATAACGTATTACGTTATATGGGATGACGTTATAACGTATTTCGTTATATGGGATGACGTTATAACGTAATACGTTATATGGTATGACGTTATAACGTAAATAGGTTATATGGTATGACGTTATACCGTATTACGTTATATGGGATGACGTTATAACGTATTACGTTATATGGTATGACGCTATAACGTAAATAGGTTGTATGGTATGACGTTATACCATATTACGTAATATGGGATGACGTTATAACGTATTACGTTATGTGGGACGATGTTATAACGTATTACGTTATGTGGGACGACGTTATAACGTATTACGTTATATGGGATGACGTTATAACGAAATAGGTTATATGGTATGACGTTATAACGAAATAGGTTATATGGTATGACGTTATAACGTAATAGGTTATATGGTATGACGTTATACCGAATTACGTTATATGGGATGACGTTATAACGTATTACGTTATATGGGATGACGTTATTGCGTATTTCGTTATATGGGATGATGTTATAACGTATTACGTAATATGGGATGACGTTATAACGTATTACGTTATGTGGGACGACGTTATAACGTATTGCCTTGTATGGTATGACGTTATAACGTATTACGTTATATGGGATGACGTTATAACGAAATAGGTTATATGGTATGACGTTATAACGTAAACAGGTTATATGGTATGACGTTATACCGTATTACGTTATATGGCACGATGTTATAACGTATTACGTTATGTGGTATGACGCTATAACGTATTACGTTATATGGTATGACGTTATAACGTATTACGTTATATGGGATGACGTTATAACGAAATAGGTTATATGGTATGACGTTATACCGAATTACGTTATATGGTATGACTTTATAACGTAATACGTTATATGGTATGACGTTATAACGTAAATAGGTTATATGGTATGACGTTATACCGTATTACGTTATATGGGATGACGTTATAACGTATTACGTTATATGGTATGACGCTATAACGTAAATAGGTTGTATGGTATGACGTTATACCATATTACGTAATATGGGATGACGTTATAACGTATTACGTTATGTGGGACGATGTTATAACGTATTACGTTATGTGGGACGACGTTATAACGTATTACGTTGTATGGGATGACGGTATAACGAAATAGGTTATATGGCATGACGTTATAACGCAATAGGTTATAAGGAATGACGTTATACCGAATTACGTTATATGGGATGACGTTATAACGTATTACGTTATATGGTATGACGTTATAAAGTAAATAGGTTATATGGTATGACGTTATACCGTATTACGTAATATGGGATGACGTTATAACGTATTACGTTATGTGGGACGACGTTATAACGTATTGCGTTATATGGGATGACGTTATAACGTATTACGTTATATGGGATGACGATATAACGTAATGGATTATATGGTATAACGTTATAACGTATTACGTTATATGGTATGCCGTTATAACGTAATAGGTTATATGGTATGACGTTATACCGAATTACCTTATATGGGATGACGTTATAACGTATTACGTTATATGGGATGACGTTATAGCGTATTTCGTTATATGGGATGACGTTATAACGTATTACGTAATATGGGATGACGTTACAACGTATTACGTTATATGGTATAACGTTATAACGCATTACGTTATATGTTATAACGTAATAACGTAATACGTTGTGCGGTATGAGGTTATAACGTATTACTTTATATGGCATGACGTTATAACGTATTACGTTATGTGGTATGACGTTATAACGTATTACGTCATATGGTATGACGATATAACGTATTACGTTATATGGGATGACGTTATAACGCATTACGTTATATGGGATGACGTTATAACGTATTACGTTATATGGGATGACGTTATAACGAAATAGGTTATATGGTATGACGTTATAACGTAATAGGTTATATGGTATGACGTTATACCGAATTACGTTATATGGGATGACGTTATAACGTATTACGTTATATGGGATAACGTTATAACGAAATAGGTTATATGGTATGACGTTATAACGCAATAGGTTATATGGAATGACGTTATACCGAATTACGTTATATGGGATGAAGTTATAACGTATTACGTTATATGGGATGACGTTATAACGTATTTCGTTATATGGGATGACGTTATAACGTATTACGTTATATGGGATGACGTTATAACGAAATAGGTTATATGGTATGACGTTATAACGTAATAGGTTATATGGTATGACGTTATACCGAATTGCGTTATATGGGATGACGTTATATCGTATTACGTTATATGGGATGACGTTATAACGTACTACGTTATATGGGATGACGTTATAACGTATTACGTTATATGGGATGACGTTATAACGAAATAGGTTATATGGTATGACGTTATAACGTAATAGGTTATATGGTATAACGTTATACCGAATTACGTTATATGGGGTGACGTTATAACGTATTACGTTATATGGGATGACGTTATAACGTATTACGTTATATGGTATGACGTTATAACGTAATAGGTTATATGGTATGACGTTATACCGAATTACGTTATATGGGATGACGTTATAACGTATTACGTTATATGGGATGACGTTATAACGTATTACGTTATATGGGATGACGTTATAACGTAATATGTTATATGGTATGACGTTCTAACATATTACGTTACATGGGATGACGTTACAACGTAATAGGTTATATGGTATGACGTTATAACGTAATAGGTTATATGGTATGACGTTATACCGAATTACGTTATATGGGATGACGTTATAACGTATTACGTTATATGGGATGACGTTATAACGTATTTCGTTATATGGGATGACGTTATAACGTATTACGTTATATGGGATGACGTTATAACGTAATAGGATATATGGTATGACGTTATAACGTAATAGGTTATATGGTATGACGTTATACCGAATTACGTTATATGGGATGACGTTATAACGTATTACGTTTTATGGGATGACGTTATAACGTATTTCGTTATATGGGATGACGTTATAACGTATTACGTTATATGGGATGACGTTATAACGTATTACGTTATATGGTATGACGTTATAACGTAATAGGTTATATGGCATGACGTTATACCGAATTACGTTATATGGGATAACGTTATAACGTATTACGTTATATGGGATGACGTTATAACGTATTTCGTTATATGGGATGACGTTATAACGTATTACGTTATATGGGATGACGTTATAACGAAATAGGTTATATGGTATGACGTTATAACGTAATAGGTTATATGGTGTGACGTTATACCGAATTACGTTATATGGGATGACGTTATAACGTATTACGTTATATGGGATGAGGTTATAGCGTATTTCGTTATATGGGATGATGTTATAACATATTACGTAATATGGGATGACGTTATAACGTATTACGTTATGTGGGACGACGTTATAACGTATTGCGTTGTATGGTATGACGTTATAACGTATTACGTTATATGGGATGAGGTTATAACGAAATAGGTTATATGGTATGACGTTATAACGTAATATGTTATATGGTATGACGTTATAACGTAATACGTTATATGGTATGACGTTATAACGTAAATAGGATATATGGTATGACGTTATACCGTATTACGTTATATGGGATGACGTTATAACGCATTACGTTATATGGTATGACGCTATAACGTAAATAGGTTATATGGTATGACGTTATAACGTAATAGGTTATATGGTATAACGTTATACCGAATTACGTTATATGGGATGACGTTATAACGTATTACGTTATATGGGATGACGTTATAACGTATTACGTTATATGGTATGACGTTATAACGTAATAGGTTATATGGTATGACGTTATACCGAATCACGTTATATGGGATGACGTTATAACGTATTACGTTATATGGGATGACGTTATAACGTATTACGTTATATGGGATGACGTTATAACGTAATACGTTATATGGTATGACGTTACAACGTAATAGGTTATATGGTATGATGTTATAACGTAATAGGTTATATGGTATGACGTTATACCGAATTACGTTATATGGGATGACGTTATATCGTAATAGGATATATGGTATGACGTTATAACGTAGTAGGTTATATGGTATGACGTTATACCGAATTACGTTATATGGGATGACGTTATAACGTATTACGTTTTATGGGATGACGTTATAACGTATTTCGTTATATGGGATGACGTTATAACGTATTACGTTATATGGGATGACGTTATAACGAAATAGGTTATATGGTATGACGTTATAACGTAATAGGTTATATGGTATGACGTTATACCGAACTACGTTATATGGGATGACGTTATAACGTATTACGTTATATGGGATGACGTTATAACGTATTACGTTATATGGTATGACGTTATAACGTAATAGGTTATATGGCATGACGTTATACCGAATTACGTTATATGGGATGACGTTATAACGTATTACGTTATATGGGATGACGTTATAACGTATTTCGTTATATGGGATGACGTTATAACGTATTACGTTATATGGGATGACGTTATAACGAAATAGGTTATATGGTATGACGTTATAACGTAATAGGTTATATGGTGTGACGTTATACCGAATTACGTTATATGGGATGACGTTATAACGTATTACGTTATATGGGATGACGTTATAGCGTATTTCGTTATATGGGATGATGTTATAACGTATTACGTAATATGGGATGACGTTATAACGTATTACGTTATGTGGGACGACGTTATAACGTATTGCGTTGTATGGTATGACGTTATAACGTATTACGTTATATGGGATGAGGTTATAACGAAATAGGTTATATGGTATGACGTTATAACGTAATATGTTATATGGTATGACGTTATAACGTAATACGCTATATGGTATGACGTTATAACGTAAATAGGTTATATGGTATGACGTTATACCGTATTACGTTATATGGGATGACGTTATAACGTATTACGTTATATGGTATGACGCTATAACGTAAATAGGTTATATGGTATGACGTTATACCGTATTACGTAATATGGGATGAAGTTATAACGTATTACGTTATGTGGGACGATGTTATAACGTATTACGTTATGTGGAACGACGTTCTAACGTATTACGTTATATGGGATAACGTTATAACGAAATAGGTTATATGGTATGACGTTATAACGCAATAGGTTATATGGAATGACGTTATACCGAATTACGTTATATGGGATGACGTTATAACGTATTACGTTATGTGGGACGACGTTATAACGTATTGCGTTGTATGGTATGACGTTATAACGTATTACGTTATATGGGATGAGGTTATAACGAAATAGGTTATATGGTATGACGTTATAACGTAATATGTTATATGGTATGACGTTATAACGTAATACGTTATATGGTATGACGTTATAACGTAAATAGGTTATATGGTATGACGTTATACCGTCTTACATTATATGGGATGACGTTATAACGTATTACGTTATATGGTATGACGCTATAACGTAAATAGGTTATATGATATGACGTTATACCGTATTACGTAATATGGGATGACGTTATAACGTATTACGTTATGTGGGACGACGTTATAACGTATTGCGTTGTATGGTATGACGTTATAACGTATTACGTTATATGGGATAACGTTATAACGAAATAGGTTATATGGTATGACGTTATAACGCAATAGGTTATATGGAATGACGTTATACCGAATTACGTTATATGGGATGACGTTATAACGTATTACGTTATATGGTATGACGTTATAACGTATTACGTTATATGGGATGACGTTATAACGTAATACGTTATATGGTATGACGTTATAACATATTACGTTACATGGGATGACGTTATAACGTAATAGGTTATATGGTATGACGTTATACCCAATTACGTTATATGGTATGACGTTATAACGTATTACGTTATATGGGATGACGTTATACCGAATTACGTTATATGGGATGACGTTATAACGTATTACGTTATATGGGATGACGTTATAACGAAATAGGTTATATGGTGTGACGTTATAACGTAAACAGGTTATATGGTATGACGTTATACCGTATTACGTTATATGGCAAGATGTTATAACGTATTACGTTATGTGGTATGACGCTGTAACGTATTACGTTATATGGTATGACGTTATAACGTATTACGTTATATGTGATGACGTTATAACGAAATAGGTTATATGGTATGACGTTATACCGTATTACGTTATATGGGATGACGTTATAACGTATTACGTTATATGGTATGACGTTATAACGTATTACGTTATATGGGATGACGTTATAACGTAATACGTTATATGGTATGACGTTATAACATATTACGTTACATGGGATGACGTTATAACGTAATAGGTTATATGGAATGACGTTATACCGAATTACGTTATATGGGATGAAGTTATAACGTATTACGTTATATGGGATGACGTTATAACGTATTTCGTTATATGGGATGACGTTATAACGTATTACGTTATATGGGATGACGTTATAACGCATTACGTTATATGGGATGACGTTATAACGAAATAGGTTATATGGTATGACGTTATAACGTAATAGGTTATATGGTATGACGTTATACCGAATTACGTTATATGGGATGACGTTATAACGTATTACGTTATATGGGATAACGTTATAACGAAATAGGTTATATGGTATGACGTTATAACGCAATAGGTTATATGGAATGACGTTATACCGAATTACGTTATATGGGATGAAGTTATAACGTATTACGTTATATGGGATGACGTTATAACGTATTTCGTTATATGGGATGACGTTATAACGTATTACGTTATATGGGATGACGTTATAACGAAATAGGTTATATGGTATGACGTTATAACGTAATAGGTTATATGGTATGACGTTATACCGAATTGCGTTATATGGGATGACGTTATATCGTATTACGTTATATGGGGTGACGTTATAACGTATTACGTTATATGGGATGACGTTATAACGTATTACGTTATATGGTATGACGTTATAACGTAATAGGTTATATGGTATGACGTTATACCGAATTACGTTATATGGGATGACGTTATAACGTATTACGTTATATGGGATGACGTTATAACGTATTACGTTATATGGGATGACGTTATAACGTAATATGTTATATGGTATGACGTTCTAACATATTACGTTACATGGGATGACGTTACAACGTAATAGGTTATATGGTATGACGTTATAACGTAATAGGTTATATGGTATGACGTTATACCGAATTACGTTATATGGGATGACGTTATAACGTATTACGTTATATGGGATGACGTTATAACGTATTTCGTTATATGGGATGACGTTATAACGTATTACGTTATATGGGATGACGTTATAACGTAATAGGATATATGGTATGACGTTATAACGTAATAGGTTATATGGTATGACGTTATACCGAATTACGTTATATGGGATGACGTTATAACGTATTACGTTTTATGGGATGACGTTATAACGTATTTCGTTATATGGGATGACGTTATAACGTATTACGTTATATGGGATGACGTTATAACGTATTACGTTATATGGTATGACGTTATAACGTAATAGGTTATATGGCATGACGTTATACCGAATTACGTTATATGGGATAACGTTATAACGTATTACGTTATATGGGATGACGTTATAACGTATTTCGTTATATGGGATGACGTTATAACGTATTACGTTATATGGGATGACGTTATAACGAAATAGGTTATATGGTATGACGTTATAACGTAATAGGTTATATGGTGTGACGTTATACCGAATTACGTTATATGGGATGACGTTATAACGTATTACGTTATATGGGATGACGTTATAGCGTATTTCGTTATATGGGATGATGTTATAACATATTACGTAATATGGGATGACGTTATAACGTATTACGTTATGTGGGACGACGTTATAACGTATTGCGTTGTATGGTATGACGTTATAACGTATTACGTTATATGGGATGAGGTTATAACGAAATAGGTTATATGGTATGACGTTATAACGTAATATGTTATATGGTATGACGTTATAACGTAATACGTTATATGGTATGACGTTATAACGTAAATAGGATATATGGTATGACGTTATACCGTATTACGTTATATGGGATGACGTTATAACGCATTACGTTATATGGTATGACGCTATAACGTAAATAGGTTATATGGTATGACGTTATAACGTAATAGGTTATATGGTATAACGTTATACCGAATTACGTTATATGGGATGACGTTATAACGTATTACGTTATATGGGATGACGTTATAACGTATTACGTTATATGGTATGACGTTATAACGTAATAGGTTATATGGTATGACGTTATACCGAATCACGTTATATGGGATGACGTTATAACGTATTACGTTATATGGGATGACGTTATAACGTATTACGTTATATGGGATGACGTTATAACGTAATACGTTATATGGTATGACGTTACAACGTAATAGGTTATATGGTATGATGTTATAACGTAATAGGTTATATGGTATGACGTTATACCGAATTACGTTATATGGGATGACGTTATATCGTAATAGGATATATGGTATGACGTTATAACGTAGTAGGTTATATGGTATGACGTTATACCGAATTACGTTATATGGGATGACGTTATAACGTATTACGTTTTATGGGATGACGTTATAACGTATTTCGTTATATGGGATGACGTTATAACGTATTACGTTATATGGGATGACGTTATAACGAAATAGGTTATATGGTATGACGTTATAACGTAATAGGTTATATGGTATGACGTTATACCGAACTACGTTATATGGGATGACGTTATAACGTATTACGTTATATGGGATGACGTTATAACGTATTACGTTATATGGTATGACGTTATAACGTAATAGGTTATATGGCATGACGTTATACCGAATTACGTTATATGGGATGACGTTATAACGTATTACGTTATATGGGATGACGTTATAACGTATTTCGTTATATGGGATGACGTTATAACGTATTACGTTATATGGGATGACGTTATAACGAAATAGGTTATATAGTATGACGTTATAACGTAATAGGTTATATGGTGTGACGTTATACCGAATTACGTAATATGGGATGACGTTATAACGTATTACGTTATATGGGATGACGTTATAGCGTATTTCGTTATATGGGATGATGTTATAACGTATTACGTAATATGGGATGACGTTATAACGTATTACGTTATGTGGGACGACGTTATAACGTATTGCGTTGTATGGTATGACGTTATAACGTATTACGTTATATGGGATGAGGTTATAACGAAATAGGTTATATGGTATGACGTTATAACGTAATATGTTATATGGTATGACGTTATAACGTAATACGCTATATGGTATGACGTTATAACGTAAATAGGTTATATGGTATGACGTTATACCGTATTACGTTATATGGGATGACGTTATAACGTATTACGTTATATGGTATGACGCTATAACGTAAATAGGTTATATGGTATGACGTTATACCGTATTACGTAATATGGGATGACGTTATAACGTATTACGTTATGTGGGACGATGTTATAACGTATTACGTTATGTGGAACGACGTTCTAACGTATTACGTTATATGGGATAACGTTATAACGAAATAGGTTATATGGTATGACGTTATAACGCAATAGGTTATATGGAATGACGTTATACCGAATTACGTTATATGGGATGACGTTATAACGTATTACGTTATGTGGGACGACGTTATAACGTATTGCGTTGTATGGTATGACGTTATAACGTATTACGTTATATGGGATGAGGTTATAACGAAATAGGTTATATGGTATGACGTTATAACGTAATATGTTATATGGTATGACGTTATAACGTAATACGTTATATGGTATGACGTTATAACGTAAATAGGTTATATGGTATGACGTTATACCGTCTTACATTATATGGGATGACGTTATAACGTATTACGTTATATGGTATGACGCTATAACGTAAATAGGTTATATGATATGACGTTATACCGTATTACGTAATATGGGATGACGTTATAACGTATTACGTTATGTGGGACGACGTTATAACGTATTGCGTTGTATGGTATGACGTTATAACGTATTACGTTATATGGGATAACGTTATAACGAAATAGGTTATATGGTATGACGTTATAACGCAATAGGTTATATGGAATGACGTTATACCGAATTACGTTATATGGGATGACGTTATAACGTATTACGTTATATGGTATGACGTTATAACGTATTACGTTATATGGGATGACGTTATAACGTAATACGTTATATGGTATGACGTTATAACATATTACGTTACATGGGATGACGTTATAACGTAATAGGTTATATGGTATGACGTTATACCCAATTACGTTATATGGTATGACGTTATAACGTATTACGTTATATGGGATGACGTTATACCGAATTACGTTATATGGGATGACGTTATAACGTATTACGTTATATGGGATGACGTTATAACGAAATAGGTTATATGGTGTGACGTTATAACGTAAACAGGTTATATGGTATGACGTTATACCGTATTACGTTATATGGCAAGATGTTATAACGTATTACGTTATGTGGTATGACGCTGTAACGTATTACGTTATATGGTATGACGTTATAACGTATTACGTTATATGTGATGACGTTATAACGAAATAGGTTATATGGTATGACGTTATACCGTATTACGTTATATGGGATGACGTTATAACGTAATACGTTATATGGTATGACGTTATAACATATTACGTTACATGGGATGACGTTATAACGTAATAGGTTATATGGAAAGACGTTATAACGTAATAGGTTATATGGTATGACGTTATACCGAATTACGTTATATGGGATGACGTTATAACGTATTACGTTATATGGTATGACGTTATAACATATTGCGTTACATGGGATGACGTTATAACGTAATAGGTTATATGGTATGACGTTATACCGAATTACGTTATATGGTATGACGTTATAACGTATTACGTTATATGGGATGACGTTATACCGAATTACGTTATATGGGATGACGTTATAACGTATTACGTTATATGGGATGACGTTATAGCGTATTTCGTTATATGGGATGATGTTATTACGTATTACGTAATATGGGATGACGTTATAACTTATTACGTTATGTGGGACGACGTTATAACGTATTGCGTTGTATGGTATGACGTTATAACGTATTACGTTATATGTGATGACGTTATAACGAAATAGGTTATATGGTATGACGTTATACCGTATTACGTTATATGGGATGACGTTATAGCGTATTTCGTTATATGGGATGATGTTATTACGTATTACGTAATATGGGATGACGTTATAACTTATTACGTTATGTGGGACGACGTTATAACGTATTGCGTTGTATGGTATGACGTTATAACATATTACGTTACATGGGATGACGTTATAACGTAATAGGTTATATGGTATGACGTTATACCGAATTACGTTATATGGTATGACGTTATACCGTATTACGTTATATGGCAAGATGTTATAACGTATTACGTTATGTGGTATGACGCTGTAACGTATTACGTTATATGGTATGACGTTATAACGTATTACGTTATATGTGATGACGTTATAACGAAATAGGTTATATGGTATGACGTTATACCGTATTACGTTATATGGGATGACGTTATAACGTATTACGTTATATGGTATGACGTTATAACGTATTACGTTATATGGGATGACGTTATAACGTAATACGTTATATGGTATGACGTTATAACATATTACGTTACATGGGATGACGTTATAACGTAATAGGTTATATGGTAAGACGTTATAACGTAATAGGTTATATGGTATGACGTTATACCGAATTACGTTATATGGGATGACGTTATAACGTATTACGTTATATGGCATGACGTTATAACGTATTTCGTTATATGGGATGACGTTATAACTTATTACGTTATATGGGATGACGTTATAACGAAATAGGTTATATGGTATGACGTTATAACGTATTTCGTTATATGGGATGATGTTATAACGTATTACGTAATATGGGATGACGTTATAACGTAAACAGGTTATATGGTATGACGTTATACCGTATTACGTTATATGGCATGATGTTATAACGTATTACGTTATGTGGTATGACGCTATAACGTATTACGTTATATGGTATGACGTTATAACGTATTACGTTATATGGGATGACGTTATAACGAAATAGGTTATATGGTATGACGTTATAACGTAATAGGTTATATGGTATGACGTTATAACGTTATACGTTATATGGTATGACGTTATAACATATTACGTTACATGGGATGACGTTATAACGTAATAGGTTATATGGTATGACGTTATAACGTAATAGGTTATATGGTATGACGTTATACCGAATTACGTTATATGGGATGACGTTATAACGTATTACGTTATATGGGATGACGTTATAACGTATTTCGTTATATGGGATGACGTTATAACGTAATACGTTATATGGTATGACGTTATAACGTAAATAGGTTATATGGTATGACGTTATACCGTATTACGTTATATGGGATGACGTTATAACGTATTACGTTATATGGTATGACGCTATAACGTAAATAGGTTGTATGGTATGACGTTATACCATATTACGTAATATGGGATGACGTTATAACGTATTACGTTATGTGGGACGATGTTATAACGTATTACGTTATGTGGGACGACGTTATAACGTATTACGTTATATGGGATGACGTTATAACGAAATAGGTTATATGGTATGACGTTATAACGAAATAGGTTATATGGTATGACGTTATAACGTAATAGGTTATATGGTATGACGTTATACCGAATTACGTTATATGGGATGACGTTATAACGTATTACGTTATATGGGATGACGTTATTGCGTATTTCGTTATATGGGATGATGTTATAACGTATTACGTAATATGGGATGACGTTATAACGTATTACGTTATGTGGGACGACGTTATAACGTATTGCCTTGTATGGTATGACGTTATACCGTATTACGTTATATGGCACGATGTTATAACGTATTACGTTATGTGGTATGACGCTATAACGTATTACGTTATATGGTATGACGTTATAACGTATTACGTTATATGGGATGACGTTATAACGAAATAGGTTATATGGTATGACGTTATACCGAATTACGTTATATGGTATGACTTTATAACGTAATACGTTATATGGTATGACGTTATAACGTAAATAGGTTATATGGTATGACGTTATACCGTATTACGTTATATGGGATGACGTTATAACGTATTACGTTATATGGTATGACGCTATAACGTAAATAGGTTGTATGGTATGACGTTATACCATATTACGTAATATGGGATGACGTTATAACGTATTACGTTATGTGGGACGATGTTATAACGTATTACGTTATGTGGGACGACGTTATAACGTATTACGTTATATGGGATGACGGTATAACGAAATAGGTTATATGGTATGACGTTATAACGCAATAGGTTATAAGGAATGACGTTATACCGAATTACGTTATATGGGATGACGTTATAACGTATTACGTTATATGGTATGACGTTATAAAGTAAATAGGTTATATGGTATGACGTTATACCGTATTACGTAATATGGGATGACGTTATAACGTATTACGTTATGTGGGACGACGTTATAACGTATTGCGTTATATGGGATGACGTTATAACGTATTACGTTATATGGGATGACGATATAACGTAATGGATTATATGGTATAACGTTATAACGTATTACGTTATATGGTATGCCGTTATAACGTAATAGGTTATATGGTATGACGTTATACCGAATTACCTTATATGGGATGACGTTATAACGTATTACGTTATATGGGATGACGTTATAGCGTATTTCGTTATATGGGATGACGTTATAACGTATTACGTAATATGGGATGACGTTACAACGTATTACGTTATATGGTATAACGTTATAACGCATTACGTTATATGTTATAACGTAATAACGTAATACGTTGTGCGGTATGAGGTTATAACGTATTACTTTATATGGCATGACGTTATAACGTATTACGTTATGTGGTATGACGTTATAACGTATTACGTCATATGGTATGACGTTATAACGTATTACGTTATATGGGATGACGTTATAACGCATTACGTTATATGGGATGACGTTATAACGTATTACGTTATATGGGTGGACGTTATATATAGATAGCGCATAGATAACCACAATAGCGGACGCACACACAATGCATTATATACACATATTAATTTAAATGAATTAAACAGTACCTTTATAGCCACAGATATAAGACGATTGAAGACAACCGTAGTAAGTATCCAAGGCATATCGAAGAATCGGATGATGTTGTGGGAATGATCTAGGTAAGTGATGCAGCATCGAAAGAGTAGAATCTGAAGAATTACAGACAATGTTAATCTAACAAATAGATTTTAATCACTAATAAAGAAACTAATTCATATCATACACAAAATAATAGCAAATAGCAAGTACAAGCAGTAATAAATTAATAGAAAAGAATAAGAAAGGTCAATAAACACAGAAGTAGGTTAGAAATTAATCAAGATAGACTAACTAAATATTAACGATAAGACATGACTGAACTCGGTGCAAAAGAATAAAGTTATGCTACACGAAATAACTGGTAACAGAATACACAAAACAATATTACAAAACACTACTAAATAAGATTATAGTGATTAACAATTAATTAGTTATTTCAACAACACGTTGCTGTTGACATTAAACCAACGCCATACCAAAGACACACGCGAGCGACCATGTTGAAAAATTCGTCGCACGCACATACAAATAACGGCTAATGCAACATAATACAGCATCATAATAGCAATGTTAGGTACTAATAAAAAAAAAAAAAAAAAACACAAGAAAAGGGGGAGAGAGTTAAGGAAAATATATATAATAAATAACAACTAACATAATTATAACATATTATATATGTATTATATTATATACAGGGATACAGTATTCGTACAAGGGAACAGATCCAAAACAAAATTATATAAACAATATATATATATTATCTATTTTTATATGTGTGTACAAAACTGATGGCGAACTCATCAACTATTCTCTGAACGACGGATGGAAGAACATGAATTGCAATCCGCACAGTGGAACTGTAAAGTATTGGTACTCCACTCACGAAACCAAGTACTGATGATATCCACCTGTAAACAAACAACATTTATAACTATGCATATAATTCTCACTTATGTTTACCAATATATATATATATATACACGCACGTTGTAAAGTAGGCGATATTTATAACATTCACTTCCATTGATAATGCAAGTGACTCATAAAATTAAGCCGTCATATTACCATTGCACGCACATATATATGTCGGGTTCACATTAGAATTAGAGTTAGGGGCGTGAAGCGAATCTTCGTTTGGATTACACGTCGTCGTTATGCAATAGAGAAGACATTGGCTAGTGGAAATACGATTACCATAGAACCGGACAAGTAACCGTGGTAATTAGATACTCGAGAAACTAATGACAATGATCCTAGGTTCAATAACGAATCCGCGGACAACGGGACGGTAGCCGTACGCACTCGCAAAGATCTAAGTCGGATTCTGTGTTAATAGTCGCTGGCGTTAATCTCCTTTTTGTCGATGAGACCGCAAGAGAGAATGACTTTCCGTCCCGGTGATACCCCAGAGGAAAACTATGACGGGGTGTGTCTAAGGACACGAGATCATCGGATTCGTCGGGGACATCCTACGTTCGGAAAGTAAGGGAAATTGACGTTGCTGCTAATTGGCCAATCTCCATATCGGTAGTTAGAAAAGGATGCTAGCTGCCCTTGAGGGAGGGTTGCTAGTGGGAGACGTCGTTCGTGGAAAAATAGGTCTCTCCTGTCTTCCCGTAACTGGGACAAAGACTGTGTATCTGTTGAAGGATTTTAGGTAACTAGATATTAGTGTTTATGACGGTCCTCGGGCTAGCCGATCACGTACTGTGGAGACGCGTCGACATCTGGTAAACATCCTGCCCAGAGAATAGGATCTGCGTGTGGCAAGCTACGGGACAGAAACCGTTGGAATGTTTACTGCCACGTGCTGCTACAAATCTTTCTTTTAAGGAGAGCTATAGGATTACTCAATGCCTTTGTTAGATGGAGAGTTCGTCCCGTTGACCGCGGCCACGTTCGGCGACTAATTGTCGCCTTGAGCCCAAGCTCATTGTCACAAGTCTCAAACAAATACAATTGGTTAGAATGACGGCAAATCGTTTAGTTACAACTGTAGATTTTAATTACAATGTTTTTATGGATTTTCCCGAGGTTTCAGAGGGAAGGCACCGGTGTCCTCTTATCTCCGACATATATATATATATACTCGAAGACAAGGTACATTTGTAATATTTATTCCTATTGATAATATATACTTATATATTTATAACAATAAAACAAATCTCATTCATACTACTTACCAGTACGTATGCATATATGTATATAATTATAACTCAAGTAGCATTCATGATATTTATTTGTACTGATAACATGTACGTAAAACCTAAAATAAAACAAGGTTTTAACAATAAAAATAAAAAGAAAAAAAAAGAGAGAAAAAATACATATAAATATAAAAATTTTCTTTTCCATATATATACATATATTAATAATGATAAAAGATTATTCTTATTTCTGATAAACTCGAAAGTAAAACGACAAATGACAACATTATACCATGATGTACTGACACGAAGACACAACACACAGAAGAAACTAATAGAGAACGCTTTAAGCTTGGAAAACTTACCGCCCGACGAATTTGCATACACCACAACCAAAACCCAGGACACATGGCTTTGATCGCAGGAGAAGCGGACCATATAGTCAAGTGCATTCCGGTACAAGTAAAGGTATGACATAGAACAAAATGCTACTCGGAACTACCCGTCTGGCAAAGGAATCGCACCACAGGAACTCCGCCCGGACGTGCGCCAAACGCGGCGATATTCAGCACCATCGTCGTTGGCCACGAGCGGAATATATACCCAAAAAGACCTCGATGCACTACGGGACCACGTCATGTTCCCGGCAGAAAAATCTGCAGTCTTGAACGCATTGGCCAGAGGAGCAACAGGAAAAACAATCGTCCCTGGAACAGTAAACATCCTGGGAATGATGGACAAAAACACATTAACGACAATAGCGAAAAATACCGTATCAAGCTTATGGACTGGTTTTATGGAATTTGGAACTGTGAGTGCAGCAATATTTGGAATACTCACAATATTTAAACTAATCAAGACAATAATAGATATAGCCGCACACGGATACCAGTTACGTGAAACTTACGAATGTGGAGCAATATGCGGCCCAGTCACCCACCCGCTACTATACCTCAAAAGAAGACGAAATATCGATGATCAAACAGCACAACCTCAAGAGATATCGATAACACCGGTAGTCATTCAACTACCAACGACACCTGCGTCCGCCTCGAGCGAACTCAGAGATACCATCAGTCAAATTTCCTATGGAAATTTGAACTCCAAGGGCGGGGGTGTCACGTCCCGCGCTCCGCACGAAACGAAAGGAAGGATTAACAAAACGAGGGCGATTAACAAATCCAACCAATAAACAAAATACATAATACAAACAATTCTAAATAAACCAGAAAATAAGAATAACTACAAAAAGGGAAAATAATTGAAACGCCAGGAATATATATATATATATATATATATATATATATGTCGGATCAGGATTCGAATTTTGGGCGCGCGACGACTCTTCATGTGGACTAGCCATCGTTTCACAAAGCCGAGATTTTATTTACACGTATATACAGGTCTATCACTAAGCTTAACAAATAATAAGTACAACTAATAATAAGTCTAACAAACACTAAGCCTAATGAATAATACGATCTACGAATAATTAAATTAAATAATACTATTAGCAATGTTTGAGTTCAAACGAATCCACGGTCACCGGGATAACTCCTTACTAAGCGAAACTAACTTAGACGCAAATGCGATCCTCGAAAACGCTCGATGTATCACTCTCCAAGGCAATCGCAAGAATGCCAGCCTCGTGGAGATTTTTCTCCCTGTACGATTGCATTTTGTTTTCTATCCCCGTTTGGAAGCATCGAGAAGGTTCCAAACGCCGTTGCTAGGCACACTCGTTGGAAGCATCGAGAGAGTTCCAAACGCCGTTGCTAGGCAGTTTCTGCCTGGAGTTTTGGTTACTAAATACAATGTATGTCCCATTGCATCGGCACCTCCGAGGCAACATCACACGTGGCTCGGCCCGCTCTCGAGGCCGCATGCCGCCACAACCACACTTCTCGGAAAACACATACAACCACTCCAGACCTCCGTTAGATAAAACATCCATCCCGTGACCGTGGCTACGTTCAGCGACCGATTGTCACCTCGAACCCAATCTCGCTTATTACAAATCTTAAACAATTACAACTATAATAAAATCTAGGCCAAGGTACTAGAGGATGTTCCCAAAATTTCCAAGGAAGGGCTTCGGCTTTCCTTTCATCTCCGACACGGCCATCCTGACTATCACACGTCCTCGGGTGTACCTTCGTTAACAAAACAAAAGGAAACAAGATTAGTGTCATTGTGATTAGCATTCAAAGTGCCAGTTGCATTCTGCGTGCTTTCAGTCGGGTCGTAATGACATGACGGACCATTCTCGATTTCACACCCAAATGGGTCTCATCCTTCGAATCGCACATACTCTCAAAGTTCGTTACATAACCAGCTTCGTAACACGATCGCTGTCAACACTAGACCGCCTCCAGCCTCGTGACATTGTCACTGTCGGTACTAGACCAGCTCCAGCTTCGTGACATCGTCGCTGTCGGTACTAGACCAGCTCCAAATCCGTGACATTGTCGCTGTCGGTACTAGAACAGCTCCAACCTCGTGACATTGTCGCTATCGGTACTAAACCAGCTCCAACCTCGTGGCATTGTCGCTGTCGGTACTAAACCGGCTCCCAGCTTCGTGACATCGTCGCTGTCGGTACTAAACCGGCTCCCAGCTTCGTGACATCGTCGCTGTCGGTACTAAACCGGCTCCCAGCTTCGTGACATCGTCGCTGTCGGTACTAAACCGGCTCCCAGCTTCGTGACATCGTCGCTGTCGGTACTAAACCGGCTCCCAGCTTCGTGACATCGTCACTCCCAGTGCCTGACCGCACTGAACTCCGTCCCATGGCCGCACCTGGGCTCATATAATTCTACGATCCTCTGGGATCGGGGTACTCACATCGCCATGGTCACTGTTCTCGTCATCACAACAGACATCCAACTCCGCAGGAATGCGACTATCCGGCATTTTCCTTAACCTGTCATGACTGTACTTGTATGACCTTTTCCCATCCAGTGTTTTCAAGGTATATCGGTCTCCTCCCAGGACCTCCGATATCACAAACGGACCCCTGAATTTTGGATCCAATTTTGTCTGGTTCCTTTCTTCATTTTGGCGTAGTACCAAATCACCAGGATTAAACCTAACTACTTTAGCTTTGGTTTTATCGAATCTCTCTTTGTCATACCTAGCACTAGTTTCCATCTCTTTCATTGCCTGTTGTCTTACACTGGAGATATCTATTTCTTTTTCCTCGATGTTATCAGGTAGTAATAAGTCATACGGTCTTGCTGCTCTACCAATCAATAACTCTAAAGGACTCGATTTGGTTACGCGGTTGATGGTGCAATTCAAAGCCAATTGCATCTCCCCGATCGCGTCTTGCCATGAACGCCCGGTCGTTTCTACCGTTGTGAACATATTTTTTAACGTGCTCATAACACGCTCTACTTGCCCATTGGCCCTACTTGCACCGGTCGCGATCAAATGAACTTTGATTTGTTTGCTTGCACAGAATTCTTGAAACTCCCGGCCCGTGAAACATCTACCCTGATCTGCTATTATCCGACAGGGACTACCGAACAAAAACACGGCGGACTTAAGTGCCTTGATAACGCTGAGCGAATCCAATTTGCGTGTGTGATATAAGTGCACGAATTTCGTAAAGGCATCGATCAAGACGACGACATACTCTTTCGAGTCATTCTTGCCACTCAGCTTGCCCGTTATGTCCATATGCACCGTATGCCACGGTATGCCGGTCTTAGGTATAGGATGCAGTTCAGCCTGTATTTTACCTGAACTAGCCTTCGAAACTCTACAAGCATGGCAGTTCTCGACAAACTTGCGAACATACTTCGCCATTCCCTCGAACCAATAATACTCATAGAGCTTCTCGAGCGTTTTATCCCATCCTAAGTGCATAATTGACTGATGCACATGGTTGATGACGGACCATCTAAAACCTCTCGGAACAATGGGTAAGCAAAGGGTTCTGCCCTTTCGTTGTACTTTACGGTAAAGTGTACCGGATCGCAGTTCGTAGGTATTCGCGATATCTTCCGCGAGCTCTTCGTTCTGTAATTTATTAACGATTTCGGAGATTTGCGGATCGCGACGTTGTTCCGCTAATAGCCAGTCTTCGGAGATCTCGGCCAGATTAATCTCTTTCTCTGCGACCTTGTCTATCATACGGCGATTCAAGTCTACGGGGTTTCGCGAAAAGAAATCTACGTGGGCCATTCGTTTACCCTCTCGATACATGATGTCAAAATCGAATGTTTGCAAATAAGCCCACCACCTATAAACCCGGTCGTTTAAGTTTACTTTGTTGCTGGAGGCTTTCAAAGAATTACAGTCCGTAACTACTAAGAATTTCCGTCCATGTAAGTAGTGTCGGAAATGCTTAACGGCGCTTACTACTGCTAGTGTCTCCAGTTCGTACGAATGATACCTAGATTCCGCGGGACTGGTCCTTTTACTATAATATTCGATGACTCTGTTTTCCTTTTCGACTCTATGCATTAAAATAGCTCCATACCCCTCCGAACTAGCGTCGGTATGTAGCTCTATGGGACGATTGGGATCAAATATCATTAACACCGGCGCGTCGGTCAGAACGGAAATTATCTGTTGTCTTATCTTTTCGTGCCTGTCCGTCCAAGTTATGTGCTTGTTACTAGAAGTGAGTGCGTACAAGGGTTTCATCACTTGCGAAAATTTAGGAATAAATTTTCGGAAGTAAGAGGCCAAACCTATAAACTGCCTAAGCTGTGTGAGGGTCGACGGTGCAGGTAAAGAATTCAAAGCTTGTATTTTTCCCGGGTTTGGACGAACTTCTCCGTTACGAATTACATATCCCAAATAAAGTACCGACGTCTTCAGAAAAGAACATTTAGCGAAATTGAAAGAAAATCCGGCGTTTACGAGAGTGTTTAGTACAGTGTGCAACCTTTCTAGAGCTTGATCTATTGAGTCGGCGATTATTAGAACGTCGTCCAAATAAACAACGACATACGAATAAGCGAGGTCGCCTAAGGCCTTGAAAATGGCTCTCTGGAAAACGGCTGGTGCATTTTTCAACCCAAACGGCATCGTCACGTATTCGTATTGACCGTCGGGGGTAACGAACGCAGTATATTCCGTCGAGTTAGGGTGAATGGGGATCTGGTGAAATCCGCTAGCCATGTCCAGGCTAATGAAGTATCTCGCACTCTGCAATCTCGCGATTTGGTCAGCAATAAGGGGTAAGGGATACCGATCCGCGACCGTATTTTTATTCAGCGCTCGAAAGTCTACGCACAATCTGTCTGAGCCGTCCTTCTTCTTCACGAGTATTATAGGGCTCGCGAACGGCGAATTACTAGGTTTTACAATTTGTGCTTTAATTAACTCGTCTATCCTCTCGCGTACTATTCTTCGCTCTTCCACGCTAAGCCTGTAAGGGCTTCTCTGCACGGTGACGTTGGGATCGATTAGCCGTATTTCCAACTGGCCCGTACTGACGCGAGTACGCGGGAAACCCGTAATGAATGATTCTTTAAATTTTTCGAGAACAGAGATTAATCGATCTTTATAGTTACCGATCACATCAGTGTCAACCTCGTTAATGTTGACCGCATCTTCCGCGACTTTACCACAAGCGTTAACGACCTTTGTTTTACAAATAACGAGGCTATCTTGCGCGATATTTACGTCGAATCCCTGGCTCAAAATCTCGCGACCAATCATGATGTCGTATTTTAGGTAATCGTCAGCAAGGACATGAAAAACTATCTCCAATGTAAGATCGTTAATACGAACAGTGGACAAAATCTGAAGTGTACTCTTAATACAAGTATTCCCGATCCCCCGCATCACTACCACATCGGTTATTCTTTTGCCCGAAAATTTCGAGGCTAGGGACTCTTTGATTAACGAACACTCGGCCCCAGAATCAAAGTAAAATGGATACGACTCACCCAGATGGCTTAATCTACCAGCCGGAGCTTCTACTACACAGGAGTCGATCCGGCGTTCGTCAATGGAATCGTAGTTTCTTTTCCGCGATGATGGGCAATTAGGCGCGATATGTCCCTCCTCGTGGCATTTGAAGCAGGTCACCTTCGACGATGCGGCTGGTCGTTTTTCCTTCGGGTTTCGTATATCCTGCTCCTTCCCCGTTTGTGTTTGCAGGCGACACTCCGTTCTCCTATGTCCGTGAGCACCACAGCGGTAGCACTTAATCCGAGGAACTGATAGCCTGCTGCGTTTAGCTTCAGGTTCCGTTAGTGAATTTCTTGGCGAAAATGTCGGCTGATCGTTGTAAGGGAGAATCCTCATTTCATCATGAAATTGGTCCTCCGTCCTGATATTATTCGCGAGCGTTAGTCGCCGAAAGCGTCGATCTTGTGAACTCAGCATATAAAGGGCGAGGGCATTGATCACTTCGGGCATCGTTAGATCTTGCAACTTCATCTGCAGCATGGAGCGGAGGCGACTACCGTACGCTCCCGGAGATTCAGTCTCCGACGGTCGTTCTCTGGATATCCTTATTAACGCCGAAGCGGCTGTCTCTCTGCCACCAAAACGCGAAAGAAATTGTTCCTTAAACGTTGGCCAGGTAAGCTTTCCACCGCGCACCATTTGTGAAAGCCAATGCGCAGCAGAACCCCTTAGGGCGCGATTTAGAGCGGAAAGTAACGCACTCTCTTGCATCGGGTGGTCTTTCAAAATCAGATCAGCATGAGAGCACCACGCGGATGGATCGGCGCCCGCGCCTACGGGGTCAAAACGTGGTAACGTTGCATCCTTAGATTCCGTACTCGGTCGTTGCTCCCCCGGTTTGTGCGCTAGCGTCTGAATTAACTCGCGCATAAGGTCCATTTGCTCTTGTAGCACTTTAAACGGTTCTGATCCCACTTCTGATGTCGGATCAGGATTCGAATTTTGGGCGCGCGACGACTCTTCATGTGGACTAGCCATCGTTTCACAAAGCCGAGATTTTATTTACACGTATATACAGGTCTATCACTAAGCTTAACAAATAATAAGTACAACTAATAATAAGTCTAACAAACACTAAGCCTAATGAATAATACGATCTACGAATAATTAAATTAAATAATACTATTAGCAATGTTTGAGTTCAAACGAATCCACGGTCACCGGGATAACTCCTTACTAAGCGAAACTAACTTAGACGCAAATGCGATCCTCGAAAACGCTCGATGTATCACTCTCCAAGGCAATCGCAAGAATGCCAGCCTCGTGGAGATTTTTCTCCCTGTACGATTGCATTTTGTTTTCTATCCCCGTTTGGAAGCATCGAGAAGGTTCCAAACGCCGTTGCTAGGCACACTCGTTGGAAGCATCGAGAGAGTTCCAAACGCCGTTGCTAGGCAGTTTCTGCCTGGAGTTTTGGTTACTAAATACAATGTATGTCCCATTGCATCGGCACCTCCGAGGCAACATCACACGTGGCTCGGCCCGCTCTCGAGGCCGCATGCCGCCACAACCACACTTCTCGGAAAACACATACAACCACTCCAGACCTCCGTTAGATAAAACATCCATCCCGTGACCGTGGCTACGTTCAGCGACCGATTGTCACCTCGAACCCAATCTCGCTTATTACAAATCTTAAACAATTACAACTATAATAAAATCTAGGCTAAGGTACTAGAGGATGTTTTGATGAGGACCCAAAATTTCCAAGGAAGGGGTTCGGCTTTCCTTTCATCTCCGACATATATATATATATATACATATTATACTATTGTCACTTTAAAACAATATTAATAAATAAATGTTCCAATTGCGGTAGAATAAGGAAAAACGAGCGACAGACGAAAAATTACTTCGATATCAAACAAAACTAAAGACCCGTCACTAAAAACTTTACTGATGACATCTATGAGCAGCCATGTTGGATTTACACGCGTCATGGCGACAGGAATATTAGGGATTAATGGAAGTCAGGCGCGAGAAACAAATCATGAAAACACATTGTTAACACTTTTCTTTAATAAATTCTATGCGCAACTACAAATGTAAAAAAAAAATATATATATATAATTAATTAAAAGGGGGGAAATATAAAATTGAAAAAAATAACAAACGTAAAATAGATAACCTAACACTATCACATTCAAAATATATATATATATATATATATATATATATATATATATATATATATATATATATATATATATATATATATATATATTGAACACAAAACAAAATACATCAAAAAATTAATAATAATAAGGAACATCAAACAGCGAACCAACGAATTTGAAGCAGCTACACTAAATCAAAATCGAAGCAAGGAGCTCCGGGATAAAGTTCGCTGAACTCACGCATACACCAATAGCGCACAACAGGGGAAATTCCCTTTCTCCCAGAAGCGTGGTGACGAAGATGTGCCTCCAAAACCTCTTCGGGAATTTCATTCGCAAAACGAACTTTCACGCAACGATCGGTATCAACGATTTCAACCAGAGGGGGTTCCCTCTCCAATACGACGGTCTCTGCATCGAAGAAATTCTCGTCGAAAGTAACCAAATCGTCAAAGCCCAATTTCGACACGGCCTCGGCACCAATGTTGAATAGTTCCTCCAACCACTCTGATACTCGTGGTTTATCACAGGGCCGCATGCGTTTGATTGGTCCTCCCGAGTCGCCCATGGGTTCTTCGGAATCCCTCTTTCGCTTGGGCTGAGAACAACACGGTATATTTTAAATAAAACGAAACAGGACGAATCAAGCGGACTAAAAACAAGACTAAATACGTACCAGGGAAGTCTGGAAAGGAACCTCTGATGGAAACGACTCCGCAAACATTGTTCGAACGTCGATCACCGAAGCCTAGGGAAATAGCAAAAAAGGAAAAAACAATCAAAATCACAAAAACAACCTTAATATGCAAACATCCAAACTTACGCAAAACAACTCGAAGGAGGAGGTCCTTGTTATGGGAGAGCAGCGGAGCTGCGCGTGTTTACCCAGTAAACATTGAAATGATAATGATGCTGCAGCCATCAGCCCTTCCACGCGCCGAAGAACACCGGTAATTCCCACGGTACAGCACGTGGAAGTTTCTCGTGGAAAGGATTAGATCAGCGTGGAATGCTTCAAATCTCCTAGACGCTAGCTCAGCGGAACACAGGACTGATAAATACTAAGTCGAAATATGGAATTTGCATTTTGTCACGTACGATTCCAAGAAGCCCAAACTGCAACATCCCGATTCCCACGGAAGCGTACCCCCAGTGGACCACCACCCCGTGGGGGATGGCATTATAAATAAGCGTAGCAACATAGCGCAGCGCTCATTATTATTCTGGTGAACATTCTTATTACGGTTCATTATTCTTTGTTCATTATTATAGTGTCCATTCTTCTTATAATTTGCGTTCGTTCATTTTTTATAGTGTTCATTCCTTACGGCTCATTATTCTTCGCTCATTAGTTTGTTCATAATTCTTGTGATCGTTTGTTATTACGGCCCATTATTAATTTATTACTACGTTCGTTATTGCGCTCGTCACTGCGTTTAGAAATTTTGTATAGTATTTTGCGTTTCGGGGTCTTAATTTTTTCGGTCAAGAAAAGAGAGTCGCGACTAAGTAAAAAGAAAATTTTATCTTTGAAGTCCTCATTTCATCGTTTAAACACAAACGCGCATTGTAATTGCGGTATTAATCCAGCTAAGTGAATTGCTCAGTCTGTATTAAAATAGATAAATAAAGTAAGAGTTGATAGTAAACTATATTCGAGTTCAAATAATAAACTCAACAAAACTTCGACGACCACCGGAGCGGCTGAGGCAATGGCACCAGACAGCACCTACTCCTCAAGGTAAGAAAATTAATTTTGAAAATTTCCTTCTTCTCTGGTAATCTCGTTGCCCTCGAGAATTGAATTAGAACTTCCTATCATCGATTTCGTTTTATTTTCGCGAACGGTTTTGAAGATAGAATCATTGTTTAAACTTTTAACAAAAGAGTTGTCCGCTGTGTCGGCTTGTGCGAACGGTGTTTTCAACTACTGAAACATCCACTGATCTTCGCATTCCTCCTCCCATTGTTGGTAAAATATTACCCGCCTTTGGGCAAGGCTTGCGAAATCACATAAGTCCCGCACAGGAAGGACTATTAAATACATCGTCGGGGTCAATCGAAAATTAAGAACAATACCGGCGTTGCTATTAACTGATATTCTTGCCATCATTGCATGCGATTGTAAGAGAGATATAACAGAACAATTTCCCTTCGAGAATTTAACCAAAGGATCGTTCGCTGTGTTGGCTTGTGCAAACGGTGTTTTCGCTTATCGAAAACACCCATCGATCTCCGCATTCCTCCTCCCACTGTTGGTAAAATATTACCCGTCTTTGGGCAAGGCTTGCGAAATCACACGAGTCCCACACAGAGAGGATCGTTAGAATCATCCCCGATTATTAAACTCAAAAGGCAAGAAAATCGTGGTGACAGAATCCACCGTAGTAAATGAATCGAGTTTCGGTCCTAACGGCAAACTACTACAGCGAAATTAAAAGAGAAGAAGAAGTCAAACGTAAAAATAAATTTATATAAAACAACGAAAAATCTCACATTCCTATCCAATCCAGCAACGCTAAAATATATATTATCTAGCTAATAAAATATATATATATAACCTAAGCCATTTTACATTCAAATAAAAATCCGTTCAACGAGGAAAAATATTTATTGTACCCAGCTTTAATCCTCTCCCGTGCTAGTATCCCTGCGCATAGCAGGTTAGCCGAAAAGTGGAATTCGTTTACCAGTTGCATTAAGCGTCAGTTAACGCTACCCATTAAGCGTAAAAGAAAATAATAAAAATAAAATATTTTGAAATAGTCCTTAGACTATTTCTGGTGGCAGCAACTACCGTATTAATTAGAAATCTAAATCAGTATTAAATACACAATAATATCATTTCAATTTATTTCCCTTCCGATTAAATTCAAAACTCAAACTATAAAAAAAAAATTTTTCAGTAAAATTTAACTTTAAATTTGATCGATTTAAACAAATAGATACGTAACAGAGTAAAGTAATAAATTTTTGGTGGCAGCGGTGGGATACGCTCCACGGAGGATTAAAGTTGGTTTAAACGGTTCGATTCGCTCCACAAGGGATTAAAGTTGTCACGATTATCGATAAAATATATACCTAAGAAATAATGTCGACTAAATTAGAATCGTTGGACAAAGGCATGATCTTGATGTTATCGGAAAAACTTAAAGCATGGGATGCGAATTTTCGCGACATGAGTACAACAATGAATAAATTACAAGACGATGTGCGTTCACTGAAAATAAAAAAGGAAATCAAGACACCCGTATCATCGCCGATAATTTCCCAAGCGACAATACCGATAGAAGTTAATCCCCAATCAATTAAGTTAAAAGATGCAATAGAGACAGTACCAGTGTTCGACGGACATCGACCCTCGGTATTTCGATTTTTAAGAGCATGCGAGCGTGCACGAAACATGGTTCCTAGGCATCAAGAATCTCAGTTAGTAAAATTATTAACGAATAAGCTTCGCGGGCACGCGTTTCTCGCCGTAGAAGACACAGAAGTAATAAGTTTAAACGATTTCGGGAATAAATTAAAAGATATGTTCGGTCCGGGAAAAACGGTTAACGAATATAAAGGGGAATTAGCTACAATATTTCAACGACCGGGAGAAGATATTTTGGACTACATAGAACGCGTCAAAGATCTCAGGCTGGCGATAATGAACGGGGAAAGGTACGAGTACGGCACCGTATTTCAAGATAGGATAGATCGAGACACGAGGGAAGCTTTCGTTAAGGGGCTCCCAAACGAGGTGTATTTACGAGTAAAGATAGCAGGATACCAATCCTTGGACGATGCGTACCGCTAAGCCGTGAAAGCAACACGAGAATTGAAACAAGTGAACAATAGAATTCGATACCAACGTCCGACACCTTCGGATAATTATAACCAAAACAACGCTCATCCACCATACAATAGTATCTATACTGTAAACAACCGCCAGGACTGGAGATTTGTACCGCCGTCGCAGAAACATCTAAACAACCCGGGAATAGAAGAAAATGTCAGGAAAGAAACAAGAGCAATAACTTGGGAAGAAAAACGCATAAATAAATACCTCGATAGAGATCTAAATCAAAAGAGAGATGCTGATCATTTCAACCAATCAACTTTTCAATGCAAACACCATTCCGTTGCTGTGATAAGGGATAATGTCACGTTAAATAATAAAAGGACGCACGGTGCCATAGACAGGATCATGAGTGAGAAATTTTCTGAGTTACCAAACAAGATAAATAATGTTAGTGCCAAAGAACTTTCAGACAAAGCAGAAACTAGGAGATTGAACGACGAGACGACAGGCAATGCTTATCCACTGCCTAACATCACAGAGATATTGGACCCGCTGGGAAGTGCAAATCGCCTCTCCACGTTCGACTTGGCAAAGATACAAAAGCAAGACTCCACGAATTTCGTGAATGTTTCAACCATAATAGGAAAAGAGATAGCGAGTGCATCTCACTCAAAAACTTCTATAAAACCATCAGAAGGAAACTTTATCGAACTCAAAGCCAAATCATTAAATTGCAAGGAAGATCACACTATAGAAAATAAAAATATAGCTATCCCTAAATCCAAAACAGAATCTATAAGCAAAAAGGTTTGTAATAAAAATTCAAAGAATAATTCCAAATCTACCAAAAATATTCCTAAACGTTCCATACAAATAAATAATAATTTAATTATAATAAGCACTTCCAGTAAAACTATTCATCCTGAAAAGGTAGAGAAAAATAAAGGTGCTGCGAATAAAATAAATGAAGAAGAAAAAAGGGTAACTAAGGAAAAGGATTCTAAACATTTTCAAGCTGAAGAAACGCAAGTTCAACGAGCTCAAAGAAATCAAAAGGGAGAAAACAGGGAATCACCAGTCGAAGATATATATAAAAACTTGAATAAATATGCTAGCCATTGGATTATAATTGGATTAAAAATACTTTATTGGTTACTACATCTAATATTTGACGTAGGTAACATAGTAAGTAGTGCTGATCTTATGATTCCCCCAGGAAAATATGGATGGTATCACACTATACTATATACAAAATATTTTTGGGTTAATATGGCTGCGGCACTCTCAAAAATTTGTATCTTAAATGCTATTAACAAGCAATTGGATAATTGGATCAATGTCAGTAAACCTGTGTCTTGGCGCAAAATAAAAACTAAAATGAAGGAAAGGAACGAAATTCTCCCCGCACAAATTAGTTTCGGACATCTAGCCAGAGAACCTATTGGTGAAGTAACAATCGAAGAGAACACGGAACCAACATGCGCAGAATATCTCGAAGATCTGTTCAATAAAATTAACACTGTACAACGAATGGCAAGAGAAAATTTGATAAAATCCAAACTAAGACTAACGATCGACGAATTAACCTTCAAGATTTTAAAACAGGAGATTCGATATATCTACTAAAAGAACCTAGTAAAGGAAAATTCTCCGATCAATATACTGGACCATACAAGGTGCTAGAAATCTTGCAGAACCAGAACGTCAAGATTGAAGTAAAAGGGATTCCGCGAACAGTGCACTTAAACAAGCTAAAACTAGCGCATAACCGAAATAAGCAATGAATAAAGTGATTTCAGTGGGCAACGTAGTGCGGTAGTGTATGTTGTAGTGCTGTTCGTCGAATAATACAGATATCGAACACCTAAAAGAGAAAAGGAAAAATTATTATATGTACTCTAATTATTGTTTGAATATAAAACGTGTTGATTCAATAAATAATTAAAAGAGTGAAAGTGAAAGTTACCTTGTGAACAAGTAATCATCATACGAGAAGGTTTACGTGCAAAATAGGTTATGGATCTCGGTTTGCGAAACACCATGTACAACAGCCAGCTGAAAAATAAATGAACAAATTAACTTCAACTGCCTTAATGCAAAATACAACAGTACTAAATGTTATAACAATACTATGGAAGCATGGCACTGTTCGTCGAACAACACAGATGGCGGAAACCTGAAAAGAAAAAGAAGTTTATTACAAATGATCCGATTACTGTTTGAATGTAAAACGTGTTAGTTCAACGAATAACTAAAACAGTGGAAGTGCAACTTACCTCGTGAACAATTAATCACCATACAAGGAAGTGTACATGCATGAATGTCGCAGATTAACAAGAAGAAATAAAATAGCTGATAAGTGTAGAAGGTGGTTAGAAAATAATTAAGATAGATTAATTGAAAGTAAAAGGATATCTTATTATGTATTAATCTACGTAGTATTGTTATATTATTATATCTAACATGTAGAAGTGGATTTTGTAATACACAATAGCGGTCGCACACACAATGCATTATACACATATTAAACTAAATAAACTAAACAGTACCTTTATGGCCACAGATATAAGACGATTGAAGACAACCGTAGTAAGTATCCAAGGCATATCGAAGAATCAGGTGATGTTGTGGGAATGATCTAGGTAAGTGATGCAGCATCGGAAGAGTAGAATCTGAAGAATTACAGACAATGTTAATCTAACAAGTAGGTTTTAATCACTAATAAGGGAACTAACTCATATCATACACAAAATAATAGCAAATAGCAAGTACATGCAATAATAAATTAATAGGGAAAATAAGAAAGGTTAATAAACACACGAATAAGTTAGAAATTAATCAAGATAGACTAACTAAATATTAACAACATGACTGAACTCGGTGCAAAGGAATAAAGTTACGTTACACAAAATATCTGGTAACACAATACACAAAAAAAAAAAGAAAAAAAACATTAACTAAATTAAACAAGATTTATATAAATGCGAGTCACGTATAATCAAAACAATGACTATCGAAATTCGAAAACAACACAATCTATGCTATCGCATTAAGGTAGCACACGGTATTGACACACACAATATCATGAAACACAAACAATATTACAGAAACACTACAAAATAAACTATAATGATTAACAAATTAACTATTTCAACAACACGCTACTGTTGACATTAAACAAACGATACACGCAAGCGACCATGTTGAAAATTCGTCGCACGCACCCCAACACAAATAATAGCTAATACAATGTAATACAGCATTATAATAGCAATGCTAGGTACTGAACACAAAAAAAAAAATAATAAAAAAAAAAGAAAAAAAAAGAGAGAGATAAGGAAAATATATATAATAAACAACAACTAACATAACCATAACATATTATATATTATACCACATACAGGGATACAGTATTTGTACAAAGGGATAGGTCCGAACAAAACTTATAAAAAATTATAAAATATATATATTAACTGTTTTCGTATGTATGTCCAGAACAGGTGGCGAGTTCATCGACCCTAACATAGAGGACTCAGACGGGCCCGTACCCGCATTCGATCTGGAAGCGACGGAGGATGTTCAGTCTTGCCTCTGTGTTCGGTTGATACGTTCTGTCTACCATTTAGATAACGGTCATCTTTGTCAAGACTGTTTCGATAACTTAGATCCAGACCACCAGGACCTATGTGACGACCCACCCACTCATTTCATATGCGGAGTATCCGCAAGAACACGAATATCATACTGTCGTATGTGTGATATAAACCTAGCGGACCTACAACCCGCTATATCATGCCTCCAATGCATGATCGTTTACACTAATCTAACTCACCTTGAAAGAAACTTTTTAGTTCAAGGAATAGCAATCCGCGCCGTAGAACTATAAAGTACTTGTATGCTACGCACAAGACCAAATACTGATGCTATCCACCTGTAAACAAACGACATTTATAATTATGCATATAATTTTCACTTATGTTTACCAATATATATATGCACGCATGTTGTAAAGTAGGCGATATCTATGACACTCACTTCCATTGATAATCCGAGTGACTCGTAAAATAAGTCGTCATATTTACCATTACACGCACATATATATATATTCAAAGACAAGCTATAATTGTAATATCTATTCCTATAGATAATATATACTTATATATTTATAACGATAAAACAAATCTCATCTATATTACTTAGCAATACGTATGCATATACGTATATAATTATAACCCAGGTAGCATTCATGGTATTTATTTTCACCGATAATAAGTTTTAACAAAAAAAAAAAAAAAAACATATAAATATAAATTTTTTTTTATATATATTAATAATAATAAAAGATTATTCTTATTTCTAATAAACTCGAGAGTAAGAAACAATTTAATAAATTGTTAATAGGAAGATGAATCGCCTGGTCATCGTACTTACCCTCATCAAAATAGCATACGGCCTGGTAGGATATGACTGCAATGGCAACCACCTCAACGTTACCACTATCTCTCTAAACTCCATCGGGGACTGCAGCATACAGCCTACAATGACTGAAACCCAAGATATTTATATACAACTACTTCAACTCTCAGAATTTGAATTTGCCAACGTAAGGCAATGCAAGGTGCAAATAACTCGAATTGTATATTACTGTGGCATGCACTTTCACACGTCGGCAGTGCATAACGGATTCGCCGAATACCTCCATGAAACAACCGACCAACAATGTGCAAGGATGCACCAAGACGGCACATTTTCACTCGGACCACAAAACCTTATAGTTGGCCTAAAAGATAATGCAACAGAAACAAGGTCGCTTGTCCTAGCCGGCAAGCTAACAGACGACGGCAGCTGCCAGGGAACACAGTATGTAGACCCATACGGGAGCTGGGAAAAGGTCGTCGTACAAGCAACAGTAAGGATAAGTTTAAAATCAGCAGTTGTGCCAGTACGGATCGAGGCGAACAAAATTCTACTGAAATCAGGAACAGTATGTACCTTTAGCGAAGGAAACTGTCTAGACGCTGAAGACGGATACACTTATTGGCAACCACAACCACCCTCACCATGCAAATTTGATCAGTACGATGTGCTATATGAAGGAATTGCTACAAAGATCCAGGAAATAAAAACCAACAGAGAATCAGCACAACCAGTTTACGCACTAACAACGCAAGAAGTAACATTTGCGCTGACTAAAACCGGAGAACAGCCACTGTGTGGATATACCCTACTATCCACCGAACACCCCAAATAGTTGAAACAACAAGAGGAAATACGTTTATCTCCAAAAGCAAGACAGCAGTCGAAAACTTGGACATATTCGCATACGTCAACTCAAAATTCATTTACGTAGAGAAACATATTAAACGACAAATGACAACATTGTACCATGATGTACTGACACAAAGATGTACCACGCAGAAGAAACTAATAGAAAATGCTTTAAGCTTAGCGATCTTACTGCCCGATGAATTTGCATATACCATATCCAAAACCCCAGGACACATGGCCCTGATCGCAGGAGAAGCAGTCCACATAGTCAAATGCATTCCGGTACAAGTAAAAGTACGACATACAACAGAATGCTACTCGGAGCTACCCGTTTGGCAAGGGAATCGCACCGCATTTTTAACGCCAAAAACACACATCCTAACGCAACACGGAAACCACAGAGAATGTAGCGCGGTACTACCTACGCTATACAATATCGACGGACTCTGGCACAAATTCGTACCAAAACCCATGGAAACAATTGCACCACAGGAACTCCGCCCGGACGTACGCCAAACGTGGCAATATTCAGCACCATCGTCGTTGGCCACGAGCGGAATATATACCCAAAAAGACCTCGATGCACTACGGGACCACGTCATGTTCCCGGCAGAAAAATCTGCAGTTTTGAACACATTGGCCAGAGGAGCAACAGGAAAAACAATCGTCCCTGGAACAGTAAACATCCTGGGAATGATGGACGAAAACACATTAACGACAATAGCAAAAAATACCGTATCAAGCTTATGGATTGGTTTTATGGAATTTGGAACTGTCAGTGCAGCAATATTTGGAATACTTGTAATATTTAAACTAATCAAGACGATAATAGATATAGCCATACACGGATACCAGTTACGTGAAACTTACGGATGTGGAATCGCCCTATTAGGAGCAATATGCGGCTCAGTTACCCACCTGCTACTATACCTCAAAAGAAAACGAAATATCGATGATCAAACAGCACAACCTCGAGGGATATCGATAACACCGGTAGTCACTTAACAACCAACGCCATCTACGTCCGCCTTGAGCGAACTCAGAGACACCATCAGTCAAATTTCCTTTGGAAATTTGAACTCCAAGGGCGGGGGTGTCACGTCCCGCGTTCCGCACGCGCCGTAACAAGAACAAGAAAACTATTCTATACAAAACGCGCGAATAAAGATTTGAATGCACAAACGAACACACGGCGCTACGAAACTAAAGGAAGGATTAACAAAGCGAGGGCGACTAATAAATCCAACCAGTATAAAATAAAATAAATAAAACCAGCTAACGGATTGAACGAGTTACGAACCAAACAAATAAACCAGGAAATAAGAATAACTACAAAAAGGGAAATAATTGAAGCGCCAGAAATACATGTATATATAAATATATTTTAATCAATCAACTTGGAGAGTTACATATAAGTATAAACATATATGCTAGATATGTAATAAACTAGTAAATATTAGTGTTAGTGCTTATAATACTATGCAACAAATACAATATTATCAATTTATGAAATATAAGTATATACGAAGTTAAAAACTAATAGTCTAACGAATACATAAAACATACAATATTGTATTATTAAAGAAATAAAAGTTACATTGTCAGAAACATATATATATGTGTGCGCATTCTATTAAACAGAAACATACTTAAAACTAGCCTACGTTCCGGTAAAGAGTTATAAAATAAGAACTACGCTACGAAACATGCATGTCTCTATATAAACATATAAAAATCTATATTCTAAACTACTACTAATCTATGTGCATTCTACAATCTGAAATACATATTTAAAACTAGCCTACATGCCGGTAAAGCATTATAAAATAAGAACTACATTATGAAACATGCATGTCTCTATATAAACATATAAATAATCTATTTTCTAAACTAAAACCACTATTAATAATCTACAAAAAAAATAGAACACACAACGCAACACTTGGGACCAAGCGACAACCTGTCGACAGGCCAAACGCTCAAAATAATTAACACCGCAACGACTTGAGGAATTGCTTACAGAAATTCTGTCATCAAGCACAAATATGTAAACACACATTAAACGCACAATAATCTAGAAACAAAACCTTCAATACTATGTTGTCACAATACAAAATATATATGTATATATGAAATCAAATGATTGACACATAACCTCAAATACACAACACTATATCACAAAAGAATCTAAATGAAAATCACTTTGCCAGAAATATATACATATATACGTGTGCGGGTGCGTGTTCTATCTTATTAAATGAAATTAATATAAAATAAATAATTAACATTTCATTTCGTACGAACACTACATGAACGAGAGAAATATACATATAAATACGTATATATATATATATAATATATATATATATATATATATATGTATGTATGTGTGAGTGCATATGTTTTATATTATCGAATACTCTATAAAATAAACTACTCAAAACAATAAATAACGCAATCGAAGAATTACAAAACATTAGCCATATTGAAGTGACACACAACATAAACATATATATATATATATATACATATTATACTATTGTCACTTTAAAACAATATTAATAAATAAATGTTCCAATTGCGGTAGAATAAGGAAAAACGAGCGACAGACGAAAAATTACTTCGATATCAAACAAAACTAAAGACCCGTCACTAAAAACTTTACTGATGACATCTATGAGCAGCCATGTTGGATTTACACGCGTCATGGCGACAGGAATATTAGGGATTAATGGAAGTCAGGCGCGAGAAACAAATCATGAAAACACATTGTTAACACTTTTCTTTAATAAATTCTATGCGCAACTACAAATGTAAAAAAAAAATATATATATATAATTAATTAAAAGGGGGGAAATATAAAATTGAAAAAAATAACAAACGTAAAATAGATAACCTAACACTATCACATTCAAAATATATATATATATATATATATATATATATATATATATATATATATATATATATATATATATTGAACACAAAACAAAATACATCAAAAAATTAATAATAATAAGGAACATCAAACAGCGAACCAACGAATTTGAAGCAGCTACACTAAATCAAAATCGAAGCAAGGAGCTCCGGGATAAAGTTCGCTGAACTCACGCATACACCAATAGCGCACAACAGGGGAAATTCCCTTTCTCCCAGAAGCGTGGTGACGAAGATGTGCCTCCAAAACCTCTTCGGGAATTTCATTCGCAAAACGAACTTTCACGCAACGATCGGTATCAACGATTTCAACCAGAGGGGGTTCCCTCTCCAATACGACGGTCTCTGCATCGAAGAAATTCTCGTCGAAAGTAACCAAATCGTCAAAGCCCAATTTCGACACGGCCTCGGCACCAATGTTGAATAGTTCCTCCAACCACTCTGATACTCGTGGTTTATCACAGGGCCGCATGCGTTTGATTGGTCCTCCCGAGTCGCCCATGGGTTCTTCGGAATCCCTCTTTCGCTTGGGCTGAGAACAACACGGTATATTTTAAATAAAACGAAACAGGACGAATCAAGCGGACTAAAAACAAGACTAAATACGTACCAGGGAAGTCTGGAAAGGAACCTCTGATGGAAACGACTCCGCAAACATTGTTCGAACGTCGATCACCGAAGCCTAGGGAAATAGCAAAAAAGGAAAAAACAATCAAAATCACAAAAACAACCTTAATATGCAAACATCCAAACTTACGCAAAACAACTCGAAGGAGGAGGTCCTTGTTATGGGAGAGCAGCGGAGCTGCGCGTGTTTACCCAGTAAACATTGAAATGATAATGATGCTGCAGCCATCAGCCCTTCCACGCGCCGAAGAACACCGGTAATTCCCACGGTACAGCACGTGGAAGTTTCTCGTGGAAAGGATTAGATCAGCGTGGAATGCTTCAAATCTCCTAGACGCTAGCTCAGCGGAACACAGGACTGATAAATACTAAGTCGAAATATGGAATTTGCATTTTGTCACGTACGATTCCAAGAAGCCCAAACTGCAACATCCCGATTCCCACGGAAGCGTACCCCCAGTGGACCACCACCCCGTGGGGGATGGCATTATAAATAAGCGTAGCAACATAGCGCAGCGCTCATTATTATTCTGGTGAACATTCTTATTACGGTTCATTATTCTTTGTTCATTATTATAGTGTCCATTCTTCTTATAATTTGCGTTCGTTCATTTTTTATAGTGTTCATTCCTTACGGCTCATTATTCTTCGCTCATTAGTTTGTTCATAATTCTTGTGATCGTTTGTTATTACGGCCCATTATTAATTTATTACTACGTTCGTTATTGCGCTCGTCACTGCGTTTAGAAATTTTGTATAGTATTTTGCGTTTCGGGGTCTTAATTTTTTCGGTCAAGAAAAGAGAGTCGCGACTAAGTAAAAAGAAAATTTTATCTTTGAAGTCCTCATTTCATCGTTTAAACACAAACGCGCATTGTAATTGCGGTATTAATCCAGCTAAGTGAATTGCTCAGTCTGTATTAAAATAGATAAATAAAGTAAGAGTTGATAGTAAACTATATTCGAGTTCAAATAATAAACTCAACAAAACTTCGACGACCACCGGAGCGGCTGAGGCAATGGCACCAGACAGCACCTACTCCTCAAGGTAAGAAAATTAATTTTGAAAATTTCCTTCTTCTCTGGTAATCTCGTTGCCCTCGAGAATTGAATTAGAACTTCCTATCATCGATTTCGTTTTATTTTCGCGAACGGTTTTGAAGATAGAATCATTGTTTAAACTTTTAACAAAAGAGTTGTCCGCTGTGTCGGCTTGTGCGAACGGTGTTTTCAACTACTGAAACATCCACTGATCTTCGCATTCCTCCTCCCATTGTTGGTAAAATATTACCCGCCTTTGGGCAAGGCTTGCGAAATCACATAAGTCCCGCACAGGAAGGACTATTAAATACATCGTCGGGGTCAATCGAAAATTAAGAACAATACCGGCGTTGCTATTAACTGATATTCTTGCCATCATTGCATGCGATTGTAAGAGAGATATAACAGAACAATTTCCCTTCGAGAATTTAACCAAAGGATCGTTCGCTGTGTTGGCTTGTGCAAACGGTGTTTTCGCTTATCGAAAACACCCATCGATCTCCGCATTCCTCCTCCCACTGTTGGTAAAATATTACCCGTCTTTGGGCAAGGCTTGCGAAATCACACGAGTCCCACACAGAGAGGATCGTTAGAATCATCCCCGATTATTAAACTCAAAAGGCAAGAAAATCGTGGTGACAGAATCCACCGTAGTAAATGAATCGAGTTTCGGTCCTAACGGCAAACTACTACAGCGAAATTAAAAGAGAAGAAGAAGTCAAACGTAAAAATAAATTTATATAAAACAACGAAAAATCTCACATTCCTATCCAATCCAGCAACGCTAAAATATATATTATCTAGCTAATAAAATATATATATATAACCTAAGCCATTTTACATTCAAATAAAAATCCGTTCAACGAGGAAAAATATTTATTGTACCCAGCTTTAATCCTCTCCCGTGCTAGTATCCCTGCGCATAGCAGGTTAGCCGAAAAGTGGAATTCGTTTACCAGTTGCATTAAGCGTCAGTTAACGCTACCCATTAAGCGTAAAAGAAAATAATAAAAATAAAATATTTTGAAATAGTCCTTAGACTATTTCTGGTGGCAGCAACTACCGTATTAATTAGAAATCTAAATCAGTATTAAATACACAATAATATCATTTCAATTTATTTCCCTTCCGATTAAATTCAAAACTCAAACTATAAAAAAAAAATTTTTCAGTAAAATTTAACTTTAAATTTGATCGATTTAAACAAATAGATACGTAACAGAGTAAAGTAATAAATTTTTGGTGGCAGCGGTGGGATACGCTCCACGGAGGATTAAAGTTGGTTTAAACGGTTCGATTCGCTCCACAAGGGATTAAAGTTGTCACGATTATCGATAAAATATATACCTAAGAAATAATGTCGACTAAATTAGAATCGTTGGACAAAGGCATGATCTTGATGTTATCGGAAAAACTTAAAGCATGGGATGCGAATTTTCGCGACATGAGTACAACAATGAATAAATTACAAGACGATGTGCGTTCACTGAAAATAAAAAAGGAAATCAAGACACCCGTATCATCGCCGATAATTTCCCAAGCGACAATACCGATAGAAGTTAATCCCCAATCAATTAAGTTAAAAGATGCAATAGAGACAGTACCAGTGTTCGACGGACATCGACCCTCGGTATTTCGATTTTTAAGAGCATGCGAGCGTGCACGAAACATGGTTCCTAGGCATCAAGAATCTCAGTTAGTAAAATTATTAACGAATAAGCTTCGCGGGCACGCGTTTCTCGCCGTAGAAGACACAGAAGTAATAAGTTTAAACGATTTCGGGAATAAATTAAAAGATATGTTCGGTCCGGGAAAAACGGTTAACGAATATAAAGGGGAATTAGCTACAATATTTCAACGACCGGGAGAAGATATTTTGGACTACATAGAACGCGTCAAAGATCTCAGGCTGGCGATAATGAACGGGGAAAGGTACGAGTACGGCACCGTATTTCAAGATAGGATAGATCGAGACACGAGGGAAGCTTTCGTTAAGGGGCTCCCAAACGAGGTGTATTTACGAGTAAAGATAGCAGGATACCAATCCTTGGACGATGCGTACCGCTAAGCCGTGAAAGCAACACGAGAATTGAAACAAGTGAACAATAGAATTCGATACCAACGTCCGACACCTTCGGATAATTATAACCAAAACAACGCTCATCCACCATACAATAGTATCTATACTGTAAACAACCGCCAGGACTGGAGATTTGTACCGCCGTCGCAGAAACATCTAAACAACCCGGGAATAGAAGAAAATGTCAGGAAAGAAACAAGAGCAATAACTTGGGAAGAAAAACGCATAAATAAATACCTCGATAGAGATCTAAATCAAAAGAGAGATGCTGATCATTTCAACCAATCAACTTTTCAATGCAAACACCATTCCGTTGCTGTGATAAGGGATAATGTCACGTTAAATAATAAAAGGACGCACGGTGCCATAGACAGGATCATGAGTGAGAAATTTTCTGAGTTACCAAACAAGATAAATAATGTTAGTGCCAAAGAACTTTCAGACAAAGCAGAAACTAGGAGATTGAACGACGAGACGACAGGCAATGCTTATCCACTGCCTAACATCACAGAGATATTGGACCCGCTGGGAAGTGCAAATCGCCTCTCCACGTTCGACTTGGCAAAGATACAAAAGCAAGACTCCACGAATTTCGTGAATGTTTCAACCATAATAGGAAAAGAGATAGCGAGTGCATCTCACTCAAAAACTTCTATAAAACCATCAGAAGGAAACTTTATCGAACTCAAAGCCAAATCATTAAATTGCAAGGAAGATCACACTATAGAAAATAAAAATATAGCTATCCCTAAATCCAAAACAGAATCTATAAGCAAAAAGGTTTGTAATAAAAATTCAAAGAATAATTCCAAATCTACCAAAAATATTCCTAAACGTTCCATACAAATAAATAATAATTTAATTATAATAAGCACTTCCAGTAAAACTATTCATCCTGAAAAGGTAGAGAAAAATAAAGGTGCTGCGAATAAAATAAATGAAGAAGAAAAAAGGGTAACTAAGGAAAAGGATTCTAAACATTTTCAAGCTGAAGAAACGCAAGTTCAACGAGCTCAAAGAAATCAAAAGGGAGAAAACAGGGAATCACCAGTCGAAGATATATATAAAAACTTGAATAAATATGCTAGCCATTGGATTATAATTGGATTAAAAATACTTTATTGGTTACTACATCTAATATTTGACGTAGGTAACATAGTAAGTAGTGCTGATCTTATGATTCCCCCAGGAAAATATGGATGGTATCACACTATACTATATACAAAATATTTTTGGGTTAATATGGCTGCGGCACTCTCAAAAATTTGTATCTTAAATGCTATTAACAAGCAATTGGATAATTGGATCAATGTCAGTAAACCTGTGTCTTGGCGCAAAATAAAAACTAAAATGAAGGAAAGGAACGAAATTCTCCCCGCACAAATTAGTTTCGGACATCTAGCCAGAGAACCTATTGGTGAAGTAACAATCGAAGAGAACACGGAACCAACATGCGCAGAATATCTCGAAGATCTGTTCAATAAAATTAACACTGTACAACGAATGGCAAGAGAAAATTTGATAAAATCCAAACTAAGACTAACGATCGACGAATTAACCTTCAAGATTTTAAAACAGGAGATTCGATATATCTACTAAAAGAACCTAGTAAAGGAAAATTCTCCGATCAATATACTGGACCATACAAGGTGCTAGAAATCTTGCAGAACCAGAACGTCAAGATTGAAGTAAAAGGGATTCCGCGAACAGTGCACTTAAACAAGCTAAAACTAGCGCATAACCGAAATAAGCAATGAATAAAGTGATTTCAGTGGGCAACGTAGTGCGGTAGTGTATGTTGTAGTGCTGTTCGTCGAATAATACAGATATCGAACACCTAAAAGAGAAAAGGAAAAATTATTATATGTACTCTAATTATTGTTTGAATATAAAACGTGTTGATTCAATAAATAATTAAAAGAGTGAAAGTGAAAGTTACCTTGTGAACAAGTAATCATCATACGAGAAGGTTTACGTGCAAAATAGGTTATGGATCTCGGTTTGCGAAACACCATGTACAACAGCCAGCTGAAAAATAAATGAACAAATTAACTTCAACTGCCTTAATGCAAAATACAACAGTACTAAATGTTATAACAATACTATGGAAGCATGGCACTGTTCGTCGAACAACACAGATGGCGGAAACCTGAAAAGAAAAAGAAGTTTATTACAAATGATCCGATTACTGTTTGAATGTAAAACGTGTTAGTTCAACGAATAACTAAAACAGTGGAAGTGCAACTTACCTCGTGAACAATTAATCACCATACAAGGAAGTGTACATGCATGAATGTCGCAGATTAACAAGAAGAAATAAAATAGCTGATAAGTGTAGAAGGTGGTTAGAAAATAATTAAGATAGATTAATTGAAAGTAAAAGGATATCTTATTATGTATTAATCTACGTAGTATTGTTATATTATTATATCTAACATGTAGAAGTGGATTTTGTAATACACAATAGCGGTCGCACACACAATGCATTATACACATATTAAACTAAATAAACTAAACAGTACCTTTATGGCCACAGATATAAGACGATTGAAGACAACCGTAGTAAGTATCCAAGGCATATCGAAGAATCAGGTGATGTTGTGGGAATGATCTAGGTAAGTGATGCAGCATCGGAAGAGTAGAATCTGAAGAATTACAGACAATGTTAATCTAACAAGTAGGTTTTAATCACTAATAAGGGAACTAACTCATATCATACACAAAATAATAGCAAATAGCAAGTACATGCAATAATAAATTAATAGGGAAAATAAGAAAGGTTAATAAACACACGAATAAGTTAGAAATTAATCAAGATAGACTAACTAAATATTAACAACATGACTGAACTCGGTGCAAAGGAATAAAGTTACGTTACACAAAATATCTGGTAACACAATACACAAAAAAAAAAAGAAAAAAAACATTAACTAAATTAAACAAGATTTATATAAATGCGAGTCACGTATAATCAAAACAATGACTATCGAAATTCGAAAACAACACAATCTATGCTATCGCATTAAGGTAGCACACGGTATTGACACACACAATATCATGAAACACAAACAATATTACAGAAACACTACAAAATAAACTATAATGATTAACAAATTAACTATTTCAACAACACGCTACTGTTGACATTAAACAAACGATACACGCAAGCGACCATGTTGAAAATTCGTCGCACGCACCCCAACACAAATAATAGCTAATACAATGTAATACAGCATTATAATAGCAATGCTAGGTACTGAACACAAAAAAAAAAATAATAAAAAAAAAAGAAAAAAAAAGAGAGAGATAAGGAAAATATATATAATAAACAACAACTAACATAACCATAACATATTATATATTATACCACATACAGGGATACAGTATTTGTACAAAGGGATAGGTCCGAACAAAACTTATAAAAAATTATAAAATATATATATTAACTGTTTTCGTATGTATGTCCAGAACAGGTGGCGAGTTCATCGACCCTAACATAGAGGACTCAGACGGGCCCGTACCCGCATTCGATCTGGAAGCGACGGAGGATGTTCAGTCTTGCCTCTGTGTTCGGTTGATACGTTCTGTCTACCATTTAGATAACGGTCATCTTTGTCAAGACTGTTTCGATAACTTAGATCCAGACCACCAGGACCTATGTGACGACCCACCCACTCATTTCATATGCGGAGTATCCGCAAGAACACGAATATCATACTGTCGTATGTGTGATATAAACCTAGCGGACCTACAACCCGCTATATCATGCCTCCAATGCATGATCGTTTACACTAATCTAACTCACCTTGAAAGAAACTTTTTAGTTCAAGGAATAGCAATCCGCGCCGTAGAACTATAAAGTACTTGTATGCTACGCACAAGACCAAATACTGATGCTATCCACCTGTAAACAAACGACATTTATAATTATGCATATAATTTTCACTTATGTTTACCAATATATATATGCACGCATGTTGTAAAGTAGGCGATATCTATGACACTCACTTCCATTGATAATCCGAGTGACTCGTAAAATAAGTCGTCATATTTACCATTACACGCACATATATATATATTCAAAGACAAGCTATAATTGTAATATCTATTCCTATAGATAATATATACTTATATATTTATAACGATAAAACAAATCTCATCTATATTACTTAGCAATACGTATGCATATACGTATATAATTATAACCCAGGTAGCATTCATGGTATTTATTTTCACCGATAATAAGTTTTAACAAAAAAAAAAAAAAAAACATATAAATATAAATTTTTTTTTATATATATTAATAATAATAAAAGATTATTCTTATTTCTAATAAACTCGAGAGTAAGAAACAATTTAATAAATTGTTAATAGGAAGATGAATCGCCTGGTCATCGTACTTACCCTCATCAAAATAGCATACGGCCTGGTAGGATATGACTGCAATGGCAACCACCTCAACGTTACCACTATCTCTCTAAACTCCATCGGGGACTGCAGCATACAGCCTACAATGACTGAAACCCAAGATATTTATATACAACTACTTCAACTCTCAGAATTTGAATTTGCCAACGTAAGGCAATGCAAGGTGCAAATAACTCGAATTGTATATTACTGTGGCATGCACTTTCACACGTCGGCAGTGCATAACGGATTCGCCGAATACCTCCATGAAACAACCGACCAACAATGTGCAAGGATGCACCAAGACGGCACATTTTCACTCGGACCACAAAACCTTATAGTTGGCCTAAAAGATAATGCAACAGAAACAAGGTCGCTTGTCCTAGCCGGCAAGCTAACAGACGACGGCAGCTGCCAGGGAACACAGTATGTAGACCCATACGGGAGCTGGGAAAAGGTCGTCGTACAAGCAACAGTAAGGATAAGTTTAAAATCAGCAGTTGTGCCAGTACGGATCGAGGCGAACAAAATTCTACTGAAATCAGGAACAGTATGTACCTTTAGCGAAGGAAACTGTCTAGACGCTGAAGACGGATACACTTATTGGCAACCACAACCACCCTCACCATGCAAATTTGATCAGTACGATGTGCTATATGAAGGAATTGCTACAAAGATCCAGGAAATAAAAACCAACAGAGAATCAGCACAACCAGTTTACGCACTAACAACGCAAGAAGTAACATTTGCGCTGACTAAAACCGGAGAACAGCCACTGTGTGGATATACCCTACTATCCACCGAACACCCCAAATAGTTGAAACAACAAGAGGAAATACGTTTATCTCCAAAAGCAAGACAGCAGTCGAAAACTTGGACATATTCGCATACGTCAACTCAAAATTCATTTACGTAGAGAAACATATTAAACGACAAATGACAACATTGTACCATGATGTACTGACACAAAGATGTACCACGCAGAAGAAACTAATAGAAAATGCTTTAAGCTTAGCGATCTTACTGCCCGATGAATTTGCATATACCATATCCAAAACCCCAGGACACATGGCCCTGATCGCAGGAGAAGCAGTCCACATAGTCAAATGCATTCCGGTACAAGTAAAAGTACGACATACAACAGAATGCTACTCGGAGCTACCCGTTTGGCAAGGGAATCGCACCGCATTTTTAACGCCAAAAACACACATCCTAACGCAACACGGAAACCACAGAGAATGTAGCGCGGTACTACCTACGCTATACAATATCGACGGACTCTGGCACAAATTCGTACCAAAACCCATGGAAACAATTGCACCACAGGAACTCCGCCCGGACGTACGCCAAACGTGGCAATATTCAGCACCATCGTCGTTGGCCACGAGCGGAATATATACCCAAAAAGACCTCGATGCACTACGGGACCACGTCATGTTCCCGGCAGAAAAATCTGCAGTTTTGAACACATTGGCCAGAGGAGCAACAGGAAAAACAATCGTCCCTGGAACAGTAAACATCCTGGGAATGATGGACGAAAACACATTAACGACAATAGCAAAAAATACCGTATCAAGCTTATGGATTGGTTTTATGGAATTTGGAACTGTCAGTGCAGCAATATTTGGAATACTTGTAATATTTAAACTAATCAAGACGATAATAGATATAGCCATACACGGATACCAGTTACGTGAAACTTACGGATGTGGAATCGCCCTATTAGGAGCAATATGCGGCTCAGTTACCCACCTGCTACTATACCTCAAAAGAAAACGAAATATCGATGATCAAACAGCACAACCTCGAGGGATATCGATAACACCGGTAGTCACTTAACAACCAACGCCATCTACGTCCGCCTTGAGCGAACTCAGAGACACCATCAGTCAAATTTCCTTTGGAAATTTGAACTCCAAGGGCGGGGGTGTCACGTCCCGCGTTCCGCACGCGCCGTAACAAGAACAAGAAAACTATTCTATACAAAACGCGCGAATAAAGATTTGAATGCACAAACGAACACACGGCGCTACGAAACTAAAGGAAGGATTAACAAAGCGAGGGCGACTAATAAATCCAACCAGTATAAAATAAAATAAATAAAACCAGCTAACGGATTGAACGAGTTACGAACCAAACAAATAAACCAGGAAATAAGAATAACTACAAAAAGGGAAATAATTGAAGCGCCAGAAATACATGTATATATAAATATATTTTAATCAATCAACTTGGAGAGTTACATATAAGTATAAACATATATGCTAGATATGTAATAAACTAGTAAATATTAGTGTTAGTGCTTATAATACTATGCAACAAATACAATATTATCAATTTATGAAATATAAGTATATACGAAGTTAAAAACTAATAGTCTAACGAATACATAAAACATACAATATTGTATTATTAAAGAAATAAAAGTTACATTGTCAGAAACATATATATATGTGTGCGCATTCTATTAAACAGAAACATACTTAAAACTAGCCTACGTTCCGGTAAAGAGTTATAAAATAAGAACTACGCTACGAAACATGCATGTCTCTATATAAACATATAAAAATCTATATTCTAAACTACTACTAATCTATGTGCATTCTACAATCTGAAATACATATTTAAAACTAGCCTACATGCCGGTAAAGCATTATAAAATAAGAACTACATTATGAAACATGCATGTCTCTATATAAACATATAAATAATCTATTTTCTAAACTAAAACCACTATTAATAATCTACAAAAAAAATAGAACACACAACGCAACACTTGGGACCAAGCGACAACCTGTCGACAGGCCAAACGCTCAAAATAATTAACACCGCAACGACTTGAGGAATTGCTTACAGAAATTCTGTCATCAAGCACAAATATGTAAACACACATTAAACGCACAATAATCTAGAAACAAAACCTTCAATACTATGTTGTCACAATACAAAATATATATGTATATATGAAATCAAATGATTGACACATAACCTCAAATACACAACACTATATCACAAAAGAATCTAAATGAAAATCACTTTGCCAGAAATATATACATATATACGTGTGCGGGTGCGTGTTCTATCTTATTAAATGAAATTAATATAAAATAAATAATTAACATTTCATTTCGTACGAACACTACATGAACGAGAGAAATATACATATAAATACGTATATATATATATATAATATATATATATATATATATATATGTATGTATGTGTGAGTGCATATGTTTTATATTATCGAATACTCTATAAAATAAACTACTCAAAACAATAAATAACGCAATCGAAGAATTACAAAACATTAGCCATATTGAAGTGACACACAACATAAACATATATATATATATATATACATATTATACTATTGTCACTTTAAAACAATATTAATAAATAAATGTTCCAATTGCGGTAGAATAAGGAAAAACGAGCGACAGACGAAAAATTACTTCGATATCAAACAAAACTAAAGACCCGTCACTAAAAACTTTACTGATGACATCTATGAGCAGCCATGTTGGATTTACACGCGTCATGGCGACAGGAATATTAGGGATTAATGGAAGTCAGGCGCGAGAAACAAATCATGAAAACACATTGTTAACACTTTTCTTTAATAAATTCTATGCGCAACTACAAATGTAAAAAAAAAATATATATATATAATTAATTAAAAGGGGGGAAATATAAAATTGAAAAAAATAACAAACGTAAAATAGATAACCTAACACTATCACATTCAAAATATATATATATATATATATATATATATATATATATATATATATATATATATATATATATATTGAACACAAAACAAAATACATCAAAAAATTAATAATAATAAGGAACATCAAACAGCGAACCAACGAATTTGAAGCAGCTACACTAAATCAAAATCGAAGCAAGGAGCTCCGGGATAAAGTTCGCTGAACTCACGCATACACCAATAGCGCACAACAGGGGAAATTCCCTTTCTCCCAGAAGCGTGGTGACGAAGATGTGCCTCCAAAACCTCTTCGGGAATTTCATTCGCAAAACGAACTTTCACGCAACGATCGGTATCAACGATTTCAACCAGAGGGGGTTCCCTCTCCAATACGACGGTCTCTGCATCGAAGAAATTCTCGTCGAAAGTAACCAAATCGTCAAAGCCCAATTTCGACACGGCCTCGGCACCAATGTTGAATAGTTCCTCCAACCACTCTGATACTCGTGGTTTATCACAGGGCCGCATGCGTTTGATTGGTCCTCCCGAGTCGCCCATGGGTTCTTCGGAATCCCTCTTTCGCTTGGGCTGAGAACAACACGGTATATTTTAAATAAAACGAAACAGGACGAATCAAGCGGACTAAAAACAAGACTAAATACGTACCAGGGAAGTCTGGAAAGGAACCTCTGATGGAAACGACTCCGCAAACATTGTTCGAACGTCGATCACCGAAGCCTAGGGAAATAGCAAAAAAGGAAAAAACAATCAAAATCACAAAAACAACCTTAATATGCAAACATCCAAACTTACGCAAAACAACTCGAAGGAGGAGGTCCTTGTTATGGGAGAGCAGCGGAGCTGCGCGTGTTTACCCAGTAAACATTGAAATGATAATGATGCTGCAGCCATCAGCCCTTCCACGCGCCGAAGAACACCGGTAATTCCCACGGTACAGCACGTGGAAGTTTCTCGTGGAAAGGATTAGATCAGCGTGGAATGCTTCAAATCTCCTAGACGCTAGCTCAGCGGAACACAGGACTGATAAATACTAAGTCGAAATATGGAATTTGCATTTTGTCACGTACGATTCCAAGAAGCCCAAACTGCAACATCCCGATTCCCACGGAAGCGTACCCCCAGTGGACCACCACCCCGTGGGGGATGGCATTATAAATAAGCGTAGCAACATAGCGCAGCGCTCATTATTATTCTGGTGAACATTCTTATTACGGTTCATTATTCTTTGTTCATTATTATAGTGTCCATTCTTCTTATAATTTGCGTTCGTTCATTTTTTATAGTGTTCATTCCTTACGGCTCATTATTCTTCGCTCATTAGTTTGTTCATAATTCTTGTGATCGTTTGTTATTACGGCCCATTATTAATTTATTACTACGTTCGTTATTGCGCTCGTCACTGCGTTTAGAAATTTTGTATAGTATTTTGCGTTTCGGGGTCTTAATTTTTTCGGTCAAGAAAAGAGAGTCGCGACTAAGTAAAAAGAAAATTTTATCTTTGAAGTCCTCATTTCATCGTTTAAACACAAACGCGCATTGTAATTGCGGTATTAATCCAGCTAAGTGAATTGCTCAGTCTGTATTAAAATAGATAAATAAAGTAAGAGTTGATAGTAAACTATATTCGAGTTCAAATAATAAACTCAACAAAACTTCGACGACCACCGGAGCGGCTGAGGCAATGGCACCAGACAGCACCTACTCCTCAAGGTAAGAAAATTAATTTTGAAAATTTCCTTCTTCTCTGGTAATCTCGTTGCCCTCGAGAATTGAATTAGAACTTCCTATCATCGATTTCGTTTTATTTTCGCGAACGGTTTTGAAGATAGAATCATTGTTTAAACTTTTAACAAAAGAGTTGTCCGCTGTGTCGGCTTGTGCGAACGGTGTTTTCAACTACTGAAACATCCACTGATCTTCGCATTCCTCCTCCCATTGTTGGTAAAATATTACCCGCCTTTGGGCAAGGCTTGCGAAATCACATAAGTCCCGCACAGGAAGGACTATTAAATACATCGTCGGGGTCAATCGAAAATTAAGAACAATACCGGCGTTGCTATTAACTGATATTCTTGCCATCATTGCATGCGATTGTAAGAGAGATATAACAGAACAATTTCCCTTCGAGAATTTAACCAAAGGATCGTTCGCTGTGTTGGCTTGTGCAAACGGTGTTTTCGCTTATCGAAAACACCCATCGATCTCCGCATTCCTCCTCCCACTGTTGGTAAAATATTACCCGTCTTTGGGCAAGGCTTGCGAAATCACACGAGTCCCACACAGAGAGGATCGTTAGAATCATCCCCGATTATTAAACTCAAAAGGCAAGAAAATCGTGGTGACAGAATCCACCGTAGTAAATGAATCGAGTTTCGGTCCTAACGGCAAACTACTACAGCGAAATTAAAAGAGAAGAAGAAGTCAAACGTAAAAATAAATTTATATAAAACAACGAAAAATCTCACATTCCTATCCAATCCAGCAACGCTAAAATATATATTATCTAGCTAATAAAATATATATATATAACCTAAGCCATTTTACATTCAAATAAAAATCCGTTCAACGAGGAAAAATATTTATTGTACCCAGCTTTAATCCTCTCCCGTGCTAGTATCCCTGCGCATAGCAGGTTAGCCGAAAAGTGGAATTCGTTTACCAGTTGCATTAAGCGTCAGTTAACGCTACCCATTAAGCGTAAAAGAAAATAATAAAAATAAAATATTTTGAAATAGTCCTTAGACTATTTCTGGTGGCAGCAACTACCGTATTAATTAGAAATCTAAATCAGTATTAAATACACAATAATATCATTTCAATTTATTTCCCTTCCGATTAAATTCAAAACTCAAACTATAAAAAAAAAATTTTTCAGTAAAATTTAACTTTAAATTTGATCGATTTAAACAAATAGATACGTAACAGAGTAAAGTAATAAATTTTTGGTGGCAGCGGTGGGATACGCTCCACAAGGGATTAAAGTTGTCACGATTATCGATAAAATATATACCTAAGAAATAATGTCGACTAAATTAGAATCGTTGGACAAAGGCATGATCTTGATGTTATCGGAAAAACTTAAAGCATGGGATGCGAATTTTCGCGACATGAGTACAACAATGAATAAATTACAAGACGATGTGCGTTCACTGAAAATAAAAAAGGAAATCAAGACACCCGTATCATCGCCGATAATTTCCCAAGCGACAATACCGATAGAAGTTAATCCCCAATCAATTAAGTTAAAAGATGCAATAGAGACAGTACCAGTGTTCGACGGACATCGACCCTCGGTATTTCGATTTTTAAGAGCATGCGAGCGTGCACGAAACATGGTTCCTAGGCATCAAGAATCTCAGTTAGTAAAATTATTAACGAATAAGCTTCGCGGGCACGCGTTTCTCGCCGTAGAAGACACAGAAGTAATAAGTTTAAACGATTTCGGGAATAAATTAAAAGATATGTTCGGTCCGGGAAAAACGGTTAACGAATATAAAGGGGAATTAGCTACAATATTTCAACGACCGGGAGAAGATATTTTGGACTACATAGAACGCGTCAAAGATCTCAGGCTGGCGATAATGAACGGGGAAAGGTACGAGTACGGCACCGTATTTCAAGATAGGATAGATCGAGACACGAGGGAAGCTTTCGTTAAGGGGCTCCCAAACGAGGTGTATTTACGAGTAAAGATAGCAGGATACCAATCCTTGGACGATGCGTACCGCTAAGCCGTGAAAGCAACACGAGAATTGAAACAAGTGAACAATAGAATTCGATACCAACGTCCGACACCTTCGGATAATTATAACCAAAACAACGCTCATCCACCATACAATAGTATCTATACTGTAAACAACCGCCAGGACTGGAGATTTGTACCGCCGTCGCAGAAACATCTAAACAACCCGGGAATAGAAGAAAATGTCAGGAAAGAAACAAGAGCAATAACTTGGGAAGAAAAACGCATAAATAAATACCTCGATAGAGATCTAAATCAAAAGAGAGATGCTGATCATTTCAACCAATCAACTTTTCAATGCAAACACCATTCCGTTGCTGTGATAAGGGATAATGTCACGTTAAATAATAAAAGGACGCACGGTGCCATAGACAGGATCATGAGTGAGAAATTTTCTGAGTTACCAAACAAGATAAATAATGTTAGTGCCAAAGAACTTTCAGACAAAGCAGAAACTAGGAGATTGAACGACGAGACGACAGGCAATGCTTATCCACTGCCTAACATCACAGAGATATTGGACCCGCTGGGAAGTGCAAATCGCCTCTCCACGTTCGACTTGGCAAAGATACAAAAGCAAGACTCCACGAATTTCGTGAATGTTTCAACCATAATAGGAAAAGAGATAGCGAGTGCATCTCACTCAAAAACTTCTATAAAACCATCAGAAGGAAACTTTATCGAACTCAAAGCCAAATCATTAAATTGCAAGGAAGATCACACTATAGAAAATAAAAATATAGCTATCCCTAAATCCAAAACAGAATCTATAAGCAAAAAGGTTTGTAATAAAAATTCAAAGAATAATTCCAAATCTACCAAAAATATTCCTAAACGTTCCATACAAATAAATAATAATTTAATTATAATAAGCACTTCCAGTAAAACTATTCATCCTGAAAAGGTAGAGAAAAATAAAGGTGCTGCGAATAAAATAAATGAAGAAGAAAAAAGGGTAACTAAGGAAAAGGATTCTAAACATTTTCAAGCTGAAGAAACGCAAGTTCAACGAGCTCAAAGAAATCAAAAGGGAGAAAACAGGGAATCACCAGTCGAAGATATATATAAAAACTTGAATAAATATGCTAGCCATTGGATTATAATTGGATTAAAAATACTTTATTGGTTACTACATCTAATATTTGACGTAGGTAACATAGTAAGTAGTGCTGATCTTATGATTCCCCCAGGAAAATATGGATGGTATCACACTATACTATATACAAAATATTTTTGGGTTAATATGGCTGCGGCACTCTCAAAAATTTGTATCTTAAATGCTATTAGCAAGCAATTGGATAATTGGATCAATGTCAGTAAACCTGTGTCTTGGCGCAAAATAAAAACTAAAATGAAGGAAAGGAACGAAATTCTCCCCGCACAAATTAGTTTCGGACATCTAGCCAGAGAACCTATTGGTGAAGTAACAATCGAAGAGAACACGGAACCAACATGCGCAGAATATCTCGAAGATCTGTTCAATAAAATTAACACTGTACAACGAATGGCAAGAGAAAATTTGATAAAATCCAAACTAAGACTAACGATCGACGAATTAACCTTCAAGATTTTAAAACAGGAGATTCGATATATCTACTAAAAGAACCTAGTAAAGGAAAATTCTCCGATCAATATACTGGACCATACAAGGTGCTAGAAATCTTGCAGAACCAGAACGTCAAGATTGAAGTAAAAGGGATTCCGCGAACAGTGCACTTAAACAAGCTAAAACTAGCGCATAACCGAAATAAGCAATGAATAAAGTGATTTCAGTGGGCAACGTAGTGCGGTAGTGTATGTTGTAGTGCTGTTCGTCGAATAATACAGATATCGAACACCTAAAAGAGAAAAGGAAAAATTATTATATGTACTCTAATTATTGTTTGAATATAAAACGTGTTGATTCAATAAATAATTAAAAGAGTGAAAGTGAAAGTTACCTTGTGAACAAGTAATCATCATACGAGAAGGTTTACGTGCAAAATAGGTTATGGATCTCGGTTTGCGAAACACCATGTACAACAGCCAGCTGAAAAATAAATGAACAAATTAACTTCAACTGCCTTAATGCAAAATACAACAGTACTAAATGTTATAACAATACTATGGAAGCATGGCACTGTTCGTCGAACAACACAGATGGCGGAAACCTGAAAAGAAAAAGAAGTTTATTACAAATGATCCGATTACTGTTTGAATGTAAAACGTGTTAGTTCAACGAATAACTAAAACAGTGGAAGTGCAACTTACCTCGTGAACAATTAATCACCATACAAGGAAGTGTACATGCATGAATGTCGCAGATTAACAAGAAGAAATAAAATAGCTGATAAGTGTAGAAGGTGGTTAGAAAATAATTAAGATAGATTAATTGAAAGTAAAAGGATATCTTATTATGTATTAATCTACGTAGTATTGTTATATTATTATATCTAACATGTAGAAGTGGATTTTGTAATACACAATAGCGGTCGCACACACAATGCATTATACACATATTAAACTAAATAAACTAAACAGTACCTTTATGGCCACAGATATAAGACGATTGAAGACAACCGTAGTAAGTATCCAAGGCATATCGAAGAATCAGGTGATGTTGTGGGAATGATCTAGGTAAGTGATGCAGCATCGGAAGAGTAGAATCTGAAGAATTACAGACAATGTTAATCTAACAAGTAGGTTTTAATCACTAATAAGGGAACTAACTCATATCATACACAAAATAATAGCAAATAGCAAGTACATGCAATAATAAATTAATAGGGAAAATAAGAAAGGTTAATAAACACACGAATAAGTTAGAAATTAATCAAGATAGACTAACTAAATATTAACAACATGACTGAACTCGGTGCAAAGGAATAAAGTTACGTTACACAAAATATCTGGTAACACAATACACAAAAAAAAAAAAGAAAAAAAACATTAACTAAATTAAACAAGATTTATATAAATGCGAGTCACGTATAATCAAAACAATGACTATCGAAATTCGAAAACAACACAATCTATGCTATCGCATTAAGGTAGCACACGGTATTGACACACACAATATCATGAAACACAAACAATATTACAGAAACACTACAAAATAAACTATAATGATTAACAAATTAACTATTTCAACAACACGCTACTGTTGACATTAAACAAACGATACACGCAAGCGACCATGTTGAAAATTCGTCGCACGCACCCCAACACAAATAATAGCTAATACAATGTAATACAGCATTATAATAGCAATGCTAGGTACTGAACACAAAAAAAAAAATAATAAAAAAAAAAGAAAAAAAAAGAGAGAGATAAGGAAAATATATATAATAAACAACAACTAACATAACCATAACATATTATATATTATACCACATACAGGGATACAGTATTTGTACAAAGGGATAGGTCCGAACAAAACTTATAAAAAATTATAAAATATATATATTAACTGTTTTCGTATGTATGTCCAGAACAGGTGGCGAGTTCATCGACCCTAACATAGAGGACTCAGACGGGCCCGTACCCGCATTCGATCTGGAAGCGACGGAGGATGTTCAGTCTTGCCTCTGTGTTCGGTTGATACGTTCTGTCTACCATTTAGATAACGGTCATCTTTGTCAAGACTGTTTCGATAACTTAGATCCAGACCACCAGGACCTATGTGACGACCCACCCACTCATTTCATATGCGGAGTATCCGCAAGAACACGAATATCATACTGTCGTATGTGTGATATAAACCTAGCGGACCTACAACCCGCTATATCATGCCTCCAATGCATGATCGTTTACACTAATCTAACTCACCTTGAAAGAAACTTTTTAGTTCAAGGAATAGCAATCCGCGCCGTAGAACTATAAAGTACTTGTATGCTACGCACAAGACCAAATACTGATGCTATCCACCTGTAAACAAACGACATTTATAATTATGCATATAATTTTCACTTATGTTTACCAATATATATATGCACGCATGTTGTAAAGTAGGCGATATCTATGACACTCACTTCCATTGATAATCCGAGTGACTCGTAAAATAAGTCGTCATATTTACCATTACACGCACATATATATATATTCAAAGACAAGCTATAATTGTAATATCTATTCCTATAGATAATATATACTTATATATTTATAACGATAAAACAAATCTCATCTATATTACTTAGCAATACGTATGCATATACGTATATAATTATAACCCAGGTAGCATTCATGGTATTTATTTTCACCGATAATAAGTTTTAACAAAAAAAAAAAAAAAAACATATAAATATAAATTTTTTTTTATATATATTAATAATAATAAAAGATTATTCTTATTTCTAATAAACTCGAGAGTAAGAAACAATTTAATAAATTGTTAATAGGAAGATGAATCGCCTGGTCATCGTACTTACCCTCATCAAAATAGCATACGGCCTGGTAGGATATGACTGCAATGGCAACCACCTCAACGTTACCACTATCTCTCTAAACTCCATCGGGGACTGCAGCATACAGCCTACAATGACTGAAACCCAAGATATTTATATACAACTACTTCAACTCTCAGAATTTGAATTTGCCAACGTAAGGCAATGCAAGGTGCAAATAACTCGAATTGTATATTACTGTGGCATGCACTTTCACACGTCGGCAGTGCATAACGGATTCGCCGAATACCTCCATGAAACAACCGACCAACAATGTGCAAGGATGCACCAAGACGGCACATTTTCACTCGGACCACAAAACCTTATAGTTGGCCTAAAAGATAATGCAACAGAAACAAGGTCGCTTGTCCTAGCCGGCAAGCTAACAGACGACGGCAGCTGCCAGGGAACACAGTATGTAGACCCATACGGGAGCTGGGAAAAGGTCGTCGTACAAGCAACAGTAAGGATAAGTTTAAAATCAGCAGTTGTGCCAGTACGGATCGAGGCGAACAAAATTCTACTGAAATCAGGAACAGTATGTACCTTTAGCGAAGGAAACTGTCTAGACGCTGAAGACGGATACACTTATTGGCAACCACAACCACCCTCACCATGCAAATTTGATCAGTACGATGTGCTATATGAAGGAATTGCTACAAAGATCCAGGAAATAAAAACCAACAGAGAATCAGCACAACCAGTTTACGCACTAACAACGCAAGAAGTAACATTTGCGCTGACTAAAACCGGAGAACAGCCACTGTGTGGATATACCCTACTATCCACCGAACACCCCAAATAGTTGAAACAACAAGAGGAAATACGTTTATCTCCAAAAGCAAGACAGCAGTCGAAAACTTGGACATATTCGCATACGTCAACTCAAAATTCATTTACGTAGAGAAACATATTAAACGACAAATGACAACATTGTACCATGATGTACTGACACAAAGATGTACCACGCAGAAGAAACTAATAGAAAATGCTTTAAGCTTAGCGATCTTACTGCCCGATGAATTTGCATATACCATATCCAAAACCCCAGGACACATGGCCCTGATCGCAGGAGAAGCAGTCCACATAGTCAAATGCATTCCGGTACAAGTAAAAGTACGACATACAACAGAATGCTACTCGGAGCTACCCGTTTGGCAAGGGAATCGCACCGCATTTTTAACGCCAAAAACACACATCCTAACGCAACACGGAAACCACAGAGAATGTAGCGCGGTACTACCTACGCTATACAATATCGACGGACTCTGGCACAAATTCGTACCAAAACCCATGGAAACAATTGCACCACAGGAACTCCGCCCGGACGTACGCCAAACGTGGCAATATTCAGCACCATCGTCGTTGGCCACGAGCGGAATATATACCCAAAAAGACCTCGATGCACTACGGGACCACGTCATGTTCCCGGCAGAAAAATCTGCAGTTTTGAACACATTGGCCAGAGGAGCAACAGGAAAAACAATCGTCCCTGGAACAGTAAACATCCTGGGAATGATGGACGAAAACACATTAACGACAATAGCAAAAAATACCGTATCAAGCTTATGGATTGGTTTTATGGAATTTGGAACTGTCAGTGCAGCAATATTTGGAATACTTGTAATATTTAAACTAATCAAGACGATAATAGATATAGCCATACACGGATACCAGTTACGTGAAACTTACGGATGTGGAATCGCCCTATTAGGAGCAATATGCGGCTCAGTTACCCACCTGCTACTATACCTCAAAAGAAAACGAAATATCGATGATCAAACAGCACAACCTCGAGGGATATCGATAACACCGGTAGTCACTTAACAACCAACGCCATCTACGTCCGCCTTGAGCGAACTCAGAGACACCATCAGTCAAATTTCCTTTGGAAATTTGAACTCCAAGGGCGGGGGTGTCACGTCCCGCGTTCCGCACGCGCCGTAACAAGAACAAGAAAACTATTCTATACAAAACGCGCGAATAAAGATTTGAATGCACAAACGAACACACGGCGCTACGAAACTAAAGGAAGGATTAACAAAGCGAGGGCGACTAATAAATCCAACCAGTATAAAATAAAATAAATAAAACCAGCTAACGGATTGAACGAGTTACGAACCAAACAAATAAACCAGGAAATAAGAATAACTACAAAAAGGGAAATAATTGAAGCGCCAGAAATACATGTATATATAAATATATTTTAATCAATCAACTTGGAGAGTTACATATAAGTATAAACATATATGCTAGATATGTAATAAACTAGTAAATATTAGTGTTAGTGCTTATAATACTATGCAACAAATACAATATTATCAATTTATGAAATATAAGTATATACGAAGTTAAAAACTAATAGTCTAACGAATACATAAAACATACAATATTGTATTATTAAAGAAATAAAAGTTACATTGTCAGAAACATATATATATGTGTGCGCATTCTATTAAACAGAAACATACTTAAAACTAGCCTACGTTCCGGTAAAGAGTTATAAAATAAGAACTACGCTACGAAACATGCATGTCTCTATATAAACATATAAAAATCTATATTCTAAACTACTACTAATCTATGTGCATTCTACAATCTGAAATACATATTTAAAACTAGCCTACATGCCGGTAAAGCATTATAAAATAAGAACTACATTATGAAACATGCATGTCTCTATATAAACATATAAATAATCTATTTTCTAAACTAAAACCACTATTAATAATCTACAAAAAAAATAGAACACACAACGCAACACTTGGGACCAAGCGACAACCTGTCGACAGGCCAAACGCTCAAAATAATTAACACCGCAACGACTTGAGGAATTGCTTACAGAAATTCTGTCATCAAGCACAAATATGTAAACACACATTAAACGCACAATAATCTAGAAACAAAACCTTCAATACTATGTTGTCACAATACAAAATATATATGTATATATGAAATCAAATGATTGACACATAACCTCAAATACACAACACTATATCACAAAAGAATCTAAATGAAAATCACTTTGCCAGAAATATATACATATATACGTGTGCGGGTGCGTGTTCTATCTTATTAAATGAAATTAATATAAAATAAATAATTAACATTTCATTTCGTACGAACACTACATGAACGAGAGAAATATACATATAAATACGTATATATATATATATAATATATATATATATATATATATATGTATGTATGTGTGAGTGCATATGTTTTATATTATCGAATACTCTATAAAATAAACTACTCAAAACAATAAATAACGCAATCGAAGAATTACAAAACATTAGCCATATTGAAGTGACACACAACATAAACATATATATATATATATATACATATTATACTATTGTCACTTTAAAACAATATTAATAAATAAATGTTCCAATTGCGGTAGAATAAGGAAAAACGAGCGACAGACGAAAAATTACTTCGATATCAAACAAAACTAAAGACCCGTCACTAAAAACTTTACTGATGACATCTATGAGCAGCCATGTTGGATTTACACGCGTCATGGCGACAGGAATATTAGGGATTAATGGAAGTCAGGCGCGAGAAACAAATCATGAAAACACATTGTTAACACTTTTCTTTAATAAATTCTATGCGCAACTACAAATGTAAAAAAAAAATATATATATATAATTAATTAAAAGGGGGGAAATATAAAATTGAAAAAAATAACAAACGTAAAATAGATAACCTAACACTATCACATTCAAATATATATATATATATATATATATATATATATATATATATATATATTGAACACAAAACAAAATACATCAAAAAATTAATAATAATAAGGAACATCAAACAGCGAACCAACGAATTTGAAGCAGCTACACTAAATCAAAATCGAAGCAAGGAGCTCCGGGATAAAGTTCGCTGAACTCACGCATACACCAATAGCGCACAACAGGGGAAATTCCCTTTCTCCCAGAAGCGTGGTGACGAAGATGTGCCTCCAAAACCTCTTCGGGAATTTCATTCGCAAAACGAACTTTCACGCAACGATCGGTATCAACGATTTCAACCAGAGGGGGTTCCCTCTCCAATACGACGGTCTCTGCATCGAAGAAATTCTCGTCGAAAGTAACCAAATCGTCAAAGCCCAATTTCGACACGGCCTCGGCACCAATGTTGAATAGTTCCTCCAACCACTCTGATACTCGTGGTTTATCACAGGGCCGCATGCGTTTGATTGGTCCTCCCGAGTCGCCCATGGGTTCTTCGGAATCCCTCTTTCGCTTGGGCTGAGAACAACACGGTATATTTTAAATAAAACGAAACAGGACGAATCAAGCGGACTAAAAACAAGACTAAATACGTACCAGGGAAGTCTGGAAAGGAACCTCTGATGGAAACGACTCCGCAAACATTGTTCGAACGTCGATCACCGAAGCCTAGGGAAATAGCAAAAAAGGAAAAAACAATCAAAATCACAAAAACAACCTTAATATGCAAACATCCAAACTTACGCAAAACAACTCGAAGGAGGAGGTCCTTGTTATGGGAGAGCAGCGGAGCTGCGCGTGTTTACCCAGTAAACATTGAAATGATAATGATGCTGCAGCCATCAGCCCTTCCACGCGCCGAAGAACACCGGTAATTCCCACGGTACAGCACGTGGAAGTTTCTCGTGGAAAGGATTAGATCAGCGTGGAATGCTTCAAATCTCCTAGACGCTAGCTCAGCGGAACACAGGACTGATAAATACTAAGTCGAAATATGGAATTTGCATTTTGTCACGTACGATTCCAAGAAGCCCAAACTGCAACATCCCGATTCCCACGGAAGCGTACCCCCAGTGGACCACCACCCCGTGGGGGATGGCATTATAAATAAGCGTAGCAACATAGCGCAGCGCTCATTATTATTCTGGTGAACATTCTTATTACGGTTCATTATTCTTTGTTCATTATTATAGTGTCCATTCTTCTTATAATTTGCGTTCGTTCATTTTTTATAGTGTTCATTCCTTACGGCTCATTATTCTTCGCTCATTAGTTTGTTCATAATTCTTGTGATCGTTTGTTATTACGGCCCATTATTAATTTATTACTACGTTCGTTATTGCGCTCGTCACTGCGTTTAGAAATTTTGTATAGTATTTTGCGTTTCGGGGTCTTAATTTTTTCGGTCAAGAAAAGAGAGTCGCGACTAAGTAAAAAGAAAATTTTATCTTTGAAGTCCTCATTTCATCGTTTAAACACAAACGCGCATTGTAATTGCGGTATTAATCCAGCTAAGTGAATTGCTCAGTCTGTATTAAAATAGATAAATAAAGTAAGAGTTGATAGTAAACTATATTCGAGTTCAAATAATAAACTCAACAAAACTTCGACGACCACCGGAGCGGCTGAGGCAATGGCACCAGACAGCACCTACTCCTCAAGGTAAGAAAATTAATTTTGAAAATTTCCTTCTTCTCTGGTAATCTCGTTGCCCTCGAGAATTGAATTAGAACTTCCTATCATCGATTTCGTTTTATTTTCGCGAACGGTTTTGAAGATAGAATCATTGTTTAAACTTTTAACAAAAGAGTTGTCCGCTGTGTCGGCTTGTGCGAACGGTGTTTTCAACTACTGAAACATCCACTGATCTTCGCATTCCTCCTCCCATTGTTGGTAAAATATTACCCGCCTTTGGGCAAGGCTTGCGAAATCACATAAGTCCCGCACAGGAAGGACTATTAAATACATCGTCGGGGTCAATCGAAAATTAAGAACAATACCGGCGTTGCTATTAACTGATATTCTTGCCATCATTGCATGCGATTGTAAGAGAGATATAACAGAACAATTTCCCTTCGAGAATTTAACCAAAGGATCGTTCGCTGTGTTGGCTTGTGCAAACGGTGTTTTCGCTTATCGAAAACACCCATCGATCTCCGCATTCCTCCTCCCACTGTTGGTAAAATATTACCCGTCTTTGGGCAAGGCTTGCGAAATCACACGGGTCCCACACAGAGAGGATCGTTAGAATCATCCCCGATTATTAAACTCAAAAGGCAAGAAAATCGTGGTGACAGAATCCACCGTAGTAAATGAATCGAGTTTCGGTCCTAACGGCAAACTACTACAGCGAAATTAAAAGAGAAGAAGAAGTCAAACGTAAAAATAAATTTATATAAAACAACGAAAAATCTCACATTCCTATCCAATCCAGCAACGCTAAAATATATATTATCTAGCTAATAAAATATATATATATAACCTAAGCCATTTTACATTCAAATAAAAATCCGTTCAACGAGGAAAAATATTTATTGTACCCAGCTTTAATCCTCTCCCGTGCTAGTATCCCTGCGCATAGCAGGTTAGCCGAAAAGTGGAATTCGTTTACCAGTTGCATTAAACGTCAGTTAACGCTACCCATTAAGCGTAAAAGAAAATAATAAAAATAAAATATTTTGAAATAGTCCTTAGACTATTTCTGGTGGCAGCAACTACCGTATTAATTAGAAATCTAAATCAGTATTAAATACACAATAATATCATTTCAATTTATTTCCCTTCCGATTAAATTCAAAACTCAAACTATAAAAAAAAAATTTTTCAGTAAAATTTAACTTTAAATTTGATCGATTTAAACAAATAGATACGTAACAGAGTAAAGTAATAAATTTTTGGTGGCAGCGGTGGGATACGCTCCACGGAGGATTAAAGTTGGTTTAAACGGTTCGATTCGCTCCACAAGGGATTAAAGTTGTCACGATTATCGATAAAATATATACCTAAGAAATAATGTCGACTAAATTAGAATCGTTGGACAAAGGCATGATCTTGATGTTATCGGAAAAACTTAAAGCATGGGATGCGAATTTTCGCGACATGAGTACAACAATGAATAAATTACAAGACGATGTGCGTTCACTGAAAATAAAAAAGGAAATCAAGACACCCGTATCATCGCCGATAATTTCCCAAGCGACAATACCGATAGAAGTTAATCCCCAATCAATTAAGTTAAAAGATGCAATAGAGACAGTACCAGTGTTCGACGGACATCGACCCTCGGTATTTCGATTTTTAAGAGCATGCGAGCGTGCACGAAACATGGTTCCTAGGCATCAAGAATCTCAGTTAGTAAAATTATTAACGAATAAGCTTCGCGGGCACGCGTTTCTCGCCGTAGAAGACACAGAAGTAATAAGTTTAAACGATTTCGGGAATAAATTAAAAGATATGTTCGGTCCGGGAAAAACGGTTAACGAATATAAAGGGGAATTAGCTACAATATTTCAACGACCGGGAGAAGATATTTTGGACTACATAGAACGCGTCAAAGATCTCAGGCTGGCGATAATGAACGGGGAAAGGTACGAGTACGGCACCGTATTTCAAGATAGGATAGATCGAGACACGAGGGAAGCTTTCGTTAAGGGGCTCCCAAACGAGGTGTATTTACGAGTAAAGATAGCAGGATACCAATCCTTGGACGATGCGTACCGCTAAGCCGTGAAAGCAACACGAGAATTGAAACAAGTGAACAATAGAATTCGATACCAACGTCCGACACCTTCGGATAATTATAACCAAAACAACGCTCATCCACCATACAATAGTATCTATACTGTAAACAACCGCCAGGACTGGAGATTTGTACCGCCGTCGCAGAAACATCTAAACAACCCGGGAATAGAAGAAAATGTCAGGAAAGAAACAAGAGCAATAACTTGGGAAGAAAAACGCATAAATAAATACCTCGATAGAGATCTAAATCAAAAGAGAGATGCTGATCATTTCAACCAATCAACTTTTCAATGCAAACACCATTCCGTTGCTGTGATAAGGGATAATGTCACGTTAAATAATAAAAGGACGCACGGTGCCATAGACAGGATCATGAGTGAGAAATTTTCTGAGTTACCAAACAAGATAAATAATGTTAGTGCCAAAGAACTTTCAGACAAAGCAGAAACTAGGAGATTGAACGACGAGACGACAGGCAATGCTTATCCACTGCCTAACATCACAGAGATATTGGACCCGCTGGGAAGTGCAAATCGCCTCTCCACGTTCGACTTGGCAAAGATACAAAAGCAAGACTCCACGAATTTCGTGAATGTTTCAACCATAATAGGAAAAGAGATAGCGAGTGCATCTCACTCAAAAACTTCTATAAAACCATCAGAAGGAAACTTTATCGAACTCAAAGCCAAATCATTAAATTGCAAGGAAGATCACACTATAGAAAATAAAAATATAGCTATCCCTAAATCCAAAACAGAATCTATAAGCAAAAAGGTTTGTAATAAAAATTCAAAGAATAATTCCAAATCTACCAAAAATATTCCTAAACGTTCCATACAAATAAATAATAATTTAATTATAATAAGCACTTCCAGTAAAACTATTCATCCTGAAAAGGTAGAGAAAAATAAAGGTGCTGCGAATAAAATAAATGAAGAAGAAAAAAGGGTAACTAAGGAAAAGGATTCTAAACATTTTCAAGCTGAAGAAACGCAAGTTCAACGAGCTCAAAGAAATCAAAAGGGAGAAAACAGGGAATCACCAGTCGAAGATATATATAAAAACTTGAATAAATATGCTAGCCATTGGATTATAATTGGATTAAAAATACTTTATTGGTTACTACATCTAATATTTGACGTAGGTAACATAGTAAGTAGTGCTGATCTTATGATTCCCCCAGGAAAATATGGATGGTATCACACTATACTATATACAAAATATTTTTGGGTTAATATGGCTGCGGCACTCTCAAAAATTTGTATCTTAAATGCTATTAGCAAGCAATTGGATAATTGGATCAATGTCAGTAAACCTGTGTCTTGGCGCAAAATAAAAACTAAAATGAAGGAAAGGAACGAAATTCTCCCCGCACAAATTAGTTTCGGACATCTAGCCAGAGAACCTATTGGTGAAGTAACAATCGAAGAGAACACGGAACCAACATGCGCAGAATATCTCGAAGATCTGTTCAATAAAATTAACACTGTACAACGAATGGCAAGAGAAAATTTGATAAAATCCAAACTAAGACTAACGATCGACGAATTAACCTTCAAGATTTTAAAACAGGAGATTCGATATATCTACTAAAAGAACCTAGTAAAGGAAAATTCTCCGATCAATATACTGGACCATACAAGGTGCTAGAAATCTTGCAGAACCAGAACGTCAAGATTGAAGTAAAAGGGATTCCGCGAACAGTGCACTTAAACAAGCTAAAACTAGCGCATAACCGAAATAAGCAATGAATAAAGTGATTTCAGTGGGCAACGTAGTGCGGTAGTGTATGTTGTAGTGCTGTTCGTCGAATAATACAGATATCGAACACCTAAAAGAGAAAAGGAAAAATTATTATATGTACTCTAATTATTGTTTGAATATAAAACGTGTTGATTCAATAAATAATTAAAAGAGTGAAAGTGAAAGTTACCTTGTGAACAAGTAATCATCATACGAGAAGGTTTACGTGCAAAATAGGTTATGGATCTCGGTTTGCGAAACACCATGTACAACAGCCAGCTGAAAAATAAATGAACAAATTAACTTCAACTGCCTTAATGCAAAATACAACAGTACTAAATGTTATAACAATACTATGGAAGCATGGCACTGTTCGTCGAACAACACAGATGGCGGAAACCTGAAAAGAAAAAGAAGTTTATTACAAATGATCCGATTACTGTTTGAATGTAAAACGTGTTAGTTCAACGAATAACTAAAACAGTGGAAGTGCAACTTACCTCGTGAACAATTAATCACCATACAAGGAAGTGTACATGCATGAATGTCGCAGATTAACAAGAAGAAATAAAATAGCTGATAAGTGTAGAAGGTGGTTAGAAAATAATTAAGATAGATTAATTGAAAGTAAAAGGATATCTTATTATGTATTAATCTACGTAGTATTGTTATATTATTATATCTAACATGTAGAAGTGGATTTTGTAATACACAATAGCGGTCGCACACACAATGCATTATACACATATTAAACTAAATAAACTAAACAGTACCTTTATGGCCACAGATATAAGACGATTGAAGACAACCGTAGTAAGTATCCAAGGCATATCGAAGAATCAGGTGATGTTGTGGGAATGATCTAGGTAAGTGATGCAGCATCGGAAGAGTAGAATCTGAAGAATTACAGACAATGTTAATCTAACAAGTAGGTTTTAATCACTAATAAGGGAACTAACTCATATCATACACAAAATAATAGCAAATAGCAAGTACATGCAATAATAAATTAATAGGGAAAATAAGAAAGGTTAATAAACACACGAATAAGTTAGAAATTAATCAAGATAGACTAACTAAATATTAACAACATGACTGAACTCGGTGCAAAGGAATAAAGTTACGTTACACAAAATATCTGGTAACACAATACACAAAAAAAAAAAAAGAAAAAAAACATTAACTAAATTAAACAAGATTTATATAAATGCGAGTCACGTATAATCAAAACAATGACTATCGAAATTCGAAAACAACACAATCTATGCTATCGCATTAAGGTAGCACACGGTATTGACACACACAATATCATGAAACACAAACAATATTACAGAAACACTACAAAATAAACTATAATGATTAACAAATTAACTATTTCAACAACACGCTACTGTTGACATTAAACAAACGATACACGCAAGCGACCATGTTGAAAATTCGTCGCACGCACCCCAACACAAATAATAGCTAATACAATGTAATACAGCATTATAATAGCAATGCTAGGTACTGAACACAAAAAAAAAAATAATAAAAAAAAAAGAAAAAAAAAAGAGAGAGATAAGGAAAATATATATAATAAACAACAACTAACATAACCATAACATATTATATATTATACCACATACAGGGATACAGTATTTGTACAAAGGGATAGGTCCGAACAAAACTTATAAAAAATTATAAAATATATATATTAACTGTTTTCGTATGTATGTCCAGAACAGGTGGCGAGTTCATCGACCCTAACATAGAGGACTCAGACGGGCCCGTACCCGCATTCGATCTGGAAGCGACGGAGGATGTTCAGTCTTGCCTCTGTGTTCGGTTGATACGTTCTGTCTACCATTTAGATAACGGTCATCTTTGTCAAGACTGTTTCGATAACTTAGATCCAGACCACCAGGACCTATGTGACGACCCACCCACTCATTTCATATGCGGAGTATCCGCAAGAACACGAATATCATACTGTCGTATGTGTGATATAAACCTAGCGGACCTACAACCCGCTATATCATGCCTCCAATGCATGATCGTTTACACTAATCTAACTCACCTTGAAAGAAACTTTTTAGTTCAAGGAATAGCAATCCGCGCCGTAGAACTATAAAGTACTTGTATGCTACGCACAAGACCAAATACTGATGCTATCCACCTGTAAACAAACGACATTTATAATTATGCATATAATTTTCACTTATGTTTACCAATATATATATGCACGCATGTTGTAAAGTAGGCGATATCTATGACACTCACTTCCATTGATAATCCGAGTGACTCGTAAAATAAGTCGTCATATTTACCATTACACGCACATATATATATATTCAAAGACAAGCTATAATTGTAATATCTATTCCTATAGATAATATATACTTATATATTTATAACGATAAAACAAATCTCATCTATATTACTTAGCAATACGTATGCATATACGTATATAATTATAACCCAGGTAGCATTCATGGTATTTATTTTCACCGATAATAAGTTTTAACAAAAAAAAAAAAAAAAACATATAAATATAAATTTTTTTTTATATATATTAATAATAATAAAAGATTATTCTTATTTCTAATAAACTCGAGAGTAAGAAACAATTTAATAAATTGTTAATAGGAAGATGAATCGCCTGGTCATCGTACTTACCCTCATCAAAATAGCATACGGCCTGGTAGGATATGACTGCAATGGCAACCACCTCAACGTTACCACTATCTCTCTAAACTCCATCGGGGACTGCAGCATACAGCCTACAATGACTGAAACCCAAGATATTTATATACAACTACTTCAACTCTCAGAATTTGAATTTGCCAACGTAAGGCAATGCAAGGTGCAAATAACTCGAATTGTATATTACTGTGGCATGCACTTTCACACGTCGGCAGTGCATAACGGATTCGCCGAATACCTCCATGAAACAACCGACCAACAATGTGCAAGGATGCACCAAGACGGCACATTTTCACTCGGACCACAAAACCTTATAGTTGGCCTAAAAGATAATGCAACAGAAACAAGGTCGCTTGTCCTAGCCGGCAAGCTAACAGACGACGGCAGCTGCCAGGGAACACAGTATGTAGACCCATACGGGAGCTGGGAAAAGGTCGTCGTACAAGCAACAGTAAGGATAAGTTTAAAATCAGCAGTTGTGCCAGTACGGATCGAGGCGAACAAAATTCTACTGAAATCAGGAACAGTATGTACCTTTAGCGAAGGAAACTGTCTAGACGCTGAAGACGGATACACTTATTGGCAACCACAACCACCCTCACCATGCAAATTTGATCAGTACGATGTGCTATATGAAGGAATTGCTACAAAGATCCAGGAAATAAAAACCAACAGAGAATCAGCACAACCAGTTTACGCACTAACAACGCAAGAAGTAACATTTGCGCTGACTAAAACCGGAGAACAGCCACTGTGTGGATATACCCTACTATCCACCGAACACCCCAAATAGTTGAAACAACAAGAGGAAATACGTTTATCTCCAAAAGCAAGACAGCAGTCGAAAACTTGGACATATTCGCATACGTCAACTCAAAATTCATTTACGTAGAGAAACATATTAAACGACAAATGACAACATTGTACCATGATGTACTGACACAAAGATGTACCACGCAGAAGAAACTAATAGAAAATGCTTTAAGCTTAGCGATCTTACTGCCCGATGAATTTGCATATACCATATCCAAAACCCCAGGACACATGGCCCTGATCGCAGGAGAAGCAGTCCACATAGTCAAATGCATTCCGGTACAAGTAAAAGTACGACATACAACAGAATGCTACTCGGAGCTACCCGTTTGGCAAGGGAATCGCACCGCATTTTTAACGCCAAAAACACACATCCTAACGCAACACGGAAACCACAGAGAATGTAGCGCGGTACTACCTACGCTATACAATATCGACGGACTCTGGCACAAATTCGTACCAAAACCCATGGAAACAATTGCACCACAGGAACTCCGCCCGGACGTACGCCAAACGTGGCAATATTCAGCACCATCGTCGTTGGCCACGAGCGGAATATATACCCAAAAAGACCTCGATGCACTACGGGACCACGTCATGTTCCCGGCAGAAAAATCTGCAGTTTTGAACACATTGGCCAGAGGAGCAACAGGAAAAACAATCGTCCCTGGAACAGTAAACATCCTGGGAATGATGGACGAAAACACATTAACGACAATAGCAAAAAATACCGTATCAAGCTTATGGATTGGTTTTATGGAATTTGGAACTGTCAGTGCAGCAATATTTGGAATACTTGTAATATTTAAACTAATCAAGACGATAATAGATATAGCCATACACGGATACCAGTTACGTGAAACTTACGGATGTGGAATCGCCCTATTAGGAGCAATATGCGGCTCAGTTACCCACCTGCTACTATACCTCAAAAGAAAACGAAATATCGATGATCAAACAGCACAACCTCGAGGGATATCGATAACACCGGTAGTCACTTAACAACCAACGCCATCTACGTCCGCCTTGAGCGAACTCAGAGACACCATCAGTCAAATTTCCTTTGGAAATTTGAACTCCAAGGGCGGGGGTGTCACGTCCCGCGTTCCGCACGCGCCGTAACAAGAACAAGAAAACTATTCTATACAAAACGCGCGAATAAAGATTTGAATGCACAAACGAACACACGGCGCTACGAAACTAAAGGAAGGATTAACAAAGCGAGGGCGACTAATAAATCCAACCAGTATAAAATAAAATAAATAAAACCAGCTAACGGATTGAACGAGTTACGAACCAAACAAATAAACCAGGAAATAAGAATAACTACAAAAAGGGAAATAATTGAAGCGCCAGAAATACATGTATATATAAATATATTTTAATCAATCAACTTGGAGAGTTACATATAAGTATAAACATATATGCTAGATATGTAATAAACTAGTAAATATTAGTGTTAGTGCTTATAATACTATGCAACAAATACAATATTATCAATTTATGAAATATAAGTATATACGAAGTTAAAAACTAATAGTCTAACGAATACATAAAACATACAATATTGTATTATTAAAGAAATAAAAGTTACATTGTCAGAAACATATATATATGTGTGCGCATTCTATTAAACAGAAACATACTTAAAACTAGCCTACGTTCCGGTAAAGAGTTATAAAATAAGAACTACGCTACGAAACATGCATGTCTCTATATAAACATATAAAAATCTATATTCTAAACTACTACTAATCTATGTGCATTCTACAATCTGAAATACATATTTAAAACTAGCCTACATGCCGGTAAAGCATTATAAAATAAGAACTACATTATGAAACATGCATGTCTCTATATAAACATATAAATAATCTATTTTCTAAACTAAAACCACTATTAATAATCTACAAAAAAAATAGAACACACAACGCAACACTTGGGACCAAGCGACAACCTGTCGACAGGCCAAACGCTCAAAATAATTAACACCGCAACGACTTGAGGAATTGCTTACAGAAATTCTGTCATCAAGCACAAATATGTAAACACACATTAAACGCACAATAATCTAGAAACAAAACCTTCAATACTATGTTGTCACAATACAAAATATATATGTATATATGAAATCAAATGATTGACACATAACCTCAAATACACAACACTATATCACAAAAGAATCTAAATGAAAATCACTTTGCCAGAAATATATACATATATACGTGTGCGGGTGCGTGTTCTATCTTATTAAATGAAATTAATATAAAATAAATAATTAACATTTCATTTCGTACGAACACTACATGAACGAGAGAAATATACATATAAATACGTATATATATATATATAAATATATATATATATATATATATGTATGTATGTGTGAGTGCATATGTTTTATATTATCGAATACTCTATAAAATAAACTACTCAAAACAATAAATAACGCAATCGAAGAATTACAAAACATTAGCCATATTGAAGTGACACACAACATAAACATATATATATATATATATACATATTATACTATTGTCACTTTAAAACAATATTAATAAATAAATGTTCCAATTGCGGTAGAATAAGGAAAAACGAGCGACAGACGAAAAATTACTTCGATATCAAACAAAACTAAAGACCCGTCACTAAAAACTTTACTGATGACATCTATGAGCAGCCATGTTGGATTTACACGCGTCATGGCGACAGGAATATTAGGGATTAATGGAAGTCAGGCGCGAGAAACAAATCATGAAAACACATTGTTAACACTTTTCTTTAATAAATTCTATGCGCAACTACAAATGTAAAAAAAAAATATATATATATAATTAATTAAAAGGGGGGAAATATAAAATTGAAAAAAATAACAAACGTAAAATAGATAACCTAACACTATCACATTCAAAATATATATATATATATATATATATATATATATATATAGAACACAAAACAAAATACATCAAAAAATTAATAATAATAAGGAACATCAAACAGCGAACCAACGAATTTGAAGCAGCTACACTAAATCAAAATCGAAGCAAGGAGCTCCGGGATAAAGTTCGCTGAACTCACGCATACACCAATAGCGCACAACAGGGGAAATTCCCTTTCTCCCAGAAGCGTGGTGACGAAGATGTGCCTCCAAAACCTCTTCGGGAATTTCATTCGCAAAACGAACTTTCACGCAACGATCGGTATCAACGATTTCAACCAGAGGGGGTTCCCTCTCCAATACGACGGTCTCTGCATCGAAGAAATTCTCGTCGAAAGTAACCAAATCGTCAAAGCCCAATTTCGACACGGCCTCGGCACCAATGTTGAATAGTTCCTCCAACCACTCTGATACTCGTGGTTTATCACAGGGCCGCATGCGTTTGATTGGTCCTCCCGAGTCGCCCATGGGTTCTTCGGAATCCCTCTTTCGCTTGGGCTGAGAACAACACGGTATATTTTAAATAAAACGAAACAGGACGAATCAAGCGGACTAAAAACAAGACTAAATACGTACCAGGGAAGTCTGGAAAGGAACCTCTGATGGAAACGACTCCGCAAACATTGTTCGAACGTCGATCACCGAAGCCTAGGGAAATAGCAAAAAAGGAAAAAACAATCAAAATCACAAAAACAACCTTAATATGCAAACATCCAAACTTACGCAAAACAACTCGAAGGAGGAGGTCCTTGTTATGGGAGAGCAGCGGAGCTGCGCGTGTTTACCCAGTAAACATTGAAATGATAATGATGCTGCAGCCATCAGCCCTTCCACGCGCCGAAGAACACCGGTAATTCCCACGGTACAGCACGTGGAAGTTTCTCGTGGAAAGGATTAGATCAGCGTGGAATGCTTCAAATCTCCTAGACGCTAGCTCAGCGGAACACAGGACTGATAAATACTAAGTCGAAATATGGAATTTGCATTTTGTCACGTACGATTCCAAGAAGCCCAAACTGCAACATCCCGATTCCCACGGAAGCGTACCCCCAGTGGACCACCACCCCGTGGGGGATGGCATTATAAATAAGCGTAGCAACATAGCGCAGCGCTCATTATTATTCTGGTGAACATTCTTATTACGGTTCATTATTCTTTGTTCATTATTATAGTGTCCATTCTTCTTATAATTTGCGTTCGTTCATTTTTTATAGTGTTCATTCCTTACGGCTCATTATTCTTCGCTCATTAGTTTGTTCATAATTCTTGTGATCGTTTGTTATTACGGCCCATTATTAATTTATTACTACGTTCGTTATTGCGCTCGTCACTGCGTTTAGAAATTTTGTATAGTATTTTGCGTTTCGGGGTCTTAATTTTTTCGGTCAAGAAAAGAGAGTCGCGACTAAGTAAAAAGAAAATTTTATCTTTGAAGTCCTCATTTCATCGTTTAAACACAAACGCGCATTGTAATTGCGGTATTAATCCAGCTAAGTGAATTGCTCAGTCTGTATAGATAAATAAAGTAAGAGTTGATAGTAAACTATATTCGAGTTCAAATAATAAACTCAACAAAACTTCGACGACCACCGGAGCGGCTGAGGCAATGGCACCAGACAGCACCTACTCCTCAAGGTAAGAAAATTAATTTTGAAAATTTCCTTCTTCTCTGGTAATCTCGTTGCCCTCGAGAATTGAATTAGAACTTCCTATCATCGATTTCGTTTTATTTTCGCGAACGGTTTTGAAGATAGAATCATTGTTTAAACTTTTAACAAAAGAGTTGTCCGCTGTGTCGGCTTGTGCGAACGGTGTTTTCAACTACTGAAACATCCACTGATCTTCGCATTCCTCCTCCCATTGTTGGTAAAATATTACCCGCCTTTGGGCAAGGCTTGCGAAATCACATAAGTCCCGCACAGGAAGGACTATTAAATACATCGTCGGGGTCAATCGAAAATTAAGAACAATACCGGCGTTGCTATTAACTGATATTCTTGCCATCATTGCATGCGATTGTAAGAGAGATATAACAGAACAATTTCCCTTCGAGAATTTAACCAAAGGATCGTTCGCTGTGTTGGCTTGTGCAAACGGTGTTTTCGCTTATCGAAAACACCCATCGATCTCCGCATTCCTCCTCCCACTGTTGGTAAAATATTACCCGTCTTTGGGCAAGGCTTGCGAAATCACACGAGTCCCACACAGAGAGGATCGTTAGAATCATCCCCGATTATTAAACTCAAAAGGCAAGAAAATCGTGGTGACAGAATCCACCGTAGTAAATGAATCGAGTTTCGGTCCTAACGGCAAACTACTACAGCGAAATTAAAAGAGAAGAAGAAGTCAAACGTAAAAATAAATTTATATAAAACAACGAAAAATCTCACATTCCTATCCAATCCAGCAACGCTAAAATATATATTATCTAGCTAATAAAATATATATATATAACCTAAGCCATTTTACATTCAAATAAAAATCCGTTCAACGAGGAAAAATATTTATTGTACCCAGCTTTAATCCTCTCCCGTGCTAGTATCCCTGCGCATAGCAGGTTAGCCGAAAAGTGGAATTCGTTTACCAGTTGCATTAAGCGTCAGTTAACGCTACCCATTAAGCGTAAAAGAAAATAATAAAAATAAAATATTTTGAAATAGTCCTTAGACTATTTCTGGTGGCAGCAACTACCGTATTAATTAGAAATCTAAATCAGTATTAAATACACAATAATATCATTTCAATTTATTTCCCTTCCGATTAAATTCAAAACTCAAACTATAAAAAAAAAATTTTTCAGTAAAATTTAACTTTAAATTTGATCGATTTAAACAAATAGATACGTAACAGAGTAAAGTAATAAATTTTTGGTGGCAGCGGTGGGATACGCTCCACGGAGGATTAAAGTTGGTTTAAACGGTTCGATTCGCTCCACAAGGGATTAAAGTTGTCACGATTATCGATAAAATATATACCTAAGAAATAATGTCGACTAAATTAGAATCGTTGGACAAAGGCATGATCTTGATGTTATCGGAAAAACTTAAAGCATGGGATGCGAATTTTCGCGACATGAGTACAACAATGAATAAATTACAAGACGATGTGCGTTCACTGAAAATAAAAAAGGAAATCAAGACACCCGTATCATCGCCGATAATTTCCCAAGCGACAATACCGATAGAAGTTAATCCCCAATCAATTAAGTTAAAAGATGCAATAGAGACAGTACCAGTGTTCGACGGACATCGACCCTCGGTATTTCGATTTTTAAGAGCATGCGAGCGTGCACGAAACATGGTTCCTAGGCATCAAGAATCTCAGTTAGTAAAATTATTAACGAATAAGCTTCGCGGGCACGCGTTTCTCGCCGTAGAAGACACAGAAGTAATAAGTTTAAACGATTTCGGGAATAAATTAAAAGATATGTTCGGTCCGGGAAAAACGGTTAACGAATATAAAGGGGAATTAGCTACAATATTTCAACGACCGGGAGAAGATATTTTGGACTACATAGAACGCGTCAAAGATCTCAGGCTGGCGATAATGAACGGGGAAAGGTACGAGTACGGCACCGTATTTCAAGATAGGATAGATCGAGACACGAGGGAAGCTTTCGTTAAGGGGCTCCCAAACGAGGTGTATTTACGAGTAAAGATAGCAGGATACCAATCCTTGGACGATGCGTACCGCTAAGCCGTGAAAGCAACACGAGAATTGAAACAAGTGAACAATAGAATTCGATACCAACGTCCGACACCTTCGGATAATTATAACCAAAACAACGCTCATCCACCATACAATAGTATCTATACTGTAAACAACCGCCAGGACTGGAGATTTGTACCGCCGTCGCAGAAACATCTAAACAACCCGGGAATAGAAGAAAATGTCAGGAAAGAAACAAGAGCAATAACTTGGGAAGAAAAACGCATAAATAAATACCTCGATAGAGATCTAAATCAAAAGAGAGATGCTGATCATTTCAACCAATCAACTTTTCAATGCAAACACCATTCCGTTGCTGTGATAAGGGATAATGTCACGTTAAATAATAAAAGGACGCACGGTGCCATAGACAGGATCATGAGTGAGAAATTTTCTGAGTTACCAAACAAGATAAATAATGTTAGTGCCAAAGAACTTTCAGACAAAGCAGAAACTAGGAGATTGAACGACGAGACGACAGGCAATGCTTATCCACTGCCTAACATCACAGAGATATTGGACCCGCTGGGAAGTGCAAATCGCCTCTCCACGTTCGACTTGGCAAAGATACAAAAGCAAGACTCCACGAATTTCGTGAATGTTTCAACCATAATAGGAAAAGAGATAGCGAGTGCATCTCACTCAAAAACTTCTATAAAACCATCAGAAGGAAACTTTATCGAACTCAAAGCCAAATCATTAAATTGCAAGGAAGATCACACTATAGAAAATAAAAATATAGCTATCCCTAAATCCAAAACAGAATCTATAAGCAAAAAGGTTTGTAATAAAAATTCAAAGAATAATTCCAAATCTACCAAAAATATTCCTAAACGTTCCATACAAATAAATAATAATTTAATTATAATAAGCACTTCCAGTAAAACTATTCATCCTGAAAAGGTAGAGAAAAATAAAGGTGCTGCGAATAAAATAAATGAAGAAGAAAAAAGGGTAACTAAGGAAAAGGATTCTAAACATTTTCAAGCTGAAGAAACGCAAGTTCAACGAGCTCAAAGAAATCAAAAGGGAGAAAACAGGGAATCACCAGTCGAAGATATATATAAAAACTTGAATAAATATGCTAGCCATTGGATTATAATTGGATTAAAAATACTTTATTGGTTACTACATCTAATATTTGACGTAGGTAACATAGTAAGTAGTGCTGATCTTATGATTCCCCCAGGAAAATATGGATGGTATCACACTATACTATATACAAAATATTTTTGGGTTAATATGGCTGCGGCACTCTCAAAAATTTGTATCTTAAATGCTATTAGCAAGCAATTGGATAATTGGATCAATGTCAGTAAACCTGTGTCTTGGCGCAAAATAAAAACTAAAATGAAGGAAAGGAACGAAATTCTCCCCGCACAAATTAGTTTCGGACATCTAGCCAGAGAACCTATTGGTGAAGTAACAATCGAAGAGAACACGGAACCAACATGCGCAGAATATCTCGAAGATCTGTTCAATAAAATTAACACTGTACAACGAATGGCAAGAGAAAATTTGATAAAATCCAAACTAAGACTAACGATCGACGAATTAACCTTCAAGATTTTAAAACAGGAGATTCGATATATCTACTAAAAGAACCTAGTAAAGGAAAATTCTCCGATCAATATACTGGACCATACAAGGTGCTAGAAATCTTGCAGAACCAGAACGTCAAGATTGAAGTAAAAGGGATTCCGCGAACAGTGCACTTAAACAAGCTAAAACTAGCGCATAACCGAAATAAGCAATGAATAAAGTGATTTCAGTGGGCAACGTAGTGCGGTAGTGTATGTTGTAGTGCTGTTCGTCGAATAATACAGATATCGAACACCTAAAAGAGAAAAGGAAAAATTATTATATGTACTCTAATTATTGTTTGAATATAAAACGTGTTGATTCAATAAATAATTAAAAGAGTGAAAGTGAAAGTTACCTTGTGAACAAGTAATCATCATACGAGAAGGTTTACGTGCAAAATAGGTTATGGATCTCGGTTTGCGAAACACCATGTACAACAGCCAGCTGAAAAATAAATGAACAAATTAACTTCAACTGCCTTAATGCAAAATACAACAGTACTAAATGTTATAACAATACTATGGAAGCATGGCACTGTTCGTCGAACAACACAGATGGCGGAAACCTGAAAAGAAAAAGAAGTTTATTACAAATGATCCGATTACTGTTTGAATGTAAAACGTGTTAGTTCAACGAATAACTAAAACAGTGGAAGTGCAACTTACCTCGTGAACAATTAATCACCATACAAGGAAGTGTACATGCATGAATGTCGCAGATTAACAAGAAGAAATAAAATAGCTGATAAGTGTAGAAGGTGGTTAGAAAATAATTAAGATAGATTAATTGAAAGTAAAAGGATATCTTATTATGTATTAATCTACGTAGTATTGTTATATTATTATATCTAAAATGTAGAAGTGGATTTTGTAATACACAATAGCGGTCGCACACACAATGCATTATACACATATTAAACTAAATAAACTAAACAGTACCTTTATGGCCACAGATATAAGACGATTGAAGACAACCGTAGTAAGTATCCAAGGCATATCGAAGAATCAGGTGATGTTGTGGGAATGATCTAGGTAAGTGATGCAGCATCGGAAGAGTAGAATCTGAAGAATTACAGACAATGTTAATCTAACAAGTAGGTTTTAATCACTAATAAGGGAACTAACTCATATCATACACAAAATAATAGCAAATAGCAAGTACATGCAATAATAAATTAATAGGGAAAATAAGAAAGGTTAATAAACACAGGAATAAGTTAGAAATTAATCAAGATAGACTAACTAAATATTAACAACATGACTGAACTCGGTGCAAAGGAATAAAGTTACGTTACACAAAATATCTGGTAACACAATACACAAAAAAAAAAAAGAAAAAAAACATTAACTACATTAAACAAGATTCATATAAATGCGAGTCACGTATAATCAAAACAATGACTATCGAAATTCGAAAACAACACAATCTATGCTATCGCATTAAGGTAGCACACGGTATTGACACACACAATATCATGAAACACAAACAATATTACAGAAACACTACAAAATAAACTATAATGATTAACAAATTAACTATTTCAACAACACGCTACTGTTGACATTAAACAAACGATACACGCAAGCGACCATGTTGAAAATTCGTCGCACGCACCCCAACACAAATAATAGCTAATACAATGTAATACAGCATTATAATAGCAATGCTAGGTACTGAACACAAAAAAAAAAATAATAAAAAAAAAAGAAAAAAAAAAGAGAGAGATAAGGAAAATATATATAATAAACAACAACTAACATAACCATAACATATTATATATTATACCACATACAGGGATACAGTATTTGTACAAAGGGATAGGTCCGAACAAAACTTATAAAAAATTATAAAATATATATATTAACTGTTTTCGTATGTATGTCCAGAACAGGTGGCGAGTTCATCGACCCTAACATAGAGGACTCAGACGGGCCCGTACCCGCATTCGATCTGGAAGCGACGGAGGATGTTCAGTCTTGCCTCTGTGTTCGGTTGATACGTTCTGTCTACCATTTAGATAACGGTCATCTTTGTCAAGACTGTTTCGATAACTTAGATCCAGACCACCAGGACCTATGTGACGACCCACCCACTCATTTCATATGCGGAGTATCCGCAAGAACACGAATATCATACTGTCGTATGTGTGATATAAACCTAGCGGACCTACAACCCGCTATATCATGCCTCCAATGCATGATCGTTTACACTAATCTAACTCACCTTGAAAGAAACTTTTTAGTTCAAGGAATAGCAATCCGCGCCGTAGAACTATAAAGTACTTGTATGCTACGCACAAGACCAAATACTGATGCTATCCACCTGTAAACAAACGACATTTATAATTATGCATATAATTTTCACTTATGTTTACCAATATATATATGCACGCATGTTGTAAAGTAGGCGATATCTATGACACTCACTTCCATTGATAATCCGAGTGACTCGTAAAATAAGTCGTCATATTTACCATTACACGCACATATATATATATTCAAAGACAAGCTATAATTGTAATATCTATTCCTATAGATAATATATACTTATATATTTATAACGATAAAACAAATCTCATCTATATTACTTAGCAATACGTATGCATATACGTATATAATTATAACCCAGGTAGCATTCATGGTATTTATTTTCACCGATAATAAGTTTTAACAAAAAAAAAAAAAAAAACATATAAATATAAATTTTTTTTTATATATATTAATAATAATAAAAGATTATTCTTATTTCTAATAAACTCGAGAGTAAGAAACAATTTAATAAATTGTTAATAGGAAGATGAATCGCCTGGTCATCGTACTTACCCTCATCAAAATAGCATACGGCCTGGTAGGATATGACTGCAATGGCAACCACCTCAACGTTACCACTATCTCTCTAAACTCCATCGGGGACTGCAGCATACAGCCTACAATGACTGAAACCCAAGATATTTATATACAACTACTTCAACTCTCAGAATTTGAATTTGCCAACGTAAGGCAATGCAAGGTGCAAATAACTCGAATTGTATATTACTGTGGCATGCACTTTCACACGTCGGCAGTGCATAACGGATTCGCCGAATACCTCCATGAAACAACCGACCAACAATGTGCAAGGATGCACCAAGACGGCACATTTTCACTCGGACCACAAAACCTTATAGTTGGCCTAAAAGATAATGCAACAGAAACAAGGTCGCTTGTCCTAGCCGGCAAGCTAACAGACGACGGCAGCTGCCAGGGAACACAGTATGTAGACCCATACGGGAGCTGGGAAAAGGTCGTCGTACAAGCAACAGTAAGGATAAGTTTAAAATCAGCAGTTGTGCCAGTACGGATCGAGGCGAACAAAATTCTACTGAAATCAGGAACAGTATGTACCTTTAGCGAAGGAAACTGTCTAGACGCTGAAGACGGATACACTTATTGGCAACCACAACCACCCTCACCATGCAAATTTGATCAGTACGATGTGCTATATGAAGGAATTGCTACAAAGATCCAGGAAATAAAAACCAACAGAGAATCAGCACAACCAGTTTACGCACTAACAACGCAAGAAGTAACATTTGCGCTGACTAAAACCGGAGAACAGCCACTGTGTGGATATACCCTACTATCCACCGAACACCCCAAATAGTTGAAACAACAAGAGGAAATACGTTTATCTCCAAAAGCAAGACAGCAGTCGAAAACTTGGACATATTCGCATACGTCAACTCAAAATTCATTTACGTAGAGAAACATATTAAACGACAAATGACAACATTGTACCATGATGTACTGACACAAAGATGTACCACGCAGAAGAAACTAATAGAAAATGCTTTAAGCTTAGCGATCTTACTGCCCGATGAATTTGCATATACCATATCCAAAACCCCAGGACACATGGCCCTGATCGCAGGAGAAGCAGTCCACATAGTCAAATGCATTCCGGTACAAGTAAAAGTACGACATACAACAGAATGCTACTCGGAGCTACCCGTTTGGCAAGGGAATCGCACCGCATTTTTAACGCCAAAAACACACATCCTAACGCAACACGGAAACCACAGAGAATGTAGCGCGGTACTACCTACGCTATACAATATCGACGGACTCTGGCACAAATTCGTACCAAAACCCATGGAAACAATTGCACCACAGGAACTCCGCCCGGACGTACGCCAAACGTGGCAATATTCAGCACCATCGTCGTTGGCCACGAGCGGAATATATACCCAAAAAGACCTCGATGCACTACGGGACCACGTCATGTTCCCGGCAGAAAAATCTGCAGTTTTGAACACATTGGCCAGAGGAGCAACAGGAAAAACAATCGTCCCTGGAACAGTAAACATCCTGGGAATGATGGACGAAAACACATTAACGACAATAGCAAAAAATACCGTATCAAGCTTATGGATTGGTTTTATGGAATTTGGAACTGTCAGTGCAGCAATATTTGGAATACTTGTAATATTTAAACTAATCAAGACGATAATAGATATAGCCATACACGGATACCAGTTACGTGAAACTTACGGATGTGGAATCGCCCTATTAGGAGCAATATGCGGCTCAGTTACCCACCTGCTACTATACCTCAAAAGAAAACGAAATATCGATGATCAAACAGCACAACCTCGAGGGATATCGATAACACCGGTAGTCACTTAACAACCAACGCCATCTACGTCCGCCTTGAGCGAACTCAGAGACACCATCAGTCAAATTTCCTTTGGAAATTTGAACTCCAAGGGCGGGGGTGTCACGTCCCGCGTTCCGCACGCGCCGTAACAAGAACAAGAAAACTATTCTATACAAAACGCGCGAATAAAGATTTGAATGCACAAACGAACACACGGCGCTACGAAACTAAAGGAAGGATTAACAAAGCGAGGGCGACTAATAAATCCAACCAGTATAAAATAAAATAAATAAAACCAGCTAACGGATTGAACGAGTTACGAACCAAACAAATAAACCAGGAAATAAGAATAACTACAAAAAGGGAAATAATTGAAGCGCCAGAAATACATGTATATATAAATATATTTTAATCAATCAACTTGGAGAGTTACATATAAGTATAAACATATATGCTAGATATGTAATAAACTAGTAAATATTAGTGTTAGTGCTTATAATACTATGCAACAAATACAATATTATCAATTTATGAAATATAAGTATATACGAAGTTAAAAACTAATAGTCTAACGAATACATAAAACATACAATATTGTATTATTAAAGAAATAAAAGTTACATTGTCAGAAACATATATATATGTGTGCGCATTCTATTAAACAGAAACATACTTAAAACTAGCCTACGTTCCGGTAAAGAGTTATAAAATAAGAACTACGCTACGAAACATGCATGTCTCTATATAAACATATAAAAATCTATATTCTAAACTACTACTAATCTATGTGCATTCTACAATCTGAAATACATATTTAAAACTAGCCTACATGCCGGTAAAGCATTATAAAATAAGAACTACATTATGAAACATGCATGTCTCTATATAAACATATAAATAATCTATTTTCTAAACTAAAACCACTATTAATAATCTACAAAAAAAATAGAACACACAACGCAACACTTGGGACCAAGCGACAACCTGTCGACAGGCCAAACGCTCAAAATAATTAACACCGCAACGACTTGAGGAATTGCTTACAGAAATTCTGTCATCAAGCACAAATATGTAAACACACATTAAACGCACAATAATCTAGAAACAAAACCTTCAATACTATGTTGTCACAATACAAAATATATATGTATATATGAAATCAAATGATTGACACATAACCTCAAATACACAACACTATATCACAAAAGAATCTAAATGAAAATCACTTTGCCAGAAATATATACATATATACGTGTGCGGGTGCGTGTTCTATCTTATTAAATGAAATTAATATAAAATAAATAATTAACATTTCATTTCGTACGAACACTACATGAACGAGAGAAATATACATATAAATACGTATATATATATATATAAATATATATATATATATATATATGTATGTATGTGTGAGTGCATATGTTTTATATTATCGAATACTCTATAAAATAAACTACTCAAAACAATAAATAACGCAATCGAAGAATTACAAAACATTAGCCATATTGAAGTGACACACAACATAAACATATATATATATATATATACATATTATACTATTGTCACTTTAAAACAATATTAATAAATAAATGTTCCAATTGCGGTAGAATAAGGAAAAACGAGCGACAGACGAAAAATTACTTCGATATCAAACAAAACTAAAGACCCGTCACTAAAAACTTTACTGATGACATCTATGAGCAGCCATGTTGGATTTACACGCGTCATGGCGACAGGAATATTAGGGATTAATGGAAGTCAGGCGCGAGAAACAAATCATGAAAACACATTGTTAACACTTTTCTTTAATAAATTCTATGCGCAACTACAAATGTAAAAAAAAAATATATATATATAATTAATTAAAAGGGGGGAAATATAAAATTGAAAAAAATAACAAACGTAAAATAGATAACCTAACACTATCACATTCAAATATATATATATATATATATATATATATATATATATATATATATATATATATATATATATATATATTGAACACAAAACAAAATACATCAAAAAATTAATAATAATAAGGAACATCAAACAGCGAACCAACGAATTTGAAGCAGCTACACTAAATCAAAATCGAAGCAAGGAGCTCCGGGATAAAGTTCGCTGAACTCACGCATACACCAATAGCGCACAACAGGGGAAATTCCCTTTCTCCCAGAAGCGTGGTGACGAAGATGTGCCTCCAAAACCTCTTCGGGAATTTCATTCGCAAAACGAACTTTCACGCAACGATCGGTATCAACGATTTCAACCAGAGGGGGTTCCCTCTCCAATACGACGGTCTCTGCATCGAAGAAATTCTCGTCGAAAGTAACCAAATCGTCAAAGCCCAATTTCGACACGGCCTCGGCACCAATGTTGAATAGTTCCTCCAACCACTCTGATACTCGTGGTTTATCACAGGGCCGCATGCGTTTGATTGGTCCTCCCGAGTCGCCCATGGGTTCTTCGGAATCCCTCTTTCGCTTGGGCTGAGAACAACACGGTATATTTTAAATAAAACGAAACAGGACGAATCAAGCGGACTAAAAACAAGACTAAATACGTACCAGGGAAGTCTGGAAAGGAACCTCTGATGGAAACGACTCCGCAAACATTGTTCGAACGTCGATCACCGAAGCCTAGGGAAATAGCAAAAAAGGAAAAAACAATCAAAATCACAAAAACAACCTTAATATGCAAACATCCAAACTTACGCAAAACAACTCGAAGGAGGAGGTCCTTGTTATGGGAGAGCAGCGGAGCTGCGCGTGTTTACCCAGTAAACATTGAAATGATAATGATGCTGCAGCCATCAGCCCTTCCACGCGCCGAAGAACACCGGTAATTCCCACGGTACAGCACGTGGAAGTTTCTCGTGGAAAGGATTAGATCAGCGTGGAATGCTTCAAATCTCCTAGACGCTAGCTCAGCGGAACACAGGACTGATAAATACTAAGTCGAAATATGGAATTTGCATTTTGTCACGTACGATTCCAAGAAGCCCAAACTGCAACATCCCGATTCCCACGGAAGCGTACCCCCAGTGGACCACCACCCCGTGGGGGATGGCATTATAAATAAGCGTAGCAACATAGCGCAGCGCTCATTATTATTCTGGTGAACATTCTTATTACGGTTCATTATTCTTTGTTCATTATTATAGTGTCCATTCTTCTTATAATTTGCGTTCGTTCATTTTTTATAGTGTTCATTCCTTACGGCTCATTATTCTTCGCTCATTAGTTTGTTCATAATTCTTGTGATCGTTTGTTATTACGGCCCATTATTAATTTATTACTACGTTCGTTATTGCGCTCGTCACTGCGTTTAGAAATTTTGTATAGTATTTTGCGTTTCGGGGTCTTAATTTTTTCGGTCAAGAAAAGAGAGTCGCGACTAAGTAAAAAGAAAATTTTATCTTTGAAGTCCTCATTTCATCGTTTAAACACAAACGCGCATTGTAATTGCGGTATTAATCCAGCTAAGTGAATTGCTCAGTCTGTATTAAAATAGATAAATAAAGTAAGAGTTGATAGTAAACTATATTCGAGTTCAAATAATAAACTCAACAAAACTTCGACGACCACCGGAGCGGCTGAGGCAATGGCACCAGACAGCACCTACTCCTCAAGGTAAGAAAATTAATTTTGAAAATTTCCTTCTTCTCTGGTAATCTCGTTGCCCTCGAGAATTGAATTAGAACTTCCTATCATCGATTTCGTTTTATTTTCGCGAACGGTTTTGAAGATAGAATCATTGTTTAAACTTTTAACAAAAGAGTTGTCCGCTGTGTCGGCTTGTGCGAACGGTGTTTTCAACTACTGAAACATCCACTGATCTTCGCATTCCTCCTCCCATTGTTGGTAAAATATTACCCGCCTTTGGGCAAGGCTTGCGAAATCACATAAGTCCCGCACAGGAAGGACTATTAAATACATCGTCGGGGTCAATCGAAAATTAAGAACAATACCGGCGTTGCTATTAACTGATATTCTTGCCATCATTGCATGCGATTGTAAGAGAGATATAACAGAACAATTTCCCTTCGAGAATTTAACCAAAGGATCGTTCGCTGTGTTGGCTTGTGCAAACGGTGTTTTCGCTTATCGAAAACACCCATCGATCTCCGCATTCCTCCTCCCACTGTTGGTAAAATATTACCCGTCTTTGGGCAAGGCTTGCGAAATCACACGAGTCCCACACAGAGAGGATCGTTAGAATCATCCCCGATTATTAAACTCAAAAGGCAAGAAAATCGTGGTGACAGAATCCACCGTAGTAAATGAATCGAGTTTCGGTCCTAACGGCAAACTACTACAGCGAAATTAAAAGAGAAGAAGAAGTCAAACGTAAAAATAAATTTATATAAAACAACGAAAAATCTCACATTCCTATCCAATCCAGCAACGCTAAAATATATATTATCTAGCTAATAAAATATATATATATAACCTAAGCCATTTTACATTCAAATAAAAATCCGTTCAACGAGGAAAAATATTTATTGTACCCAGCTTTAATCCTCTCCCGTGCTAGTATCCCTGCGCATAGCAGGTTAGCCGAAAAGTGGAATTCGTTTACCAGTTGCATTAAGCGTCAGTTAACGCTACCCATTAAGCGTAAAAGAAAATAATAAAAATAAAATATTTTGAAATAGTCCTTAGACTATTTCTGGTGGCAGCAACTACCGTATTAATTAGAAATCTAAATCAGTATTAAATACACAATAATATCATTTCAATTTATTTCCCTTCCGATTAAATTCAAAACTCAAACTATAAAAAAAAAATTTTTCAGTAAAATTTAACTTTAAATTTGATCGATTTAAACAAATAGATACGTAACAGAGTAAAGTAATAAATTTTTGGTGGCAGCGGTGGGATACGCTCCACGGAGGATTAAAGTTGGTTTAAACGGTTCGATTCGCTCCACAAGGGATTAAAGTTGTCACGATTATCGATAAAATATATACCTAAGAAATAATGTCGACTAAATTAGAATCGTTGGACAAAGGCATGATCTTGATGTTATCGGAAAAACTTAAAGCATGGGATGCGAATTTTCGCGACATGAGTACAACAATGAATAAATTACAAGACGATGTGCGTTCACTGAAAATAAAAAAGGAAATCAAGACACCCGTATCATCGCCGATAATTTCCCAAGCGACAATACCGATAGAAGTTAATCCCCAATCAATTAAGTTAAAAGATGCAATAGAGACAGTACCAGTGTTCGACGGACATCGACCCTCGGTATTTCGATTTTTAAGAGCATGCGAGCGTGCACGAAACATGGTTCCTAGGCATCAAGAATCTCAGTTAGTAAAATTATTAACGAATAAGCTTCGCGGGCACGCGTTTCTCGCCGTAGAAGACACAGAAGTAATAAGTTTAAACGATTTCGGGAATAAATTAAAAGATATGTTCGGTCCGGGAAAAACGGTTAACGAATATAAAGGGGAATTAGCTACAATATTTCAACGACCGGGAGAAGATATTTTGGACTACATAGAACGCGTCAAAGATCTCAGGCTGGCGATAATGAACGGGGAAAGGTACGAGTACGGCACCGTATTTCAAGATAGGATAGATCGAGACACGAGGGAAGCTTTCGTTAAGGGGCTCCCAAACGAGGTGTATTTACGAGTAAAGATAGCAGGATACCAATCCTTGGACGATGCGTACCGCTAAGCCGTGAAAGCAACACGAGAATTGAAACAAGTGAACAATAGAATTCGATACCAACGTCCGACACCTTCGGATAATTATAACCAAAACAACGCTCATCCACCATACAATAGTATCTATACTGTAAACAACCGCCAGGACTGGAGATTTGTACCGCCGTCGCAGAAACATCTAAACAACCCGGGAATAGAAGAAAATGTCAGGAAAGAAACAAGAGCAATAACTTGGGAAGAAAAACGCATAAATAAATACCTCGATAGAGATCTAAATCAAAAGAGAGATGCTGATCATTTCAACCAATCAACTTTTCAATGCAAACACCATTCCGTTGCTGTGATAAGGGATAATGTCACGTTAAATAATAAAAGGACGCACGGTGCCATAGACAGGATCATGAGTGAGAAATTTTCTGAGTTACCAAACAAGATAAATAATGTTAGTGCCAAAGAACTTTCAGACAAAGCAGAAACTAGGAGATTGAACGACGAGACGACAGGCAATGCTTATCCACTGCCTAACATCACAGAGATATTGGACCCGCTGGGAAGTGCAAATCGCCTCTCCACGTTCGACTTGGCAAAGATACAAAAGCAAGACTCCACGAATTTCGTGAATGTTTCAACCATAATAGGAAAAGAGATAGCGAGTGCATCTCACTCAAAAACTTCTATAAAACCATCAGAAGGAAACTTTATCGAACTCAAAGCCAAATCATTAAATTGCAAGGAAGATCACACTATAGAAAATAAAAATATAGCTATCCCTAAATCCAAAACAGAATCTATAAGCAAAAAGGTTTGTAATAAAAATTCAAAGAATAATTCCAAATCTACCAAAAATATTCCTAAACGTTCCATACAAATAAATAATAATTTAATTATAATAAGCACTTCCAGTAAAACTATTCATCCTGAAAAGGTAGAGAAAAATAAAGGTGCTGCGAATAAAATAAATGAAGAAGAAAAAAGGGTAACTAAGGAAAAGGATTCTAAACATTTTCAAGCTGAAGAAACGCAAGTTCAACGAGCTCAAAGAAATCAAAAGGGAGAAAACAGGGAATCACCAGTCGAAGATATATATAAAAACTTGAATAAATATGCTAGCCATTGGATTATAATTGGATTAAAAATACTTTATTGGTTACTACATCTAATATTTGACGTAGGTAACATAGTAAGTAGTGCTGATCTTATGATTCCCCCAGGAAAATATGGATGGTATCACACTATACTATATACAAAATATTTTTGGGTTAATATGGCTGCGGCACTCTCAAAAATTTGTATCTTAAATGCTATTAGCAAGCAATTGGATAATTGGATCAATGTCAGTAAACCTGTGTCTTGGCGCAAAATAAAAACTAAAATGAAGGAAAGGAACGAAATTCTCCCCGCACAAATTAGTTTCGGACATCTAGCCAGAGAACCTATTGGTGAAGTAACAATCGAAGAGAACACGGAACCAACATGCGCAGAATATCTCGAAGATCTGTTCAATAAAATTAACACTGTACAACGAATGGCAAGAGAAAATTTGATAAAATCCAAACTAAGACTAACGATCGACGAATTAACCTTCAAGATTTTAAAACAGGAGATTCGATATATCTACTAAAAGAACCTAGTAAAGGAAAATTCTCCGATCAATATACTGGACCATACAAGGTGCTAGAAATCTTGCAGAACCAGAACGTCAAGATTGAAGTAAAAGGGATTCCGCGAACAGTGCACTTAAACAAGCTAAAACTAGCGCATAACCGAAATAAGCAATGAATAAAGTGATTTCAGTGGGCAACGTAGTGCGGTAGTGTATGTTGTAGTGCTGTTCGTCGAATAATACAGATATCGAACACCTAAAAGAGAAAAGGAAAAATTATTATATGTACTCTAATTATTGTTTGAATATAAAACGTGTTGATTCAATAAATAATTAAAAGAGTGAAAGTGAAAGTTACCTTGTGAACAAGTAATCATCATACGAGAAGGTTTACGTGCAAAATAGGTTATGGATCTCGGTTTGCGAAACACCATGTACAACAGCCAGCTGAAAAATAAATGAACAAATTAACTTCAACTGCCTTAATGCAAAATACAACAGTACTAAATGTTATAACAATACTATGGAAGCATGGCACTGTTCGTCGAACAACACAGATGGCGGAAACCTGAAAAGAAAAAGAAGTTTATTACAAATGATCCGATTACTGTTTGAATGTAAAACGTGTTAGTTCAACGAATAACTAAAACAGTGGAAGTGCAACTTACCTCGTGAACAATTAATCACCATACAAGGAAGTGTACATGCATGAATGTCGCAGATTAACAAGAAGAAATAAAATAGCTGATAAGTGTAGAAGGTGGTTAGAAAATAATTAAGATAGATTAATTGAAAGTAAAAGGATATCTTATTATGTATTAATCTACGTAGTATTGTTATATTATTATATCTAAAATGTAGAAGTGGATTTTGTAATACACAATAGCGGTCGCACACACAATGCATTATACACATATTAAACTAAATAAACTAAACAGTACCTTTATGGCCACAGATATAAGACGATTGAAGACAACCGTAGTAAGTATCCAAGGCATATCGAAGAATCAGGTGATGTTGTGGGAATGATCTAGGTAAGTGATGCAGCATCGGAAGAGTAGAATCTGAAGAATTACAGACAATGTTAATCTAACAAGTAGGTTTTAATCACTAATAAGGGAACTAACTCATATCATACACAAAATAATAGCAAATAGCAAGTACATGCAATAATAAATTAATAGGGAAAATAAGAAAGGTTAATAAACACAGGAATAAGTTAGAAATTAATCAAGATAGACTAACTAAATATTAACAACATGACTGAACTCGGTGCAAAGGAATAAAGTTACGTTACACAAAATATCTGGTAACACAATACACAAAAAAAAAAAAGAAAAAAAACATTAACTACATTAAACAAGATTCATATAAATGCGAGTCACGTATAATCAAAACAATGACTATCGAAATTCGAAAACAACACAATCTATGCTATCGCATTAAGGTAGCACACGGTATTGACACACACAATATCATGAAACACAAACAATATTACAGAAACACTACAAAATAAACTATAATGATTAACAAATTAACTATTTCAACAACACGCTACTGTTGACATTAAACAAACGATACACGCAAGCGACCATGTTGAAAATTCGTCGCACGCACCCCAACACAAATAATAGCTAATACAATGTAATACAGCATTATAATAGCAATGCTAGGTACTGAACACAAAAAAAAAAATAATAAAAAAAAAAGAAAAAAAAAAGAGAGAGATAAGGAAAATATATATAATAAACAACAACTAACATAACCATAACATATTATATATTATACCACATACAGGGATACAGTATTTGTACAAAGGGATAGGTCCGAACAAAACTTATAAAAAATTATAAAATATATATATTAACTGTTTTCGTATGTATGTCCAGAACAGGTGGCGAGTTCATCGACCCTAACATAGAGGACTCAGACGGGCCCGTACCCGCATTCGATCTGGAAGCGACGGAGGATGTTCAGTCTTGCCTCTGTGTTCGGTTGATACGTTCTGTCTACCATTTAGATAACGGTCATCTTTGTCAAGACTGTTTCGATAACTTAGATCCAGACCACCAGGACCTATGTGACGACCCACCCACTCATTTCATATGCGGAGTATCCGCAAGAACACGAATATCATACTGTCGTATGTGTGATATAAACCTAGCGGACCTACAACCCGCTATATCATGCCTCCAATGCATGATCGTTTACACTAATCTAACTCACCTTGAAAGAAACTTTTTAGTTCAAGGAATAGCAATCCGCGCCGTAGAACTATAAAGTACTTGTATGCTACGCACAAGACCAAATACTGATGCTATCCACCTGTAAACAAACGACATTTATAATTATGCATATAATTTTCACTTATGTTTACCAATATATATATGCACGCATGTTGTAAAGTAGGCGATATCTATGACACTCACTTCCATTGATAATCCGAGTGACTCGTAAAATAAGTCGTCATATTTACCATTACACGCACATATATATATATTCAAAGACAAGCTATAATTGTAATATCTATTCCTATAGATAATATATACTTATATATTTATAACGATAAAACAAATCTCATCTATATTACTTAGCAATACGTATGCATATACGTATATAATTATAACCCAGGTAGCATTCATGGTATTTATTTTCACCGATAATAAGTTTTAACAAAAAAAAAAAAAAAAACATATAAATATAAATTTTTTTTTATATATATTAATAATAATAAAAGATTATTCTTATTTCTAATAAACTCGAGAGTAAGAAACAATTTAATAAATTGTTAATAGGAAGATGAATCGCCTGGTCATCGTACTTACCCTCATCAAAATAGCATACGGCCTGGTAGGATATGACTGCAATGGCAACCACCTCAACGTTACCACTATCTCTCTAAACTCCATCGGGGACTGCAGCATACAGCCTACAATGACTGAAACCCAAGATATTTATATACAACTACTTCAACTCTCAGAATTTGAATTTGCCAACGTAAGGCAATGCAAGGTGCAAATAACTCGAATTGTATATTACTGTGGCATGCACTTTCACACGTCGGCAGTGCATAACGGATTCGCCGAATACCTCCATGAAACAACCGACCAACAATGTGCAAGGATGCACCAAGACGGCACATTTTCACTCGGACCACAAAACCTTATAGTTGGCCTAAAAGATAATGCAACAGAAACAAGGTCGCTTGTCCTAGCCGGCAAGCTAACAGACGACGGCAGCTGCCAGGGAACACAGTATGTAGACCCATACGGGAGCTGGGAAAAGGTCGTCGTACAAGCAACAGTAAGGATAAGTTTAAAATCAGCAGTTGTGCCAGTACGGATCGAGGCGAACAAAATTCTACTGAAATCAGGAACAGTATGTACCTTTAGCGAAGGAAACTGTCTAGACGCTGAAGACGGATACACTTATTGGCAACCACAACCACCCTCACCATGCAAATTTGATCAGTACGATGTGCTATATGAAGGAATTGCTACAAAGATCCAGGAAATAAAAACCAACAGAGAATCAGCACAACCAGTTTACGCACTAACAACGCAAGAAGTAACATTTGCGCTGACTAAAACCGGAGAACAGCCACTGTGTGGATATACCCTACTATCCACCGAACACCCCAAATAGTTGAAACAACAAGAGGAAATACGTTTATCTCCAAAAGCAAGACAGCAGTCGAAAACTTGGACATATTCGCATACGTCAACTCAAAATTCATTTACGTAGAGAAACATATTAAACGACAAATGACAACATTGTACCATGATGTACTGACACAAAGATGTACCACGCAGAAGAAACTAATAGAAAATGCTTTAAGCTTAGCGATCTTACTGCCCGATGAATTTGCATATACCATATCCAAAACCCCAGGACACATGGCCCTGATCGCAGGAGAAGCAGTCCACATAGTCAAATGCATTCCGGTACAAGTAAAAGTACGACATACAACAGAATGCTACTCGGAGCTACCCGTTTGGCAAGGGAATCGCACCGCATTTTTAACGCCAAAAACACACATCCTAACGCAACACGGAAACCACAGAGAATGTAGCGCGGTACTACCTACGCTATACAATATCGACGGACTCTGGCACAAATTCGTACCAAAACCCATGGAAACAATTGCACCACAGGAACTCCGCCCGGACGTACGCCAAACGTGGCAATATTCAGCACCATCGTCGTTGGCCACGAGCGGAATATATACCCAAAAAGACCTCGATGCACTACGGGACCACGTCATGTTCCCGGCAGAAAAATCTGCAGTTTTGAACACATTGGCCAGAGGAGCAACAGGAAAAACAATCGTCCCTGGAACAGTAAACATCCTGGGAATGATGGACGAAAACACATTAACGACAATAGCAAAAAATACCGTATCAAGCTTATGGATTGGTTTTATGGAATTTGGAACTGTCAGTGCAGCAATATTTGGAATACTTGTAATATTTAAACTAATCAAGACGATAATAGATATAGCCATACACGGATACCAGTTACGTGAAACTTACGGATGTGGAATCGCCCTATTAGGAGCAATATGCGGCTCAGTTACCCACCTGCTACTATACCTCAAAAGAAAACGAAATATCGATGATCAAACAGCACAACCTCGAGGGATATCGATAACACCGGTAGTCACTTAACAACCAACGCCATCTACGTCCGCCTTGAGCGAACTCAGAGACACCATCAGTCAAATTTCCTTTGGAAATTTGAACTCCAAGGGCGGGGGTGTCACGTCCCGCGTTCCGCACGCGCCGTAACAAGAACAAGAAAACTATTCTATACAAAACGCGCGAATAAAGATTTGAATGCACAAACGAACACACGGCGCTACGAAACTAAAGGAAGGATTAACAAAGCGAGGGCGACTAATAAATCCAACCAGTATAAAATAAAATAAATAAAACCAGCTAACGGATTGAACGAGTTACGAACCAAACAAATAAACCAGGAAATAAGAATAACTACAAAAAGGGAAATAATTGAAGCGCCAGAAATACATGTATATATAAATATATTTTAATCAATCAACTTGGAGAGTTACATATAAGTATAAACATATATGCTAGATATGTAATAAACTAGTAAATATTAGTGTTAGTGCTTATAATACTATGCAACAAATACAATATTATCAATTTATGAAATATAAGTATATACGAAGTTAAAAACTAATAGTCTAACGAATACATAAAACATACAATATTGTATTATTAAAGAAATAAAAGTTACATTGTCAGAAACATATATATATGTGTGCGCATTCTATTAAACAGAAACATACTTAAAACTAGCCTACGTTCCGGTAAAGAGTTATAAAATAAGAACTACGCTACGAAACATGCATGTCTCTATATAAACATATAAAAATCTATATTCTAAACTACTACTAATCTATGTGCATTCTACAATCTGAAATACATATTTAAAACTAGCCTACATGCCGGTAAAGCATTATAAAATAAGAACTACATTATGAAACATGCATGTCTCTATATAAACATATAAATAATCTATTTTCTAAACTAAAACCACTATTAATAATCTACAAAAAAAATAGAACACACAACGCAACACTTGGGACCAAGCGACAACCTGTCGACAGGCCAAACGCTCAAAATAATTAACACCGCAACGACTTGAGGAATTGCTTACAGAAATTCTGTCATCAAGCACAAATATGTAAACACACATTAAACGCACAATAATCTAGAAACAAAACCTTCAATACTATGTTGTCACAATACAAAATATATATGTATATATGAAATCAAATGATTGACACATAACCTCAAATACACAACACTATATCACAAAAGAATCTAAATGAAAATCACTTTGCCAGAAATATATACATATATACGTGTGCGGGTGCGTGTTCTATCTTATTAAATGAAATTAATATAAAATAAATAATTAACATTTCATTTCGTACGAACACTACATGAACGAGAGAAATATACATATAAATACGTATATATATATATATAAATATATATATATATATATATATGTATGTATGTGTGAGTGCATATGTTTTATATTATCGAATACTCTATAAAATAAACTACTCAAAACAATAAATAACGCAATCGAAGAATTACAAAACATTAGCCATATTGAAGTGACACACAACATAAACATATATATATATATATATACATATTATACTATTGTCACTTTAAAACAATATTAATAAATAAATGTTCCAATTGCGGTAGAATAAGGAAAAACGAGCGACAGACGAAAAATTACTTCGATATCAAACAAAACTAAAGACCCGTCACTAAAAACTTTACTGATGACATCTATGAGCAGCCATGTTGGATTTACACGCGTCATGGCGACAGGAATATTAGGGATTAATGGAAGTCAGGCGCGAGAAACAAATCATGAAAAAACATTGTTAACACTTTTCTTTAATAAATTCTATGCGCAACTACAAATGTAAAAAAAAAATATATATATATATAATTAATTAAAAGGGGGGAAATATAAAATTGAAAAAAATAACAAACGTAAAATAGATAACCTAACACTATCACATTCAAAATATATATATATATATATATATATATTGAACACAAAACAAAATACATCAAAAAATTAATAATAATAAGGAACATCAAGCAGCGAACCAACGAATTTGAAGCAGCTACACTAAATCAAAATCGAAGCAAGGAGCTCCGGGATAAAGTTCGCTGAACTCACGCATACACCAATAGCGCACAACAGGGGAAATTCCCTTTCTCCCAGAAGCGTGGTGACGAAGATGTGCCTCCAAAACCTCTTCGGGAATTTCATTCGCAAAACGAACTTTCACGCAACGATCGGTATCAACGATTTCAACCAGAGGGGGTTCCCTCTCCAATACGACGGTCTCTGCATCGAAGAAATTCTCGTCGAAAGTAACCAAATCGTCAAAGCCCAATTTCGACACGGCCTCGGCACCAATGTTGAATAGTTCCTCCAACCACTCTGATACTCGTGGTTTATCACAGGGCCGCATGCGTTTGATTGGTCCTCCCGAGTCGCCCATGGGTTCTTCGGAATCCCTCTTTCGCTTGGGCTGAGAACAACACGGTATATTTTAAATAAAACGAAACAGGACGAATCAAGCGGACTAAAAACAAGACTAAATACGTACCAGGGAAGTCTGGAAAGGAACCTCTGATGGAAACGACTCCGCAAACATTGTTCGAACGTCGATCACCGAAGCCTAGGGAAATAGCAAAAAAGGAAAAAACAATCAAAATCACAAAAACAACCTTAATATGCAAACATCCAAACTTACGCAAAACAACTCGAAGGAGGAGGTCCTTGTTATGGGAGAGCAGCGGAGCTGCGCGTGTTTACCCAGTAAACATTGAAATGATAATGATGCTGCAGCCATCAGCCCTTCCACGCGCCGAAGAACACCGGTAATTCCCACGGTACAGCACGTGGAAGTTTCTCGTGGAAAGGATTAGATCAGCGTGGAATGCTTCAAATCTCCTAGACGCTAGCTCAGCGGAACACAGGACTGATAAATACTAAGTCGAAATATGGAATTTGCATTTTGTCACGTACGATTCCAAGAAGCCCAAACTGCAACATCCCGATTCCCACGGAAGCGTACCCCCAGTGGACCACCACCCCGTGGGGGATGGCATTATAAATAAGCGTAGCAACATAGCGCAGCGCTCATTATTATTCTGGTGAACATTCTTATTACGGTTCATTATTCTTTGTTCATTATTATAGTGTCCATTCTTCTTATAATTTGCGTTCGTTCATTTTTTATAGTGTTCATTCCTTACGGCTCATTATTCTTCGCTCATTAGTTTGTTCATAATTCTTGTGATCGTTTGTTATTACGGCCCATTATTAATTTATTACTACGTTCGTTATTGCGCTCGTCACTGCGTTTAGAAATTTTGTATAGTATTTTGCGTTTCGGGGTCTTAATTTTTTCGGTCAAGAAAAGAGAGTCGCGACTAAGTAAAAAGAAAATTTTATCTTTGAAGTCCTCATTTCATCGTTTAAACACAAACGCGCATTGTAATTGCGGTATTAATCCAGCTAAGTGAATTGCTCAGTCTGTATTAAAATAGATAAATAAAGTAAGAGTTGATAGTAAACTATATTCGAGTTCAAATAATAAACTCAACAAAACTTCGACGACCACCGGAGCGGCTGAGGCAATGGCACCAGACAGCACCTACTCCTCAAGGTAAGAAAATTAATTTTGAAAATTTCCTTCTTCTCTGGTAATCTCGTTGCCCTCGAGAATTGAATTAGAACTTCCTATCATCGATTTCGTTTTATTTTCGCGAACGGTTTTGAAGATAGAATCATTGTTTAAACTTTTAACAAAAGAGTTGTCCGCTGTGTCGGCTTGTGCGAACGGTGTTTTCAACTACTGAAACATCCACTGATC